>NW_022631051.1:5095762-5695762 GCF_010015895.1 Lontra canadensis
ATCCCAGGACCCTGAGATCATGACCTGGGCCGAAGGCAGAGGCTTTAACCACTGAGCCACCCAGGCGCCCCTCAAAACATTTTTTAATTTAAGTTCAATTAATTAACGTATAATGTATTATTGGTTTCAGAGGTATAGGCCTGTGATTCATCAGTCTTATATAACACCCAGTGCTCATTATATCACACACCCTCCTTAGTGTCCATCATCCAGTTACCCTACCCCCTCCCCCAGCAACCTTCAGTTTGTGTCCTATGATTAAGAGCCTCTTAGGGTTTGTCCCCCTCTCTGATTTCACCTTGTTTTATTTTTTCCTCTCCTCCCCTGTGATCCTCTGCTTTGTTCCTTAAATTCCACGCATGTCAGTGAGATCAGATGATAATTGTCTTTCTCTGCCTGACTTACTGCAGTTAGCATCCTACCCTCTGGTTCCATCCATGTTGAGGCAAATAGCAAGATTTCATTTTTCTTTCACACTTACACATGCTGTACCGTGGATGGACTATGAAAATAGACCAAGGAAAAGAAGCTGGACATGTTGCATGATTCCATTTATTCGGAATAGGTAAATCCATAGACAGAAAACAGATCAGTGGTTTCCAGGGGCTGTGGAGAAGGGAGAGGACTGCTTAATGGGTCTGGGGTCTGCTTCTGGGGTGACAAAAAGGTTTTAAAGTAGATAAAGATGATGGCTGCACAACCCTGTGAATGCCTCTGAGTTGTGTACTTTAAAGTGGTCGGGTTTAACCTCAAATAAGAATTTTTAGATTCTCTATTCTACCCATACTTTGACCAGTCTTCTCTCAAGTGAATATTTGAGAGCCGACTCTATGCCATCGACACATTAAAGGCAGAGGCTACTTCCAGTCTCTCCCTTCTCTGTTTCACCTCCAACACTTCCCCAACGCCTACCATGGGACTCTCCAATTAAACACGTGAATTTGCCCTGGCTCCTGATTGTCTGACTCTCTGGTGTGACATAGAGAACGCTTCCTGCCGGGGATCATCCTTGTCTCCCAGCTGGGTTTCCCACCCCCTGTCAACCCTGGAGTGAAAGAAAGGCAGCAGAGCAAGATGAGAATAATCTGTGCCCTCTGGTCCCCTTTGAACAGAGTGGGTCTTAGAAAAGTCACTGTCTCCATTGGTAGATAAGATGGTTAAAGAGGGTTGGCAATATGAAACTATCTGGAATTGTCCCTTCTGTCTAGCCAGCTTCCTTGTGCCTCTTTGCATCGTGGTCCATGCACCCAATTCTGGTACACCCTTCCTCCACTTGTGCAAGCTCAAAACATTTTTGCCTTTTTAGGAGTATATTTCCTCTAGTACTCAACTCTATGATGAATTATCTGGACAGGTTGAAAATGGTTAATCTTAGCTTAGTTTCAACGTCTTAAAGATTGTTTTCACTGAGCAGTATTTCATTCTACCAAAGTTTTCAAGTACTTCTATATCTTAGACACAATAATAACTGGCCAATTTAGTTGGCACTTGCAAGGGACAGAGACATGTTCTAGATCATTCCAGGGAATGGGGCTTTTCTTTTTTTTCTTTTCTTTTCTTTTTTTTTTTTTCTTATTGAGGTATAATTTACATATAACATTATATTAGTTTCAGGTGTCATGGTTCAATATTTGTATATATTGCAAAATGATCACCCCAATAACAGGTTAACATTCCTTGTTGAACACATGGGTCCAAACATATTTTTTCTGATAATGAGAACTTCTAAGATCTGCTCTCTTAGCAACTTTCAAATATGCAGTACAGTATTAACTATGGTCATTATGCTGTACATTATATCCCATGACTTATTTATTATAACTGGAAGTTTGTATCTTTGGATTGCCCTTACCCCTCCTACCCATCCACCCTAGGGATTGTTGAATGAAGCCACAGGGAACTGGTTAGCAGCCAGATAGCTCTTGTGGGCCATCTTTCAGCACCATTCAGGGTATGTATTGATTCTATGGGTTTGGTTGAGACTTCTTCTGTGGCTAGTAAATGATTCAAATTTTATAAATATTTCTTGAGTGCTTGAGAGGAAAGCATATGCTCCAGTTTTGGGGTGAAGACTTTAAATCCATTAGACTGAAGACTTCCAAATTTGAACTCACAACAAGGAGTACATTTTATATCATCACTCAAAATACAAACATAAAGGTCTCACAAAATAATGCTTATCTTTGCCATATGGGACGCATTTTGATATTTTCAATTCTATTCAGTTCTGTTTTTTAAAAGGTAGTTACACATTTGATTTACAGTCCATGTGGACTGTAAACAATTAGAGTTTACAGTGTTGTGGATGGCAACAATTTGGAAAGTTTTTTTAGATCACTTGTTAATTGTGTTGTTCAAACTTTTTATATCCTTTATAGTTTTGTTTTGTCTGCTAAATAGATCTATTTAGGATAAAGGTATGTTAAAATCACCTGTTATAATTTTGTATTTATAGTTCCTTGTAATCTGTCAATTTTGCTTATATATTTTGAATATAAATGCATGCAGATTTAGAACTGTTTTTTTGATGATGAATTGTTCCCTTTATCATTTGATAATGACCTCTTTATTCTAATATATTCTTTATTCTTTCTTTCTTTTTTTTAAATTTGTGTGGTATAGCTTTTTTGTGCTTCCATTACTTTCCATTTTTCTGAGTCATTATGTTTTAGATGTATTTCTTGTGACTGGTCTATAGTTCTCTTTTTTAAAAATGGAATCTGATACTATCTTTTTTTTAACAAAAACTTGTGAATTTAATCCATTTTCATTTATTATGGTTATTGATGTGTTTGAATTTATTTCTATCATTGTATTTTATGTTTGTAAATTCCAAGCCTTTTCTTCATTTCTTTTTTCTATTTTTTTATGTCGATTTCTCTTTGATTGATTGAATTTTCAATTCTCATGTTCTTTCACTTGATTAGGAACTTGT
The DNA here is from genome assembly GCF_010015895.1 of Lontra canadensis. Lineage (NCBI taxonomy): Eukaryota > Metazoa > Chordata > Mammalia > Carnivora > Mustelidae > Lontra > Lontra canadensis. Next base: position 5,098,698 of record NW_022631051.1, read on the forward strand.
ATTACTGTTCTAAAAATTACTCTTACATATTTAACATGCCTGTTTGACTTAGCGTCTAAAACTAATCATTATCCCGATTCTTCTCCTTAATAATATTAAGCATCTTAGAAAGCTTCAACTCCAGTCAGCTCCTGTGTTTCATACTATTATTATGTAGTATCATTTTAGTTTTATCTTTTTAAAAGCATACCCCCCAAAAGTTGGCTAATTTAACAGTTAACGCTTATTTAGATTCATTTACATATTTTCCAGTCTGTTATCATTGCTTTTTGAGTGTTACTCCTTCCTTGTGAGTTCAGTTTTCTTCTTGCTGATCCCTTAACATGTCCTTGAGTGTTTTCTTTCAGTAAATGGTATTGTCTAAAAATGCTTTTATGTCATCCTCAGTCTTGAAACATATTTAGTTGGGCATAGGATCCTAACATACCAAAGATAGTATTTTTTATTATCTTCTGGCTGTATTTTGCTGTCAAGAGGTCTGCTGTCAAATAATTCTCATTTTTGTAGATGATCTCTTTTTACTTCCTGGTTACTTTTATGCTTTTCTTTTTGTGTTTGGTATTCTGTAGTTTCAACCAGATGTGTCTAGATTTATTTTTATACTTTAGGCAATACTCATTGTCAGTCTGTTTATGTCTTTTGTGAAATCTGGAAAATTCTCATCTTTGAATAACATTCAGTAGGGAAATTATGTCTTTAAATAGTGTTTCTTCCCCCATTTTCTGTATCACTTCTAGAATTCCTATTAGTTTTATGTAAGAACTTCTGCTGGCCATTCTTCTTCCACCCACCATCTCACCTAACTGTCCTTTTTTTTAAAAAAATTATTCTTATCTGTGTTATATATATATATATATATATATATATATATATATACATATATATATGTATATATATAATTTATTTATTTACTTATTTTAGAGAGAGAGTGCATGCGTGTGCATGCATGCTTGTTCACAGGAGAGAGTGGGGAGGGAGGAGTAGAGGGAGAAAATCTCAAGCAGACCTCCTGCTGTGCAGAGTCAGAGGTAGGGCTCAGTCCCAGGACATGAGATCATGACCTGAGCTGAAACCAAGAGTTGGATGCTCAACTGACTAAGCCACCCAGGTGCCCCATTGTGCTTTATTTTGAATAATTACTTCATTTCTTGTCCAAGTTATGAATTCTCTTCTTCACAAAAGAATTACTCTTTTCTTCATCCACTAAGTTTTGATTTCAATGAAATGAATTTTGAAATTTGCTTGTTCTGTTTCATAAATTTCTTTTTTCCCTTACCGTATGTTATTTCTTGCTTAAATTTTGTGACTTTTTTTTTTTAAAGATTTTATTTATTTATTTGACAGAGAGAGAGATCACAAGTAGGCAGAGAGACAGGCAGAGAGAGAGGAGGAAGCAGGCTCCCCACTGAGCAGAGAGCCCGATGCGGGGCTCGATCCCAAGACCCTGGGACCATGACCTGAGCCGAAGGCAGAGGCTTTAACCCACTGAGCCACCCAGGTGCCCCAAATTTTGTAACATTTTTAAGTCTCGGCCTCTTTCAGTTTGTTCCGTTTTCTTGAGTTCTTGTGTGTTATCAATCCCTCTGTTTTTCCCAATCTGTTGTCTGTCACCTAAAGTGGATTTTTTTATGAGCTTTAAGATGAGCTCATTTCTTGTTGGGAGTTCCACTTGGTGAGATTTTTGCATTGGTCTTTTCCAAATGCCTGAGTAGCATTATTGGTCCAAATACACTTGTTAATTTTGGGCTCATGGAGTTGTGTCCCAAAGGGGTTGTGTCAGTTGGTTATCAGACTTATATGTGGCATACATCTAAATATTTTTATACTTCCAAGGAGATTTTTTTTTCACCGCCCAATGTCGTGAGCAGGTTACTACTCTCCCGCTTCCCAAGTGATTTTTAGTTTAGTTTCAATGGGTGCATCCCTTTAGTGGGTTGTCTGGGGCGTTTATCAAAGATTCTTCTCATGTCCCTGGCTAGAGTACCTATTTCTGGGTAAGAGAACTGCCACCATTCCCTCCTGCCCTCTGCCTCTTTAATCCCTAATGCATTTCTGATACTAGGGAATTTTCCTTTTGTGACTCTGTCAGTCAGCTGTGTATAAATTTCTGCTTTTTATGTTTTCTTTAGCATTTCTAGGTGTTTGTTGGGGGGAAGGCTCAAAACAGCTCGGTGTGCTGTGTTGCCAAAACAGGATATGATCCTTTGGGGTTTAGCGGAAGCTTTCTAGTGGCACTCTGGAGTGAAACGAGTAACCCCCGTGGTCTTCCTTTTCATGGCTCAGCACTTTTGTCCCTGCCTCTCTCTGTTCATTTACTTCTACCCTGCTACTCACCAGTTCCATTTGCCCTGGGGCTTTTTAAACTCATGGATTTGTTACATCATGGCTTCTACTTATATTCTCTATAGGTATTTGCTAGAGATTGAATGTTTATATCCCCAACCCCCTGCCAATTCTTAGTTAAATCCTGATTCCCAATAGGATAGAATGAGGAGGTGGATCCTTCGGGAAATGATTGGATTACGAAGGTGGAGCCCTTGTGGATGGGATTTAGTGCCCTTTTCAAGGATACCCTAGAGCTCCCTTGCCCCTTCCACCAATTGAGGACACAGTGAGAAGATGGCCGTCTGTGAACCCAGAAGTGGGTTCTCACTAGACACCCAATCTGCCAGCACCGCGATCTTAGCTTTCCCAGCCTTCAGAACTGTGTGAAATAAATGCGTGTCCTTTAAGCCACCCAGTCCACAGTATTTGACAGCAGTCTGAACAGACTAAGACCTAGTCTTTCTGCTTTTTTCTCAACCAGTGGATGAGGAGTTTTCTCTGTGTGTCATTGCATTTAAACTCTCAGACAGCCCTAAAGTCTGGAAGCATAGGTATACGAACATAATAAATGGTTTATTGCTATTATGCTATAGTTTAATAAAACATTATCTATGTCTCCAGACTTTATGGTCCTCCCCATAAGAAAAAGATATGCTTGAGTGAGCCAGTGCAAAGCATCTTTGGGCCGAGTCCTCATGCCAGGGCATCTCCTTGGACACTGACCAGGTTGTTGGCAGCTGCTGTGGAGTCAGTCGGGGCCTACTGCTGGCCCAGTCAGTGGTGGACTGCGGGCCGGCAGGGCACGGAGAGTCCAGGCAGGCATTCTTTGTGTTAGCTTGGCAGGCTCTCCAAGATACCTCAGGAGGAATAAGTAACATCTGGTTCCATTTGCCGGTCTCATGAGTTGGGAGCAGGGGGGCAGGGTGACTCTAACTAGAAAATAGGAAGTGGGGAGAAATGCAGTGCCCTGAATGATATCCCAGTTAGCTGGCCTGCTGGGTTAATAATGAGGGTGGGATGAGAATGAAATGGGAGGAGAGTGGGAGCAGGAAGAATCAGGGTGTCTGGTTAAGTCTTCGTCCCAAACACTAAAATACAAGTACAGTCTGAGGTGTGTGTGTGTGTGTGTGTGTGTGTGTGTGTGCACGTATATATCTGTGTATGTATCTGTGTGTGTTCATATACATGCAGTGTCTGCACAGGGGTCTAGAAGGAAATGGCCTTTTGTAGGTTCTCATCAGACCAGTAGTTAGGGATGGAATTAGAGTAGAGCCCCCTCAATGGAGAGAATAAATACCCGGCCAGAAAAATCCAGATTTCACAGGCTGGGAAGGATTAGGAAGAGTCCAGCAACTGTAGGAAGATTTGGCATAAATAATTTTGAATGCTTAAGCTGTAAATGGAACAGTTTGGGTGTCTGGGAAGAAGGGGGGTGTGTGTTCAGTTGAACAATGATAAATAGTACTAATGGCTAATCTCATGCTGTTACTGGAAAGGCACAGGGAGAGCCATCACAGTCTGTTCTGGTCACTCAGAACAGGTGCCCTTGGAGCGATTTCTTGTCAAAGTCAAGACAGAATCATACTGAGGTCTTCTAGAAGGCCAGTAAAAGTCCTGTTACCCACTTTGCAATGGTCCGTGTGCTCTCTTCCATGGGGACTCCCTGGTGCTCTCCCTGGGCAGTCGCATTTGCTTCTTTGTGGTGAGCTATGGTGGTGGCTCCAAGAGCAATGGGTGGCTTTCCCAGGTTCAAGTCTTTGAAATGCTTTCATTTCTTGGGTTGTGTTTTTTTGTTAAGTTTTGTTGTCAGAGGACTATGTTACTTCCACGTAGTGTGGGGGTTAGGTTGGAAAGGAAAGAAAATGGTGGTAAAGACACAGGCAGGACTTTGGAAGGAGTAACTGAGTTTGGTGGCTCTCCTGGAATCTGGCATGCATGGCCAGACCCAGGCCTGGGGACCTCAGGCCAATGGAGCATCAGAGCCAGAAGAATCTTGGAGCTGAATTAGCCGACCTCCCCATCACCTACACGAGGAAGGCGAGGTCTGGGTAGGTTGTGAATGGGGGCTACCCCAGGTCTCCTGACTCCCTCCTCTACTCCTTCTTTCCTTAGGGCTTTATCTCTAGCCCCGCCCTCTCCCTTCTCTGTAGGCCCAGGAGGAAGAGGCGGGTTCCTAGGTCAGGACAGGAGGTAAGCACTCATGGCGCCATCTTGATTGTGGTCTTCAGGGCAAGCTGCTGGAGGAGAGAGCAGCTCTAGGCTCCCTGCTTCAGTGTGTTGGTGAGGAAGAGCACCTGTGTCTTTCTTTGACCCATTAATGCTTCCATATAAAATTAATTTCTGCTTTCAGAAGTATTTATTAAGCTGCTGCTTTCATCTCTACAGAGAAAATTACAGGAAGAAGGACAGCAGAATTTACCTTTGAAGGCAGTGAGCACAGGCCTCCCAGCCTGTCTTACCACTCACTCCCATGGGGGCCTCCTATGGCCCTCTCCCTCCCATGGTTCCGTGGCTCCATGGTGTTGGCCATTCTTTCCCCAGGACTGTTCCAAGATGCCTCTTTTATCTGTTGAAATGCTGCCCATTCTTTAAGATTCTCCCAGAAATGCCACTTCCTCCTCGAAGCCTTCTATAACACTTTTCTGACCTCTGAACAAACATTTCTGTGTGATTAAACTGTTACATGTTGGCTAGAGAATGTTCAAAAAGTAGAGAGAGAAAGTTTCCCTTATGTTAACATCCCAGAGATACAGCTTATTTTTCATAGGAAATTGGAAATACACCCTACATACTTCTTAGTATAGTGTTTTTAGTATAGTATTATTTATTTGTTATTAAACCTTTTGTTTTGAGATCCTTGTAAACTCCTAGGCAGTTGTAAGAAATAGTTAACAGGAGGTCTCACGTACCTTTTACCCCGTTTCCCCAGGTGGTAAGCTCTGGGATGGTGCCAGAACTAGGACAGTCACATTGATTCAGTCAAGCTGTGAGAACAATAATTCCATCACCACAAGAATCCCTCACGGTGACCTTTTATGGCCACACCAGCTTCCCTCCTGTCCCCATTCCATCTCCATCCCCACACCTGCTGTGTTCTCCATTTTGATAATTTGGTCATTCCAAGACTTTATATAAATGGGACTCATTTGCTATGTCACCTTTTGGGATCGGCTTTCTTCACTCTGCAGCATTCTCCAGAGATGTTCCAAGGCATGCATGAGCCCTAGCATGTAGTCATTTACCCACTCGCTAGATGTGGGACATCTGTTATGTTTTTCCAGTTTGGGGTTTTTACAGATGGAGTCACTGTGAACATTGGTGCGCAGGTTTTTGTGGGAACGTAAATCTTCATTTCTCTGGGATAAATGCCTGGGATGTCATTTCCTGGGTAGTATCGTAGTTGTTTTTTAGGTTTTTCTGTTTTGTGTTGTTTTGTTTTTTAAGAAAGTGCCAAACTGTTTTCCAGAGTGGCCGCTCCATTTGACACTGCTTCTAGCATCCTCACCAGCATTTGGTGTTGGCGCTGTTTTTTATTTTAGTCATTCTAATAGGGGATACCTCATTGTGGTTTTATTTTATTATCATTATTTTTAAGATTTTATTTTTAAGTTATCTTTGCACCCAACAGGGGGCTCGAACTTACAACCCCGAGATCAAGAGTCACATGCTTCACTGACAGCCAGCCAGGAACCCCTCACTGTGGCTTTCATTTGCATTTCCCTAATGGCTAATGATGTTGGACATATTTTCCTGTGATGTTTGCCGTGTGTGTTTCCTCTTTGGTGAAACGTCTCTTGACAATTTTTGCCATTGTCTAATTGGATTGCTTGCTTGTGTTTTGTTTTTTTTTTTAAACTACTGTTGAGTTTTCAGAGTTTGTCTGTATTCTAGATACTAGTCCTTTGTTGAATATATGGTTTGCAAGTATTTTCTCTCACTCCAAGCCTGTCTTTTGTCCTTTCAGTGGGGTCTCTCTCCCTCCTGGCAAATTTTTTTTTTTTTAAGATTTTATTTATTTATTTGACAGAGAGAGAGAGATCACAAGTAGGCAGAGAGAGAGGTGGAAGCAGGCTCCCCGCTGAGCAGAGATCCCGATGTGGGGCTTGATCCCAGGACCCCGAGATCACGACCCGAGCCGAAGGCAGAGGCTTTAACCCACTGAGCCACCCAGGCACCCCATCTGGCAAATGTTTTTAATTTTGATGAAGTTCAGTTTATAAATGCTTCCTTTTATGGTATGCTTTTTGCCTACCCCTAGATTCTGAATATATTTTCTTCTATTTTTTAAAATGTTTTATGTTTTACATTTAAATCCATGGTCCATCTTTTTATAATTCTAGTTAATATACAGTGCACTATTGGTTTCAGGAATAGAATTCAATGATTCATCAGTTACATACAACCCTAAGTGCTCATCACAAGTGCCCTCCTTGATACCCATCCCCCATTTAACCCATCCCCCACCTACCTCCCTTCCTGCAACCCTAGTTTGTTCTCTGTTGTCCTTATGGTTTATTTCCCTCTCTCATTTTTCACTTTCCCCCTTCCTATATGTTCATCTGTCTTCTTTGTTAAGTTCCACATATGAGTGAAATCATATGGTATTTGTCTTTCTCTAACATTTTCGCCTAGTATAATACACCCTGGTTCCATCCACATTGCTGTAAATGGTAAGATTTCATCCTTTTTGATGGCTGAGTAATATGCCATTGCATGTATACACCACATCTTCTTTATCCATTCATCAGTCAATAGACATTTGGGCTCTTTCTGTAGTTTGGCTATTGTTGATAAACACTGGGATGCATGTGTCCCATCAAATCCATATTTTTGTGTCCTTTGGATAAATACCCAGTAATGCGATTACTGGATCATAGGGTAGCTTTATTTTTAACTTTCTGAGGAACCTCCATACTGTTTTCCAGAGTGGCTGTACCAGTTTGTGTTCCCACCAACAGTATAAGAGGGTTTTCCTTTTTCTGCATCCATTTTGAATTCATTTTTGTATAAGGCATGAGACTTAGGTCAAGTTCATTTTTTTTTTTTTTTAACCGACGGATATCTAATTGTTCCAGAACCATTTGTTAAAAAGGCTGTCTTTCCTCCATTGGATTACTTTGCACCCTGTCAGAACTCAGTTCAACATATCCTGTTCAATCCTGTTCTGTTACATCAATCTCTGCCAATACAGTCTTGATGACATAGCAGTGTAAATCATGAAACTGCTGTGTCTGCTCCAGCCAGCAGTTTGAGTCTCATTGGACCCCTCATTGGCCTTTCAGAACACTCCTATCTCTGCCTTCTAGGACGCAGGTGTTTTTTGCACATCCCTGCCCTTATCAAGCATTCAGTAAATACGTGTTGAATGGGTGAAAGTTTCATCCTCTTTATTTCTCCTTGAGAAAGAGCCGTAAAATACTTACAGACCTCCTGGTGAGGAATTTCCGATCCTGTAAATGTTTACCCCAGGATAGTTCGTACAAACCAGTAATTCCACTCTAGGTCAACTATTTTGACAATGACTGTGTGTGGGTCATGAAGTCACCCTGTTTGGTTAGCGATAAGGAAAGCTGCTTTCTGTCTGCTTGCTTCCTAATCACACAGGCTCTGGGTGTCCATCACTGGGATCGGGCCACACCCAGTTGTCCCTGGTGAGCTGGGTGGGCTCCTGTATAGCTATTTCCTACAGCGGGTCACCTGCGGGCACTGTGAGGGCTCAGCTGACCTTTTGGGCAGAGGGTGACCCCCATCAGAAGCAACCAGGCTGTGCGTGCAGCCTTTGCTTTGCAAGCCCCAGAGATTTTAGACCCACCTATTTCTCCTCTTCCTCAACACCACTTTTATAACGTGGAGGGATCTTTTATAATGCAGGGTGCATTGCAGAAACATGTTACCTACTGCTGTGTAAGCAATTAGACCCGGAACTTGTGTATTACAGTGAGATAGACTGTGTTCTCCGCTGCCTGTCTTTAAAAATGATCAAAGTAGAGACAGACCATGTATTTCTGCTCTAGACTTCACTGGAATGTTAACTGCATCGAGTTTGCGCTATGGGACTGAATAAAAATACGTCTCCTTTAAAAGTTTGCAGTCGATACTCGAGTCTGTCAAATTTACATGCTGTAAGTCATGTTATTGATGTGATATACTTTAGGTAACTTGTCTTCAGATGCAGAGTCAAGAGTCAAGAGTCAAAGAGATAGAAATGCTTAGAAAACACCACACGGTATTATCTGTTTCCCGAGTATACTTTCTGGGTATCTCTCTGACTTAAGTGCGAGTCATCGTACACTGAGTGGTATGATTATGAGCCAAATAAGCAGTTTTCATTTTTGCCCTTGGCATCAAAAATTACTCAGCATTGCGAAGACTCCAGGTGGAACTGGCGTACAGTTGCTCAAGCACACGGAATGTCTTGCTGTTGAGCAGTTACTCTGGCAGTATTTGCATTTCTGACCCAAGGATGAGCCTCAAACAAAAGAGAGACCCTAAGCTCCCCTGGGGCACTTTCCCTCATGGTTTATTTGTACAGGTGGGTTAATCCTTTTACTGAAAGAACGTTCGTGGGGGATGGCTGGGCTCTCGTGTGTTCCCCAACATCACAGGTGCTCTTTCTCATGACCCACGGTTATTTTCCTGGAATGAGGGAATGTGGAAAATGTAGGGCGTGTTCGTCAGGTGGTTGGCATTTGAACTGGGTTGCTGTTCGATTTTGGATGCTGATGGGAGCTGGTGGCCCAGACAAAGCAATGTCTATTTATCAAGGCTGCATTTGTGTTCATTACTTCATTTTGAAGAGTCGGGGTAGACCCTCAGCAGTTGTCCTCCCTTCGTCTCTCTGGCCAGAGGTCTGGCGTGAGCAAGTGGGCAGTGTGGGGAAACCAGTCATGGGGTGTCAGGGCACCAGGCATGTCCCTGCAGTCAGTTTGAAGACCACATGGAGAGTGGGGATATGAAGAGGCTTTCAGATGCTTCATGGTCTGTGTTTGTTTATGGGCATTAATGACTTTTCCCATGAACTAGTAAAACAGTCATTTCTGAGAGTTTTCCATTTATTGTATTTGTAAATCATAGGAAAAGCATGATTTAAAGATGATGTCATTTTAGGCAAGAGTTGCCTTGGTTTGGGTCTAATACATGCTTTTAAAACACTTTTAGGGGCGCCTGGGTGGCTTGGTTGGTTAAGTGGCTGTCTTCAGCTCTGGTCATGATCCCAGGGTTCTGGAATCGAGCCCCGCATCGGGCTCCCTGCTCAGTGGGGAGCCTGCTTCTCCCTCTGCCTGCCACTCTGCCTTCTCGTACTCTCTATCTCTCTGTCAAATAAATAAATAAAATCTTAAAAAAAAATAAAACACTTTTAATGATCAAGAGCTTTAAATGCTCCTGCTAGAGGAGATTTGCAGGAAGGTTCTCTCATGTGAACTGGAGGCAGTTTTCCCACTGGCTGACTGAGTCCATGTTAGGGACTGGACCATGTGACTCTTTTGCTTTTCAATTTTGAAGTAACGCTGGGAGTTTCTTGTTTGTTTCCCAAGATTTTGGGTTTGGGTTTGGATTTATTTTTAAACAAGGTTACTCATAGGGTCACCAGATGTCATATAACCATCATGAAAACATCACACATTGAAATTGCTTGGGCGGGGCACCTAGCGCCTGTCTTTGGCTCAGGTCATGATCCCAAGGTCCTGGGATCCAGTCCCACACTGGGCTCCCTGCTCATCGGAGAGCTGGCTTCTCCCTCTCCTTCCTGCTCCTGTTCTCTCTCACTGTCTCTCTCTTTTTCCAATAAATAAACAAAAATCTTAAAAAAAAAAAAAAAAGAAATCATTTGTGCTTCTTAAGCCTCAGTAGTATGGACACTTGGGGCTGGATGATTCTTTGTTGGGGGTTGCTGTCCTGTGCGTTGCAGAATGATGAACAGCACTCCTAGTTCTGCTCTATGAGATGTAAGTAATAGCCCCCTCCCCACTGTGTCAGTGGGCATCGCCAAATGTCCTTGGAGGAGGACCAACCCCTCTACTAGTGGAATACCAAAAACTAAGCTGGACACTCCCTCCAACTCCCCCGCTGGAGCTTCAGAGGAAGAGTCCTGATTGACCCGCTGAGCACGTGGTGATGTGGGTGTCTTTGGCCCTGACCGTGGTGTCAGTTTCTTTCCCCTTAAAGGATTTGTTTGACCTGATCAGGAGGGAAATGTGCAAGGTTTGCCCAGCACCTTAGGCAAGCTCTCTTATCTCCCTTCTTTCTGTATCTGGCTTCCAGTCCTAGAAGTCCAGAGCTTGGCTCACGACTCTTTTGCTGAGGGCGGGGCCAGCCTATGTTTTCTTAATCCTGTGAAGAGGTGGGTACGGAGGTGGGCACAGCGTGTTTGCCTTCACTGTCAGCTGCTTGCAAGACACCTTAAGAGGTGCCCTTTGAAAGGATCATGTAGACATTTGCGTCCTTTTTTTTTTTTTTTTTGCAGGAGGATTAGAGCACAGCTGCACTCAGAGCAGGTTGTAACAAGGTGTCTTTCGCTCCACTGCTTTTTATTGGGTAGTGAAAGGGACCTGAGCCGGGCCTGTGAACCTTTTAGCCCTGTGGTGCCCCACCCTGGCCGCATTACAGAATCCCTGGGGGGGCTTTTCGGAATCCTGATGCCCAAGCCACACCCAGGCCAGTTACGTCACCACCTGGGGGCGGGGGAGGACCCAGGCATCATGTTTTTTTTTTTTAAATTTCCCCAGGTGATCTTTAGATCAGCATTAGTCCCTGCCAGGACAGTAGGAAGATGAGGCCTTGGAGTGACCTCTTTGCATCAAAGCTGAGGCCCCAGACCACTGAGCCACACCATGTAATTGCTCCAGTGAGGTCGCCAACTCATAGTCTCGAGCCGGGCGTTTATGACCGCAGAAGTTGTCAAGGGCAGTGACTGCGCGGCTCCCTGGCCATTAATTACAGTTTTCCTAAAACAAGTCAGAGGCCAGATCCTGGCAGGTGCATGACAGTGGCCTTTGCCTGGCCGTGGTTTGGTTTAACCCGCCCCTCATCCCATTCACACTCTCTCTCGCCAACCCGCAGTTGAGCTTGTTTTCCTCTCCTGTCCTTGTCCCCTGTCACTCACCGAGAGAGTACCCCTTTCTGGCGGTCTGGGATGGCGCTGATCACTGATTCGGCAAGTGTCTCTATGCCTCCAGGGCAGAGGTGGGACAGGAACTCTCATTAGAATGCAGTGGCATTCCCATGTCCATCTGTCCCTTTCTCCTGTCCACTTCCAGCAGCCTCTGAACTGCTGTGGGCAGCAGGGAGAAGGCCCAGCATGGGCCTTGGAAAACATGCCCTTTAAGTGCTGGGGTTTTGGTGTATTTACCTGCCCTTGGGGCATTAGAGCACCCTGGCAGGAGAAAGATAGGAAAGTGAAGGGTGGTTTGCTTGCCGGGGGATCTCACCTGCTGAGAGTTCCTCTAGAGGGAGTGGACAGGGGAGTATCCATGGGCAGTGGGGAGAAGCAGGTGAGAGGCCCTCTCCCAGAGACGACTGACCATTTCCTGGGTGCCAGATACAGCACTCAGTTCTCCAAGAGCCTCACCTAGTTCCATCCTTAAGCAACCCAGGGGGCCGAGCGGGCAGACCCATTTTCAGTGATGTTAAGAAACTTGCCCTAAGTCACACAGCTTGTAAGCAAACAGGACCTCACACCAGTGGGTAACGTTGACTTGATAAGGGACAGAGCCAATACTTTTATTATATTTTTGGATCAAAAGAACTTTCCCTTTCTGGAAGAGAAGTGGGGTGTATGTGTGAAACGTATAAATGTGCCCACTGTTACACATTAAGGCATCTCTGCGTGGAAGAAACAGGATAAAGGAGGGAATCCACCACATTTTTTAAAATCCTGGGTCACAGAGTCTGTCTGGCTGTGGCCATTTCCATTGACAGACCATGTTCCATTGATGGTCGTCAATGAAAATGTGTAACATTAAGAGCAGATAACATCAACTGCCAATGAATGAAATCACGACATGCCGTAGATCGTACCATGTGACAGCGCAGAGATGTTAAAATGCAAAAGTGTGTATCTTAAAATCAATGGAATATGACATGTATATAGTTTTTTAAAAAAATTCCCTTGGATAAGCCCTATTGTATCTCATGCCCAAATTACTTCCCACTGGAGTTAGATACCTAAGGAAACATGAAGGTATTTTAAAACATTCCTGTAAGATTCGGGAAAGCTGTCTTATAGCTCCTTTTTAGATAAATAGTCCTATATTTGTGAGTACTGCCTGTATGGTAACCCTTCATGTTCCTTTTACGAGGTGGAAAAGTCTGGGAGGCCAGACGTTCACACAAAGCTTCCTCCTTTCATCTTAAGAACAACAAACAGACGAAACTAAACTTAGTAGAGGGGTTGACATTCATTACAAAGAGTTTTGTTTAGTTCTTGCACTAGGCTCTGTTTTGACATTCAGTAGTTAAGAATTTAAACAGAGACAGGGAAGTTTCAAGCTAATGAGTTTTAAGGATGTTTCGAGAAGGCAATAAGAAGTGGCCTTCAGTGATGTCACCTCTGCCTGTGTTTAAAGACTGGGCTGGCTGAGATGGCTTCCGGAGTGTGGACAAAGAAAGGTGCCTGGCGGCAAGAGGCAGACGCCAGTGGGCTGGGCTGGCTGTGGGGGATGGGGCTGTTCTCGGAGCGATCTTCACAAGCTCATTGACAGCCCTCGAAGTGAGCAGAGACCACGGAAGATACCAAGCAGGTCTTGTCTAACTTGTCTAACTTCAGGGCAACTGGGCGAGGGGATGTCTCCCTTCATTTGAATCCCCCTTGTTTTCCTCTCAGCTCTGAGGAATTTGGTTGGATTTGAGTCCCTTGACACATAGAGGAGGAAAACAGCCCTTGATACCTTCAGAACTTCTAGAGAATTGGGACCACTCAGGGCTCCATAACCACTTGCAGGACAGAATCTACCGCTAAATCAGGGACAACCTCCATCTGACCAGTGTGGCTTTTGGGGGCTATTTATTTATTTTTTTTAAACATTTTATTTATTTATTTGACAGAGAGGGACACAGCGAGAGAGGGAACACAGGCAGGGGGATGGGAGAGGGAGAAACAGACTCTCTGCTGATCTGGAAGCCCGATGCGGGGCTCGATCCTAGGACTTCAGGATCATGACCTAAGCCGAGGGCAGGTGCTTAACGACTGAACCACCCAGGAGTCCGTTTTGGGGCCTTTAAGTAAAATAAAGGAAATGACTTTGTTTGGGGGAAGTGTAAGCTGCTATATTATTAGGCACATAGAAATCTGTGATTTTTAGAACTTGGTACATTTTTCTTTTCCTATTATTCATATATTTTTCATCCCTGTTAATGCTTTTGCCTTATTTTTCAGTTTGTCTGATATCACTGTTGCTACGTCAGCTTTCTTTTAGGTAGTTTTTGCTGGTGTAATTTTTTTACTTGTTTTTAGCTTTTCCATGTCCGGTTTCCACAGCGCTCTCTGTGTTTGAGTGTTTGTGTATATGTATGGGTGTGCATGTGTGAGATACTCTGAGCTTGTCCGAATAGGGAGCGTGTATTTAGAGCATTGTGATTGCATTTGTAACCAGACTTAATCCTACTGCCCTGTTTTACATTTCCTGCTACCGTGGTTTTTCTCTTTTCTTCCCCACCTTCCTGCGTTCTGTCAAAAACACTGGACTTGTTTTTCGTTCCCTCTGAGGGTTTAGAAGTCCTGTCTTCTTTTCTCTGTTCTTTTACTGATCACCTTCGCAAATTTGAATAAACTCTCTTAAAGTGTGTTTACCGTTCTCATGAATGAGACAAGCTCCTTCTGACTTGCAGACAGACATTTAAGTCCGTTCTCCTCATCCTCCCACCCCCAATCTTAAGCTTCCATTTGTTTCTCTTTTCGTTGTAAGTACGGGTGTGGATTTCCCATTTAGACCTACACTAACCAACCTGAGTTTCTACTTTTCTTTCTGGATTCTGTTTCCCTCTTGCTGGAATGCCTCTTTTAGTGTTATTTCAACAAGCTTAAGTAGGAGATCATTTCTAAGAGAGGTCTTTTTTGTATCTAGAACATAGCATTATTTAGCCCCGACTCTGAAATGATACTTTGATTTGGTAGAGAATTTTAGGTTAACAGTTACTTTGTCTCCGTATTCCCAAAGGTCTGATTCCATTATTTTCCGTATCTGTTTCTGGCATTGATTTTTTTGGTGTCTGTTAGTAGCTCCTTAGCTTATTGTCATTCTTTGTTGGCAGCCTGACTTTTCCCTCTGGTTCCTCTTCAGATTTTCTTGTTCCTGTTGTAGTTTTACTATGATGAGCCTTGTTGTGACTCCCTCTTGGCACGTTCGTGCACCTTCCTTATTTCTTGTGTTTGGCATTGCTTTGAATCTAATGGCCCATCGTGCCTGGTTCAGGGTCTGGTTGCCTGATGTCCAGGTCCAGCTGCCTAGCAATGTCTGTCGGGCTCATAGGATGGTACAGAGACCGATAGCAAAAGATTTCAGTCAGAGCTTCTAGAAGTTAAAATCTGTATGCCCTAAATACAGGCTGTCTGAGGGAACATCATGTCAATCTGAATAGAGTGCATCTGGTCTGAAAAACATTATTTTCACTTTCTTACTTTTCCTGTTTCAATAGTATTCAAGAAAGAATAGTTTAGTCCAATGATGTCTTGGCTAATGGCATTTCCCTCAAAAAACATGTTGCCTGGTCTATCATTTCCATACTAGAGGACTTTCCTTTCTCTTGGGCAGTCATCTGACTGAGAAGCTTAGGAGCCCATTTTCTGCCTCTGTGCTGAGCTTACTAGTATAGCTCTTAAAAGATAATTTTAGGACCAGGTGGTGGGTATTGGAGAGGGCATGGATTGCATGGAGCTCTGGGTGTGGTGCAAAAACAATGAATACTGTTACGCTGAAAATAAATTTTAAAAATTAAAAAAAAAAGATAATTTTAGGGGCATCTGGGTGGCTTAGTTGGTTAAGCATCTGACTCTTGACTTGGGCTCAGGTCATGATCTCAGGGTCGTGAGATTGAGTCCCCATCAAGACTCTTGACTTAGGCTCAGGTCATGATCTCAGGGTCGTGAGATTGAGTCCCCATTGAGACTCTGAGCTATGTGTAGACTGCTTAAGATTCTTTCTTTTGGGGTGCGTGGGTGGCTCAGTGGGTTAAAGCCTCTGCCTTTGGCTCAGGTCATAGCAGGTGGTGATGGTTCAGGTCATCGAGCCCCATGCCAGGCTCTCTGCTCATCAGGGAGCCTGCTTCCCCCTCTCTCTCTCTGCCCGCCTCTCTGCCTACTTGTGATCTCTCTGTCAAATAAATAAAATCTTAAAAAAAAAAATTATTTCTTTCTCCCCTGGCCCACCCCCCACATTCGCACGATCTCTCTCTCAAAAAAAAAAAAATAATAATAATTTTTATGTGCTATCTGCTGTAAGGCAGTATTGTCATTCTAGATCACAGATGTATTTTTATCCCCAGTTTACATAGAGTAGGGAATTCAAAGAATGGACAACTAGGGATTTTTGTCTTCTCTTGCAAAATTATTTTTTATAGTCTTTTTCTACTCTCAGTGTGAACCCCTTTGGGCTTATAGCATGATTTTTGAGATGGTGGTCTTTAATATTCTGAGAAATGTTGGCCAATAACACAAATAATTAGAAAACCACCTTAAGGGAGATTGTGAAGGTCTAATTGACCTCATGTGATTTGCAGAGAATGAAGACATGACATTTCTTTTGCTTTCAGATTAGAAAGCAGAGTTGTGGTTTTTTTTATACTACCTTCCTATCCTTCCACGTAATATATGCAGTTTTGTCCAAGAACTGCCTTTTAAAGTCCGATTAGACTGACCTTGTCTGGGTATGAGGTAGAATACGATGCTTTGGCAGTAGGAAGAGGGTGCTCACAGAGTCCTTTTTGACCGACTTCTACCCTGAATGATTCTGTAGCAGCTATTATACATCAGTAACCAGGCTCAACAGAATGAGAAACCACACACAGAACCTTGAGTAACAGATACTGCATTAAGGTTAGAGTCTGCTTAGCTATAGAAGACATCCTTGAAGTCTGGAAGTGGTGCGTTTTGGTGTATGTCATAAGTTCATCTGAAAAACGTACTCTGAAATGTGAGTGCTAAAGTGTTGGGACAATAAGGGGCAAGCAGGGGCCATTCCACTGGAAGCATGTCCCCCAGCAGTATTGGGGTGTACGCATGTGTGTGCGCACAGTGGGGGAGAGGTGATGACAGAAAGGTATTCTGCTAGAAGCATGAATGACTTTCCCTTAGAAATCCCTATGTGTATCAGTAGTGTTTATAAGATATCTTATCCTAGATGGGATGTTTTCTCCAAAGGATACATATTCCAGAGACCAGCATCAGCATCTCTGTCTCGTATTCAGAGACGTCTGAGTAATTTAGGAACTGACAAGGTCAAGGAGACCATCATCACCTTGGTGAAACAGCACCACCTGACACCAGGTCCCTGGTCACAGGGAGGTCTATGTGCACGGTTAAGGGCCATACAAAGGGTTTCTGTAAATATCTGTGATTGTAAAGAGCTCAGAGTAACGTTTCCTTTCTTAGGGTTATGACAAACGTTTTCTCCTCAGAAAACATGTTAATGTTTCCTAGAGCCCATTCTGTTGAGTGAGTTCGCAGGCCAAACTGTCCTAGTAGTTGGTGAGTAAAGAAATAGTTGTATGTTGCTCTCTTTACTCACTTAACTTTATCTACGTTGTTCTTCCACTAACCAAAATCCAGTCTGTAGAGTTCTCTTGTGCCTATGCATTCAGGGAAACAGGAACCTGCTCAGGCATAAAAAATCCTTGAGAAATAAGGTAATGGCCAATGTAGTGCTTCATTCATGCTTTGGTTTTACTTGTACTTTATAGCTCCTACAGCAAGCTGGTAGATGTTTTAGCACCCATTGGACAGATGCCCTGAAGCCCAAGGAAATCAAAGAACTTAACGTTAGATTGTTGATTCGGAAAGCCATGTGCGCCTGGGCTGTGCACTTCCTCAGGGCGGGATTGTTGTCTTCATTGTTGTATCCTGTGGGCCAGGGTGGTGTCTGGGATGTAGTTGCTCTTATAGTTGGTGAGTGGAGTTGAAGACTTGAGCACTAAGATGGATCTTTTGCCTGGGCTCTCTCCTTTTCAGTGCCAGGGCCCAGAACGCTAAAGTGACATGGTTACGGTTTTCTTGAGTCCCAGTTGACTGCTCTGGTCTCGTGCCTAAAGCTACTTGGTTCTGTGAACCTTTGGAAGTGGGATGAGTGCATGGTTTGAGGACTGTAGGATTTTTGCCTTGAAACGTCTGTCAGGTCTGCAATAATTACACGGGTGGCGGTAGCAAATGGCGTAACTAAATGAAAGATTATGGGATGGGAAACATACACGGAATAAAGCTACAGAGAAAACCATGAGAGATGAGGGGAGTCCGCTCAGTGCACACACAGACCAGGAGGGACATGAGGGGGAATCAGAAAACAGCAGTGATTTGCCTTTTGCCAAGCGCTACAGGCTCACATATCTGTTAATGGATGCGGTAAATTTCAATGTGCTTGCTGGACGGAGTTTATTCCTCAGTGCACTTGGTGGGCGTCCAGGAGCTCATCAAATCAAGTTAATGGAGAGTTAAATGGCCCTTGGAACAAGCTGGTTGGAGGCAGCTGGAAGCCTGGGCCCGTGTTTCCCGTGGCTCGGCCACACTGTATGGGGAGGGCTTAGGTCCCCGGGAAAGCTACTGGAAACCGGTAAAGCAGTGTCTTCAAGAAGTGCCTGCTTCTTCGGGGCGCCTGGGTGGCTCAGTGGGTTAAAGCCTCTGCCTTTGGCTCAGGTCATGATCCCAGGGTTCTGGGATCAAGCCCTGCATCAGGCTCTCTGCTCAGCAGGGAGCCTGCTTCCTCCTCTCTCTCTGCCTGCCTCTCTGCCTACTTGTGATCTCTCTCTGTCAAATAAATAAATAAAATCTTAAAAAAAAAAAAAGAAGTGCCTGCTTCCCTTGACCCTTGTCCCTATTCCAGCTGCTCTCCTTCCTCCCAGTTCAGCTCGGCCCCTGGGAGCTGTAGCCCGTCTTCTCAGGGGCTCTCCCAGCCTGGACCACGCCTGGCCTCTTAAAGCAGCAAAAAGCCACTCTTCCCCCAGACGCCCAGCCCCAGTTTGGTGGGAGTGCATTGACAGGTAGAAAGCAAACCTGATTTAAAGTTGTTTTTAGTTACGGAGAGTTTCAAACATAGATAGCACTTGAGAGAATGGTGTAATGAACCTGCAAATAATCATCAGCCGGCTTTAACCATTAACATCTTGCCCACCTTGTTTTATCTATTCCTTCTTTCATTTTCTCCTTCCTTCCTTTATGGTGAGTATTTCAAAGCCAGTTCCAAATATCTCCGCATACTTCTACTTAGTACTTCTGAATCGCTTATTTTACAACAAAAAATGTAGAGCATATAAGAACGAACTTGAGGAGCCCATAATTTATGCCTTTCCCCTAGCAAAGCTCCCCAAACCTTGCCTTTGCAGGGAGCCAAGTGTAACAACAGCCACAATGCTGTGCATTTTCAACATGCATAGGCAGTTCATCCGTCTGTATGCCTCAGACATTTCCTTTGGGGTTAGTAATAGAAATCAATAGTATTCTTTTTCTACTTAACGCAATTAAGAGTACATCATCTTACTAACTGAAAACTACATGGGAAATTTGAATGAGTTACTTTAAACTGCTTTGGGGGGAGCCCAGAGCCGAGAGCCCAGGATGGAGAAGCTGGAAAAGACATTCTAACCTTGGTTCAGGGGTGTCTTCCTGAGTTTGTTTTGTTTTGTTTTTGTTTTTGTTTTTTTCATTAACATAGAAGGTATTATTAGCCCCAGGAGTACAGGCTGTGAATTGCCAGTGCAGAACACCAGTCTAGCAGTTTTGTAAGGTTTAAAAACAAATGTTTGAAAATTATATGTCCACCCGCAAATTTACACCATCTATACGTGAACGGATACATGTAATCATATAGTCCATTACTGGTGAGCTAGTGTTTTTGTCCTCTTTTTTTTCTTTCTTTTCATAGTTCTCTCCTCCCCAGCACCATGTAGGTCCAGTCCCAAGCGTAGTAGGTCAGACAGTATCACAGACTGGCGTAAGGCCCTTTGAACAAGCTGCCTTGAGGCAGCTAGAAGCCAGGGCCCCTGTTCCAGGGATCGGCCACACTGTGTGGGGAGCGCTTAGGTCTCAGGGAAAGCTACTGGAAACCAGTAAAGCTGTGTAGTTGCGGAGGGAGTAGCAAATTACTACGAACAGAGTGGCTTCAAAGCAGGGCAGACTTACTACCTCAAGATACTGTTTGTTGTTCGGAAGTCTGAAGTTTTGTCTCACCAGCTGAAAGGAAGGTTTTGCAGGGCTGCATTCCTTCCCGGAGCCTTGGATAGAGAATCCATTCCCTTGCCCTTCTCAGCTTCTCGACACATCCAGCTTGCTTGGTGCAAAACCCTCTTCGGCCATCTTCATATCCAGCAATGGTGGGATGAGATTTCTGATTCTCTGTCTTGCCTCCCTTTTTCCATTTTGAAGGTCCCTCTGATTACACGGAGCCCACCTAGATAATTCAGGATAATCTCCCTATTGTAAGGTCAGCTGCTTAGCAACCGTCATTACCCTCCCATATGGCAGAAGGCCATCCCAGATCCCCTGGATCAAGGAAGAGCACATTTGGGGGACAGGAGGGAGATTAGTCTACCTACCACAGTAGAGAAACAAAACTGTAGAGCCTGTGAGGTTATAGTTCATTTCTTCCTTCTTGGACTTGCACAGTTGGGAAACTGAGGCCTGGGGTATAACATTTATTAGGTACCCCTGGGTATTAACTTTTCCCACGTGCTCATCTAATCGTTGAAGTGGGCATTTTTATATTCCTACTTTAGTGATAAGAAAACTGAGGTTCTGAGTGGGTATAGATGTGGCCTCTGTCGTGTGGCTGGTAAGTGGCAGAGCTGAGACGCTCACCCAGAGTTGTTAGATGTAGTATGTTTTCTGCCATGTGCTGGGTGCGGGTGGTAGCCTATCAGATCTCTGGGTTCCTGTCTGGTGTTCTTTTTCCGTTATGCCATTCTGCTAACTCACATTTTCCTCCAGTGACCCAAGTAATAATATGTTTTCCAGGAGTTCCTTTTTGATTTCAAGTCTCTTTGGTATTTTTAAGCCCTTTTAACTTTTGGAGCTCCTGATTTCCTTCTGTAAGGGGACACCATATATTTTTTTTCCATCCTCTCAGAGCATGATTTTTATTGTAAATTACCCAATTCAGACACACCAGAAGATTTATGTGGAAATTCTGAGATAAAAACTTGACCTGGTTTCCGTTCCTCGCTCTGCCCCCTGCCACTGCGTAGAGCTGAGTCCCGTATTTCTTTATCTTTTTGTCTTTGACACATTCCTTCTGTCTGTTTTATTTTTTACTTTCACACGTCTGGATACTTTTGTTAAAGTGCATGAGCTCGAATCTGTGCATGTCCCGTTTGCACCATAGTGTGGTATCTGTCAGGTCCCCTTTGTCAAAGGCCGGGGCACTCACATACTGTTTTCTGTTCCTTCTGTTTGTTGCAAGGATCAGGGCAGCACTGAAATTCTGTTAAGAGAGTTCCTCATCCCCGCACCCAGCCCCATGGTTTCTTGTTCTGATGACAATGAGAAGCCTGTGTAGGGAAAGCCTGGGAGCCCGGAACAGGGTAGCCAACCCACTGAAATGGCGTCTCACTGATCTTATGACCCGCAGTGGGCTCTTGCCTGGGCTGCAAAGAGGGGGTAAGAGGAAGGCATCCTTCTTGCCTCCTGATATTTGAGAGGGTTCTAAATGTGTTGATTTTTTAGATGATCTTTGAAAAAATTATGAACTGCATTATATATAAAAATAATGTATTTTAAGTATATACATATATGTGTATGTACATAAGTGTACACATGTTATTAAAATTTTTATATGTAGTGACGCCTGGGTGGCTCAGTTGGTTGGACGACTGCCTTCGGCTCAGGTCATGACCCCGGAGTCCCGGGATCGAGTCCCGCATCGGGCTCCCAGCTCCACGGGGAGTCTGCTTCTCTCTCTGACCTTCTCCTCGCTCATGCTCTCTCTCACTGTGTCTCTCTCAAATAAATAAATAAAATATTAAAAAAAAAATTTTTATATGTAAGATTTTTTTTAAGATTTTATTTATTTATTTGACAGAGATCACAAGTAGGCTGAGAGGCAGGCAGAGAGAGAGGAGTAAGCAGGCTCCCTGCTGAGCAGAGAGCCCGATGTGGGGCTCGATCCCAGGACCCTGGGATCATGACCTGAGCCAAAGGCAGAGGCTTTAACCCACTGAGCCACCCAGGCGCCCCATATGTAAAATTTTTAAAAAGATTTTATTTATTTATTTGTCAGAGAGAGAGCACAAGCAGGCAGAGTGGGAGGCAGAGGCAGAGAGAGAAGCAGGCTCCCCACTGACCAAGGAGCCTGATTGGGCCTTGAATCCAGGACCCTGGGATCATGACCTGAGCCAAAGGCAGCTGCTTAACCAACTGAGCCACCCAGGTACTACAATTTAAAGCAGAAAAGCAAGAAGAATGCCCATCTTAGGCACTAGAACATTACCAGTTGGTTTGAAAATCCACTTACAACTGTCTCCCACCCTTGACTCAACATTATCATGAATTGTGTTGATTTTTTCCTTGCTTTTCTTTCTTGGGTGCCAACTCTCTACATATCCAAGAAGTATATCATTTAATTTTGCTTATGTTAAATAAGCAAAGAAGTGGGGTGGTCCTGTAGATATTCTTCTAGGACACGGTATATCACATGACAGTGCATTTTTGATAGTTGTCTATGCTGATGCGTATCCCTGGAGTTCACACGTTGTTACTGCTTTTTATTATTCCATTGTCAGGATCTCTTCTCTTCATGTTTTTTGGTTGGTTGGTTGCTTCCAGGTTGGTGTGAGTACACAACCATGTTTCTGTGCACATGCCTCATTCCCCGCGCCACCGCCCCCCCCCCCCAACTCCATGCACTGGAAGTTCTCTAATCGTTTTGCTTTTTTAACTTTTAATTTTTAAAAATTCTGGTAACATATACATAACATAAAAAGGATCATTTCAACAGTTTTTAGGTGTAGAGTTCAGTGGCATTAAGTTCATATCGAATTGTGCAACCATCACCACCATCCATCTTCAGAACAACTTTTATGTCTTGTAAAACTCAAAGTCTCTATCCATTAAACAGTGACTCCTCATTTTGCCTGCCCCCAGCCCCTGGCAGCCATCATTCTACTTTCTGTCCCAATGAAGTTGACCACTCTAGGTATCGCCTATAAGTGGAATCATTCAGTATCTATCCTTTTATATCTGGCTTATTTCACGGAGCATAATGTCCTCAAGGTTCATCTGTGTTCCAACATGTATCAGAATTTCATTCCCTGTTAAGGCTGAAAAATATCCCATGGGATGTGTGTATCACATTTCTGTTTATCTGTTCATCTGACAGACACTTGGGTTGCTTCTGCTTCTTGGCTTTTGTGAATAATAGTGCTATGAACGTGGGTGTATGAGTATCTGTTCAAGTCCCACTTTGAATTCTGGATCATATGGTAATCCTAATTTTTTAAAAAATATTTATTTTAGAGAGAAGGGACAGGGGAGGAAGGGAGACGGAGAGAGAGTCTCAAGCAGACTCCCCACTGAACCCAACACTGGGCTCGATCTCACAACCCTGAGATCCTGACCTGAGCCGAAACCAAGAGTTGGTCGCCCAACCGACTGTGTCACCCTGGTGCCCAGAAGTAATTCTATTTTTTAATGTTTTGAGGAGCAACTGTTCTTTTTTCCATACGGGTACACCATTTTACATTCCCATCAGCAATGCACAAGAGTTCCAATTTCTAGATGTCCTTATCAACACCTGTTATTTTGTAATTTTATGGTACCCATCCTAATGGCTATGAAGAGGTAACACATTGTGGTTTTGACTTGCATTTCCCTAGTGACAGGTGATGTAGCACATTTTTTCATGTGCCTGTTGGCCATTTCTATGTCTTCTTTGGCCAGATGTCTATACAAGTCCTTTGCATAAGTTCATTTTTGCCAGCTAACGCCAAATGGTTTATCGAAGTGGTTGTAACAAATTGTCTGTCACTAGCAGTTCATGAAAATTTTGATAGCCATGCCAACTCTTGCATGGTCAGACTTAAAATTTTTGCCAGTCTTCTGAATGAAATGACATAGGTTTTAGTTTGCAGATGCTGCAAATTGTCTTCTGGTTTGTGGTGTATCTTTTTCACTTTTTTATCTCTCTTCTTTTTAATTGAAGTATAGTAGACATACAACAATGTTGTAGGTAGATATACAATATTGTATTCATTTCAGGCATACAACAGAGTGATTCAACAATTCTATACATTATGCAATGCTCACCGCAGGGTATAGTTAATAACTTTTGAACAGAAATTTACATTTTCATGTGGTTAAATTTGTCAGTCTTATTCTTCATGGCACATACTCCAAAGTCATTAACATATTTTTCTATGATTTTATAGATTTGCCACCTTTCACAATTAAGTTCCTGACCCAAATGGGATTTATCTTCTGTGGTAGGGTGTGAGCGAGGGAGCCTTCTTCGTTTGCCCTCCATGGGTGACCAGTTGTCCCAGCCCCTTTCGTTGTATCGTTTCTTATAGTCAGTCTCAACTTAGAGTGGGTTGTGTCCCAGAGTCATCAGGGAGATTTTGCAAACTGCACACATTCCTGTTCTGACAACGGAATCCTGAACAGGTGTGTATGTGTGTGAGTGCTTGTGAAAAACACACCAGCAGACTGACTTTTCTGCTCTTCCCCTAGAACCGCCACCACAGAGGGGGAATATTTTACACACTCACGGGTTGCAAAAGGTGTACTACATGGTTCTACTCGTCAGAATAGCCCTTCAGCTCTGTGTAGAGGTACCTGGAAGCCCTCTCGGGGTCAGATCTGGCACCGCTGTCTTGTATTAAATACTTTTCTGTGTCTACACTCGGAAGACATAAGAAGTGATCAGCAAGATTATCACAGGCGCTGGGAGGCAGGTGTGATGAAACACACACCATACAGAACTAAAGGGGTGACCGTGTTGGTTTTCCCAGGACAGATTTTTTTTTTTAATTTTAACTTAAAATTGAGGTATAATTAACAATCATGTTGTATTAGTTTCAAGTGTACAGTATAGTGATTAGGCAGTTCTCTGCATTACTCATTGCTCGTTGTGATTAGTGTGTCCTTAACCCCCTTCCTCTGTTTCACCCATTGGCAGGTGATTTCCTTTTTTTTTTTTTTTTAATATCTTATTTATTTATTTGACAGACAGAGATCACAGGTAGGCAGAGAGGCAGGCAGAGAGAAAGAGGAGGAAGCAGGCTCCCTGCTGAGCTGAGAGCCCGATGCAGGGCTTGATCCCAGGATCCTGAGATCATGACCTGAGCCAAAGGCAGAGGCTTTAACCCTCTGAGCCACCCAGGCGCCCCTGGCAGGTGTTTTCTTGACCTCTTTCCCTTCCCCCTTCCCCACCATGTCCCCGCTGGAGATGATCGTTCTCTGGGAGGCTGGCGTTTTCTTTTCTATTTGGGGTCATTTGTGCTTCCCTCGCCAGGTCGTTGGGAGGACTTGAGGAGGCATATCTGGATTGCCTAGGATATATGCCTGGCCTGTCGCTGCTCTTAGCAGCATTGTTGTTCATGGGTGTGTGTGTATGCAATTTAAATCCTGAAAAACCTGAAGCTGTTAAAGCAGGTGTTTTCCTATAGAGTTCCTTATCCTGTTTGGAGTGAAAATAAGGTTGGGACTAAACTGGTGGTTTTTCTTCTCATGAGGAAGCTTTTTCTTGGGGGTGTCTGCACTTTTAGGGTCTCTAGACCCTGCCGGAAGGTTCTCGTGCTCTTTCCCTGAAGAGCAGAGTCTTTGCTGTGGCCGAACCCAGAGCCCCTGAAGTGGTGGGTGTGGGTTATTGATGTGGGATGAGTAAACAGATAATTATCTCATTATATTCAATAGTAATGAATAAGTACCTGAGGACTGGATGAATCTTTAACAGGATTCTTTTTTAATTGGGCTGACTTCTCTGGGCTTCCCATGGGAAACGTCTGTCCTAATGAGACTTACTGTACATGTAAAAAGGGGTATTTTCTGCTGTCAGAGAAAAGAGACAAAAGCTGAATAGACAGGGGAGCCAGTTTAAGG
Source organism: Lontra canadensis (assembly GCF_010015895.1). Lineage (NCBI taxonomy): Eukaryota > Metazoa > Chordata > Mammalia > Carnivora > Mustelidae > Lontra > Lontra canadensis. The sequence continues at coordinate 5,124,253 of NW_022631051.1, forward strand.
TTTAGCTTGGGAATACAGACTTGCTAGTTTCCTTCTTTCCAGTAACACTGGGCCTTGTCGCCAGGAACCCCTGTGTAAATCACAAAGCTCATTATTCCCGAGCAACCATAATGGCCTAGCTCTTCCTGGTGGCAATCTGAGAGGATGGCCAGCCTCTGGAGTGACTAGATCCAGAACCCCAGACCTTCCCTGCCAGGCCCCTGGTGCTGGCCAGTCCCATCCCTACCCTGGGTACTATTGGGTTTCCCTGAGCTGCCATCACAAAAGGCCACAAATTGGGCATCTTAAAAACCAGAAATGTTTTCTCTCAGATCCAGAGTCTAGAAGTCGGACATCAAGGTGTTAGAAGGGCCATACTCTCTTTTCAGGCTCTAGAAGAGAATCTGTTATAGACCTCCCTCTTCACATCGCATGTTCCTGGGCATTCCTGGCCACTCCTGTCTCGCAGCTGCCCAGCAACAATCTTGGCCCCTGATGTTACCAGGGCACCTTCCCTCTGTATGTCTCTGTCTCTTCTCCTCTTCTGACAAGGACACCAATCATACTGGATTAAGGCCACCCTACACCAGACGAATGCATCTTAACTCAATTATACCTATACAGACCTATTTCTAACTAGGGGCACATTGGTAGGTAGTGGGGGTTAGGACCTCAGTGTGGCTTTTTGGGAAACAGGCCCAGAAGTGGAGAATAAGCCCTTAGAAATTCTTGTGGGAATTTCACCCTGCCGTGACATCCAGGCACACAGCCAGCGGGTTCGCATTTTCTATATTTCTTTCTTCAGAAATTCATTGTATCGTATTTTTCTTAAATCGCCCCTCGAGAGAGAGCTTGGGCAGCACTCTCCTGGGGCTCTGTTCCTCACTGTCTCTCCCTTCGGTACCCCTGCTAACATCTTGGACATTATCTACACACCAGCTACCCTTCCTCACCTCTGTGTCGTGACGGTGGCACCACTGGTCTTCAGTTCCCAAAGCAGACCCTCAGAACCCCGGGGCCCGTTGTCCTGCCCCTTCTGTTCCATTTCTGAGCCTCCCCTCCAAACTATTGCAGTAGTCCCATGAGGGACCCCTGCCTTGGTCCGGCCCCTCCACCCAGCTCTGCACAGAGTCCCCACGGCAATCACTTCTGGGCTCCGAAATCACTGGGGACTCTCTTTCTGGCAAGTGAATTGAACTTCTTACCCTGGCATTAGGCCTCCTTGGCCTGAGTTTTCCCACCCATGCCTTCCACCCTATTCCCAAGAAACTCTTGTGACCACACTCCCACACGTGTCACACACCCCCTCCCTGTACAAGCCTGCTTCGGGACCGCGGCTCCCTTAGTTGGCTACCTCCATGGGGCCCTCTCCCCTCCAGCCTTCCCTGTGGAGGCTTCTGGATCCCAGCTGGAAGTGAGTGCTCGAACCCTCATCACGTTCTGCCCTGTTTTGTTCTTTGGGCATCGGTCTCAACATCTCAGCTAGACCCTAAGCTCCTTGAAGGCAGGCACTGTCATACTCATTTCTGTCTCTATCACAGTGGAGTATGATTGAACCCTTAGTAAAGCTCCGATGAGTACTTGCTGAATGTGTGCGTGCACGAATGAATGACGGGCTGCACCCTGCCGGGAGCACAGCAGCTGAGGCCAGGCTGTGTGGGGGTGAGGGCTCTTGGTACAGCGCCCCCAGGAGGCAGGACCCGGCTCCTCTGCCTTCCAGCTGGGCACGTGACCTTGTCAGCATCAACAGCAGATCCGTGGTTGGCTCAGACACGGTAACTTGAGAGCACGTAAATTTTTTGGAACCAGGAACATTTCTACTAAGTCCCATAAGATTTCTCATGGTTTTTGTTTTCTTTTTATGGATAGTTCATGAAATATTTTGCGACTTTGGTACAATATACGTAATAAGTACGGTAAACCCCCGTTTGGAGACAATATTAGACAGAAATCTCAAGAAACTTGAAACCAATTTAGAACTAAGAGAAAGAAAACTAAAATAGCCAGTGGAAACTTATTTTATAACCGAGGATGGATGAAAATTCAGAGCAACAGAAAAATAGCACTGATTCACATTTTCGGAAGCTGAGGTATGAGATCTATACCTTTTCTATGTATTCTAATATAAATATAAGATATGCACAGATATATAATATATGTGTTTCTATTAGACCTAGGAAGGTTTATTGATATGTTGGTACAGATTCTTCAGAATTTTTTTTTTACATTAGTGCAGGGTCAGGCCCCTCTATCTTTGGGATAGAATCACCAGACTGAGTGCAAGACTTTGATGATGAGGGAAGCCTCATGATTGTAAATGGGGACCAACATGAGATCCTTGCATCTTGCAGCCAGACGTCCTCGGTGATCGCAGCTCCTTCCCAGGGATTGTCACAGTCACGTAAGGTCCAGTCCCTTCAAAGCACTTTCTCATGCACAAGGACGAGCAAAGTGTCCTCCGTTGGCCCCACTGGCATGTGATGCCTCCCTCCCAATGTCATGCTTCATCTCTACTTTTAGTTCCGTTATAAATGGAGACCCTGGACTGGCCTCAGATGACCTTCTGAGATAGTTGGCCACTTGCCTTATTTGTTTGGCAGTAGCCAAAGGTGGAGCTTTTGAGCAGCCAGCTGCATTTTCCATTTGCGGGACATTCTTCCCTGCGCAGTGTCCCCACACTTCATTCAGAGAGGCGTTGAAGAGCAATGAGAAAATAGCAAGGGCGGTGGCCCCGGCCAAGGGCCCCCGGCAGTGATGACGTCACATCACAGTAATGGGGCCCTGGGAGGAGAAGCAGAGGGTCCGACCGCACGGGACCACAAGGGATGCGGCACGTGGAGCGGCCAGAAGTGAGGCTGGACAGGTCAGGCTGACCAAGGACAGACGGTGTGAATCTCCTGTCTGGGCTCCGAATGTAGGATGCTATGCTGAAGGCCGTGGGGCGCCGCAGGAGGACTTCCAAAGGGGCCTGCCACTCTCAGAGGCATTCCTTGGCCGATCACTGGCCGCGGAGTGACGACACAGTGACGCGGGTGGAGGGACGCTGGCTAGGAGGCTGTGCGCGGCTATCTGAATGGGAAGAGCAGCCTCACCCCGGGGCAGGTGCCGTGGCAGCAGGTCCGCGAGCCAGCAAAGGCTTTGGCCACCTGCTAACTACTCGTGGGAACAGCGTCTTCCACTGGAACTCAGTGTGTGGTGCTAGCGAGCCCACGCCGGGCTCCACTCAGACATCGGGTCCTCCTGTCACTTCATAACTAGGTGACGGCGGCAGGCTGCTTGAGTGTCTCAACTTGGGTGTGGGCAGCTATAAAATAGAGACAATAGCGCCAACCTCGGAAGAGCGTTATGATGTTTAAATGGGGTAAAGATTTGCTGACATAAAAATACACTTTGAATTTGTTTCTGGTAATCCATAGGGAATATTAAAATTGTCAGCTGGTTGGCCACATGCTTCTGGCTGTCAAAGCCGTGGGCTCGAAGAGAGCCCTTCTTCTGGGCCGGGCCCTGCTTGGCCACTTTTTGTGTCCCTGGCTGAGGGCTGGGTTCCCGGCACCAGGCAGTGTGTGCTTGTCTCCTGGCTGGATGGCTGGCTGCCTGGCTGGGTGAGGAGAAGTGTCTTTCCTGTCCTCAGACAGAGGGCAGGGAGGAGCTCTAGAACGCCACCAGCTCTTCCTCGGGGTTACCAAGCTGGACCCCAGATGAATGAGCCCAGAGGACACGGCTCTGCAGAAGGCTTGAGAACATTTTCTTTCTGGGTGTGGGAGGACTTGTAACAAGATTATGAACGTGCTTTCTGAATGCATTGCAGCTGTAATCAGATTATCCCCCTGACTTGAGGGAGTTCTTGGCTAATTAGAGTACTTTATCTTCATTCCAGCAAAACGACTTGCCTGTAAAAATTTATTTCCGGGGGACGCCTGGGTGGCTCAGTTGGTTAAGCGGCTGCCTTCAGCTCAGGTCATGATCCCGGCGTCCTGGGATCGAGTCCCACATTGGGCTCCCTGCTCAGCAGGGAGCCTGCTTCTCCCTCTGCCTCTGCCTGCCTCTCTGTCTGCCTGTGCTCACTCTCTCTAACAAATAACTAGATGAAATCTTTAAAAAAAATAATAATAAAATTTATTTCCGGGAGTCACAAGGTAGTCACCTGTGGCTCTGCTGGGGTTGAGCCCTGCAGAACCACCTTCTGTTTAGGTGTTGCTGTATTAGACCCGAGCGGGAGAAGGTGATGGGGAGGATGGCGGGCAGCTGTGGGGCAGTGGGCCGCATCCCCTTGAGGTGGGCACCTTGGCCAGGTTTGCCCTGTGGGTCCCCATGAGACCCTTCAGGCTTGGCTAGGCAGACCCTCTGGGCACCAGACCCACAGCAGGACAAGTGGGTGTGGACATGTGACCGAGCGTCTCCCTGCTCCACGTGCACGTCTCTCGGCATACAGAGTGCACGTGTGTGTGCGCATGTGTGTGCGTGTGTCTGGATTCTATCAAGAAGACATTTGCAAAAGAGAGGTTCGTAAGGCTCAAGCCACTGCTGACAGTGCGCTTCGACTCGAATGTTTATAAGGAATTTTGCACATGTTTGGACATAGCTTGTGTGTGTTCTTTCAAAAGAAAGCTCCAGAAGAGTATTCCTCTAGCCACTTGGTGCTCTGTTTTAAGTTTTATGGGCAGAGACATTAAACACATCTCTTTCTGTGACCACCCAGGAGTGTAATGTGATATTTTATCTGTGCTCCTGCGGAGGCTGGTCACGCTGCTACTACTGTTCTGGGCTGTGCTCAGAAGTTGGCCATCACCGTCCTTCCAGGAGAGTCCTTTTAAGTAACAAGGTCACTTAAATTTTGTGTCATGATTTCTCACTGCTCTGCTGTTTTTGACACTCATTTCTGGTAGATGAACACTAAAAAAACCATCATTTTTTGTTCTTGGGGGTTTTGCTGCATGCCCTTAAATAGTCAAGAAGACCCAGGGCAAACTTTCCCACTGTTCTGGATCCCATAGATCCAGCTCAGGCTGGGGGTAGGTGTTGGGGTGAGATTCAGGGCAGGTCAGCACCAGTGAAGTTGGTTCCTGGCTCAAGGAGAGCCATTGGCTTTTTTTTGGAAGAGGGAGACATCGCAATGAAAAATAGTCTTCTTTGTTGTTGTCATGCTGAAGACTAGGTTAGGTTAGAAATGCATTGAGTTGGAACAGATGGAGTCAGGGTCATTCTCTTTGGAAAGTTGTTTCATTGACCTGGGCATGAGTTGTTGAAGAGCTGGATGTGGGATAGTGAAGCTGACGACGAAGAGGGATGATGAACATGGACGTGTCTTGAAAGGAGGCACAACCTGTAAGACTGCAAGGAAGGGAAGGGGGGAACTGGAGAGGACTCCAGGGCTTTGAATCTGGGACATTTTGAGGACAGAGAGGAGGGGACTGATTTGGGAGAAGACACTGTGGATAGGGTTGACTTGGAGACTGAGATAAAATTATACATCATCCAGTATTTTAAATGAGAACATCAAAATGCAGAACTTTTTTGACTTATGATGTGTAACGTCCCAGGAAACCCATCGTCAAGTTGGAAGTTGGAAACATGTTAAGGTGAAAAGACATTTGATCCTCCTGGCTTGTCACGGTTCCACCCAGCCTGCCTTCCTTGTGTGCAGGACACGGACTCTAGACCACCACTGGGCAGATTCATCTAACACAAAGCCGATTTTATAATCAGATGTTGAATCTTCTGTGTAATTATAGAATCCTATGCCAAAAGGGACCAGTGATGGCCGTGTGGGTACAGCACAACTGCGGGTCAGTCGTTGACTCTTGTGCCCATGTGCCCAGCATCACAGGGGACGATCATCCCATATCACTAGCCTGGGAAAGCATACACAATCCAAGTTCAAAGTACAGTTTCTGTCAACGGTGTAGCGCCTTCTAAATGCCGTCGTAAAGTTAAAAAACCGAAAGTCGAACCCTCATGAGTCAGGAACTGTCTGTAGTTTTGAGTGAGATGCGGAAGTATCCTGGCTTCATGAAGCTCATGGGCAGTTTTGTAAACTTGGTTAAACGTTTTGAACAGTTCAGCTTCCACGAATGGGTGGCGTGCTAAGAGAGGGCTGACAGCTGATAACTTTTAAATAGAAAAATCAGTCTCTAAGCTTCATGACTTGCTTTGGCAACAGGTGTGGCCACTCTGGCCTGCCACTGTGGGGAGGAAGGAGGGTGGTGCCAGGCCAAGGGCCCAGGCTGGCCACACTTGACGTTTTACTGTTGATCCCCGGGCTAGGAGACCAGCTGCCTCCAGCAGTGTCTTGGGAGCCCTCAGAAAGGGATGACAGCAGAATCACGTAAGGCAATACTGCTCAGGCAGGGGTGCCTGGCTAGATAGATGGGCACATCATAGACATGTTTGCACGCACACCCAGAACCCAATATGGCAGAGCCCGAGGTGGGCAGGACACTTTTTCCGAAATGTCAAAATCACTTTTTAAAAAAATATCAAATCTTGAATTCCATTTTTATAGGCATGACCTTCTAACCCAGTTTTCCTTTACTCAACTCTAATGTCAGTTGGAGACACTCACCCACTATTTGAACTAAGATATGGATGGAACCGCGTTATTTACCGAAGTTACAAGCTGCTTAGCTGGCCTGTGAACAGTTCCAGGGATGCTGACGGAAGATGTGAGACTCTAGTGTGGGAGAGAAGGCCTTTATTAGTTGCGGTGTACCAGGCAGCCATCAGCAGTCAGCCCCCCTTGGTCCCCCAAGTCCAAGGAGCAGGACCCAGAGGGCCCAGAAGGATGGTGTGCACACAGTGAGCTGGTGTTGCTGCTGGGGAGCACTGAGCTGGTGGGGGGCACCCAGCATCGACAGCAGCAGTAAACACACCTGCTCTCTGTTACAGAGGGAGCACTAACCTCATCTTCAAGGTCGCTCACTGCAAGTACAGTCCTGAGAAACGGTCTAGGGAAAGACTGGTCTGAGCCTCGCGTCCTTGGTCCAGCATGATGTGTAGAAACATGAGAGACCTGTGGAAATGGTCTTCTCATATACAAAAGTATTCAAATATAAAAAAATAAATACGGTCTTCTTTTTTTTTAATTTTAATTTATTTATTTGATAGACAGAGATCACAATTAGGCAGAGAGACAGGCAGAGAGAGAGGGAAGCAGGCTCCCTGATAAGCAGAGAGCCTGATGTGAGGCTCAATCCCAGGACCCTGAGATCATGACCTGAGCCTAAGGCAGAGGCTTAACTCCCTGAGCCACCCAGGTGCCCTAAATATGGTCTTCTAATAATATGAAAATAAAATAAAAAATATATAAATATAAATAATATAAGTAATAAAATAAAATAATAAATTAAAAATATAAATAAATATAAAATAATATAAAAATGAAACAGAAATATGACAGTTCCATAGGTGAACATCTGAGAGACGTTTTAAAATTTGCATCTGTTTAACAAAGAACCATTTTACAGCATTTAATCCAGTTATATAGATTTCAAATTTAAAAACATAGAAACACTTATTTCAAACGATTTAAAATTCCTTTTGCTTTTCCTGCAGATGATGTGAAGCAACTGCTTGAAAAAAATGTTTCTCCCACTTTAGACAATCATCTATAAAATATCTCCTATGTGCGTAACATCCCGTCAGGTGCCGTTGGGAGTTTGGAGGCAGTGGATGACTCAGCCCTTGCCCTTGGTTTTAGAACATTCTAGAATAATGAGATGGGCTTACCTGGAACAACCAAAGTAAACCTATCAAGTGCTTGATAATGAAATACCAGTGATGTCAGAGGGAAAACCCAACCAAATCATGTTGTTACGTATCAAGAATGGTTACGTATTTTTTAGTTGGTATATATATTCCCGTAGCCAAAGCCACTCTGGGTGCTGTAGCTGTAGTGCAAACACATGTAATTCCGCAGAATGCCTGCTACCTGATAATGCCTCCACCCCACCCAGTTCTCTGCGTCTTATGTGCTCTCTTATTCTTCATTTCTCTCTGCCTCTATTTCTCTGATGTGTGAAGCATAGGAGTATTTATGGAAACAGGGTTTAGTTTTTCAGATTTTTTTGGTGGGAAGAAATTAGCTTGCAGATAGAGCTCACCTGAAAAAGCAACTCTCCCTAATTCTGCCCCAGCTTTCTGTCTGACAATACCAAAGAGCCCTCCTGCCCCCCCCCAGCCCCCCCGACCCCTGGCTTTGAGTGCCATTTGTTTCTATTGGTGATGGAAGCATTTAACTTGAAAGTCACTGAAAACATTACAGTCCTTAGGTGGCTTTAGGTTCGAGAGGCTGCAGACTGAGACAGCACATTTGAGGAACACCAAGTGGGTCCACGCCCCAGGCCGCTCACTCCTCACACACCTTCAGTCTGTGAATCAAGAGCTAACTGGTCTACCCATGGGAAGCTGTGACTCAGGAATGCCAGGGGATTTGCCTGATATCACACAATAAGTGACAGAATAGGGTCCAGGACTCAAGCCTTCGGACGCCAGGGTCACAAGTACTTTTGGGGCTTTGGCTCTTGTCATCATCGTTTTGTATAAAAACTCCCACCTGGGCCAAAAACCTGGCCTTTAGTCCTTGATGATCTTGGCGTGTCAGGCTCAAATTTAGCAAGTCGTGGAGTGGTGGCAAAGTAATTCCATGGTCCTGACACTTGCAGAATGTGTGGTTGTTCCTCTTGAGGAGCAAGGGACAACCAAGCAAGCCTTCTTTCCCATCAAGGACACTTCATGGGCATCGCATGCCCTTCTTCTCGCTTTCCCTGGAACCAGCTCTGTCCCAGAAAATCCTCCTGACACCAGTGCCGCTTCTTAGAATTCCAGGACATCTCTCTGGGGCCCCCAGGATAACCTGACCTATTTTGTGATGGGTCATGACTATTTTTAATGTCTCAGGCACCTTTGAAAGACAAATCGTCCCCTCCGGGAGAGAACACAGTCCTATAAAGTCCGCAGATGATGTGCTCACAGGGAGTTGTGCGTGCAGCAGGGCTTTGAGGTAGAGGTTGTATGGGAAGTCATGCAACATCACACAAATACGATTATTTTCATCAGTTTTGTTAGACATGTATTCAGAATTAGAACAAGCAGGCAAAGAGTGAGGGCAGACAGCTCTGTCCGAGGAGTGGGATGTTTGAGCGTTAGCACGTGAGTGCAGGGGTCCCTGTTGGAGGGTCACTGGACTTTCTGGAGGTCATTAAGGCAGCTCGGTGACTTCAGCCCTTGTCATATTTCCTTTATGGGACGGTGTCAGATTTCAGCTGTAGCTAGCCAGGAAAAAGAATTGTATAGATCAGCGGCAAGAGCTTCAGCTTCCCATTATGTAGCATTTCCACAATGTGGAAGGGTAGAGGCAACCTTTTGGGAGAAAAAAAAAAAATTGAGAGACTGCAAGAGAGGAACAAAAAGATGATAAAATATGAAAGATGAGAGTGTGTCTTTATCTGAAATTTAGGTGTTGCCAGCTTTATATACATCTGGAACATGGTCATAAACTTTGGAGTGCTTTAAAAAAAAAAAAAAGGCTCTGAAGCCCCAAAAAAGCTGTTGGGATGCCTAGCGATGCATTTAGTGGGGAAGGTCACCTCTTAGGAGTGAGTTGGCCCCTGGGTATAGTCAGCCAGAGAGCCCATGGCAGAGTCCCCCCAAAAGTTGGTAATGGAGCCCCAGACACGAGGACAAGGTTGACCTGTGTTCTGTAAATTCCATTTAAGAAGTCAGGGAAAGCAGAATGGATTTTCTAAAAGAGTAGCTGGAAATTAGAAGTACTAGCTTTCCCACTGCTGAGAGGCCTGTGGGCCACCATCATGCTCTCCTACTGGGTTCTAAACGTCAGGATTCTAGAACCTGAGTTACCTCTAATGACTAACGCCATTTATTTATTGTTTGAAGCTTTAGCTTCTACAGGGGGAAGTGTTATGTCCCTGGAAATCTTTCACATCCCTGGAACCCCTCCTTCCCCAAGAATGCCCGAATAGCAAACAGTTACTGTAGGAACTAAAGACATGTGTCCTGGTGACCAAGACAACCCCCAGTCAACTTTGTAACAGGTGATTGACAGGAAATATGGGATAGTAACAAACCTAGAGAAGGCCAGGGAGCAGGGACACCTGGAAGCAGGAGAAATAAGAATATTACTGCCCAGGGAAGATCTTGGAAGTTCCAAGGGCATGTGACAGGAAACAGTTATGCCCTCAGGTTCTAACCCATAAAATGTTGCAGGACACAAAGGTGTGTTTGGAGATATATATTTAGTAAAAAAGGGTCATTTGCATTTTTGAAGTGATTTGTGAAGATTTGATTCTGACACGAATTCTGGTATGTGGGGTTTTGTCCATCCCACCAAGCAATTAACTCAATTCTGACTATCTACCTGGAGATAGCGGGTTAATCCCACAAGACTGCCCTCCTGGCCCCTCCCCACTTTAGATGCCATCACAAGGCCAGGTACCTATGTTTCTGACTACCCAGCTGTGGATCAGAGGTTCCAACAATGCCCTCCTGAGTTTTGATGAATTTGTTAGAGCAGCTCACAGAAACATCTTGTTTATTAGATTATCGGTTTATTATAAGACGATATACTTCAGGAATGGCCAGATACATAGGGCGAGATACATGGGAATGGCGAGGAGCTTCCAGACTCTCAGGGGGCACCACTCTCCAAAATATCCAAATCTCCCAGACCCCATCCTTTGGGATTTTTATGGAGGTTTCATTATATAAACACAGTGGATTAAATCACTGGCCATCTCCAGCCCTTCTCTCCTTCCTGAAGATCTGAGGATGGGACTGAAGGTTCTCTTATTACATGGTTAGTTCTTCTGGTGATCAGCCCCCACCTAAGATCTTCCTAAGATGTTCTAGGAGCTTTCCAAACGTCACCTCATTAACATAAACTCAGGTGTGGTTGACAGGGGTTTATTATGAGTATCAACACATGTTTATGGCTCTTGTCATTTACAAAATTCCAGGGTCTGTGCCAGAAAGACCAAATACCAATGAAGACCAAATATGTATTTATCAAACATCACAATATCTCAGTGGAATATTGTCTTCTAACACATGGAGTCTGATAAAGTGTCCTAGTTCTTTAAAAGGAGTATGTTTTGGGACATCTGGGTGGCTCAGTTGGTTAAAAGGAGTATTTTTTACTGTATTAAATGCTGTCATTTCCTACTTTTATTGTTTTGGTATTAATAAAATGTACATGTTCATTTGATAGAGATATTCTTCCTTTAAATGGTTTTATACCTATGGAGTTGGCTAAACAAGGGTTTAAAGACGAGTTTAAAGACTTTTTGTCTCAGAAAGATGAAAGAAAGCTTTATAATAATCATAATCTAGGTGGTGTCACGCACTCTGCTAATCCTTTCTTCAAGAATGATACCAAACAACACCTGAGAGATTTTTCCAGTTATCTAACTGTGCCTCACTTCCCATTTTCTAGGTGAGGTTCATACATGACAGCAGTGCCCTTCACCTGGGTTTTTCTTAATCTGTAGGATCTAGAGTAGAGACAGTGGGGAACTTTTGCAGGATGATTAATCTCATCTGTGATGAGGTTGGCCCTGTGCCTTAGGATACTCATTAAACACATTGGACTTGATAAGTCTGTAAACATCCAGTCTGACTTGAGCTAGGATTGTGTTACTTTGTGCTCTTGAAGTTTTTCTAAAAACTGTTCATGCTTATTTTGTATTTAGGCTCTCTTTCACCTCTCACGAGCCAGGGGACCTCAGTGAATTGTGAATTCTTGGCTATTAGGTGCTTGTCATCACACAATAGGTAGACAGTGATAAGTGGCCTGAGGAAACAAAACTCTGTTATTGCAGATTGTGCTGAGAGTGGGGGAAACCAGGTGCAGGGTTCCAGACAGATGAAGAGCGTTGAATATACCAGGCTTGTAGATTTCTCTCAAAGACCCCTCCTCTTCTTCTCCATTTATTGCAGACAGTACAATGTAGTTGAAATGCCTCCTCCAGAATCCCAGTCCAGGACAGTGATCATAGAGGAACAGAAGAATAAAAGGTTAAAAGGGATGGGGAGTGGGTTAAGGGGCATTTTTATTGTTTTGTAATTCTGCATTTGGGGTCACTTTTGGAGGAAAATGGCCTTTGAGTGGAAAGACTTAAGCAGATCCCACACGAATTATGCCGAGTGCTTTTAAACTCATCGATAGCGTCTGACAAGCCTTTTTGTAAAGTGCATTTGTGTGGGCAAAGGTCTGCAAGTAAATGCCGCTTCTTCTCCGGAGGGGTGGAAGATTGGGATGTGTTTTCAGGATTCTTCCTGGAGCTCAGCACTTGTACCCATCCTCAGGCCCTAGGTCATCTCTGGCTGTACCAAGGAGCCAAGTTCAGGAGGCATTTGGAAAGAATACCATTGATTTCAAAGACTGTGGGAAATTGACTCCTTGAGGTTCAAGAGTTACTTACGATTTCTTCCATGCAGCCAAGAATCCACAGGAGAAAGGGTTCTTTCTCCTGTTCTTTCTGTGCTCTTAATTTACGTGAGACTACTTCCCCTCACCCCCAGGACCCTCTGCGACCCTTCTAATGGGGGAGTTGAAGGGGTTCTCATTTGTCCCAACGTGGAAACGGTCTCCTGGGAAGAAAGGAGGCTTAAAAAGCACAACTCCATGGTGAGACCCTGATTAAAAGAAGGTTGTCCTCCCAAACCTAGGATTTCTAAAGAAGCATGTAACTGGCAAAAATTTCCAGAGCAGAGTATCGTGTCCATAAATGATGAGCTGTTGTTACAGTAGGTGTTCTGTGCCCACCAGTACCCAGAGAACACTAGACTCGGGTCTGCAGGGTGCCCAGGCTTGAGGAGGGCAAAGTGGGAGACAGTGGTGGGCTGTGGGTGTCCCAATTGAGAGGACGGTAGTGTGTTTGGGATTCCGGCTTCTGCAGGGGGCCCTGAAGGGCTCATGCTTCTAGGTCCCCTGAGTCCTTAGAGGCCGCTCTGCTCTCATTACGAAGGACAGACAAACGTGAAGTGACAAGGAGTGCATAGCTACCTCTTTACCCTCCTGTGAGCCCCCAAAATATCAAGGGCACAGCATTAACTTCTGTTGTGTACTTTTCTGCTCCACTTGGAACATGAGCTTAGTCAGCATGGACATGAGTGGCCCGCTGGGGCTCTGACCCCCCTTCCATCTAAGCTCCCTCATCAGACAGCCAGCTCAGCTCTGTGGAGAACCCGGGTTCAAGCCCCACCTGGGGCAGTGGATGAGTTACTTGCCCTCACATATGAAATGTGAATAATGACACCCACCTCCCAGAGGTGTTGTGATGAGGCCAGACCTTGAATACAAGGTCTTTGGCCATAGTGCAACAAGTTACTAGATACAGAATAGAAGCAGCGAGTTTGCTAAGCTTCCTGACATTCTGGACGGCAGTCCTTTGCTGGATGTCTTGTCACGTCACCAGGTTTTCCCTGCTGATCCACCAGAAGGCAAGTGTTGGGGTCCTGACCTCTCAGTTGACACAGGGGCTAATAAGGTAGCTGGTCAGCTAGAGCTCTGTCTAGGGACAGAACATAAGGCTTGCCCTTTTCCCTGGTCTTGTCCCTCTCTCTTACCTGCAGTCTTTCCAGCTGCTTTCTCCTTTTGTTCTTTTTACTTCCCATATTTCCATAAGAAGCAATGTATTTCTGTACATATGTACAAAAAACAAAGTATTGTAGAAGATACTCCTGCATTGCTTCCAGCAAGTTTTAAGATTGGATACCGCCATGAAAAAAAATCCAGATTTTCTGGTAAATTTAGAAATTTTTTTTTTCTACAAATACCACAGAGAAATGATTTGTTTCTTATGAAGAGAGCCTGCAGGTAGTAGTTGGTTAAAATGTATGGACCTAAAACATCAGTGGAGGAAAAACTACCTTTGGTAATATAATAAAATAGAATTTTAAAATATGCCATTGTTTTTTAAAAAAAAAAAAAAAAGCAAAGCTCTGGAGAAAAAAAAAAACCTGCTAACATTTTGGTCACTGTTTAAAAGCTGCCTTCAAAACAGTTATAAACAGTTTGAATCCATCTGAATGTGTATTTTACAGATTAAAAACAGTACTAGTGAATCTTAGCTTCGTAGCCATAAAAGGAGAGAGAGAATCTATAGTATTGTACACATGGAAAATGAAATAAATCACAGGATCTTATAGTGACACCCAAAATATAAGCTGTAGCGATCTATAGCTAGAGGTTTGTTTGGAGGGTTTTGCTATGGCTTTTAGGCTATTTTAGATAGAGGAGGTTTTTGTTGTTGTTGTTGTTGTTTTTTACTGTTCTGCAATATACAGAACATAAAATTTACCATTTTTGTCCTTGTTAAGTGCATAATTCAGTGGCATTGGAGACCTTCACAATGTTATGCAGTTATCGCTACTATTTCCAGAACTTTCCATCATCCCAAACAGAAACTCTGCACCCATTAGACAGTAACTGCTCGTTCCTCCCTAACCCAGCCTCTGGTAACCTCTCTTCTACTTTCTGTCTCTTTGAATCTGACTAATCTAGGTATCCCACGTAAGTGGGAAGTACACAATATTTTTCCTTTTTTGGTGGGGGGGTCTGGCTTATTTCACCTACCACATTTTCAAGATTCATCCGTGTATCAGAATGTCCTTCCTTTTTATGGCTGAATAACCTCCCATTGTATGATCACCACTTGCTCTGCTTATCCGTTCATCCGGGCACTGGGCTGGCTTGCCTCGTTTGGCTGTTGTGAATAACGATGCAGTGAACATTACCGTACGAGGGTCCGCTTATATCTCTGATAATTAGTGTTCTTAGAAGGTATCTTTCCGAAGGCTGAGATTTTCAAAGAGAAGGTGACAGGCCCCATCAATGAATGGCCTCCCCTTGCTGCCACGAAAACCAGCCCCTGTTGCTGTGTGGGATGGTCTAGGTAGTTAAATCTGCCTTCATACCTGGGGATGCCACACACTTGCCACAAGAAAAACCTTGTCAGTCACAAAGAGGAGTGTCTCCCTTTGAGCCTTAGGCTCTGATAGGATCTGATGGTGAGGGAGAACACGTGTCCTCATTTTTCTCCTCACGGTTTGACTCATCCTACGCGTCTTTGCCAGTGGCTCTTGGCACACGTAAGTGCGTTGTGGAAAATCTGACCTACTCACCTCCCTGAAGCGATGGAAGTAATGTCCACTCAGTGTGAGAGACGATTTCTTTCTAAGGTAAAATTTCCTCTGTGACAATGCGAGATTTTAGGTGACCTGGGATATGAATTTGAAGTTCTGAAATAGCCAATTTCTTTTGTTTTTGTTTTGTTTTTATAAGATTTTATTTATTTATCTGACAGAGAGAGAGATCACAAGTAGGCAGAGGCAGGTAGGGGGGTGGGGGTGGGAAGCAGGCTCCCCACTGAGCAGAGGGCCTGACGTGGGGCTCAATCCCAGGACCTCGAGATCACAACCTGAGCCAAAGACAGAGGCTTAACCCACTGAGCCACCCAGGCATCCTGAAATAGCCAATTTCTATTACCAAAAAAAAAAAAAGTGCAAAAATAAGAGAATATATGGAAACTACAGTTGACAAAGTTGATACTTCAAACATACATTCCTCATGTAATGAACACTGGTTTTGCTCCTGTAGAGAGAAGAAAGCTGGAATGAATAATAATGGTTTCCCCCCCCCTCTACTTTAGGGGGAAAAGAAGGTGATTAGCATCTGAAAATATTAATCAAGTAAAGAATCATAAATGGTTAGCTAATGTTTGCTTTTCGTGGCCATGGCAATCACTTTATTAAGCATATTATTTCATTTAGTCCTTACAAGAAACCTGTATACAAAGTAGGCATTAATATTATTACCACTTTTAAATAAGGAAATTGGGGTACTGGGAGCTCAAGGAGCTACCCCAGGGTCACGGACTACGAGTGATTTACCTGGATTTGGATGTGAATGCCCATGGTCTTCGCCCACTTTTCCCTTTTACACACATAACATACATGTCTTCATATGTTCTCTGGAAAACTAAAAATTCATAAAGATGTGGACAGATTTTGGATGACAAAAATCTTCAAATTTATGAAGTTTCCCTAAAGCCATACTATGAAAGCTTTTCAAAGCCAACTGAGGGGATGCCTGGGTGGCTCAGTCTGTTAAGTGCCTCTTTTTCTCAGCTCAGGTCATGATCTCAGGGTCGTGAGTTCAAGCCTTGCCTTGGGCTCCACACTGGACGTATCACTTACTTAAAAAAACAATTGAAATTACACATTCAACTCTGAGAGCTCTTAGGTGTAGGTACTCCAGAGGGTAAAGGAAGACATAAAATGCCTAAAAGGAGAGTCACAGTGTATCAGTGGAATACAGAGATGTGTGACCAGAACCCCGTGAAGTGTGAGCTGAGTGGCACACAGAAGAAGTCAGTGGACATCCTCTGGGATAAAACAAGGCCTCTCCAGCAGCTTTTTCCCATTTGCAGCTACTTGCTACTTAAACCTCCAGAGGACTCTGTGTGGGAGCATCAGCTACTTTTCTGAAGCACCGTGCACCCCTCCCTCCAAGTCCATGTGTGGTGCTGGCCAGGCAGGCAGAAGTGGAATGGCCGGCCCCTGGCTGTGACTTTCCTCCTGGAAACATGCAAAATGTTTGGTGGTGTGAGGAGGATGGAAACATGGCCCCGTCCCACCAAGTGCAGGGACTTGCACTGGTGCCCCCGAGGGGCCAGAGATGTCTGAACAGAGGGCTGTCGGACAAAGCAAAAACACCTCAACCCCAAGTTGTCCCTGCACTTCAGGGACAACGCCCCAAAGTGAGATGTAACCTTCCCCTCTCCACATCCCTGGCTGCATCAGGGAACTTTTGCAATGTTACCGCCATGCCTGCTGTCCGTCCTGGAAAGTGCGGGACAGAAGGTGCTGTGGGCATGTGTGGTCTCCCCTCCTCCTCCACACGCTTCCCAACCCAGGCTGCTATGGGAGGGAGTGATTCCGCTGAAGAGGAGACTCAGAGGGTCTGAAGGTCGGAGGGACCAGGGACATCTGCTCTCACCCTGGGACAGGCGAGGGCTCAGAAGCAGGCACGCAGGCTCGTCAGAGATGAGTGATCTGCCCAGCGGGCCGTGGCCCCAAAGCTTCATCAGAGAAGGCAGCAGGATGAGCTTGCAGGCAGACGGTGCCTCCGGATTAAGCCTCTGTCCTCTGTCGACTCAGGAGCCATTAGGATCTGGCTTGATGGCACAAATGGATTTATACACAGCCTGGGGAGGAACCATTCTAACAAAAGGCTGTTGCAAGTCCAAATAAAGAACACGTTTGCCCTTGGGCTCTGTGACACAGCCACTGTCACCGTCCGATCCTGAAGTGAGGGCTTTGAAGGCAGCAGTGGCTCTTACGGTGGCTGCTCTGGTTTGACTGTTGAGGGCTGCCGGGGCCACACCGGCTCTGGTGGCCGATTGTGTTTCTGAGCGCTGTCTAGATGGTCTGTCGCATCAATACGACACGCCGGCAGCAACATGCACGGTTCGGGCGTCAGGCTTCTGTCCCGTGTGTTCACAGAAGACAACACCACGGATGACAGAGTGGGCTTCCTTGCTCTTAATCGCCAGACCCCAGGGCTACCTGCCTTCTTTCACAGAGCGCTGCCCCCGACCCAGGGGACCCAGGGCTTCCCTCGGCTCAGCGCCAGGGCCGGTATTCCTGCCGTGATGTTCTGTTCCTCCCAGATTACATTCTGTTGGAAGCCTGTTACTTTCCCCGTGCTCACTGTCTGGCCCACCTCGGAAGGCACCGGCGGCCAGCCCCTTCCCGCAGTGTCCCAACAGTTCCTGGGCCCTGAGGGTTTTCTCGTGCTGCACGAGCAGGTAGCATCGTGCCCCTCACCTCAAAGCTCAGTGACTGTCTTGCTTGACTGAATCCTCTGCAGTCCCCCAAACGGGGTGGTGCAGACTGACAGGGACTAGAGAGAGCTTCGAAACAGTGGGGTCAGCATCTCCTCTCCCCTCTTCAATCCCTGAAGAGTGTGCCTTGGTGTTAGTGGTGGGAATCCCAGGTGCTCTGGTTTGGAGATGAGAATTCCAGACGATTATTTGCCAAAGGGACAGTGTTGGCTTTAGGCAGAATGCTAGCCAGGGCTGCTTTCCAGATCTCAGAGCCTTTGGTGGATGATTAATGGAGGTGAGCAGGGCCTCCAGATAACAGGGCTCCCGGACAGACATGGGTCAGTGAGTCAGCCTCTGCCTGGTCAGGGAGCCTCTCTGAGAGGAAGCCTTCAGCTGGGGAGGTGATTAGAATCTCAGATCCATTTGCTGTCCCCCCATGTCCATTAGGCCCTCCTTTGTCCTCCATGTGAAAATATATTTGATGATCTCCAGCAGTACGGAGCTAATCCTGCCTGGGGGCTAATCCCTTAGTTTAATTTCCTGTCTCCCTCGAGGGAAGGTCCATCAGTCTTGTGCCTTGCTTCCGGGGGAGACGGGGCCAAAGTAACACAGTGGTAGGTTTAGTGGGTGGGTTTGCATTCTGGGTCAGTTCTCTTATCCTTAAAATATAAGGATTTTTCTGAAAAATAAATATATAATCATTTTGACTCTTGGGAAAAAAATCTATAAGGAAAAACAGAGTCACCCATAATGCTACCGCCCACTGCTAAGACCTGCTAACATTTTAGTGTATTTGCTTCTAAATATTTCAAAGACAAAAGTATTTAATCTTGATGAGATAATTAAATTTATGTTTTTAGCCTACATCTCAAAGATGGGCATTTTATGAAAAACTTCCCATGTTATTAAAAATTTTTAGTAATCATAATTTTTAATGGCTGTACAATATTATAGCAGCTGTTTTCAGTGAAATCGGGAATTTGTGTGCATAATGTGTTTTTTTCCAACACTAGGGAAATTTTCAAACATACAGTGAAGCTTAAAGAATTTTATAGTGAACACCTGTATACTCACCATCTAAATTCTGCATTAACATTTTACAATACTTGATTCATCAGTTATTTATCTAGCCTTCTATTTATCTATTAACCCAGCTTATTTTTTTGACACATTTGAAAATGTAGGCACCAATTCACTTACTTTAAATAAATAATTATTAACTAGAACTTAATTTTTGCCTCTATTTTTTGTTAATTTATGTGTATCGAAATGCACAGATCTTAAATTTATGTTCCTTGAGTTTTGACAAATGTATGCATACATTTTCTTAAAGATTTTATTTATTTATTTATTTATTTGACACAGAGAGAGAGAAAGAGATCACAAGTAGGCAGAGAGGCAGGCAGAGAGAGTGGGGGGGAAGCAGGCTCCCCGCCAAGCAGAGCGCCCGATGTGGGGCTCCATCCCAGGACCCTGAGATCATGACCTGAGCGGAAGGCAGAGGCTTAACTCACTGAACCACCCAGGCGCCCCTGTATGCATACATTTTAATGGTATAATAGCACACTCTGTTATTTAGAACAATACTCTGAATCCATTTAGAAGGTCCAAAGGATGTGATGGCTCATTATTATGAAATATACCATAAGTAATTTAAAACTGTTTCATGTGCTCTTTTGTTTGAAGTACTAAGTATTTTCTTAAATTAATTGCACCTGAAAGAAAAATGAGTGATTAATTTCTCTGAAAAGGAGAACAACATTTTAACATTTGTTTATATTTTTTGGCTTTTTTTTTTTAAAGAATTTCTACAAGTATTTTTTTTTAATTTTTATTTATTTATTTGACAGAGATCACAAGTAGGCAGAGAGGCAGGCAGAGAGAGAGGAAGGGAAGCAGACTCCCCGCTGAGCAGAGAGCCCGATGCGGGGCTCAATCCCTGGATCCTGAGATCATGACCTGAGCCGAAGGCAGAGGCTTTAACCCACTGAGCCACCCAGGTGCCCTGGCTTTTCTTTCTTTCTTTTTTTTTTTTTTAAAGATTTTATTTTTTTGACAGACAGAGATCACAAGTAGGCAGAGTGGCAGGCAGAGAAGAGGAAGCAGTATCCCCGCTGAGCAGAGAGCCCGATATGGGGCTCGATCCCAGGACCCTGGGACCATGACCCGAGCCGAAGGCAGAGGCCTTAACCCACTGAGCCACGCAGGTGCCCCATGGCTTTTCTTTTTTTAAAAACAAGCTCTACACCCCATGTGGGGCCCATTATCACAACCCCAAGATCAAGAGTGCCATGCATTACTGACCGAGTCAGCCAGGTGTCCCAACTTTGTTTTTCAAAGCACTTCTAACTTTTTTGTATTATTTTGTTAGACTGGGAAATAATCTGCCTCTCTCCATGGACTAGTATATTTTTTCTAAACCAATGGGAGCCAGGAACAGATTATTATTAATAAGACACAAACCTTACCTTCAGTTCTGATTGGCAAATAGCATATATTTATATGGATTTTCAACTTCTGCGAATGCCCAAGGGCCACTTATTTGTCACCTACTCAGTCCGCAGAAGCTTCTGAAATACAGATTCTAATTCAATATTTCGTGTACTGCTTGATAGTGTTGCTGAGTGCCTGTGTGTGTGTCTACACTAGGAATTCCTATAATTTGGGGTAAGAACACTTTATTTTTTGTACCATCACTGTTTTGGTCTTGCCATAGTCATGATTTTCCATTTCTCTGATTGCAGAGTAATGATAATTTACCTGTCGCTTTATCACCTTCAGTTTCATTTATTTTGTGTTTGGCTGGGACTACCGTGTTGTAGTATGTTTTCACCACAATGTTCCAATTACTGGGCCTCAAGATAAATGTCTCTGGGGCTTAAAATGCAACAACCGGCCCCTACTGCGAAACAGATATGTGTCATGTTTCCAAATGTGCACAAGCAGCAACCTCTCATTTTTATCACCATGTTCTCTCCCCAAGCGAAGGTGGCCTTTAGTGGGCAGCCTGGGTGTGCCGGTGGTCTCTGTCCCTCCCAGGTAGGTCTCTCAGTGTGGACGGTGTGGCTTGTGGCCAGGCTGTTGTCCTTCCGGCCTTCTCCCTCTTTGCCTTGGGTGCTGGGATCAGAACCAGCTCAGACTTTTACGGCTGTACCTTTCTTCAGCTGGAGAGTCCAATAGAGTCTTCTCTTCTCCTCACTTACTTTGTAGCATTTTGTCCTCTGATAATAGCTTCTGTCTTTTCCATATAAGGACCTGTTCTGTCTGCAACCTCAGTCCCTCAGAAACTACCAGTGCAAACAAATATTTCATGGCCATGAGGTGCCTTGTGAGCATAGCAATTTGCAACTGTTCCGGTAATAGGTCTTTGTGCTCTTTTGCCAGAGAAAGGAGAGACTCTTTGTACAAGAAGACTCAGCAACTTGGGGCTCAGAAACCTCGAAAACAAAAAGAAAGGCAGCCTAGATTGGCAGATTGTGCTATCAGAAGCACAGAGGGCAGCCTGGAGGCTCTCAGGGCTGGGACTGTGAATGAGGGGGTGGAGTCCGGCTCAGGTTGGAGCCCATCTCGGAGTGTGGGACACCGTGAAACCTCATCTCACTTCCGACTGTTTTCTCATCTGTTCATCAGTGGTAATAATGTATGCCTCTCAGGGCTTTTGTGAGGATGAGATGAGATCAGATGCATAAGGAGAGGGTTTAGTGGGACACCTGGGTGGCTCAGTCTGTTGAGCATCTGACTCCTGATTTCGGCTCAGGTCATGATTTTAGGGTTGTGGGAACGAGCCCCTTGTTGGGCTCCACACTCAGCGGGGAGTCTGCTTGAGATTCTCCCTCTCCCTCTGCCCACCACCCTTCTTTCTCATAATTAACAGAAGGAAAGGGAGGGAGGAAGGAAGGGTTTGGCATTGCCCCTGATGTGAATGTGTGCGCAACAAACAGTAATTGTTAATATCCACCATTATTCTCCCAAACAGCCAAGGAGAAAGTGTTTCCTTCGGTTGTGGCCATGAAGGGTGTGAATCCGAGGAGGACTGTGTTTACAGGGCTCTGCAGTGTGACAGTGGTGCGTGGACTTGAGCTGAGTGCAATGATTCCAGGGCGTGATGGGAACCAGTCTCCCTGGGAGCCATCTAGAGGCTAGCGGAGGGGAAGGAAGAGTAAAAGGTTATCTTCCAGCCAGGACCTGCTGCTACTAACTAAAGGAGAAGCTCATAAGTCTTATCCTTCACATCTCCTAACACTTCAGTGGAGACTAATGTGGGTAAGAGAATCTTGGTACCTTTCTCCTAAACAGAAAGAAGGCCTCTGCCTCTTCATTTTCTTATTCTGATTTTATAAGATTTTATAAGCACGTGTGCTGTAAATCAGCCCACAAAAACTTAAACAGCTTTCTAGATAATAAGGATCTCTAAGAATTCTGAAAGTCATCTGTCTACATCTGTACCCTCCTTCCCATCCTCACTCATGATTCACAGGATCATGATTTTTGTCTCTTTTTATTACTAATCTGAATTTTAAGCCCAAAGCCTGTCTCTGAAACACTTAAGCAATTGAGAGCTTGTTCGTTTTTTTCTGAAATTGCCTGGAAGAAACTGGTTGGCTTAAAATAGGAAACATTAAGAAATGACTTGAAAGTCCAAATAATTGCCTAACTTCGTATTTTATTTAATCATTTTCAATACTCAGCAAATGCATCAGCCTTAGATGGGTTCAATTTGGAGTGAGAAATTCAATTTTTTCTCCTTTCAATAGGAATTTAGAGTTGATTTGCTGGCTGTTGGCCAGACTAAAAAGAAAGAGTCGAATGAATCAGCAGGCAAGTCCCCCATTCTGGGTTCGGTTTATTTGATGGTCAACATTTTCCTCTTTTTTTATTGTTTCTTGGAAGAGATTCTCCACTGGATCTCTGAATCCTCTAGAGAAATGAACTGGCCATGAATCACATGCACATAAATCATCCTACACCCAGGGTCCCTTGGCCAGGAGACCCAAAACAGCAGGTGAGCCTGGGAAGACATCGTACCCCAGGCTGGGGGCCTTGTGACCGTGTGTCAGTCAGTGAGGGAGCCAGACGCCAGGCACCTGTGGTAGAGTGGGGCACCTGGTGGGTTCCCTCCCTCCTCAGGGGTCTTCCTGGTCTTTTAAAAACAATATACATATGGATTATACATATATATAGTTATGCCTGAAGCACAATGTCAGCTCACAAAAAGAGATCCAAGAAGCTGGCAAAAAAAAAAAAAATTTTTTTTAAAGATTTTATTTATTTATTTGACAGAGAGAGAGATCACAAGTAGGAGGGGGGAAGGCAGAGAGAGAGGGGGGAAGCAGGCTCCCTGATGAGCAGAGAGCCCGATGTGGGGCCCAATCCCAGGACCCTGAGATCATGGCCCAAACTAAAGGCAGAGGCTTCAACCCACTGAGCCACCAAGGTGCCCCTGGCAAATAATTTCTGATGAAACACCACTGCACCACTCTGGAAAACAGTATGGAGGTTCCTCAAAAAGTTGAAAATAGAGCTACCCTATGACCCAGCAGTCACACTACTGGGCATTTACCCTAAAGATACAAATGTAGTGACCTGAAGAGGCATGTGCACCCCAATGTTCATAGCAGCAATTTCCCAATAGCCAAACTATGGAAAGAACCTAGATGTCCATCAACAGATGAGTGGATAAAGAAGGTGTGGTACACACACACACACACACACACACACACACACACACACACAATGGAATACTATGCAGCCATCAAAAAAGGAAATCTTGGCATTTGCAATGACGTGGATGGAACTAGAGGGTATTATGCTGAGTGAAATAAGTCAATCAGAGCTCTCTCTGATATGAGGAATTTGAGAGGCAGGGCACAGGGGCCATGGTGGGAAGGGAGGGAAAAATGAAACAAGGTGGGACCAGGGAAGGAGACAAACCATAAGACTCTTAATCTCAGGAAACAAACTGAGAGTTGCGGGAGGGCAGGGGGAAGGAGAGATAGGGTAGCTGGGTTATGAACATTGGGGAAGGTATGTGCTAGGTGAGCGCTGTGAATTGTGTAAGACTGACGATTCACAGACCCGTACCCCTGAAACAAATCATACATTATATGTTAATAAAAAGAAAAAAAATACCATGGCAATCGTACATAAATGATCAGTGGCAGCCTCTTTTCTCTGACCTCTTTAATAATTTCCTCAGTTTTTTTGTTTTGTTTTGTTTTTTGTTTTACTTGTAAAGGAAATAGTATTTACTGTGGGTAATTTGGATGCTATAAAAAGCCACAAAAAAGAAAATGAAAATCACTCATAATTCCATAACCTGAGGATGAACACTATTAACACTTGGTACCTGTTTCTCCAGTCTGCTTTTCTGACGTATCTCTATTGATATTTTATTAGATGTAAATTGAAATCACAAAATACATGATGTTTGCAACCTCTATTTTTCTTTTAATGTGTTATATTTCCTGAATCTGGAAGTATTCTTCAAAAACATAATTTTAACACCATCCACAGTACTCACTCGCTATTAGAAAAGGTAGTGTGATCAGCATTCTTACCCAAAAGTCTCCCCCCAGTATCTCTGCAGTTTCCTTAGGCCAGCAGAAATTACTTTGTTCTTGTTGTTTCCTTTCCTACTGTCTGACTCTCCACACTCTCATGACAGCTCCTTAGAAATAAAGACTTGTTACTCTGTTGCTCAGACAAGGCAACATAGTAGATACTGTTAATACTGAATGAGTGAAGGCCATCTGAGTCATGGGAACTTAGTGGTTTCTTTCCAGAGGTGGGATTCCTGGCTCAGAGTGTATGCGTTCGTTGGGCTCGTTTGCCCACCAGTAATGCTGTGGTACATGTAATGCCCACTCTCACTGATCTGGATACAAGTGCCTGCCTCTGTGGATACTTGCCAACACGGGGTGTTCTACGTCTTTTGGTCTCTAAACCTCTCAGTGAAAAAATGGCATTTTATTTCAATTGCTAGTAATCATGTGTTTGTTGGCCATTTATTTTGTAATGAAACTGGTTTTCCTGTCACTTGCAAAATATTACTCTTTTGTATGTCTTGTGCTAGAAAAATCTTTTTCCATTTTGTCATTTGCTTTTTAATACTGTAAATGATTTATTTTTTGAAACATAAAAATTTAAAATCTTACCGGTCTACTTGATCAGTCTTTTCCTTGGATGTTTTGGCTTTTTTGTGTATGTTTATAAAGGCTGTGCCCAAGAACAGAGATTTTCTTTTTCTAGTTCCTTTATGATTTCTTACATCTAGATTTTTAATTCATGTGGATTTGGGGGGGGCACAGGGATACCTGGTATTGATCTTGCTTTTCTCCCCCCACTGTGCTAGCCAGTAGTTTCTCCAGCATATACCAAACAGTCCATTCTCTCCCCCACTTTTCAGATGCTACCTGTATCAACTGTTAAAATATCATATAGTCTCAAATTTATTTCTGAGCTTTCTGTTTTGTTCCATTTATCTGCCTATTTTTGTACCAGCACCAAACCATTATATTGTATTTCTACACCTAATAGTGCAAACCTGCTGTCCTTATTCTTCCTCTGCAGAGTGTTCTTGGCTGTTTTTACCAATTTATTTTTCTAGGTCAGAGGTCAGCAAACTTTCTGAAAAGGGCCGGATAGTAAATGCGACAGTCTCTGGAGGCCATTGTCACTGCTCCTCAGATGTCCTTCCTTAGTACAAAGTAGACAGTAATAACCAAGGCTTTGCTCCAGCGAAACTCATTTATAAAACAGGCTGTGGGCTGATTGGTCCTGAAGGCCTTAGTTTGCCAGCCCCTCTTCAAGATGAATTTTTGAATCATTTTGTCTAATCTTTCCATATTCTTACCTCCCTCACATATACACAAATAGAATTTGTGTGTGTGAGTCTATGTGTTTGTGCGTGTGTGTATACACACTCATGAATACTTCTCATGTATATATGTGTATATATTACATTTTATATATACGGAAAGAAAGGAATTTGGTTAACATGACATCATACTTACAATGATATGGGAGAAATGTGACATCTTGATAAAATAGGGTCTTTCTGTCAGACAGCATCAAGCATTTCTTTATGTCTAGCACCAAAATTGTATGGTTTCTTTCATAGAGTTCCTGCCAGTTTCTGGTTAACTTTAATCTTGGCATGGTTTTTCCCTGTAGTTGTCACTGTGACTGGGACCTCTGTGGGGGATCCTATGCCCCCCTCCCCGCCCCACCTGTTCTGTGATTCGCTAGAAGGATCACGGGACTCTGACGCACTTGCACTCAGGGCTCAGCAAGGGGGAGACCCCATCAGGTCGGCTGGAGGCTCCCCATTGGTTGGCCCAGGTGTTCCCCCTTCCCCCCAACCAATGCAGCACCGTAATTCCTCTGTCTCCACCTCTAGCTCTCATGTCACTTCCAGATAGTTTCCTTTCGGGTGTGCAGAATGTGTTTTGCAGTCATTGGGTTGCAAATGATGCCGTGGAGGGTGACTCTGGGACAGCAGGCTGACTGCGCAGACCTCGGTCCCAGAATTAAATCCCATAGGCTGAAGCCTTCCTTGGGAATGGTTTCTCTCCCTGCTTCTTTATTGTAACTCTTCTCTGTCATGAATCATCAGAAGCGTTCATCTTGTTCAGCTCGTTCAAATCAAAGAAGCCCCTTCATTGCCGCATAAAGCATCTTGGAAAGCCTATGGACTCTGGGTAGTAAATCTCAAGTCCTTCTTAACACAGACTTAACATAACTTGTTGGAAGACGCTGGTTCTCTTTATACTTTGACCCTGCTTCTACCAAAAAGGCTCCAAGAAACAAAGCTGCTTCTGCAGCTGGGTTTGAACAATCAGTTTCTATACACACCGACTTGGCTGACCCAGGAGCACCCACACTCCATGCTGATTCTGTAACCTTCTCACCCTCTCGCAACTGC
This sequence comes from Lontra canadensis, assembly GCF_010015895.1. Lineage (NCBI taxonomy): Eukaryota > Metazoa > Chordata > Mammalia > Carnivora > Mustelidae > Lontra > Lontra canadensis. The sequence goes on from NW_022631051.1 coordinate 5,150,998, forward strand.
TATTTTTTCTCCAGGCCTCTGGCTTCCTAGAGGGTAAGGGGTGGCTGGAATTGTTTTATAACCCCGAAATTCATCGGCACTCGCTGGCCTTCTATGAGTGAGTCACTTGGAATGTAAACAGAACAGAGTTCACTACTATAGGTCTGACCCTGATGTAAGTGACGTGTGGGAGTCTCCTTCCCAGGCTGTTTGAGCAGCAAAGGAATGAGCAGAGAGGATCTGAGCCCCGTTGACAGGAACTCCCAGAGGATCCAAGCTTCCAGGTCTGTTCCTGGTGCTTCCTGTATGGCAAGGCTGTGGAGGGGAGGGGCCAGCGGGCAAGGAAAGCCCCTTCCCACTCACAGGCTTGCTGGGGTCTGAATGAGAGCTGGCAAGTCTTTTAAACTTCCAAACCACCTTCTCCTGGTTTATCTCAGGATTCCCTTCATCTTTGCAGGCTTCACATCCCTTTGTCTCCCCCTATGATGCTTCTTGAACTGCTGGCTGGTTCTTTCAGTCTTCATACTTTAACAGGGACTGTCTTGGCTTCCTGCTGTTCCATTTCAGACATCCCCGGGCCTTTTATTTATAATCCTCTTTGTATTTCAGATGTATTTCGTGCTGATAGCAGGCAGAAGTGCACGGCACCATATGTAGAACTAGGCAGGGACCCAGCCCACTAAAGGACACAGCCAGAACCACGTCCCATGAGTCACTTATGGACTTACAAGAACTTGAAGATGTAGGTTTAGTCATGAGTCGAAGGGGGCTGTGTTGCAACCTGGATGAGGTTTTCTCCCTAAACACAGGCCACCTTTCTCTCCTTTCCTACCACTTTGTTAATCTGGCCGTTTACCCATAGGCACTCAGGACATACCAATTAATTTTTATATTTGCCCCAACAAAACATAATTAGGAAGGTAAGGCAGCTCCAGAAACATTACATATCTGTTTCCTAAAATGCCTACATTTCTCCCATCTTTCCCCCACTATTTCAAATTATCCAAACTACCTCCCTTGTCATTAAGCTGAATAATGAGGAACACTCCAGATACAATCGTGAGGGTTCAGAGACTTTGCCAAGCTTATTCAGTAGCATTTAAACATTGGCTGTAAATAGTTCCTTGATTCCAGTGGGGGATGGGAGGAAAAGCCTCCTCCATTGGGTGTGTCCCCTACCAGTGGGGACGGTGTGAGCCTGGTGCCGCCTCCTGCCCATGACCCCTCCCTAACAGAATGTCCCTTGGATCTATTTCAGAGTTCCCTGAAAAGAAGAAGCAGCCGGGAAACATACAAAGAAAAGAAAACCTTTAACCAGGTAAGCAGAGTGACCCTTCTCATGTTATGTCTCCTTGAGGGGCGATCACCTCATTCTGAATTGTCTCAAAAGTGCTCGTATTGCCTTTAAAATATTCAAAGAAACATGACCTGCTCCAAAAATGGGGACTCACTCAAAACCTCCGTGGGTGAAAATGTTCACTCTAACCCACCAGCTCCTTCGTTTTGTTTCTCGTACCGAGAAGCTGGTGATTTCTTCAAGAAAGGCAAAAACAGACAGACTCTGCAAAGCATAATTTGGTGTAATTCAGGGCTCTCTGGTAGCACTCACAACTGGCGAAACATTTTCTGGCCTTCAGAGTCATTCACACAGTAAAACAGTACAGCTTGTGTGGTGTTGGGTCCCTCGTAAGGCAATGTTTTCAGTATTGGGTTGTTTTTTTGTTTTTGTTTTTTTTAACGTGCAAGCCAAACAGTATCCCAGACTGTCCTAATTGAAGGTGCAGTGTTCTTGCCGGGGGGATGGTAACAGCATCGCCCTTTCCGTGTACATGGTGTGTGTTCTGCAGAAATGCCTGAACTCTACTGAACACTTGCTTTCCTGGATTCCTTTCTTGTTCTGCCTTTTTTTTTTTTCCAATTATCATATGGTTTTGCTTATTTGTGGAGCATAAGGAATAACACAAAGGACATGGGGAAATGGAGAGGAGAAGGGAGTCGGGGAAAATCGGAGGGGGAGACGAACCATGAGAGACTGTGGACTCTGAGGAACTAATTGAGGGTTTTGGAGAGGGGGAGGGGGAGGTGTTGGGTGAGCCCAGGGGTAGGTGTTGTGGAGGGCACGTATTGCATGGACCATGGGGTATGTGCATACACAATGAACTCTGGAACACTGAAAAGAAATTTAAAAAATAAATAAAAATTTTTTTAAAAATGAATGCTACTGGCATTAGGTATTGGAGAGAATAAAGGCAGGAGTGGGAAGTCAGCTCCCTGAGCTCTTAGCACCAGTAGTAATTGGAGAGGCTCAAGAAATCTGGGTAACCGAGAGCTCTGCCGACCTGCCCATGAACTCCACCCTCGATCTGCTCTGTTGTGCCTTTAGCCAAACTCACTAATGCCCAGAACATCCTTCAAGGAGAACTGGGCCATGGGACAACAGGAATGCCCAAGATTAACATTTCTGCTCTGCCCTCGCTACTCTCCTCCTCTCACTTTGCCATCCACTGATAATGGGGAAATTAAAATCTGCAGTCCCGGGGCTGGGAGCTTGGACCCTCCTGGATGTCGAGTGTGTCTCAGCTTCCTGGCTCCTGAGGGGGGCAGATCTCCCTTAAGAGGGTGACCACCTCCCTGTTACGGACTGAGCCATATGGCGCTGCATTCCCTGCGGGGGGGGGGGGTCCCTTGGGCTGAGAAACAGGTGCCACTGCCCTCGGGAGTGTCTTGAGAACTACTCCGGGCACCGGGAATGTGTTGAGTCCCCCTTCCGCCTGCGCTATCATTGAGAAAGGAGTATTCTGTCCAGCAGAGCAGTGGACCCGAGCGCCTTGGAAACTGCAGGTCTGCAACCAAAACTCAAAGGAAACCAGCACCCCGGCGCAAGGTAGGAATGCGAGGAGTCAGCGCTTGGGGTGCTGGCTAGACATCAGACTTGCAAGCCAAAGAATATATACCCAGAGCGATATATTTCTGCTGCTTGACAAGGCCTTTCCGGCTGCTGGTGGCGGTGGTGGCAGTGGTGGCGGTGGTGGTCCCCGTCCCACGTGTGTCCTCCCTTCCATGCTGTGCTTGCCTTCTCTGCCTGTGGTGTGGAAAGTTTGACTGGACCGTCTGCTTTCATACTGCATTCCTGGAGCTAGCTGATGATCTCTTGAAATCAGAGCTTGATATCCTTCAGCTTACGATTCAGCCTAGCCCCCTCCCCGGGAATTTGGGCAGGATTTTGGAAAGCGTGTGGTTGCCAGGTAAGATGGGGATCCAGCCTCTTGCTCCTCCCGCTGAGGCTGCGAGTGCCCATCTCATGAGAAGGAGCGGCCCCCTGCTGCCAGAACAGACTGAGCCCAGCTCCCTGGGCCTCTTCTCTCCTGCCCCTCCTCCACCCCGCCCCCACCCCCCACTCTTAGGGTTGCCACTGGCCCGCAGGCATAGCACCCAGCTCCAGCTGCCCGGACCAGAGTGAGTGAATCTGACCCTCTCGCTAAGAGCACACACTCTCTTGGCTCCAGAGATTGTCTTTTCTTTGGAAACCGGCTTTAGCATTGGTGGCAGGTCTGGTGTCGTGCATGGGTATTGAGTAGACGTGACAGCATGCTTGAATCGCCTTAGAATTCCTGGTGTGTGTGTAGTTTCTGCTTTTAAGGAACAAGAAAACTTTCTGGATACTTTATCAATCCTCAGGTAATCTATGAATTGGACTCTCCCTAGGGTGCATCCTAGAATCTTGCTTCTCAACAGACTGGGGTCTAGGTTCAGGAGAGCAGTTCTGGTTTTAGTCAGACTTGTGGGGAGTGGTGGGTGGGGGAGGGGGTTATGAGGTTTAGGGTTTCTAGAAATCAATGTGATGTGAGGACTCTCGGATTGCCTACCCTAAGCGGTTAGAGCTGAGCCTTTCGGAACCTTTGGGGAAGGCCGGAGTTCCGCAGGCCTCTCAGAGATCCTACCGCTTTCCTCGGTTTCTCAGGGAAAATCCTGAAGATCCTCAGGGAAAATCACCTGAGACTCCCAGATCTTGGTCTGAGCTATGCAGATAATAGTGCCCCTTGTCCACCCATTTCCGGCCTGGCCTCTACCTACCAGGGCCTCAGGAGCTGCAGGTGTCCATGGACGGGGTGGGGGGGCATTGGTCCCAGCTGGGGGCCCTGCCCATTCCTGGGTCTGCCCAGGCTCAAGGTGAGCAGATGGTGGTGTTCTCTTGGGGCTGGCGACATTCTCTTCCATGAAGTCAGCTGTGGTCCTCAGATACAGAGGTGAATTTCTGTGCTTCAAGGTGGAGACAGGATCATTTAGGAGATATTGGACTAAGGACGCACACGGGCTCTCAAGTGGAATGTTGGGGCTGAGGGCAACGCCCTGTCTCCCATCCTAGGCTTTTCACCCCCAAGCTAATCCATTTACAAAGTGTTGACAGTCTGTCTCCCCTGGTATGTCTGTTTGCTTATTTAAACTCTGTCCCATCGTGTGAACCCTCAGAACCCTCTTTGCATTTGGATGCATCGACTTCTTGCAGATCTGTGTTTACCAAATAACCAAACGTTTGCATTTGATCTGATTTTGAAAGTTTTAAGAAACTGGGGTCATTTAAAAGTAAGGCGCCGGTTTCTGGTACATGGTGGATTCTCCGTATTCACTGAAAGAATGAACGAATCAACAAACAAGCATGCTTTTCCCTTAGTCTTAGGATTATATAGAGTATGGCTTTCCTACCCACGTGGCACTGTCTCACAGTTGGCCTTAGATTTTTCCTTGAGGCTCCCCTGCCACATCATTTATTTTTTCCTTCCATGGGTTTGGGGTACAGGAGGAGGGATCGAGGTAGGGTAGAAGGAGGACAGTTGGGAGGCACCAAGGTGGATATTTCTGTATCTTGCTACATAATGACGAGTGTGCAGCAAGGACAGGGCAGAGAATAAACCCTGTTCTCTGAGGGCGAAACCTGCCTGTAACTCTGCTGGACCTTTTGAGCACAAGGATCTGAAAGTTCACTCTCCCCCAGAGGGTTGACTTGTTTGAGAGACTGGGGTTTTTTTTTTGTTGTTGTTTTTTAAAGATTTTATTTATTTATTAGACAGAGATCACAAGTAGGCAGGCAGAGAGAGAGGAGGAAGCAGGCTCCCCGCTGAGCAGAGAGCCTGATGGGGTCATGATTCCAGGCCCCTGGGATCATGACCTGAGCCGAAGACAGAGGCTTTAATCCACTGAGCCACCCAGGTGCCCCCCAGGAGACTGGTTTGATGCCTCTCCCTCCCCAAGGGCTGATGGGGCACAGCTACCATAGACCATGTTGTTGGGTCTCTCTGGGTGGTGGGGAAGCCTTTGCCAAAGTCTTTGTCCCCACAGCAGCCTTTGGAAACTTGTAGTAGCCAGAGAGCAATGAGTTCTCGAAATCCGTCATTTCTCCCATTCATGAATGGGACCAGTGAAACATTTCTGCAGGCCCACATCACAGTTCAATGGGTTCCAGGCATGGAGATCTGCCCCGGGAAGGCACAGTCAGATTTCCAAATGGTCCAGAACCTGCCTTCAGGACCTCAGCCATGCAAGTGTGGCTTTTTAGTGGCAGAGAGTCTGCTTTGGTGACCCTACAGAGTCCTGTAGTGATTCCAGAGAGAACCACGTCTCTGGTTTTGCAACACTTAACTCTGGCCTGGGGTTTCTGAGTTTCATTTCCTGCTGTGTTAGAGCAAGTAAAGGGAGTGGAACAGAAGGGGAGGCTCTCTCGTTACCTGCCCTTGCCTGGTGAAAGGTTGGGGGTAACCCATGTGTTAGGTCTGCGATAACAGTTCATCCTAACCGCAAGAACGTGTACTTACTCCGCACCATGGCTTCCAAAAAGCCCCCTCCTGCCTGTCATCCCATGTCCTTGTCCTCCTGTCATCCTTGTGATATGCATGGGGTGGGGAGACTAGGGGAGGAGTAGAGGCGAATTGTCATGCCTCAGGGTCTCAGCAAGCCAGTGCAGTGTCAGGCTCTGATAGGGCCTCCCCATCCTGGTAACCCCTGTGGGCTGCTGGCTGCTTTAGATGACGAGGTCCACACTGGAGGAAATGAATGGCAACACGTCGAGCTTGCTTCTGAAGCCTGTCTGCTACCCCAGGCTTAGTGAGAGTTCCGGCATCTCTCACCAGCGCTGGTGACTCGTCGGATGGACCCACACAGTAGCGAGGGACTGCCGTGTCACTAACAGGCACCGGGTCTCATTTCCTTTTACGTCCTCTGCCGTCGTCACCTGTATCATGGGTTCCACGTGCATGTTGTCCCCAAATGAATTGTTTGGTTTCTTCGGTTTCTGAGACAAAGCCACAGGCTGTAGGCCTTTGCCATGTCTGGTCCGTGAAGGCCTGGGCTCATGATGGCATTGTCTTGGCTCCTTTGACCTGTAACTCAACATGCTGATGGAAAGATCATTGTGTGTGTGTGTGTGTGTGTGTGTGTGCATGTGTGTGTGTTGGAGAGCGAGGTGCAAGGGAAATTAAAAAAAAAAAAAAACACGGACATGTGGTATTTTCAAATAACCCTTCTCTTGGGCTGTTCTCTCCTGGCAGGATGACAGTACCGATCTGAAGTGCCAGCTTCAGTTTGCCAAAGAGGAAGGCTCCCTGATGCGTAAAAAGATGGCCAAGCTGGGGAGGGAGAAGGACGCGCTGGAACAGGAGCTCCAGAAGTACAAGGCCCTGTATGGAGACGTGGACAGCCCTCTGCCCACTGGGGAGGCGGGTGGGCCACCCAGCACCAGGGAGGCGGAGCTGAAGCTGCGGCTGAAGCTGGTGGAGGAGGAGGCCAACATCCTGGGCCGGAAGATCGTGGAGCTGGAGGTGGAGAACCGGGGCCTCAAGGCGGAGATGGAGGACCTGCGGGTCCAGTATGAGCGAGAGGGTTCAGGCCGGGACCACGTGGCGAGCATTCCTACCTCACCCTTTGGCGACTCCCTGGAGTCCTCCGCGGAGCTCCGCCGGCACCTGCAGTTCGTGGAGGAGGAAGCCGAGCTGCTCCGGAGGTCCATATCCGAGATCGAAGACCACAACCGGCAGCTGACGCACGAGCTGAGCAAGTTTAAGTTTGAGCCCCGGCCGGAGCCCGGGTGGCTGGCGGAGGGCGCGGGCAAGGGCGCGGGCAACGGGGCCCCTCTGCAGGAGGAGCTCAAGTCGGCGCGGCTGCAGATCAACGAGCTGAGCGGGAAGGTGCTGAAGCTGCAGTACGAGAACCGGGTGCTGCTGTCCAACGTGCAGCGCTACGACCTGGCCGCGCACCTGGGCCCGCGCGCCCCGAGCCCCCGGGACAGTGACGCGGACAGCGACCAGGGCAAGAAGGAGAGCGACGGGGAGGAGGGCCGCCAGCCCCAGCCCAAGCGGGAGGGCCCTATCGGTGGCGAGAGCGATTCGGAGGACATGTTCGAGAAGACGTCGGGCTTCGGCAGCGGCAAGCCATCGGAGGCGAGCGAGCCCTGCGCGGCCGAGCTCTTGCGAGCCAGGGAGGACACCGAGTGCTTGGCGAGCATAAAGCACGAGGCTGAGCGGCTGGAGCGGACCGTGGAGCGCCTCATCACGGACACCGCCGGCTTCGGCGACGACGCGGGGCAGCAGGGCAGTGGGGAGGCCTCGCCGGGGGCTGACGTCCAGGGGGCAGGGGAGACGGGCGAGGGGGGCAAGAAGGAGCCCCCGCTGCTGGGGACCATCAACTCGAGGATGAAGGCTTTTAGGAAGGAGCTGCAGGCCTTCCTGGAGCAGGTGAACCGGATCGGGGACGGCCTGCGGGAGCGCCTGGAAGGCCTGTCCCCCCTGCCCCACCTCACAGAGTCTTCCAGCTTTCTCTCCACTGTGACCTCCGTGTCCCGGGACTCCCCCGTCGGGAACCTGGGAAAGGAGCTGGTCCCGGACCTGCAGGTAAGGGGGCTCCTGGCTCCGCCTCCCTGCTCCGTTTTGCTCTTCCTCCTCCTCGCTGGCATTGCTGCACTTGAACTCATTCTGCTCACGGCTGCTTGGTTATGATTTCAAACCTGCATTGTACTAAAGCCTCAAGTGTCAACCAAACCCTTTCTATTGGTTGGGTTCTTTTTTTTTTTTTTTTTTTTTTTAGTTTTCTTTTACTTCCTTGTTTCTTTTTCCTTTTCCTCTCTTTATTTTTTTTAACTGCGCCGCTGCTCTTGGCTTAGAGGCCCTCCCTCACGACACAAGGCTCACCCCAATGGAAGCGATAGGGATCGACGCAGTCCATCCTTTCTCCTTTTTTTTTTTTTTTTTTTTTTGGTGTCTCAAACGACTGGCCATCTCGATGAAGAAGCAGAGGAGTTTAAAACAAAGTACAAACTCATTTCACAGTCAGGATACTTAGCAGACTCGCTCAGGAGCAAGTGCGTCCCTACCTGGGTTGATGATGGCCAGAGGGGCCCCGAGCGGGTCCGAGAGGCCTTAGGCAGCCAGGCCCACCCGCTCCCACTGGAAGATGAGCCAGAGTGGGGAGACGAGCCGGCCCGGGAGAAGGATGGCGCTGACGGAGAAGGTCGTTGCCCTCCCCAAGCTGAGGGCGAGGGCGGAGTGGAGTGGCCTTCCAAGGACTGCTTTCCTATGCATCGCCCTTGGGTGCATGACCCAGCTGACACCTGGATTATGGCTTTTGCTGCTCGACCACAATGGAGGAAGGAGGAGCCTTGTTTCCGTATCCTTCGTGGGTAGTGTGCTTGCGGTCGAGTCTCTGATTCATGCATCCCCATTGCATGTGCCGTGTAACCGGTCTTCTGCCTTCCTCCCCCTCTGTGTCTCTTGTTTGCTCTGCAGATCTCTCAGATCGTTTTTGCTCGTCCTCATTTTGGGTCTGTGCTCGTCCCTCTCGTGCGGGCGCCGTGTCCATTCATGCTCCTCCAGGGGTTTCCGTCGTCTGCCTCACCCGTCTGTTTCCTTTAGCAGCCCCCTCCCTGCTCCTCCCTACCACCCCCCCCCCGCTCCTTCGTTGTTTATTGCAAATTAAAAACAAAACAAATCCGAATCCCTCCCATGCACCTGACAGTCCAAACTGAGAGGTCAGCTGGAGTGGCAGCCGGGGCAGGAGCACGGGGACGAGCCGGAGCCTCTGCACCGCCGGGCCGACGGGGACGCCGGGAGCTGCCGGCTGGGAGGCCAGAGCTGCTTCAGTCTCGAGGTCAGCGACCGCCTGGCCCCATCGGCCAGCAACCCCCGCCCTCCCACCCCTCCTTTGGCTGTGTGGTCGTGTGATGTTTCCTACCTGGGTCCAGGGCCCTTAAGGGACGTGGTGGGCGGGTGTGGAACCAGGCGGGACTCCCCGTGAAATCAGAATCCATTGCATGTGACTGGAATGGGAGGGTCCACACAGGGTGAAGGCGGGCAGACCGCCAGCTCCTTTGTCCGACAAGCATCGTCCTGCCTGTGGACGCCTGGAAAATCAGCAAGGCCCAGGGGACTGATCCGTGAGTGTTCTGTAGCTTCATGTCAAACAGGAAAGGAAACAGGCATGAACGCCAAGCACTGTCTTTGCTGGGCTGGAGGGAACTGTCCTTCCCCGTGTCTCATGTGGCCTGTCCTCTAGTTTCTGATGGCAGGGCTCCAGCCAATGGGCAGAATCGGGGAGTACACTCCCGACCTGGGGGTTCTCTGTTGCCATAGCATCCTCTTGGCAACAAAACTCCAGACCCCCATCAAGGCTACCAAAGATATTCCATCATATGAAACGGGGGTCGGCAGTCCTGTCAGTGGAAGCTCTTCTGGCAAGTAATTCCACCTGTGACAGAGAGACAGGTGTCCCCAAGGAATGAATTCCTCTCTCATGCTGCTCGTCAAGGCAGGTTAGTGCAGGGGTAGAGTACCATGTTCCACACTAGACAAGGTCTGGCTGAAATTCTTAATTCATCAGTTCCAGTAGGGGTGTTACTGCTCAGCTCCAACCAATCCTGGTGGCTCCCAGACGGCAGGGGCGACAAAGACAGGGGACTCACTCCTGGAAACACACTGAGCTCACTCAGCAAAAAAGTCAGGTGTTTGACTAGGAAGTGATGCTCACCGAGGCAATTGGGGGTAGAGCCATGTCCTTTCAGCTCAACCTGCGGCCAATGCTGGGATGAGCTGTGGGTCCCTTGGTCCCAGTTGGGCACATGGGACTGCTGGTTCATCCAGACCTGAGTTCCCAGATCTCCAGTGTGGGCTTTTCCTCTGTCCTATGGGAGAGTACGTCACATCTCTACCCTCGTTGATTTGGGCACACAGTGACCTGAAAACTGCCCTCAAAGCTTATGTAAAAGCAAATGTGGATTTAGGGATTGGTGTGTCTTATAACCTGTGAAACTTCTACAGGAAACCCCGGCGATCAGCCTGTGCCCCACACAGGGGCTTCGTCTTGAGAATGCTGGTTGCTTGGGCAGTAGCAAGCTCGCAGTTATGCACATTTCAAAACCACTGAATGATTCGTTCCCAGGGAGACACATTTCCTAGTCTTCAGTGAATACCGCACCCCTAGCTCTTTCTAGCAGGGAGGCCATGCTGTGCTGAAATCCGCTCTTGCCCTGGGCTCAAGCCCAGCTCTGTTCATTACCAGCTCTGTTTCTCAAGCAGGTCTCAGCCTCTGTTTTCGCATCTGTGATATGGGAAGAAAAATACTGTCCTAGCTGCCTCCTGTGATTATATGTGGATGATTCTCAGAGCCGGGGAACTGTTGGCTGAGAAAGTAACATGAACAGTGCTAAATGCTGTGGGAAAATAAAGTCTGACTAATAATAAGGAGGGGAAAGGTGTCCTGCCACGGAAGCCTGCCAGGTGGGAAGGGGTGTCACAACTCCCCTAGTTCTGGAACCAGTTTCCTCTGCCCACTGTAGCCCTTTCTCATCTTCCCCTGGCTGCTTTCCGATCTGCACAGGCATGGCTCCGGCTGAACATGGCAGCCCCATTCTCCAGGATAACGGTTGTAAGCTAACTGCCACTTCCCTCCCATATGTTCATCACTCAAGGCGTGTTACACGTCACCTTGTTTAGCTAAACGCTGATAAGCTGTTGTTTAACACTGGGGTGTTGATAAGTTTCCCCGTTGCCTGCCATATACGCACATGGCATCGTATACCTTCAGAAACCATTGACTTGGGAGAGAGAAACCTAGTTCATTCACTCAGACTAGGTGTTATGGGAAAATAAACCTCCCTGAGAAGTAGATAAGCAGAGCTAGCCAGTGCCATGTGGTGACTTGGGATCACTGCACAGTATAGCTCAGAAGGGAATGTCAGATCTTCAGGCAAATTCCGCCTCTTCCATGCATGAGAAAATGGAGGTCTGAGAGTGAGGCGTCTTGCCAGAAGCCCCTGGGGGATTGGTGGGAGAACTGGGTCTAGAATGGTCCCTTTAGGTCTGCTTCAGCCCTCTCCCCACCCTGCTGTGAGGAGCACAGCTCAGAAGAGCTCCGTCCACTCGAGGTCACTCAGGTGACTGGCGGCACACCAGCTTTCTTGCCATGCTGTGTCACCTCCTTTAAACATCTTCAGTTTCCTTTAATTTTACAGTTTGATGAGAAAGTTAAAAAGCTCATGGTGAAAAGCAAGTCCCAGAGAGCATCATTTCCTAGGAGGGGGCTAGTATCCATTGGGACTGAAACATCCTTTGTTCTGACATTTTTTTATCCCTTAAGGCATTTCACACAGAAGACTCAATTATGTAGGCAAACACGTTCTATTTTAAAATATTTTTTTAAAGATAAGACGTATTCTAGGACCACTTGAACAGCTCTGTAGTTTTTCCTTTTATGATAGAAGCCCAGCATAGACCCCTTGGAGGTCTTAGAGGAGCTGCTCGGTCCCTGGGGTGGGTGTCTCCTGCTTAGTTTGGTCTTCCAGTATTACATGGGGGTTAAAGAATTGGACAATGGACATTGCTAGGGGCAGACCTTGTAAAAGCCTTTTAATGAAAATATCTCCAGATCCGTTGCCCAAAACTTTCTAATGAAGCTGTCATGAAATGGTGCTCCCATCCGTTGAGCAGGGCAGCCCGACCTAGAAGTAGCTCCCGGTGGAGCCTTGTGCACATAGCCCGACACCCCAGAGCACCCTGTAACTGCAGAAAAGGTGAACTTGGACACTTTCATCCAAAATGGGCCCAAGACTGAAGCCAATGTACCTCGAGTAGTGTTCTTCCTTCTCTTACATTGCCCTTGAAATTACTAATTGTCTGTGCAAGCTGATTCATACTCTGCAAGTGTGAATTTCCTTTAGCTCTGCCCTGAGTTCTTGGGAGTGGGGAGCTGAAAGGACGCCTAGTATCAAACAGCTTCAAAGAGGAAAAAAACTTTCTGTATTTGAGCGGAAGTTTTAACAAAGGATCAATTTCTCAAGTTCCATTTGTGAAATGCCTTCTCTGAAATCTGTGTAGATTTTCATGTCTGGGGTAAGAGGAGAGAAGGCGTATTCTTACTTTGGACGATTTGGGTGTTTGGGCTGGGTTAAACCACTACTCGCAGTACTAGCACTGGTAAGAGCAAGAACACCAAGAAGGAGAAATGGAAAAACCACCTTCGAACAGGGTAGCATTTCAGGAGGTGATGTATCTGTGCTGCAGAAGGCCTGCCGCTTGGGACACACACTCATCTTTGGGAGGGAAGGGAATACCCACACCCAGCACTCTTAAAACAGGAAGAGGCAGAACAAGCTAAAGTCAGAAGGCACTAGAACCCACTAACCCATTAATGTAAGCACACCAAAATTAGCTCAGGGGCAAAAAAAAAAAAAAACAAACAAACCAGACTTCAGAAGGACAGATATTTTTGGTGCTATTCATCTGAGTAGATGTTAGCTAGATGCTCCTGCCATGCACCAGATTTCTTCCCTGACTTTGCTCCCTGAGGCTCCTGACAAATCTGCTGAGAGATTCCGACTTGTTAAGAGAGAGCAGTGTGTAGAATACGCAGCTTGGAATGTGCGGGGCGCCTTAAAAATAGTTCTGAATGAGAAGTGGCCAAGTATGGGCCCTGGTCACATTTCAGATATAAATGATACCGAGCCCATACCCAGAGGATTGAATTTCTAGATCAGAAATCTCAAAGAGCTCTCTTCCCGAGCTCCTCCTTTGATCCCTTAATCAACGACATACATGAAGCATTTGGGACCCCTCATGCCCCAGCTGTGAAATACCAGCCGTGGTAAAATGATGTGGGGTTTTATGCCAAGTATGTGTATATGGGCGTTGACCTCCTCTATGGCTTTTGGAAAAAGCAGTAACAAAACTGGCCAGAACAAAATGGAACTCACCAGAAAATGAAGTCCTGGGGATAGAGGTAGAATAGAGTCCTGCTATTTAAGGAGCATTGCTAGTAGCAACTATAATGAAAAGCACTCCTGTTTTTGCTTCGAGATAATGCAGGCGACTTCTTAAGCGTGGAAAGTGATCTATAAGCCACTTTCTCAGAAGAGGTCCAGAAATTCCCATGGTAAAGTGGTGTGGGACTCAGCCACCTGGGGAAAGCACGGGTGGTGGCATTCAGGACATTGCCAGGGAAGGTGGTTGTGACATCGAGCTCGCTACGTCTCCACAGCCTTGGGATCAAGTAAGGATGGTGTTTGTTGCAATAGACTGCCTTACGTAGAGAGAGGTCAAGGCGAATTTGATGTACAATCAGAATCTTAGGTAAGTGGGTCAAGGATGGCTTTTAGAATCAACCCTTTGGGAATTTGGTAATGAAGGGAAGTATTTATTTTCTAGAGGACATCTATGTGTCATGTGAACACTTGGTCCTAATGTATGTGGTTGGATGCAATTGTGTGGCAGTGGAATAATTCTGGACGGAAACTTGGACTGTAGCATGTTCGTATTTTGTTTTTTGTAACACTGGAGTGACGGCATCCCAGCTAGGAACACTGAACTTGCCTGAGGGGTTTTAAGATTCCATCATCAAAAATGGACAGTAAAATAAAACTTGTAGCAGATGAAGAAGTTTCTGTTGTTGACCCATTTCCACGGGTGACAGGGAGCCACTGTAGGTAAACCAGATGCCCCAGATGAACGACTTCGTAGGACTTCAAGGGTCCTTTTCATCTTCAGGGTGACCCTTTGAAGTTGTGGTTCCAATAGAGGGACACATTTTTTAATCAGTGCTTAGGTATGAGGCTCATATATTTGTTTAAAATAAAAAACTACATTATTATCTACATTATTATCTACATTATTCATTAAGATTTAAGCCAAACTAACTCGTTTAGTTTCATGTATAGAAACTAAATTAACACGTCTTGGGTTTTCTTGAAAGATAGGCTTAATTAGGATGCCTTTTTCTTTCTTTTTTAAAATTATTTTTATTTATTTATTTGACAGACACAGCGAGAGAGGGCACACAAGCAGGGGGAGTGGGAGAGGGAGAAGCAGGCTTCCCGTGAAGCAGGGAGCCTGATGTGGGGCTTGGTCCCAGGACCCTGGGACCATGACCTGAGCTGAAGGCAGACACGTAACGACTGAGCCACCCAGGCACCCCTGGGATGCCCTTTTCAACATCTCTGCATATGGAGGATTCTTTGGCTAGTAGGAGATGTATCCAAATATGGAGGGTTTTTATATCTTAAATGTACAGAATAATGAGTAGCTTAAAAAAGTAAAGCTGGGAAGAAAGTAGCCTAAGGCACCTAAAGACACTTCTGTGCAAAGTGGGACGCCCCAGGAAGGCAGGGATTTGGGGCAGCTTTATGTACTTGTAAATCCTCAGTATAGTGCCGAGTACTATATGTGCTCAATAAATACTTATTGAATAAAGTGCCACCTAATAGAAGATGTCTTTTTAAATAGGTAGCCGAATTCTCCCCAAAATTTAGGAAAATCTTCAGGGGTTGGAATTGGTTTGAGAAGGGAACATCAGAGCAGCAGTGTCTGTGACTTTTAGGAGCAGGTTAGGGGGAGAGTTGCCAGAATTGGGAACCCAGAGCCTTAGGCTTTAATAGCTGCATAGGAACAGGACATAGGGCCTTGGGCCCAACACAGGTGGAGAGAGCAATGACCCAGGGCCTCCAGGGGCTGCACACTGTGTAAGCCTCAGCTGGAGAGACGTCTGCCTGTTGGTAGAGGGAAGCTTGTCTACCAGCATGAAGTCTCCCCCCACATTACCATACCCGACAGTCAGCCTCACCAGGATCAGACTTTGAACTGATGTCACCTGGTGGCCTAGGAGTCCCTAAGGGAAGGAGAACTGGTGTTCTGTCACTGGCTTCTGGGAACACAAAGCCATCCTGGAGGCCCATCCTCAACCCAGGTTACATACAAGATCATAGCTAATCCCCACTGAAGATGAGCTCACAGTGCAAAACCGCAAATACACAAGCCAAAAACATGCTCCTGGAGCAAGAGCCAGCTGATGGCCAACAGCAGGGTTCTACTCCCAGACATGTCTTCAGATTCTTCTAGAACATCAGAGATGACAAAGTAGGTGTGTTCACAACTACGAAAGGCAGGCAAACAGGAGAAAAGATTAAGTCATTACTGTAAAAGACTATACATACTAAAAAACAATAAAGTAGTTCTCTTAAAAATGAGAAACTAGTCATTGGCGTTAAGTTTAATGTGGGGAGAAATGCCTCTTTTCAGCGAGAACTGGAAGCCCAGCCTAGTAAATATAAAAGTCTATAGTAACCATCTCTAGTAACAAACAACTCCAAGAGGCATGATGGTCGTCAGTAGTTCCTGATTTCTTGAAAGTAGGTGAACTGAAATATCTAGCTTCCAGAAGTGTTACCCAAAAGTTGGCAAATCCCCAGTGTCTCTGATTTTCTGTCGTCATCCTTCTTCCTGTAAACTCTTGATCATCCCTTGTGCTAAAGGAGGAGATCTGCACTTCCCTTCATTCCCCCTCCATTTCCTGTTCTTGGGGCATGATACTCGGTCCCAACAACCCAGGTCACATCCATTTAGGATGAGCGAACAGTATCCTCTGTGAGAAAGGACAGATTAGCTCATCAGAATGAACCAGTAGGTTCTATTTTTATTGCAACAATCCACTCTAGTTCCTGGATTTATGAACCCCTGGCTTCAAGCAGCATAAACCAAGTGGATAAAACGTCATGCTTTGATTTTAGTAATGCCTGAGAATCTTAAATATAACCGTTTCCGCTTCTTAAAAAATACACTTTACTTAAAACAGGATAGCCCCTATTTCTCGATCATTGCCATTTGGACATAAAAGGCACAAAAGACAGGCTTTTACCAAGAGGTAGAGTTTACCGGTAAAGGGCATGAAAAAGGATTCCTTTAGCTATTTTTAACCCAAAATGTAATAAGCAGATCTTTGTGCAGTTCCTCTTAGGCAATGTGTGCAACTCAAAAGATGTTTCTGGTCCCCAAAGGCACCCCACCCCACTTATCCCTGGTGCCCAGAGGAAACAAAGGCACTCTTGACGGGGCAGGAAAATCTCTGCTAGGAAAGCCTCGGAGCAAATGAATGCTGCAACCTGGAAGGAACTCAGGCAGTGAATCTTAAAGACCAACTTTTGTGAGCTGGTCATTGCCACCCCTGGCTCGGCCTGGGTGACGGGGGCAGTGGTGGCCCACGTTCGGGCGACAGGCACCGCTAAGCACCTGTCTCCCAGGTGGGAGCTGAGGACGGCCGGGGTTGCCAGTCACAGACAACCCCAGGGCTCTGAGTTGCCGCAGAACTCACTCCACTGCTACAGCGCCCACCCATGCTGTGTCGCTCCGTGTGTGTCCCTGGCTTGTGCAGATGTCTGTCCTGCGTCTTCCCGTCAGGCAGAGTTCTCGATTCCACTAAACCCCTTCCTTTATCCCACCGATCAGCTCAGGGGCCCCCCTGTTTTACCTGAACAGAGTGTATCGCTAGAGGAGCTGCAGGGTCAGCTTACGCGGGCGACCAGACTGCATCAAGAGGAGACAGAGAAATTTACAAACAAGATTCGGAAGGTAAATATGTAACACAATTTCAGCACAACCGGGGCTCTGAGCGCGGAGCCCCCTGGAGACAGGCGACAGGATGTATTTGAAAGAGCATTGTCTGTCACTCGCAGGCTCCTGGACTCCTGGATCTGGTTGAGCTGCCCCGAGGACCTCTCACGGAGACAGCTGTCCGTCTTCCTCCTCTAAAACATGCTTTTCACTATTTATGTTGTGGTCTCAGGAAGTTCTTCCTAACATCTGACCTATGTAGCTGTAGCCAGCAAAGGAGAATCAAAGAGGGTCTTAACACACCTGGACAGGAAAGGGTGTCCATTACTTTCGTAATCATGCAGATTTGTAAGCTTTCCCAATGTTAGGTAAATTTTCTGAGAGAAATACCAACGACTCACCCTCAATGGTTGTCTTCAGAAAACTGCCGTTGATTGAGCTGCGGCCTTATTAACTCTTCTCGCTTATCTTACTGGCTAATTATCCATGATCTGTTAAATCCGGAGTTGTTAAATCCAGAATCTGTTAATTCCCAGAGTTGCTAGGAGAAGGGAGTCACAGACATGAGCGCTCATTTCCTAAACAATTTAATTTTTTTTTCCTGCACCAAAAGTTTATCCCTGGAAGTGAGTTTATCCCTGGAGATGCTAAGAGCAAAATAGCAGGGTCCCAGGTATGTGTAGTACTTGGGTTCAAAACAAAGGAGTGTATTGAAGACAAGACTTGCCCCCCTCCCCCTCATCCTGCTCTTGTGCCTACTGGGAAGAGAACCCATGGCGGGACTCTGAGGGCTGCTGAGATGGGGAATTAAATCACCACTATTTTTGTGTTCTCCCAGCTTGAAGTGCAGTAAAGATCTGGTGTTATAACAGTGACCACGCCAGTCTCTGTGCACAGCTGGGGTCTTCCCAGAGCTGCACCTCCCTCTTCACCGGCATTAACACATAGGATGGTGTCGACCACAGACCACAGGCAGCCGTAGTCACAGCCCCATGGGTTTCAGAGCACTAATCAAGTCCTTTAGGAAAATAAGACAAAACAAAACTCAAAGCTTTGGTGTTTGGCCAAGAGGGAGTGTTAAATTGGGAGAGGACAGCTGATAACTACAAGGCTGGCATTAGAATCCTTCCCCGCACCCCAGTCTGTGGAACAGAAAGCTTTCATTTAGCTACTGTTGATATTATTTTTGTGCCCTTATCTGTGCAGTAAGATTCTATTCACACCCCTTTGCTTAGTCATTACCGACATAATCATTGTTATTGCTTGGAAGAGCGCCTGTACCCATGTTGAAAAGCAGGAACTGAGCATAGAAATGGAAAACACTTCTTTTTCAGCAATGCTTTATTTCCCTAAGAGTTACTTGTAGCCAATGAGAATGTGGACTCCTAAGTGTGGAAGGAGGTTCTCAGCGTACTTTCCTGTTTGCTCCCCACCATCTGTGGCAGAGGACCTTGCCTCCAGGACAATCCCTGCTCCCCCATCCACTCACCTCGCTTTCCCGCTCTCTGTGGGCCTTTCCATCAGCTTGCTTTCTCCTGTCTTCTGAGGGTGGTGCACACCAGAAGGCTTAGGAAACCAAGGAGAAGGGTTTCCACTTAACCCCCGACCCCTGCTTCCAATTGCAGTGTGCCTTTTGCAGGCCCACAAACAGAGGGCAAAGGGAATCGGCATGGAAGTCCGCTGTGAGCCGTCCATCCGAGAAATGATTTTCCTGAAGTTTAGAGACCTCCAAAAACACCACGAGAGACTTGACAATGAGAACTGACGATAACACCTTGGTTTGAAATAGCGTTTGCTTCCGAATCAGAAAACCCTTGAGGTTTCCTAAATAGTACACCTCTCAAGGAGTTTCCTGGACTTTGGGGGAGTCTGTGTTTCCCATCCCAGGGGCAACTTGATCAAAACTTGGTTTGGTTTTGTGGCACATTGGAACAGCTGCCGTCACACTCGTGTCTCTCTTTCCGTTCAAGATGGAGGAGGAGCACCTCTATGCCTTAAGGTGGAAAGAACTAGAAATGCACAGCCTGGCTTTGCAAAACACCCTCCATGAGCGAACCTGGAGCGATGAGAGGAATCTGATGCAGCAGGAGCTCCGGTCCTTGAAGCAGAACATTTTCCTGTTCTACGTCAAACTCCGGTGGCTGCTGAAGCATTGGAGGCAAGGGAAGCAGATGGAGGAGGAAGGCGAGGATTTCACTGAGGTACCCCCCCAGCCCCCACATTTCCGCCCCCCCAAGCTCCCACAGAGAGTTCATTTTATTTGTGTCCGTTTTGTTCTTGACCCCCAGGCACGGCTGTCCCTCTACACCCCTACACACAAAGTCACATTCTGTTACTTAGGATGATTTTATCAAGCCCAGTCCAGGCACGGGAAATGCAACACGTTGTCCAGTTCTATATTAGACCAAGAATTCTGTGCTGTCCCTTGGCCTCGTTGTCAGAGCCCTTGTCTCGAACTCCGCTGTGCGGCGAAGCTATGCGGCCATTTCTTCCCCTTGCTGACCTCTGAAGTCGTGCGCACTGTCACCCTGAGGTCCTGTTTGTCTCTTGAGAAACCTTGCTGGTTTGTCAGACTGAGTTCTGAATCTTTCTGTCTCCTTTCCGTTTTGGTTTTTGTTCCTAAATGCTAGAGCCCGTTCTGCCCACGCGGTTTGATAAGGGTCTCTGCTCTGCTCCAGATGGGTCTGAGTTTTGCCACCTCTGACATTTGCATACGTGCCCCCCGCCTTCTTCCTGCACTCCCAGATTCATCACAGAAATAGCACAGAGTCATTTGCTTTCTGGTTGATTCTGACTGATTCAGTCCCTGTGGCCTTTAGCCCTGCGGGCTCCTTCGGGCCTTGCCTTCTGGCCACTGCCATGGGTTGTGCACTGGGCAGCCACACCCCTAGCTCCTTTGTCTGCTGCTTCAGGGCCTCATGAATATTGGTTTCCTCTTAGCCCCCAAAGACTTTTCATCTGCTTTTCACTGTATGTAATTTTAAGTCATCCTAGGAAGGGGCAGATACTATTGTTTCTTTCTTCGGAGAGGAAAGTCTTCCCAAATTAATTCAGCCTGCTTCCAGATAACCTTGACATTGAAAACCACCTTTGAGCAAAGCCTAGAAGTGGTTGTAAAGTTTACTACTGATCAGTGCTTTGGAGTTCCTCCTCCTCCAGCTTATAACACCGTACCTATAATCAATAATGATTTATAAATAATAAAATAAGTTACAGTCAAATTTCCAATCTTTTCTGACCGATTGGGTACCCACAGTGTGCTGCTTACGTGAAGAAGGTGGCCAGTGAGTGAAATGGGCTAACTGAGCATGTTCAGGAAAGGGCTGAGAAGTCAAGACATGATAACCCATAAAGGGGAGAATTACCCTCAAGCAATATATTAGCCAGGCTGCAAGCCAAGGGGTCGGGTAGAGCTGTGACTGTTGTCTCCTGCTGTTTGCAGAGCGAGCGTCCAGAGACCCTCCCCAGGCTCGGTGAGCTTGGAGTTCAGGGGGAGCCCAAGGGGGACAGCCCAGACCGAGATGACAACGGTCCAGGCTGCGGCTTTTCGATGGGAGAGCATTCTGCACACCCTGCGGTGCAAACTGGTGACCACGGATCGAGGCTGCAGCCTGCACACGGGGGACAGCTTCACAGGCAGGTGGGTGCCAAGGTTCCAGCTCCTCGTTTGACCCACGCCTGGGAGAATGGACTCCTAGCCTACGTCTGGGTCATCTAACTTTATGTGCTGTGTTCCGGGGAGCGGTAAACTCTGAGCGCCTGTGGTGGCCTGTCACTGTGCTTGTGCTAGAAATCATATCATAAAGGCTTTATTTCAGCATCAGCCCATTGGTCCATTTGCCTTACACATGTCAATAAGGGGCATGGTAGGATCCGATCAATTGGAAAGGCCGGCCAACGTACCTGAGAAGGAGAGGGGGGAATTATAGAGTGGTGTGTAGAAGGATCTGTGGCTTTAGAAAGGCTGACCATTCTTCCACGAAAGAGATGTTACCGGGGGCAGCGCCCTCCTCGGGGCCAGAGAAAGAAGGTACAGGGCTCTTTTTGTTGATGTTTGACTGAATGGGCATCAGTGGCCTCACGAATTTGGCAACCTCATGCATAAGGAGGAAAGAAAAAGCATTTTTTTTTTAAATCCCTAACATGTATAAAGTGTTTCAAGTTCTTTTTGGGCCACTTGAAAAAAAATTTTTTTTGATGACACTTAGAAAAACTGAAAAGCGTATATGGAGATGGGATTTCAGTGCATAATATGAAATCATTATGAATGTTGCCAAATGTCACATTTATTAATTATTAAGCAGATAGCCCCTGCTTAATCAGCCAAAAGATACTACTGATGCCGCCCAGACTTTTTGCACTTCTCTACAAAACAGCAGCTGTGTCGGCTTTGGAGTGCTGAGAGACCCTGGGAAGTACCCAGTGTTAAAGCTTTCTTCCTCGCAGCCTTCCTGGTCTGAGCCTTTTCCGATCCTGTGTTGCTTCTTTGAGGGTTCTGCAGGGCACAGCCAGAAGCCCCAAGTCCTAGACCCTTGGCTCTGGCAGGGAGGAGCAGGTCCGGTTGGGCCCAAAGCGCACAGTGACCCAGGGTGGGGCTGTGTGGCTCCCGGACCGCAGACATTTCTGGGCACGCCCTGTGTGCTGGACCCCACAGCTGCGGCTCCTCCCTCCGAGCCTCAGAGGGTCAAGTGGGAGAGGGCTGTCATCAGAACTCTGGCTCAGATCCAAATGAGAAAAATCATGATGTCTGAGCGCAGGCCTCGGGGATGTGTGTCTTTCCCCAACCCCATTCCCCGCTGCCCGGGTCTGCTTTCTCTTCTTAGACAAATCAGATTTTCACAACTAAAGAGCTGTTTTCTCTGCACGCCCATCCGCCCTTCATTTCCCCTGAATAATATGACTCAAGAAAGAGGTTGCACTTTCAAATGAATGTTTAATTACACTTATTAGGAAGTTTGTCATTATGCCAGCGTCCCTGGGGAGTTCTTAACGCGTGGAGTGAGTTTTCCAGCAATGGCTCTAGTTAGGAAATACAATGCTACTTTGCAAATAATCCTCAGAAACCTACCGCTTTTACCATTTTTCAAAGAGATGTCAGGCAGTTCTATAAAGCATTTGTGATTAACTCAGAGAGCACCCAGTGACTGACTGCCACTTAGCCCTAAACCTGTCGTGTCTCAGGTCACATGTTGGGTGTTTCCAGCCCATGCGTCCAGACGCTTAGGAAAAGGGGAAAAAATGTAACACATCTGGTTTTCTAAACAGTTCTCATGGAAAATGTTACCCTGGGGGTGGAAAATAATGTAAAGTCAGTCAGCTGGAACCTCACATTCAGCATATTTTAACGTCATCTCTCTTCGCCCGCTTCTTCCAAAGGCTGATTTTTTTCATTAGTCCCCTCGGAAGTGGCAGTGGGAGCCATGAGTTTCCACTTTGTATGGTGTGCAGAAGAGGCAAATGGGGCGGGGGTGGGGGACAGCCTGCAGGACAGGGTGCGGACCGGCAGAATCCAGGTGGCCTTTCATGGCCCCGTCTGTCTACAGGAGTTAAGTGCATGAAGCCGTCCGCCTGAGGACAGAAGATTAATGCGCTCTACTGTACAACAGCTGGTAGCCTGGGAGTGAACGTTCTCCGTTAGCAGATATGCCTGCCCTTCAGTAGCACGGGTATTAGCTAGGCAGCCTGCCCGCAAGAGCAGGGACACGTGTCCCGGAGAGCCGCACCCTATTCAGCAACTCTGGGAACCTGCCAAGGTGATAAGCAGCACTGCGACGTGGCCTACCTCCTGTCCCAAGGCTAAACACCCTAGGGACCTAATTCCCCGGGCCTTGGACTTCCTCTGTGTGTCATAGTGAGCATTCTCACAGTTGAACACAGTGGATGGCAAAATGCATCATTGTCCAAAGAGGTAAAAAAAAAAAAAAAGAAAAAAGGAAAAAGAAAAATGTGTGTGTATCAAGTCACCCTTGGGAATAGTTCATAAAAGATCATCAGGTTGGAAAATGTTCGGCCGTGTGAATGTTCCCCATCGACTGATTTTTAGTTACAGGACTAGTGATCTGGTGGCCGCGACCCGATTGTCCTCGAGAACAGAAAGCACTTTCAGTTTGCCCGGCCTTCTGGAAGAGCTGGAAAATAGGCAAGAGCTTATTGTATTGCTCTCACTGAGCTCCGGGACGCTGGCCACAACATGAAGCTTTTGAGACCCACATAGGCATTTTATGCTTACTAGGAGTTCCCCAAATCAAGATTTTTAATGCAAGATGACTAAGAGCCCCAGCATTATGGCCCCGTGGTTCCACTAGCTAATTGTCTGTGAATTGGATTAATTTATTCAAAGAGAAGTTACTTTTTCATCCAGGGAGGGGATATAATATTCTTTATTAAAGCAGCTAAGCATAAATATATAGAACCTAATTTAAAATTCAAAGCAAGAGCTAATGAAAATATATTTCACATTAGTCTTCACCTACAGCTGCTCCCTGAAGATTCCCCTTCAGGACCTGCTTTAGAAATGACTAGCATCTGTTCCCCAGGACCTTTGTCACTCAACTCGTCCAGGACTCGTCTGGGGCTCAGGGCCTTCAGAAGCCCCCCTCAGTAGAAGTCAGCCTCTCTCTTGTAGACCAAGTGCCTTTGGCACCTTGGACCCCCCCAGCTGACTCACGTTGGTGCCCCCCTTTTATGCTTTGTCCAAGATGCGGAAACTTCCAGAAAGAGCACCACTGCCAGACAAGGCCTGTACGTCAGAAACTGTGATCTGCTCTGACTTTATTTTTTCTTTTTTCCAATAAAGAAGCTCTCCTCTTGAGCCTGGATCACTTTTACCTTCAATTTTGTATGTACCATGATTCATTTTTCAGATTCTACAACTTTATAACCTCCCCTGAAGAGACATGCAACTCTTTGTATAAGGAACCAGACTAGAGCTTATGATTAGGAAACATTTTATGTTGGCGATGTGTTTTTGTCTGTTACTGTTACTGTGCGAATAGCACAGGCTCAGGAGTGAAGAACCACAAGTACTAGAGGATACTCAGGGAAAGGACTCTCCGGCCCCTGCCCTGCCTCCCAGCGTCAGCCACCATCAGCAGTAAACCCTAAACCTTGCTCATAAGTGATTTCTTCCCCTCTGGCCACTTGATTTTCATCACACCTGCCCTGGTTTTCTTGGAGCCTTTGGCTGATAACCTGTGTTATAACTTACTAAATGTATGTCCATCTTTCTTTCACAAGCCCACATCTATTCTTGGGAAGCTCTCTAAAAATT
Organism: Lontra canadensis; assembly: GCF_010015895.1. NCBI lineage: Eukaryota > Metazoa > Chordata > Mammalia > Carnivora > Mustelidae > Lontra > Lontra canadensis. Next base: position 5,175,100 of record NW_022631051.1, read on the forward strand.
ACAGTGACCTGCCCCAAGAAGCCCTTGTGGCCTGGATCACCGGGCATGTTCTCAGCCAAAGGACAGATGATTTAAAAAAAATTTTTTTTAAAGATTTTATTTATTTATTTGACAGGAAGAGAGATCACAAGAAGGCAGAGAGGCAGGCGGGGGGGCGGGGAAGAAGGCTCCCTGCTGAGCAGAGAGCCCCATGTGGGGCTCAATCCCAGGATCCTGAGATCATGACCTGAGCCAAAGGCAGAGGCTTAACCCACTGAGCCACCCAGGTGCCCCTGTACATAAATGAATCTCTCATCTCTATAACCCTCTACCGGGGATTTTCATGGCCGGTCTTCAGTGACTCATTCTCTTAACTGTGGGAGGATAGTCGTTTTAGAAAAGAATCTTAAAATTAACCTGAATGAAACAATGAAAGTAAGAATGACAAATGGCTTCTTTATTAAAATGTGTCAATGTATCCTTTCGGTCTGATGTCACAGTAAAGGACTTATCCTGGGACTCTTGCTGGTAGAGGAATTGAATAAGATATGAGGTCCCTCTCTTTATTAGTATGAAATAGGACCTATGCCTGTGTTGGGGGTTGGGGACAGCTACCATAGCGTTCTAGAACTCCCTGCCTATGTCTGCTAGCCTAGATGAGCACGAAGTAGAGGCCACCTGGCTCTCTGTGGGTCAGCCTATAGTGGCCGGTCAGTGCATCTGTTCCAACTTTCGATGAAACCCATCTCCCAAATTAAGGGCTCTGAGACAAGCAAAGTGGTTGATGGTAGTTTAGCTCTTTCATAGAACTATGAAACACCTTATCTTAGAAATCTTAGGCAAGAATGATTTTATGAAGTTGTCATTCCATCACAAATATTTTGGTGTGTTCTCTTTCCAGAAGCTTCCTTTTTACTTTCTATTAGTAATATTTATTGTATTTTTGGGTAGTAGTCTTATTGGCAGAAGCCCAACCTTGAACCTGTAATGAGTTTAGCACTTTATAGCACAGTCAAGCTCCTAATCCCAATGTTGGGATCATTGCAAGCCTTGTCAAGAGAGATGAACTTGGAAGGGCTGAAATAACCTAAGCCTGCAGAAAAGGAAATGGTGGTGGCAATTTTATGCTGCTTCTACGCAAGAAAACCAGCCAGCTGATCTTGAAGAGGTTGAAAAATTGGTGTTTTTGATTGAAATTGACCTACACTTAACAGATCTATAAACTAAAAGGTTGCATAATTGGGCCCGTGGCATAGAAGTTTCAGAAAGTTCTGTAGCCAAGACGACTTTGACCCAAAGACCTCTAAATGGCCCAAAGAATCTTGATGCCGTTCTTAACGTCATTAGGGTCGTCTTTTTACCAAAAGCATTGCCAAGCAAGGGCCCCCACAGAGAAAAAATGTAAGACAAGGCATTCTTTCAGGATGGCTTACTAATACTATTTCCATTGATCTGGGGATGGAATTTGTTTCCAGAGATGAGGGGCTTCGCTTAGGCAAAATTAAAAAAAAAAAAAAACCAAAACCCAAAACCAAAAACAAAAACAAACACAAACACAAAAGCCTGGATAGCGTATAATGTCAGAATTTAGATATAGATAGGTTAGCTCCGTTTGTCCAGCCTCGGGTGGGACAGACCGGGAGTGCAGTCTGCGCTGTGCACCTCCTGCTTGGGAGAGCCCGGCGGTTGCTGCGTTTGCGCATGCTCTAGTTCCTCCACTGTCACCCCGGGATCGGGATGGTACGCGCCCAGGATTGATGTGAGAGGCCAATGAGATCCTGCCGGTGAGCGATCGGCACACCTGATTTAGCACCCCCTCTATCAGAGACAATTAGTATTACTTTTCATTATTGTGTTTTTGTACCTGAAGAGGTTTGAAGTATCCTGCCCATCTGGGTCTTCAGTTCTCGATGTTGTACACCAATGGTGGAGAGAGCTAGTCTGGCTTCTTGCAGTGACACATGCTGCTCCTGGGTGATTATCACAAGTACAATAACATCCATTCCGTGGACTCTCTTGCTCCCTTTGGCCACCTTCATCCCAGAGCAATTTTTGAACTCATTCCATGGTGATCAATATTATACTGGTATAATAGCACATTATGATAATTATACTGACCCAACTGTGCATGAAAACGTTAAGGCTTAATTTTACTTAATCTGATATTTGCTAATGCCAGAAAATACTTATTTCCAGAAGAACCAAAATTTCAGTCTGCAAAAAGACTGTTCTGTGAATTCCTGCTTTCGAGGACCACGAATTCTGGTCCTCATTTTATCAGAGCCAATTGGTGTGGGGCTAAGAACCCCACAGTCTGACGATACTCAAAAAGTATGGTTTGTAGGGAGATATTGATTACATACAAGAATTGATTACATGGTTTTCTTCAGTGAGAATTAAATCACTACACAGAGACTAGATCAAAATTAGTCTCATTACTTTATGCTTAAAATACTCTGACTTAAAGAGTAGTGATTTTTTAAGTTTAAAATCCAAAGATGAAAAGAGCATATGATGGCGTGCCTGAGTGGCTCAGTCGTCTGAGCATCTGCCTTTGGCTCAGGTCATGACCCAAGGTCCTGGGATCAAGCCCCACATCGGGCTCCCTGCTCTCTGGGGGAGTCTACTTCTCTCTCTCCCTCTGCCTGCTGCTCCCCCTGCTTGTGCTCTCTCTTGCTCTCAAATAAATGAAATCTTTTTTTAGAAATAGCATATGAATCTACTATAAAACATAGTTTTTCTCAAATTCTGTACTCAAAAAGGTATGTATTTCTGAAAAGATTATTGCAACACTTCTGACTCACCTGCACTTACATAATTTTTAAAAACCTTTGGTGTAGAGTTGAAAGAAACCGTTGTGCATTTATTACAGTTGTATACGTATCCTGAGCACCTCTTTGAGTGTAGTGGTAATTTACTTACATTTTGGTTGGAAGGAATGTGTAGGATTTTTAGAACGCTCTCTGGCTGCTGAATCTTTCAGACGTTGCCTGGATTGTACTCTTACTGGTTTTAGTCTCAGAGCTATTCAAGTAAAAATTGACGGTCAAGGGGAGAAAAACCAAACAGCTATAAATGTTAACAAACAGGCCTTTCTACCCCCATCGAAAGTCTGCCGCATCTAATATTAGAACTCCAGACAATTTACAGGGAAAACTGGGGCGTTTTCAGTAATAAAACTCATGTTAAGGAGTTTCTCTTTTCTAATTCAACTTTCTCTAAATCTAAACGTATAGATAGCCAGAGTATCTTAAATTCTTCCCAAAGGTGGCTGTCCATTTTCATCTCTGTGCATGTGTGTTTAAGGGATTAATGAGATGGTTTTAGAAGCATGACAGACTCTCCATGTGGTGGAGGAGAGCTGGGGGCTCCGTCCTGCTGCCCTGGGCACAAGAGGTCTATCAAGCAGTGGGGGGGGGGGGGGCTCTCTGAGAGTAAGGGGCTCTGTGTCCCCAGAGTCGAGACAGTCTGACTCCAGCAGGACCGAGAGAGCTTTGATTCTACCTGCCTTGTACATGCACCCAGCAAGATGGCCATGGGACCAGTCTGGGAGCTCAGGATGCACTTTTAGTGTTTTCTGTTGGATTGGAAGAGATGAGCTGGTGGCGTTTTTACTATCCAAATATCATAATTGATTCAGTATTTAATACACTTGGACCGGCCTTTCTGATACAATGCCCATGCTGAAACGTACAAAGACAGCAGTCATGGTTTTAAAATGTGCTTTCCAAGGGCAGGGTGAGTTTTAGAAAATAAAAAATCTTTTAAGTTAGGTGTAAGCAGATTAGTGATAAAAAACCCTTATTCATATATCAGACCTGTTTACATACTTCATTTGAGATGAGCATTGTATGGGCTGCTGGAAACGTGGTTGCGGGTCGGGTTTTGTCTGTCCCCATGCACTCACATTGGTGGTGGGGTGGTCAGGGGAGGCACAGGGAGAACAAGCAGGCGCATGGTTACTGGTGATGTTGGTGCAGCCGAAAGGAGGGACACAGTGATTCTGTCTCAGAAGACCATGAGGAAGCCGTCATGCACAAGTTAAACATTTACATTTGACTTTGATTAAAGCTCAAAATGCCCTCCCCCCATGGCCATACTTATCCATCCAAGTCAGAGTATGACCACCCTATGTTTATAAGAGACACAGAGCCTTTATTTTTTCTCTTCTGATTCAATGGCTGGTATTAAAATGACAACATATATAGGTGAGTGTTTTTATCTTGCCAAATCTGCATTCCCAACCTTCGCTGCGGATGTCTGAAATCACGCTGGGCTTCCTTGCAGCCCTGGCTTCCGGGCGCCCTGTGGCCTCCTGCAGCTTCTTCCCTTCTGCTTCTGGGCCCGGAGCACCAGCCCTGAGTGCGGGGTCTCGCTTACTGTTCCACCAGGCCCTTAGTGGCCTCAGCTCTGGGAGCCTGACAGTTGGCAGCATAGGGACCCTAGGGCTCTGTCCCATGACCTGTAGACTTACCACCTGTTCTGTACCCATTGCAATGGCCCCTTGGACACAACTCAGCACCCCCTTGATGCCATGACCTAAAGAATACTTTTACATGGCAGAACCAACTCCATGTTCGCTCCCGCAGGTGGTGGAAAACCAGCAGCTGTTCGGGGCGCTCAAGAGCCTACTGGAGGACCTGCGCGCTGAGCTGCGCGAGGACGAGCACGCACGGCGGCGGCTGCAGCAGCAGTACGCCAGCGACAAGGCCGCCTGGGACGTGGAGTGGGCCGCGCTCACGTGCCGCCTGGAACAGGTACCTGCCGGTGGGGGTCTCCTCTGCTCCCGCTGCGGGGCCTCTGCCATCTGGGCCAGATGGGGAGAAGACACTGTTCGACAAATCCGCAGTGACCGTAGACCAAAGAGCTAGGGTTCGGAGGGGAAAGCCAGGAACAGTTGCCTGCTCGCTCGCTCTTTTTAAAATCCCCAGCTTCGGCGCACCTGGGTGGCTCAGCCGGTAGAACATCTGACTCTCGATCTCAGCTCAGATCTTGATCGCTGGGGTCATGAGTTCAAGCCCTGTCTTGGGCTCCATGCTGGGCATGGAACCTGCTTAGGAAAAAAAAAAAAAAAAAAAAAAAAATTCCCAGCCTTTTCAAGGCGCCTTCTTCTCCCTCCTATTCCCTCTCCCGAGTATGAAACACAGTCCCCGCGGAGCACTTTTTGACAGCAGCATTTATTTTTCCATTCTGTGTTGAACAAGGCTGTATTTAGCCCCATCAAGGGGTGGCCAACATGAAGTGGTGATGGGAACACAAAGTCATAGTTCAGACAGGTGCAAAGAAAATGCAGAGCGTGGCCTAGTTATCTTTGAAAAAGGCAAATGTGGCTGGGTGGCTCAGTGGGTTAAGCCTCTGCCTTTGGCTCAGGTCATGAACTCAGGGTCCTGGGATCGAGCCCCGCATTGGGCTCTCTGCTCAGCGGAGATTCTGCTTCCCCCTCTCTACCAGTCTCTCTGCCTGCTTGTGATCTCCCTCTCTCTGTCAAATAAACAAATAAAAATTCTTAAAAAAAAAAAAAAGAGAAAAAGGCAAATGTGCATTCCTCTAGATTTCTCCAAATACTGAAAAGAGCTTGTAGATCTTCTACTATGAGCCTTAGAAGTCTGATTAGTATCTGGGTCCTTATTTCCCCTGGAGGAAAGGGAGGCCCAGAGGAAGTGGCTGGTCTCAGATCATGGAGACTTTAGTGCTCGAGTAGAGAGAGCGGGGTCTTACCTCCATCTTCCCTACCAAGCAGAGCCGCCTCAGAGATTTTAGACTACGGCCATAGTTGTTAAGGTCAGATGTCACCAGAAACATTCTTTTCTAAGCGTTTTCTCCCTGGAAACCCTTAAAAGCAATATCACGTCCTGCCCCGGGTCCTCTTGTTCTGATTGTTTCTCCAGGTTTCTTCCAGCCCCTTGGTCACGATGGGAGGAAAAGTCTGCATCTTTGATCATCTACTCTCTAAGTCCTATTTTGAGGCGTATCTTAAAGTAATTAAAATTGTATATGAATTGGCTAGGTCATGAAAGAAAAAAAAAAAATTTGCCCAGAAAGGAGACATCTTCCAACTGGCCTTGATAAAAGATGAAAGAGCCTGTCATACAAAAGAAAACAGTGCGTCCCCCGCCCCCCGCCCGGCCTGGTACCCACAAGTTCAGTGGCATGGCCAGCTGGCCCAGGGGAGCCCTGGATTCAGGTTCGCAGCCCCCAGTAGAGTGGAGACACTGCCTTCTCCACAGAGGAAGCAGCAAAGCAGGGCAAAAAGGAAGCATCAGGCTGGGCTGCTGGAGCCGCTGACCCAGATACGAATCCTGTCTCCTTCCTGGTGGGAGAGTCTTACTAGAGGCTCTGTTTATCTTAGTGCACAGCCTGAAGAGTCAGGAGTGGAGACAAAATGAGTAAGATGCTCTCTGGTGAGCTGCCTTTAAACCTATTTTAAAATATGTTTATGAGGGAGAAAGCTAAATATTTTCACAGATGTAAATGTAGCTGAAGAAAGGAGGCCTAATCTTTGATATGAGCCAATTTCAAAATATTTCATCTTTGTTTTAGAGAAACCTGGTGGCCACCCACACACATGCTACGCATAAAGCCTCAGGGAGAATCACTAGACACCAGGAAATAAAATTAGGACTTCCAACTTAGAAGCTGGGTGGTAATAGGTGAAGATTCATCTTCTGCCCAGATCGTTTTAAGAAGTTTCTGAAACCATTGCAGACCAAGAAACAATGAATGTGGGCTGAAGCTAGTTTCTTTGTAATACTCCCGTCTTTGCTCTTCTTCTACTTAAAAGCAAAATAGGAAAATTCTACCAAAAGTTAAGTTTTTTAATCTCCGTGGAGGTCATGTGTCCCTGGCTGAATTGGCGATTCCATTAGTTCTCTCCCAAGTCAGGCCTTGTTCTAGATGCCAAGGATCCAGCAACGGAGAAGACCTTTCTTAAAGGGGTTCTCAGTGCAGCGGGAGACCCAGACCAGGGCTGATTTATAATAGCGTGATCAGTGCCTCACCAGGCCTATACACAGTACTGTCGGGAAGTAGGGGATGTGTTGGCCATGCACCTCAACCTGAGGGTTCAGGGAGGGATTGTTTGTGAAAGTCCTGCTTAGAATGAGTCTCAGAAGATGAATACGAGTGGGTACATGGAAAAGGAGAGAAAGGATGTTTCAGAGGAAAAAAGCATCATGAAAAAAGGAGTATCTTTGAGGACCTGCACCTGGTCAGGTATGAGGAAAAAGATGAATGTGCCAACGATTGAAACATTAATCCTGATTTTATCGTGGAAGTAAAGCATTTTGATTTACATTTTTAAAACATTTGTCTGGCTTCAAGGAAAAGAATGGATTAGAACCCATTAGAATTGAATGGAGTAACATGGTCCGTAGGTAAAAATCCAGCAGTCTGCTGGACTAGAATAGAAAAAGATGCATCCTTATGTTCACGGATCTTTCACTAAAATCGATCATGTTCTGTAGCAACAGTGTGTTCCCAACTCCCTTCTCCCGTCCTCTGTTCTTGTTGTCATACCTTACTTCTATAAACAAACAATACACTACAACTGGTTTTGCTTTAGACACTCAGTAATACTTTAAAGCAAATTTAAAAATAGGGGAAAATGAGCTTGTATTTGTATTTCTTTTGTCATTTCCATTGTTCATTTTTTGTGTAGATCAGAGTGTCTCTTAGTATCCTAATCCTTCTGCCTGAAAACTTCCATCATTTCTTGAAGTACAGGTCTGCTGGCAGTGATTTTTAAAAATTTGTTGAGAAAGCCCTTTTTTCCTTTATTTTGGAAAGATATTGTTGCTGACCATAGAAGTCTGTCAGTTTCCCCTTCAGCCATTCAAGGATGCCACTCCATTGTCCTCTGACTTGGATAGTTTCAGAGGAGAGGTGTGCTGTCATTCATGTCTGTGTGTCCTGTGTCTGTCTGCCTCTAAGGTTTCCTGTTTGGTTTTCAGCAGTTGGAATATGGTATGTCTAGATGGAAATTTTTTAGCTTATTTGTTTTGGTATTTGATCTCAAGGATGTCTAATGGATATTTATTGTAGATGGATCGGTCCCACTGCTGGTCCATCCCTCATTTCCATGTGAGGGCTGAGGACTTAGGGACAGATATGGACCTGCCCTCAGGGAGCTCTATAGAAGGACAGGCAAGGTATGGTGGTAACTGAGGCAGGACGTGGAGCTGAGAGACAGACCACAGGAAGCTAAGTGGACTCACTGCTTTATGTTTTGTGTTACTCTCTATGTCAAATGTTCATAATTAGGGCTTTAAAAATGAGAATTTTTCCCCCCCATGGGATTGGTCAAATCTTGGCTTAAACATGTTTCCAAGGATAATATGCAAATGTGGTGAGATTTTCCTCACCTGTTCATGTAAGATTTTCCAGGGATTAAGGTCTAAGTCCTTTCTCCTTGCCAGCTGGAAGAGAAGACTGAGAAGAACTTGGGAGAAGCAGGCTCTTTTACTGACAGCAAAGGAGCATTCAAAAAGGAGAGGGAGACGCACCAGAAGCTCCTTGCCGACAGTCATGGCCTGGTCATGGACCTGCGCTGGCAGATCCATCACAGTGAGAAGAACTGGAACCGGGAGAAGGTGGAACTTCTTGACCGTCTAGACAGAGACCGGCAGGAGTGGGAGCAGCAGAAGAAGGAGCTCCTGTGGAGAATAGAACAGGTAAAGGGAGTACCCCGGGACCAGTGAACAGGGAAGAGAGTACAAATAACTAAACTGAAATCAGAGCCCTTAGGGGGAAAAAAAAAAAAAAATCAGGCTAATGTTTCATGGGCGTCTAGAGGAAGAGGAAAAAAATCACAGAATTTCTAGCATTGGTGACCCACACTCAGCCCTTGCATTACACAGATCTTTTTATTGCTAAATTTGTAGGTAACTTCCTTGTGTGTGTGTATATGTGTGGTATGTCTCTGGTCAGGGCTGGTGGGGGTGGGTAATATTCTGAAGGAATTTAAAGACTACACTTGAAACATGAGGTTATTTCAGGACTTCTAAGGTGATTCCTGCCAAAAAGCAAACTACCTTTTAAGTTTAGCACTAAAGATGTGGTCACAGTGGCTGCTCCAACTTGAATGGAATTGCTATCCATTAGGAAAGAAATCGCTGGATTAAGTTGGAAATGAGGCTGGTTGCACCTGTGATTATTGCTGAGCTGTGATTAGGGAGGACCACAGTCAGGGGATGGGGCTGGTAGCTCATTGTCTTCAGCTAAACAAACAATTCAAACACCCAAACGAATTCAGGGGGAGCCGGGGAGTTGTTTTTCTACCTCCCAGAGAGTCGTTCTCTGCATTGCGTCAGACTCAGGACCGTTTGCATAGTTTCTAGTCATGCCCGAGTGATGCACAGATTAAATATTAAACTGATGAAGTTTTAGACTTCTTCTGTGGCTGGATTTTTACATAGCATATATGGTTTTTGTTTTTGTTTTTTATTTCAGCCTGTCCCACTTATAAATTTATGAGACCTCAAGGAAATGAATTAATCAATAAGAAACTGAGTTCAGGACAAATAACCTTATTACTCTCTTACAAATACCCATACCACCTGCACTGATGTGGGAGCCTTTTGAAAAATGTGCTCTCTCGTCCCCAGACGTGATACCTGCGTTATGCCGGTGCAATGGCCAAAGTTAGTTTCTGCATGCTGTCAGGGAGGGAGAGAAGGAGAATGGACTAAAAAAAAGCCAGGATTCTCTGGCTCAGAAAGTGTTGAGAAGGAGGCACACTGTGGATAGAATGGAGCAGACCTCCTTCCTAGATTTGATTACTCACCCAACTGAGTCACCATATTGGTCTTTGATGTGGCTCATTTCAGAATTCCCCAAAGTCTAGCAAAAGAAAGGTGGCCACTTCCTGTTTGGCCTACAAATGCATCATTTGAGAAGAATCTTCTGTATTGAATCCCCTGTGTGCCTGTGCTCTCCTGAACAGATCAGTGGTTAGGTGGAAATTGCAGGGGCAGAAATAGCACGTATTCTCACAAAGGGGTCACTGATTTATCACATCTAGCTTTGGTTAACCAGTGTCTCAGAAATGCCAGGCACCTTGTTATCAGGGAGGGTCCCCCTTGGCCTCCCCTCCAGGAGCCCTCACCGTGTTCATCCCTCCTATGGCACAGTAAGGCCAACACAATCCCTGCCACAGCCCTTTTGGGGTCCCCTTTGCCTGTTAGCCTGTTAGCTGTGGTCTTGTCACAGCTTGGATATAATTTAAGCAAGTCTTTTAGGGTTTTTACTTTTAGGAATGAGGAATTCCTAGGAAAGGAAAAAGTAGTAGGACATCTGATGATAGTCAACTTTTGAGGAGTTAATGACCAGGGGAGGAGCAGTGGCCCCATTTTAAGACTGTATCTTGAAGGGTAAGATTGGGTGTGAGCTGAACCCCATTTCCGGTTCACATCTGTCTTCCGAGTCAGAACGACTGTGGTTCTGCCGAGCTGACAGCCTCAGAATGTGAGTCCTCAAGGTTAATGTCTCTGAGTATAAGGGATTCGAGACACGTGGGTTCCAGGCATTCATCTGTTCCTGAAATCTGTGTGGTGGATCCCACAGGCTTTGCACAATGATCTCACCACTGTTTTTAGAAGAAGATTTGCTGCCAGTGAATGACGCTTCAGATATGCAGTTGTGGCTTTCAAAAATAAATCCAACCTTTTCCCCCAAATAGTCAGCATTTTAAAAGAAGATTTTATAAATCTTGGTGCCCAACCCCGAAAATTAAATGAAGCAGTTATAGTCATTCTCTGGAAAAGAAGAAATCGACCAAAGAGTGTGTGTGTGTGTGTGTGTGTGTGTGTGTAGATTTCGTTTATCATTCATTTAATTTTTAACTCCACATTCCGTAGATAAATAAGAAATACAGGTGAACATTCTTCAAAATATATGCTCTTGATATTTGACTACTTGGTGAGCCACGTAACCTTGACTGTGTTAACCTAATACAGTTGGTGAAGGAAGTAACACTAAATCCATTTTCCACTTTCAGAACACATGCTTCATACTTGTCCGGTGTCATTAAATTCCTACATAATTTCTGTGTTGCATGAGGCATTTCATATGACAGATGACTGTGGGAATGCAGTTAAGGTCACATAACACGTGTCATCTATCTTATCAGCAATCCTTGTCACAGTCCAGATTTGATTAGGCGATAGTTAACTTTTATGGAGTCACACTACATTTCTCCTTAGAATTAAGATCCCAGTTAACATGCAGATGATATAGGACTCGCCACTGTACTAAAGACCTAAAGGGAAAACCATGCGTCATTCTGGTCTCCTTCCAGAAACTTCCTTAAATCAACTACCTCTGTAGCCTGAAAGGCCTTTCTTTTAAAACCCATTCACAAAGTGACCTTTTTTTTTCTGGACCAGTTCAGGTAAGGTGACACTGTGGAGGGCTTATTGTTTCCTGTATTATTTGAAATGAAAGTCTTTTCAGTTTTCTATTTGCATTAAAAGTTGTTCTAGTGCAGGATTCGAAGTACAGTGGGCGCCGGTGGCTGGTTTGAAATGACTGTCCTAGGAAACCCTATCCTTTTAAGGACCCATTATTCTATTACAACATCCCAGAGGCATCTTAGCAGCAGATACCCTCCAGCTAAACCCATTCCAGTTCATTTTTAGGAAACCTAACACTGACCAGCTTTAGTGAGCATTGCTTCTGGCCGCCTGTGTTTATTTTTGAATTCCCCCTGTGCTGAGTTAGAATGTGCTCGTTCAAAGCCTCCTCCTTAGTCATTCTTTCCTCCTCTTCACACACACCCTCGGTGCACATTTACAGCTCCAAGTGTGATTCTTGCATTTTAATTCCTTGCCCAGAATAGCTTAGAGATGATCATGTGTTAGAACTAAATTGCGTTGACATGCATTAGATGAACATAATAAAAAGCGTTCCCTTTTTGTTGTCGTTTTTTGTTTGTTGGTGTTGTAAAGAAAACATTTAGTATTTTTAAGAGAATTGGGAAAAACTGTGCCTTGGGGTGGGGGGGATGGGAAGAGATCAGAGGGGCCGTGCTGCTGAAACCCAGAGTGACTGGCTTGTTCCCTAATTCAACTCTGACCCCGCCTCAGACTCTAACATTGAAGCTCTGGCTGCTTGAATTTCCATCTTTCTCAGAAAATGAAGATAATCCACCATATCAGAAATTACTTAAATTGAGTAAAAGTCCTTTTAATAATGGAGATTACTTCACATGGCTTGGTTCCTGATTATGAACAGGCCATACTTACCTCCAGCTCCTAGTTGAAGGCCTCAGTTGGGACACAGAGGTGTAGTTTGTGAAAGAGTCTCAGTTAAAAAATAAATTAATCCTTCTGGGGGAGTTCTAGAACTTCCCGGTGCCATATCAGCCCTTGAGGACCCAACATCTCTCTTCTTTGAAAAATCCAGATGTCACTTCCGCCCTTCAGGTAACTTTCTTAGCCAGGAGAGCTTCCGCCATGGTGGGGTGTGTGACATGTCACCCAGTAAAGACCATCGTGGAGATACCTGGGTGGAGGTCTTCTCAGCCCTACATTGTGCTTTGTGTGCATGGCTCGAAAGGAAAGTGGTGAGGAAAGCTCTGGAGAGTCTGGGGAGAAGTAGTCCATTACTGCTTCTTCAGGGAGGCAGCATCCGCCCAGCTCGCCATTTCCCTGCCTTTCCCTGTGATTTCACGTTGGCTTCCTTCCTGAGTTGCTCCACATGGTTCCTTTTAGTGCCATAAATCAACAAGGCGTATCCGCGCACCCAGACCCCAGGGAGGTCAGTGCTGGTCTCACGGATGAAGAGTGAGCCCTGCTGGGCTCGCCTTGCGGGTGGCCCCTGCGCTCCTCCCCTCACAGCTGTGAGGTCCCCACTTTACAGATGAGAACACTGAGCTGGGGATCTCTGGGGACGTCTCTTCTGCCGGCCAGCCACAGAACAGTGGCTCCAACTCAGGCCTTCCTCACTTGAGGGTGCCTTTGTGTTCCCCACTATTGCTTCCTGCCTTTCCCAAGTCAGGCAAACAACTACGGTACTATAGGATGTGGCTTTTCCTTTTTCAGTCAGTCCAGATCTTTCCTTAACTTGATAGCTAAATTGTAATCCCCTCGAGCAAAGTTAGGAGTTGTTTTTGACACCCAGGGGTTACAACCCAATTCATCACTTGGGTTACGGATGGGACCCCTTCCAAATGATTTGGGAATAATAGTGTTAAAATGAGGAAACCCTGCTAGTTAGGACAATCAAATTTCCCCTCAGAAGTTTGCTATCACTGATGGTTTCCCAGTGAGTGTGCCTTAAGTTCTAAAGGTATAAAAAAGAGTTCTAAATATGTCATGTAACAAGTCAGTTTTTTTAAAATAAATGTATAATTTCCCATGAAGTTGTATCGTATATGATATATACGTGTATATGATATGTATATGTGTGTGATATAAATGTGTGTATATGATATATATATATATATATATGAAATGATACAACTTCATGGGAAATAGGCTCATGTGTGTGGCTAATGCATTTTCCAGGCTGGATAAAATTGTGATTTTTTTTTTTTTAATAAAAGCATCTGTAATGTTGTGTTACTTTTGAAATTAAGGTCAGAACTTTAAGACCATTGACTTCTTACAGTCTTTCCGATGGACCCAAATGTAGTTCCAAACTGTGGAGAAGCAGTGGTCTAGGGAGACCAACAGACAAGAAAAGTGAGGCTCATTGTTTTCATTTTTAAAACCCTCAAGTTGCAGAAAGAAAACAGTCCCCGGAGAAGTGGCAGTTTCCTCTGTGATCAAAAGGAAGGCAACATGCGCCCCTTTGCCCACCCGGGAAGTCCCCGAATGCCCCGTCCTTTGGGGGTGTGGCCCTGCACGGACACCGACTCCGCCCCGTTTGAAGACCGGCCGCTGTCCAAGCTGAAGGAATCGGACAGATGTTCAGCACGGGAAAACCTCTACTTGGACGCCTTGTCTCTGGATGACGAGTCAGAGGAGCCTCCAGCCCGAGGGCCCCAGCGGGAGTTCAGGAACTGCCTTCCCCAGGTCGGCCTGGGATTTGGGGTCCAGTTAACTGCTGCAGGACCAAGGGGTTGTGAGGAGAGTTGGCCATCTGGCCGGCAGGCTCGGGTTTTGCAAATTGCAGCCTCTGGGTTGAGTAGGCAGGAAACCTTCAGAGTGCCAAGATCTTTGCTTAGTGGTCCCGACCCCAAATTCCTAGGGCGAGCTGCATTCACTTTCACTTTGCAAACATGTCTCGGGTTTGGAGACACTGGTCTCGCCCATGAACAGGTCCAGGAAAACACACAGAGATCTTTCATTCTGTGAAGTATAGGTCTGCAACCTCTCTTTAAATCACCGCAGCCTTCTGATTCTTAACACTTACTGGTAACAGAAAAAAATCTGTTCCAAAGAAGGTACCTCACATTGGGAAATGCTAAGTGTCACTAAACAATGACATGCTATAAATTCTTATTCTCTACAAAGGGGGGAAAATCCAGCACTTAGAAGCCGTGCGTAAATTAGATCAACAATGCAGTAAGCTCAACTCTGGGCTCAGATTTCCATGGCACAATGTCAGGTTTTTCTGGTTATGCCCTTTCTACAACTGGGTTTTTGTTTTTTGGGGTTTTTTTTAAAGATTTTATTTATTTATTCGAGAGAGCACAATGAGGGGAGAGGGAGAAGCAGGCTCCCTGCTGAGCCAAGAACCCGACATGGGGCTCGATCCCGGGATGCCGGGATCACCACCCGAACCAAAGGCAGACACTTAATCGACTGAGCCACCCAGGTGCCCTTCTGCAACTGGGTTTTAAAACCGGGTTGGATTTTAGGAATCATTACCTGTGAGTCAGTTTAACAGCTGCTGTACCTGTTACTTAACCTGTCCAAAGGCAGACTTCAAAGAGTTGGTGTCAAGTAGTGTTGAAATGGGGGCCAGTTAGACTTCGGTCTGGTGTCTGTGAGGTCAAATACCTTCTTGGCAGTGTGCGCCAGGTGGCATGACATCACCAGGATGCCATCCTGTTTGATCTGCTGGCAATTCCCATGGTGCAGCTGCACAGCAGAGAGGAAGCAAACCGGGGTCGGGAGTCCACAGCCCCATACTGAGCTGCCACAGAGCAGACGTCCTTGTAAGCTTCCTCTGATTCCACATGGCAAAGCTCACAACAGAAGTGCTCAAGCCAGAGGCTGTTGCATCACCTTTTACACTGAGGCTTAGACTGAGGGACATAGCTGCCACCTTCCTCTCCCTGGGGGGGTGGGGGGGTACGCATCTTCCCTTCTCCCACCTCCTCCTCCTCTCTCTCTCACACGAGCACACACACATTCAGATGTATTCGGGTCATGACAAAAGCCAGCTTTGAAGTTCACACAGGTAGCTTCCTTTATTGAAACCCAGGAGAGCACTTTCTTCACGACCTAGTATATAGCCAGTTTTTCTCACTCACATGGGCTCCTCCCTGGACTGCCGGAGCTCCAACCCCTCATCACACTGTGGTTCTGGTTTTATTATTATACTTCAAAGGGCTGAGGGGCAGGAGCATTCCTGACCAAAACTTGGCCTCGGTGTACATTTTAAATGGGATTTTCCTGTGGCCAAAGCGCAAAAACAGATTATTTAGCACGTTGAAAGGGCCTGGCAACCATATTAACTGATTCAGATGATCTAATTTCTTCTTTGTAGGAAGAAGAAAATCACAAAGGAAATCTTCAAAGGTAAGTAAGACTGATGAAAACAATAGTCGGCTACTGAAATTAAAACCTCTCTGTCTTAAAATTCTATCTTGTCACCAGAACCTGTGGTAACACTGTCTTGAGAATGACTTAAAGTAAGACTTCTGAGTACGTAGTTGCTTTATTATTATTGATTATTTGCCATAGAAAGGCCAGTGGGTGTTAGTGTCATGGTGAGAACAGTTACAATTGTGTATCGTGTATATAAAGGAATGTTGTGTCTAGTGGTTTCTGAACAGTCCACAGAAACCCCTCACTTCTCATTTAGTCTGGAAAGACTCCCTCTTGATGTGCTCGGAGACATTTTATATACTGTGCATTTAAAGTTCTACCAGGAGAGTTAATTAAAATATTTCCTGTCCATAAACCCTAAAGTAAATACAAAGTGATTGATATTGGCAATGTTCATTATCATCCATTTTAGGTCATTTGTATGATAGGATATACCTGAAAAGACACATCTAAGCAAATTTGTTTATATTTAAACATTGAAAACACAACTGAGCGGAAAGATTTCCTGTACACAACTCCCCCCATCCTCACTCACATGCTTTTTCTTTGTAGACGAACACATGCTATTTCCACCACAGGAAACTTATCCTCAGGGCAGTTCGCTGTTTCCAGATCTCCTCATCCCTGGTTTTCCTGTGAACTTCAGGGCCATGAATTACTGTCTCCTTCCCATTTTGCCCGGTATTGGGTTCATCCCAAACCATCCAAAACACCTATGGTGTATTTCTATCCTTCAGGCATTGTCTTGTCTGGTCATTCTCGGACAGTCCAGGGCCGCATTCAAAAGCCAGAGCCTGGTTTCAAATGCACATCTGCTCTCGTCACCATGAGTTAGGTAACCACCCTGTGCCTCAGTTTCCTCATCTGTAAACAAAAGGTGTTTCCATTTCTTCACAGCTTAAATGTGTTACTACACATAAAACAGAGTAGTGCCTGACACAGAGTAAATGGTCAACAAAATTTAGCTATCTTCACGGAACTCTTCACTTAGTAGCTCTTATTTTTTAAAGTTTATTTTTTTAATAATCTCTACACCCAATGTGGGGCTCGAACTCACAACCCCAAGATCAAGAGTCGTACACTCTACTGACTAAGACAGCCAGGCACCCCCTATTTTTTATCTTATTGCTGCTATTAATTTTAAAAGTCATCCATACTTAGAAAAATTAATCCTAAATTAAAACTTAAATAACGCAATATCAGAAATATTAAAACTTACATTTCAGGGGACCCTGGGTGACTCAGTTGGTTAAGCGTCTGCCTTTGGCTCAGGTCAGTGTTGGGCTCCCTCCCAGCGGGAAATCTCTTTCTCCCTCTCCCTCTGCCCCCTGTCCACTTGTGTTCTGTCTCTCAAATAAATGAACAAAATCTTAAAAAAAAAAAAAAGTACGTATCAAAATGTCTAAGGCAAGAAAGTACACGTGTTGTCCTCACTATCCCCTTCTTCCTCTTGGTTCTAGCAGTTTCCTGTCTTCCCCCCAATACCTTCTTCTGTGCGCCTTCATGCGCTGGCACGTTTCTAGTGTGTCCTGGTTTTGTATCTGTTTTGTTTTGGCCACTGCTAAGGCTGATGTGTTCCCTTTCTCTGCCCACATCACCTCTGTTCCATGAGATCCATCCAAGGCCTGGGAACAGAAAGGCCCCAGGCCGGTGCACTGGCTTAACTCTGAGGCTAGTTCCTCCGTGGGCAGAAACGGGGCTCAGACGAGCCATGTCCAAGAAATGTGGAAAGGATTGGGGTTTCAGTACCTACGGGGCATTTCCCAGTCCCCAGTGTACAACGCTCTGAAGCTTATCATTTTTTTTTTAATTTTATTTCTTTAACAGAGAGAGCACAAGCAGGGTGAGCAGCAGAGTGCGAGGGAGAAGCAAACTCCCCGCTGAGCAGGGAGCCTGATGCAGGGCTCGATCCCAGGACCCTGAGATCATGACCTGAGCCAAAGGCAGCTGCTTAACCCACTGAGCCACCCAGGCACCTGAAGCTCATTATTAATTCAGCAACTCCCTGACTTGGCTAGAGGCAAGAAGAGAAAAATTGCACTTACTGGAAGGCTTCATATCTATGATAAATGGACCCATCCCTCCTATTTCTTTTTCTTTTCAGTGCTAGTTGTAGCCAGCTTGCTGTTCTTCATCGGCCCATGGGAGAGTTTGTAGATTATTTCTAACAACAACAAAAAAATCACTAACTTTTGCCTCTAGTGAGAAATAACAAGATAGAAAGCCTACTGGTATCATTTGTAGCCTTCTGTCTTTTACTCCAGGGTGGCAACCCAGGGTGAGGGCAAAGGTACCCAGGTCTTTGCCAGTTCTGTGAGCCAGTCCATGTGGTACACAGACCCCAGTTCTAGCCTCACCATCATTAATGGTTTCTGCAGTGGAGTGGCCCATGCACGCTCCTTCTGGGACCCGGTTGTGCTGGTCTGAAACCCTAAGTATTTAAACTTCTGTTTGGGGTGCGCAGATAGGAATATGTCCTATGAGAAGGTGGTCTCGTTGCAGAGAGAGTGAGTCTGCATATGCCCCTGCCTCGGGATTTCCTGCGATTTCCTGCCAGAGGGTCCAGCGGGTTGACAAGCTGCTTAAGCGCTCCAGCAACCTCCTGTTTTAGCATTTTAGAATCCCCAGCACCTCATATGGTGCCTGCCCTGGCCTATAGGAGGCAGTCGGGAAATTCACACCAACTAGAAATACATGGAATGAAAGCACTAATTATCCATGAATCTACATCCAAAACCACGTCCATCAGGCAGCACTTACCCGACCCTGGCTCTCCCTTCAGCTCAGACCTCTTCACCCTCCCATGTGTTTGAGTGTCTGCAGGCGTCTTCTTCTCATCCAAGAATACAGGAGGAGCAGGAACACATCACAGGCTGGGCTGTACAGGAGGGAGCAGGTGGGGAGGGAAGACCTGAGCCCTGGTGGTGGATTTCAGCAGGGCAGGATGGAGTTTCTGAGGAAGTCGTATTTGGAAATCACGTGCCCACCTGTCACACCTTCCACTTCCCTCCTTTGCTCCACATCTTCCCTTTGGCCTCTGGGGATGACCCTTAGTACAGTTGACCCCTGAACAACACGGATTGAACTACACAGGTCCACCTAGATGTGGATTTTTTCCCAGTATATACAGTACAGTGCTGTAAATGTATTTTCTCTTCCTTGTGGTTCTCAGAATAACATTTTCTTTCATTAGCTCATTTTATTACAAGAATACAGTATTTAATACATACCCCAAAGTATGTGTTATATAAACTGCTTATCTTCTGGATAAAGCTTCTGCTCAACAGTAGGCTATGAGTAGTTAAGTTTGGGGGGAGTCAGAAATTGTACATGGATTTTCACCTACATGGGAGTGGGACCAGCTGACCCCCGTGATGTTCAAGGGTCAATGGTACTTCACCAGAAGTTCATCCAGCAGAGGATGAGGCCGGCAGATGAACAGGATGTCAGATTATACCTGTGATGTTGTGGTATCGACCCCCTTGGTGCACACCATTTGCGGGGTTTGGATCAGGACGGGGCTGTATTTCCGTCAGTAGTTCGAGCACCTGCCTCAGTGCCGGGGATTCGGAAACTCTTTTAGGTTAGGGATTGAAGGCACTCATCAGCTAGGTGTCCTTCTTGTTTTGGAGCAACCACAGGCCAAAATGAAAGCATTCCAAAGTGGGTTTGGAGCTTAGCTCTGACCAGCGCCCAGAGCCCAGCCTCCTGCTCGTTCCGAGGTAGTTGAGGGCCGCCTGTATGAAACTCTGACTCCTACGAGGCTCCCGGAACAATTCCAGGGCCATGAAGAGTCCGTTGAACACGCACAGGGGCGGCTCAGGAGCAAAGAACATCCAGCGGCTGGAAGGCGTCCGGGTAGTGGAGGCGGATGGAGACTGAGGCACAGTCGGGCCGCGCGGGGGCGGGAAGCTCGAGCTGCGGGGTCAGGGGCGGAGGTGAGCACGCTTCTCGGCTGAGGGGCAGCTGACACCCTCTTCTCTCCCACTTTCCCCAGGGCTGTGTCTGTGTCCTCCATGTCTGAGTTCCAGCGTCTGATGGATGTCTCTCCCTTCCTGCCTGAGAAGGGCCTGCCGGCGGCCAGCAGCAAAGAGGACGTCACCCCGCCCCTGTCTCCGGACGACCTGAAGTACATCGAGGAGTTCAACAGCAAGAGCTGGGAGGAGAGGCCCCCGGAGCCGTGGGCAGACAGGACCGAGGTGGGGCGGGCAGGGAATGAGGCCAGCGCGGAGCCTTTCCCCGACTCCTCCTGGTACCTCACCACGAGTGTCACCATGACCACGGACACCATGACCAGCCCAGAGCACTGCCAGAAGCAGCCCCTGCGGAGCCACGTGTGCGCCGAGCAGGCGGGGGTGCGGGTGCTGCACAGCCCGCCCGCCGTCCGCAGGATGGACAGCATCGTGGTGGCCGGGGGCGAGGGCAAGGGCCGGTCAGAGCCCGAGTGCCCATTTCCCACGAGCAGACCCAGGGGGGGCGCTGGAGACGCAAAGGGGGGTCCCTCAGAACACGTGCTTAGCAGGTGGCCTTGTGCCCCCTCCAGACACCCCCGGGACTATGTGGAGGGAGGACTGCGCCCCCTGGAAAGCTCCCTCTGCACCCCTCTGGGGTTCACCTCCCCACTACACAGTCTGCAGATGTCCAAGAACATGAGTGATGACATGAAGGAGGTGGCCTTCTCTGTGAGGAACGCCATATGCTCCGGTCCCGCCAAGCCTCCTGTCAAGGACATGGCCTGCCAGACCAATGGGTCCCGGACAACAGGGACACAGACCGTGCAGACCATCAACGTTGGCCTGCAGACCGAAGCCCTGCGTGGCAGCACCATCACCAGCAGCCCCCATAAGTGTCTCACGCCAAAGGCAGGGGGTGGTGCCACGCCCGCGTCATCTCCTTCCCGTGGCCTTAGGAGCAGGCAGGTGGCCCCCGCCATCGAGAAGGTGCAGGCCAAGTTTGAACGCACATGCTGCTCCCCCAAGTACGGGTCTCCCAAGCTGCAGAGGAAGCCCCTCCCCAAAGCTGAGCAGCCAAATAGCAGGACCTCCCTGGGGCTAGCCCCAAAGGGGTGCAGTGAGTCAGCCTGGGCCCGCTCCACCACCACAAGAGAGAGCCCCGTGCACACCGCCATCAACGATGGCCTCTCCAGCCTCTTCAACATCATCGACCACAGCCCCGTGGTGCAGGACCCCTTCCAGAAGGGGACACGGACCGGGAGTCGGTCTCGCTCAGCAGAACCTCGGCCAGACCTGGGCCCAGGCCAGGAAACAGGCCCCAGTTCCCGAGGACGGTCCCCCAGCCCCATTGGGGCTGGCTCAGAGACATGGAGGGAGGAAGGGGGAGAGGGCACGCCCCTGAGGCAGGACTTATCCGCTCCCCCTGGTTACACACTCGCTGAGAACGTAGCCCGGATCCTCAACAAGAAGCTGTTGGAGCATGCCTTAAAGGAGGAGAGGAGGCACGCCCCCCACGGGCCCCCAAGTCTTAACAGTGACAACCACATGGGAGAAAGAGTCAAAGCTGAACCAGGGTCCATTGAGGTAATAAGGCTGAGTATTCCAACCCTCACCCCACCAGCTCTTCTGTTTAAATGCTCAGAAAAGATGTGTAAACCTGGGGTTTTGTTAGGTCATCTGATTTCAAGAATCCTTATCCGTAATGGGTTCTTGTGAGCTGGAAAATTCAGGAGTTATGGGAGAATTGGATAGGCAGAAACACAAGCCCTGGGTTACTCCTAAAGAAGAGTCCATGTTCTTGTCCTCGGTGATCTTTTCTTGAAGATGTAGCTCAGGGTTTGACTCAGGTTCTCTGGTCTAGGTGATTGATGCTCGTCTATCTGGGCCTTTCACTTGGGGTTATAATTTGTCCTCTTTCTGTGTGAATTTGTGTCCTAGAAACGTGCATGTGTGTGAGGTGTGTTGGAGTCACATCAGAGCTGTCTGAGTGCTCCAGATCTTTATCCGGGACAACACAAGAGGTGTGCTAGAGAGGCTGATAACGTGGAATGTCCCAGGAGGTCTGGACTCCAGTGCTGGCTTCAGTACAGAATAGCAGTCCTCTGTCTCCCTGGCCATAAAACTGGGTGAGGCAGATGGATAAGATCAAAAATCCCGCCTTCCTACTATGTGATGATTACTGTTATCCCTCTTATGTCTTTCATATGACCATCACACCATATACGACCACCCATCCCAGCACCTGTGATTATTATGCAATTATTATTACTTTCCCCTTAACATTATTCACTGATGGGCTGGCCTTGAATTTTGATCTCACGTGTTTCCACGCACAGTATGTCCACACCACACCATTTTAAGAACAGTCCGCATTTCCACTTCAAGAGTGAGTGAAACAAAACAAAGGCTGACGGTTTTCCTGGGACCGGACGCATAGGGGCTGTGGGCCTGGTGTGGTGGGGCGGCGCACGGTCCCCGCTTCCATCAGACACTGTTGGGTTGGGGATCCCGCGTGCAGACTGGAGGGTGAGGCCCGCTCACCACTAGCCCAGATGGACAGACTCCAGCCCCGTGGAGTCCAGATACCCATCACCATTCTCCAGGCAGCTCCTGGAGATGGCAAGGGTCAGAGAAGAGAGACATACTCCCCGGGCTGCGGCCCTGCTCTCCCACCATGGCCCAGGCAGCCCTGGCTTCCCAAGTTGGGAGACGAGGCAAGTGTGTTTCCACATTTTCCTAGTGCGGGGCAGGGTGGGGGGTGGTGCGGAATCGGTGGCTCCCAGTGGAACCCACCCAGGAACAATCAACTCAAAATGTAGAGTTTAAACCATGTGGCATTGCCAGGGCCCTACAGAAATGGCAGTGGCCATTTCTTTCAACATAATGATAGTATATTGGCCACGTTTGGAACATGGGTGTCTTTGTGATAAAGCTGCTTAGTACGCTGAGAAGAACAAATACCATGGTTGAGTGTTCTCCTGTGACAAATGGTGTCTTCTGTGGGCTTCTGTTACCCCATCCCTCCAGGGGCCTGAGGTCAGTGACTTTCCTGCCACAAAGGGCTTATTTAGGTGGATGCCCTAAACTTCTTAAGGCTCTGGAAGAATCCGGTGAAATGAGGGCTCGGTCCCAAAACATTACCTGGCTGTGCCTGCACTTAATTCCATTAATATTAGAAACTAAAGAGAAATTAATGTTTAGGAACCAAAAAGGGCTCTGAGTTACAGTGACCACTCCAGGTAATCTGTGATAGTAGAAAGACAACCGCTTCATGTAAATCACAACCTCGAGGCATGAAAACGGTTTTATCAGGACTGAACTGTGCCTATTGCCCTACCAGTCAGGGCCTCTGTAGAATGTCTGTTTTAGATTTTCTTCTCACTGGGTGTGCTTGCTACCAAAGAGATGATTGGCCAAGCTTGGGGATTCAGAACCTGCGCAGAGTGCCCAGTGACAGAGATTAGATGTTGTGGACTCTCTTTTCCTTTTCTGTTGGAATTTTGCTGGCTCTCAATTCCACTGGAGTTCCTCCTTGTCTAAACTGACTTCCTGTATTAGGCCCATTGGAAACCCTTTCCCATCACTCCATAAATTATGTAGTAAGTAGTTCTGGGTTTTCATTCCAGATTCACCAGGACTAATGCTGATTATCCAGCCTGCCCCGAGCGCCCGGCTGTGGGCCCTTCCCTGAACACGTGCTCGGATGCCGGATCAGGGGACCTCCCTGGCGGGGGTGGGGCACAACCGGAAATCTCCCTTGTCTTTTCTTGCTCCCCCGGCCCCCATGGTTATATTTATCCTCTTTTTCTCTTGAAGCTGTAGTACCAGCTCTGCCCTGCAGAGAAGCTAAGAGGAGAGTTATGGTGTGAAAGAAGAGAATAATCTGGAAATGCAGTGCTATTCTTCCCTCCTGTGTCTAGTGGACAGTGTGAAGGGAACTTCTCAGTGAGAACAGTGGCCACGTGATCGTTGCAACTAAAACAGACCATATAATCCTCTGTTTCAAATACAGTTAGTCATGTGGCTTCTATCCCTATGTGTGCCAAAGGGTTTCTGAAAAGTGAAACGCCAAAGGGCAAATCAGGGAGGAGCAGAAAGCAGAAGGGAGAGGTCTGTTGCTGTTCCGTCGTGAGGGTCCCTCTGTGCGCTGGACCACCCGGACCCAGGCAGAGAGAGGCCTGCGCACCTGCGCGTGCACCTGCCCGCTTCTGCGGGCCTCACGTCTCTCCTGATAGCTGTCCCTGGAGCTGCCACCAGACTTGTTGACTTTAAACCTTTACTGTTCTTTTTTAAAAACTACTTTCCAACCTACTTGCTTTTCTTTTCTTTCTCTGTCTGTTCTGTCCAGAACCAAACTGTCTTACTAACTGCCCCCTGGGGACTCTAGCCCTGCCTGCCTCATGCCGTAAGTGCTTTCTACCTTCTTCGCACACCGTCTGGAAAGGTCCTCTGTGTAATTCGGGGTTGGTATCTGACACTCAGAAATGAGGCTGAATCATGCCAGGTGGATCTGCCCTGTCCGGAGAGACCGCCGCCAGCCTGCCCTGGCCTGGAGTCCATCTTCAGGAGCCAGTCGGCAGGCGTAGACATCCCCAGTTGCTCCCTGGAGTAGCGAGTGCTCACTGTGAAGAAATTCTGCTAACGTTTCCGCTCTCTGCTTTCAGAGGGGCAAAGGGATATTGGCCGGAGAGGGGACTGCGTCGGGCACAGGGGGCTGGCCTGTGGGGGTCTGTGAGCCCAGCGTTTTCCCAGTCGGCCTGTACCTGCTCGCTGGTATTCTAAGGCACATACACACCACCAGATGCTATAATGAGCTGTGACCATTATGCGATGAGGCTTTTCTCTCTTTCAACAACCGCACCAGAAGGAATAAATCCAAATGTATCTTGTCCTTCCAGGTGATCACCATAGGTGACGTAGTAAGCACTCATTAAATATTTGTTGGGATGAATCAACAACAAAGCCATCCCTTGTTCCAAAAAATAGCCTCACGATTGTCATCTGAGCCTGAATTGAGGCATGGGAAAAAAATCCCATCTTAGCTTTGATCAAGAATTGGTCACCCACCCACCTCACCCATAGGTCTTAACTCAAGAGTGCTAAATACAAAAATGCGGTTGGCTCTCAAAGATGAAGGAGGTGCTCCCAAGATAAAATGGCCACACAGCCCTATGCAGTAGCCTCTCAGGGAAGGACAAGATCATTTGCTTGTCTATGCTGGTGTGTTACTAAAGAGAAAGTTATGCTTGAACCCATGGTCCCCCACTTCTTCCTTTTAGGTGTTCACATGGTCTAATCAAAAAGCCCGTTCTGGTCCAGCATTGACCAGGTGGGAAAGGGCTGTTGTGGAGTCAGGGAAAAAAAAAACTATGGTAGCAGCCATCCCCATTTTCAACATACCTGCCACACATGTAACACACATCACACACTCCTACACAGCACATGCAGCACACGACACACACCAGATGACACAAAGCACACACATGCCATATGCCCTCAGACACGGCACATACAACGCAGCACTCATACCCAACATGATCCCACACATACACTACACAACACACACAAAATACAAACAGAACACAACATGCAAATCTTAATACCAGGAGCAGAGACAGAAAAAGACAAAGCAGTGGCAGGTTTCCCAAGCCACACAACACCGGCACATGTGCACCCGCGGGCTGAGGTGAGGGGAGGACAGCTCCCCCACTTTGAACCCCCTCAATTTGCATCTCAGCTATTTCAGGCTGGGCTTCGTGGGCGAGGTCTTCCTGGTTGTCATGGTTCCCATCAGTCGAGTGCTTTGCTAATCCAGGCTTCCCCATCCTCTGCTAGGACACAGAGTCACAAAGAGGCAGGAGATGTTTAAGAGTCGTCTCCAGTGTTAAAGCCATTTTCCACTGGGCCCACGGGGGAGGCAGGAACCACCTCACTCCATCACTCTTCCAGAAGGACCACACCGTGCTATGTCTTCCGCCCTCCCTCCTCCTCCCATTGCTCATCGACATAGCTCACTGTCTCTTCTCTGCTGTCACTCCCTGCTCCGCAGACCAAACCGTCCTCATCCTGGCCTCTGTGCTTGCTTGTCCCATATCTGTCGGTCTTCTGCCGCCCTTCCTGACAGGCTCTGAGCGCCTGTGTTCTCTGTCATTCTTCATCACAGTGGCTTACCATCTCAGCTTTTTCTCGTTTGAGTGTCACTTGGGGCGGGGGCGGGTTCTGCCCCCCCAGGGAACTCACCGTTTCCTCACGCCCCCACCACTCTCTTCTGGGCACCGGCATGCTCCCAAGTGTGGGCATCCTTGCTTCCTGTCCTGCAGACTAAGTAGCTCGACACTCACTAACACTAGGAAAGGAGCGCGGGCCCCTGAGAAGTCCGACAAGTGGTTGGCCCTCTGGTTGAGTGTGTTGTGCACAATCTGTTCTCCGAGGATGTAGGATCCCTGTGACAAGCGCAAGCACACTCTGATTTCCACTTTTTAAAATGCTGCAGCAAGGAAGAATCATTAAAAAAAATCAGAACGAAGTTAAAATTTCTGCCTGCAGCATTTTTTTTTCCATGCCGTGGGAGTTTGTTTAACCCACTGCCAGTCAACTTAGAATAAGCAGTAGCAGAGTTCGTTTTAAGGTGAGTCTTGTTGCTAATGCAGCTGGATAAATCATGGGTCTCTTCGTGAGCCTCCCAACAGACCAAAGCGTAGTGAGGCTGGCCTGTTAGGGCCAGGTCCCTGTGGCTAGTAGATCATTCAGGAAGACCAAAAGGATCTGGTCAACTGGGTTAGGATGTGACCAGTGACCGGTGGCTCTCCCACCTCCATAGGCTCCAGCCCAATCTGGAAGACGCTGTGTAAAAACCCATCTCATTGCATTGCCATGTTTTGATCATACTTTGCTATCTTCTCATTACTATGTCACTGATCATCTTGTGCTGAATTTTTCACTTAACACTTTAAGTTATTCTCCTGGAGTAAAATATGAATTAACATTCTGAAGTTGCCCCTGACCCATTGCATTGAACTTGAGTCTGTTGAGAAGTGTGTTTGAGGAGAGTCACACCCCACGCTCCCCCGCCCCAATCCAGAGGACCTGTCGGTGTGAGTAACCCTGTCTTTCTCTTTCTCGGCTTTGAAGGAACTACCTTGTTCCGCACTAGCTCCATCCCTAGAACCCTGCTTCTCCAGGCCCGAGAGACCAGCAAACCGTCGCCCTCCGTCCCGTTGGGCCTCACATTCCCCCACTGCCTCACCGGCTCAGTCACCCGGAGACCCAGCCTCATTGGAGGAGCTCGGCGACGAGGAGCCACCAGGGGAGAAGACACACCTGTGACGAGTGCAAGTTTGCATGGATTATCAGGGAATAATTCCCTGTAATTTGCATAACCACACTGTCGTCATCAACCAGGCTCCGCCCACAAGGAGAGATCTAGCTTTCCCAAGGTTAAAGAATGTTTTTAAAAAACACACAGCTGCTGAATGTCCAACCTGTGAACCTGAGATGTTTCCAGAATGAAACCGTAAACGTGCCTGTAATAATTTTTTTCATAGCTCAGAAAACTATTTTTGTCTCCATCTTTTTTACACACAGTATATGAAACAAAAAAAAGCTAGATAAGATATAAATAAATTTAAACAATAAAATTTTAAAGATGTACATTTTAAGAGATTCTGAACACCCTTGCTTTCGATACTGGCTGCCTCTCTGTTAAATTTGCACTGTTACACTTTGGTTTGGTTAATTTCCACGTTGAATTAGGGTGTGTTAAGTTAATTTTATTTTGTCAGTGTTTTGGGTTTTTAAGAATTTTTGAAATGCTTCAGACTGTCTGATTCAGTGA
The DNA here is from genome assembly GCF_010015895.1 of Lontra canadensis. Classification (NCBI taxonomy): domain Eukaryota; kingdom Metazoa; phylum Chordata; class Mammalia; order Carnivora; family Mustelidae; genus Lontra; species Lontra canadensis. Next base: position 5,202,582 of record NW_022631051.1, read on the forward strand.
ACTTTTTGTAGTGAAAAAGCCATGAAGCCAGTCGACAAGACCGACATCCTCTCTATGCGAGGGGATACACGTCCGCATTCTTGAAAAGGTACAGAGTCCTCAGCCGGGCTTACCAAATTCGCTGTATAATCCACGTACTCTACTTGACTTGCACGTCTTTGGGTTCGAAGCGCTGGGGTGCCTGTACATACTGCTGCTGTGGTCTCGCCATCGCCTAAGTGTGAGTCACCTGTCCCACCGTAATACGTTGTGAATCCCTCGTACTGTACTTTTATTGTTGTCCTCTTGCACTGAGATACAACAGCAATGGCATTTTTAAATTATTGTTAACGATGAACTGGCAATATGCAGTGTTTACTCAAAGTTTTCTTGTTTAAGGAAAAGCACTACAAAAAGTCAGGAGGGTACCACACTGAATCAAAGGATGGTGCCTCAGAGTCTGTATGAGACAATGATGAAGTAGAAATAAAGCCTTTACAAGATGGCGGCCTGTGCCGGGACCTCGTGTTTCACATGCCCTGCACCCTCTTCTAAGGGCTTAAGTGACAGTTTTCCATAGCCAGGGGAATGAGGGAGAGGGGAGGTCCTGACACACCTCACTGGGGCAAACTGTGAGCGTGTGGTGCCCCGCAGCTTCCCTGTTCTCTGGAAGAGCGTCCTGGGGTAGATGAAAAGGCAACATCATTCTGACTGAAAACATGGCGGGCGTGGAGGTATGAGGAAACTCATACCCAAAGTCCAAATGTGCCCGGCCTTTCTCCCTCTCCCTTCCTTGGGAAAGCGGGAGTGGCCAGTCACCAGAGGGTGCCTCCATCCCTGATGTCTCCGGCCTGTCAGTGGGTGACAGAGTAGGGGTTTATAAAGAGGTAATGCTGCCAAACAGAGCGTAAGAACTGCTTCAGGCCAAATGTCCTTCTCTAGACTCGCTGACAGAATAAGCTCTATTCCCAGCATTCCCACAGTTCCACCTTTAAATATTTTCCCCCAAAATGGAAAATGCCAACTATCAGTGAGGACATGGAGATACTGGAACTCTGGGGCACTCCTGGAGCAGCCGCTGTGGAGAACAGCATGACTGGCCCTGAAGGGAAACCGAATCATCTGTGCTCCAGCGGCTGTGGTCGTAGACCCAGAAGATTTGAAAGCTGGGACTTGAACAGCTCTCAGCACAGTGATGTTCACGGCAGCGTGATCCACAGAGCCAACCGGCGGGAACAACCCGTCCATCAGCAAGCGAATAAATGAGCTGTGGTCTGTCCATGCACCGGAATGCTGTTCAGCCTTAGAAAGCCGGGAGATTCCGGCACATACGTGCTGCCTATCACGTGCACGAGTCTTGAGGACGTCATGTTAAGTAAAATGGGCCAGTCACAAAAATAACAGTGTATGGTTCCAATTCTATGAAGTACCTAGAGTAATCAAAGTTACAGATACAAAAAGGAGAATAATGGTTACCGGGTTACAAGGGAAGAGGAAAGAACAGGGAGTAATTGTTGAATGAGTACAGTTTCTGTTCAGGATGGGCAAGTTCTAGAAACGGATGGTGGTGATGGTGTCCCACAGCACGACTGTACTTCATGCCACTGAACTCTACTCTTAAAATGACTAAAATGGTGAATGCTAATGTATATTTTACCACAGTAACAATTTTAATGCAAAAAATACTCCTAACAAGTCAACAAACTTTACTTCTGTGCCTACCCTGTGCCCATAGTAAATGCTGGAAGGTGCATTAGTGTTTCTCCAGTTGGAAGCAGCCGGCTGGCAGGAAGAAGGGGAGTCATTGGCACTCATAGCTGGAAAAGTGCCAGAAGTGCCATCACAGAGCTGAGCCTCCAACAGTGCCCTCAGGACCCTGGTCTCAAGAGTCAGCTACAGTGGCCCCCAGCAGCTCCTCTTTGTTGCTCAACTCCTAGAGAAAGAAGATCTCTTATGGGTGGCAGCAGCCAAAGCCCCAGGAGTCCTAAATCTCACGGGTTTCCTGTAACTCACACATCGCTCCCTGAGCCAACCGCTGACACATTTGCCCAGCAGAGGACAACAAGGGGGCTGGCAGAATAGAGGCGAAGGTGTCTGGCAGGCAGTGAAGGCAGTGTGCAACGGCGGGGCACGCCAGAGTTAACAAGGAGAGGTCTGGTCATCAGAGAGAGAAAGTACTGTCTGGTTGGAGGAGATAAGATTCCCAAGCACTAAAGCAAAATGTAGAAATGCTGTGGTATAAATCCCAAGGACACTAGGGCTTGAGTTGGACCTCGAGGAAGAACAGGATTTCAGTGTGGAGACAGGGAGGGGTTGTTGGGTTGGGAGACCAGGAGGAGCAGAGTGTGAGGTGGTGGCAGTAAATACATCAGACGGGAGCAATGACAGGCTCACGGGGCTGGAAGCAGACCCTGGGGCGAGCAGAACCACCCCACGCAGTGCCAGTACCTTGAGAACCAGTTTGGAACGTCTCCAACCATCCAATTTTCTTTCTTTCTTTTTTTTTTTAAGATTTTATTTATTTATTTGACACACAGAGATCGCAAGTAGAGACGTAGGTGGGGGGGGGAGCAGGCTCCCTGCCAAGCAGAGAGCCCGACTCGGGGCCCGATCCCAGGACCCTGGGATCATGACCTGAGCTGAAGGCAGAGGCTTTAACCCCCTGAGCCACCCAGGTGCCCCTCCATCCAATTTTCTAATAGTTGGGCATAGGTATTCTTGAGTCTGTTTGTTGTGGAACTACTCCAACACCTACAAAAGCAAGACTGTAAGTCGGATGGAATCATGTTCTAGACTCCTGTCCAAATGAACGCCTTAGGCAGCTAAGTGGATTATCCTGGGCTCTGAAGGGGAGCAGGTGCACCAGGGCCTGGCCTGCAGGGAGTGTTTGTTAATGTCTTCAGGAGCTGTCCTCAATGTGCCTCTTGCTTTTATGTCCTGAAGAAAGAGGCAGAAGCAAATTTCTGGAGCCCAGCTAGTACCCCTCACACATGGGGCGTGCCCTGCCCACTGGGTCAGGACCAGCACCAGCAGCCCAGAGACAGTTCTCATCAAACTGTACTCAATCTGGGCTTTTTTCTTTTTCAATATCTGTGCACTCCATGATTCTAACTTTTATTTAGTACATTTGTGTTTCAGTCTCTCTCTTTTTTTTTTAAGATTTTATTTATTTATTTGAGGGAGAGAGCACAAGTAGGGAGAGAGAGAGAAGCAGACTCCCCACTGAGCAGGGATCCTCATGCGGGGACCCCATCCCAGAACCCCGGGATCATGACCTGACCCGAAGGCAGACACTTAACTGAGCCACCCAGGTACTTACTCCTCATCCTCTTTTAAAATTAAACTTGCCAGAATTAAGCATATTTCTTTCATTCAAAAAGCAAACGAGAAGTGCAACTATTATTTTCTATTTTCTAACTCACTGATCTTTTTAAATTATAAAATACACATAACATAAAATTTACCATTTTAACCACTTTAAAGTGTACAATTCAGTGGCCTTTAGAGCATTCACAATGTTGTGCAGCAATCCGCATTGTCTAAACCCAGAACGTTGTTCCGGCCTACCCCTCCTCCCCAACACCCCTCCCCCCCCCCCCACCCCTCTTACCCCCCCCCCCCACTCTTAGGGTCGCAAGTAGGCATTTGGCAGTCAGTCACCCCAGCCCTTGGCACCCATGAATCTGTTTTCAGTCTCTGTGGATTTGCCTATTCAGGATATTGCACATAAATGGAATCACACAATATGTGGCCCTTTTTGTCTGGCTTCTTTCACTTAGCATAGTCTTTTCGAGGCTCAGCCATACTGTAGCACACATGCGTCAGAGCTTCGGTTTTTTAATTTTTTTTAAGATTTATTTATTTATATGATGGAAAGAATAAATGAATAAAATCTTATTTATTTGATGGAGAGAAAAATCACAAGTAGACAGAGAGGCAGGCAGAGAGAGAGGGGAAAGCAGGCTCCCCGCTGAGCAGAGAGCCGGATGTGGGGCTCCATCCCAGGACCCTGAGACCATGACCTGAGCCGAAGGGAGAGGCTTAACCCACTGAGCCACCCAGGCTCCCCATCATTCCTTTTAGAGTTGGACGCTATTGCATTGTATGGATGCCCTTACATGTTGTTAGTTTATTCATCAGTTGATGGTAACATGTCTATTTTTAAACCAAAAGGACATGCTTTGGTTATTTTAATCAACCTTCTGCATTCCCCAGTTGCCAAAAAGGAGGGAATTCATGAATAATTAAGACACTTGTCAGTGAACTTACAGCACTGAGGCACTTCGGAGTCTTTAACTTTTAGGCATAGTTGTTTTCATGAGGCCCCCAGTATGTCTTCTACTCAGGTTGCTTGTCTTTGGTTTGCATTTAGTCCTTTGCATATCTTTCTTTGAATTAAGTGTGCCCCGGAAACCGGTATAGCAAGAAATCAGGCTGAGTCATGAGCAAGCTGGCTGTTTGAACGGATCTGATGACACAGGGTCTTTAATACACCCTGGGTCGCTAGAATCAGTGTGGCACCTCGAGTGGAAAAATCTGGATTTGAATTTTGGTTTGAACACTTCCAGTAGTGCGGCCTTGGGCCATCTCTTGAAGATTCATTTGAAAAACAGCAACAATAATGTCTACTTCCCAGGTGTGTAAGGATCCAGGTTTATTATGTGCAAGATACTCTGCTAGGGGTTGCAAACACCAAACATGAACAGAAAACGCAAGCTCCTGCTTTTGCAGAGCTTCTGTTGTAGTGGCGAGAACCCCGGGCACACAGGTGGGAGTGCGGTGGAGAGGTCCTGAAAGGCTCCCCTGGGGAGCTGCCGTTTGAGCCGAGGCCTGAGCAAGGAGCAGCCGTGGAGCTGTGGGCAGGCAGAGAGACTAGCAGGTGCAAGGCTGGGAGGAGGAGTGCGTATGCGCCCGGGGTGCTCCCGGAAGCGGAATGCGGCCGTGGTGGCCTGGGCGAGAGGGAGACCCCGGGGGGCTTGGGAGAGGCCACATGGCCCCCAGGAAAGGGTTCGGATTTTCAGCTAGGTGGGCGGAGAAATCCGTTGGAAGATGGTAAAGCAGGGGGGTTACTTTTTAGACGATTTCTGTGATATAAGGATAAGAACGGGCAAGGCTGGAAGGCATCCTGGTCCAAGACATTTGTGTTGACACGTAGAAGCCACGATGGCGACTCGGACAGCTTTCCTGCTCCTGTTATTATTAGCCGTGTCACCACCAGGATCGCCACGTGATGCTCGTCGAGAACCAGCCATTAGCATCCGCTGCTGAGGATTCCGCAGGCCCCGACTCCAAACTCCAGAATCTGCCGCCGTGGTTCGGATAAAAAGTGAAGGAAGCCCTTATTTATTCTGCGGCCTCTGAGACAGGGCCGGCTGTCCTGCCCGCGGCCTCGCGCCCTAAAGAACCGGTCTTCCCTCTTCGCTCCCATCCTTTCAGGGCCAGAAAAAATCACACAGCATGGTTTGTATTCCTTTCCCGTCTGGTTGCATTTTGTTTTGTTTTTAAGGTCTGATCCTTCCCAAGGAAGTTGGCACTTCTGAGCTATTCATCCTTCCGTGGGTAACTTAATAGAACTGGCTTGTCTCTGTAGGGGGCCACTAACACTGCAGGCACCGGGGCCGTTGGGGAGGCTGGGAAGGTACTGATAGGGCCTGAACAACCTAATCTAAAAGAACGGGATGGGAACACAAAGCAAGCCGGCCGTTGTTTTTCGTAAGCCAAGTCCCATCCATTAGATTGAACAAACCCACTCCATTCCAATGACAGAAGCTTCTGTAACTTCCCAGTGAGCTAATAAACTTCGGCTGGTCTCCAGGACTCCAAAGTTCATCATTCCCATGGTGATCCTGGAGCAATTCATCATTCATCAACCCACGGCCTGCATGGCCCCCCTCTAAATTCACTTTTAACCGATTAAAATAAAAACAAAGTCCTGAAGATTATCTGATGAAATAGGCACACCTAAAAACAGCTTGTGGAATTGTAAATTCTAAATCCCAAATTTCTGGGGCATGATTAAGCAATTATCTGTAAAACTGTTTATACTTTCTGGATCATTTCGCCTAGGGGAATTTACCCCCAAGTAACCCCAATGACATCAAGGTAATTTGTATAACAGGTTTTATGACAGTACAAATTATACAGAGACATTTGAAAATAGGCTAATAAGTTAGGGCCCATCAACAGATTTGAATACTGTGCTCATTCATTTAAAAATCAGTCTTAACGACAGAGACTGGGCTAGGCCTGTGGAAATGTAAACATAAATGTTACCTGTCTGCCCCCAAGAGGCTCATGACTAGGACGAGGGCGTCCAATTTCCTTGGTTCAAATCCTGCTGCATTGCTCTCTAACCAGACACCCTCGGGAAAGTTACCTATGCCCTCTGAGCCTATTTCCTCCTATGATAAGTAAGAATAGTAGTGATCACATAATAGGTAAGTTATGTTGATAATGCTTATTAAGCACTTAGAATAATGCCTGGCACTATGTTTCGTTAAATGAAATGATTCTATAAATGCAACATTATCACACAATATGATAAGTCATAATAGCATATGTAAATGTAGAATGAGCACATAAAAGGGGTTAGTTCTGCCAGGGGTGATGGTCTAGGAGGATGGCAGGCTGACCTGTTTGGTAAGAGTCTTCAAGAACGTGGAAGGTTTCTCCAGGTGAAAATAGTGAAGGAAGGGAGAGCGTAAGAAAAACTTTAAGAGGTACTATCAAAGTTATGCATGTAATGCTCCTTTCAGATTTTCCAAGATAGATTCACAATTATCTTCAAAGACATTGTATATTGAACTGGTAGGTTTATCTAATGTGATGCCATGCTAAATGGAAAGAAAACCAGATGGAGAAAAGCTGTTCATCCATCCCGACCTTCAGAATGCTGCCATCCATCCCGACATAGTCTTCCCAGAATAAGGACTGCCCTAGCAGGAATGCCAGTTACTCCTTCCTGAGCACACCATCCTCTATGGCATTTTGGAGAAGGAGTCACTTTTGCTCTTGTCCACTAGAAGACTCTCAGTCATGGCATTCCTCATGAAGCCAGCAACCTCATCTACTCTTTTTATCATGGGTTCATGCCTGTGGACATGCGAGTTAGACTCTGGACAGTACCAGTGTTCTCAAGGTAGTGCTAATAAAAAGGGAGGTAGATGTGCATGTGCTTGTGTTAGTCGTGAGAGTTCTTCATGAATATTCCATGTACTCCCGAGCACATAATAAAATGGCTCCTCCCACCCCCTTGGAAGTTGGGTGTGGCTGTCTGCCAATGCATTGTGAATAAAAAGCAACAGGTGTCACTTCCTGCTTAAAATTTTAAGAGCCATTAAGTACACCACTTACCTTGTGCCTTGACAGTTATGGGCACGTGTTCATCCAGCTGGGCCCCCGAGGGACTGTCATATGCAAGCCCACTTTAAATATGTAGCATGAGGGGCAAAGAAGTGTTTGTTGTGTTAAGCCACTGAGATTTGGGAATTGCTTATTAAGGCAGCATGCCTTCGCCCATCCTAACTCAAATAATAGTCAAAAAAATTGTGAATATGTGTATGAATAAGACAAAGAAATCCAAGCAGGATTTCAAATTTTCACTGCATAAGGAAATGCTAACAAAGACATAAGAGAATTTAAAGTTAAGCAAATGGTTATTATTTTTCTTAATGAATTCTTTGAATTCAGAATAAAAGAAATTTCCAGTTCTTTTAGCCAAGAGGGTAGATGAAGGCAGAACTGTGCTTATTACAGAAATAATTGACTACCTGTATGAAACAGGACCAGATGGGCCAAATATCCCAGCCCTGCTCCTTCCTGCTCCTTTGCTTTTTCCTACCTTCACTCGCTGTTGGAGAAGTATCGCTTGAGCTCCGCCCTTGAGCCAGCCAGCTGAGACGAAGTTGAGTAATGATTTTCCGGGGGATTACAAGTACAGGTTAGAAGAGACCTTAAGAGAATCTTGACCAAGTCCTAACCTTATCTGATGTGTTGAGTAACTGAGGTCGCAACCATTTTCTGGGGCTGCTTTCTCTGTAACTTAGCACAGCCATCTCTACTGAGCTGTGTTTGAGAATCACCCAGAGTAACTTAAGCCCTTTACCCCCAACTGCATAAGTCAGACTTCTGTGGGTGTGGCCATCCGTATATTTTAGATGTCTCCCTAGTGGTTCTGTGCAGCCAGAATCGAGAACCATCAGAAGAGAATTTCTTAAACTTGTGGCTCCCAAATGTCATTGCACACTGGCATCACCCGGGGCTTAAAAAAAATAAAATAAAATAAAGCCTGTCTCTCCCAGACTTACTGATAGACTTGCTCTGGTGAGACCTGGGTGTCAGAAATTTTAAAGAATAAAAATAAATAAATAAATAAATAAATAAATAAATAAATAAAAATTTAAAAAGAAAATTTTGAAGAATGAATCCCCATCAGAATTAGTTCTGTTTTACAGCACACAGTTGGGCAGCCATAGTCTTAACCAAATTTAAGAGCTTCGGGTCTATACAGTCCGACGTGGGCACAAATCCTGACTCTCCCACAGTGCGTGGCTGCGGGCGTGGTCCTTACTTTCCGTGGAGTTTGGATTTCCCGTTCTGTAAAATGGAAATAACCACAGCTGCAGCCTAAGGTGGTTGTGAGGACTGAAACAGTGGGTCAGCACTGTGTCCAGCAAAAACTGCTCAAGAGACACAAGTGAGTATCATCTCATTTCATTCTCTCGCTTATTCTGTAAATGATGTCCTAATCTCATAGCTAAAGGAACTGAGGATCAGAAAAGTCGTTGGTTGCTTCAAGGTAACATGGTGATGGTTATCAAAGCCTGGATCATCCCAAGGCTTTACCGTACAGATACTTGCAGCTGCCTCAGACACACCCCATTCCCCAGCCCGCCCGAGCTAACCACATGGGGCCAGGCCGCCATGTTGAAAGGACCCCACTATGGAGCACATTTAGGTGGTTCAGTGGACCTGGGCCCAACTCAGCTCACCTGCTTCTGCCCTGGAGGTTGAGACTAAGTCATGTCTTAAATCTCGTTGACGTCATCTCTTTTCAAGATTGTAACATAGCCTCAGTTGACCTATTTAACCAGAATCCTTTTCTTGCTGTGATCACAAAATATAATGGTTACTCACAACTGTTTCATATATTAATATGGCACACTTTCCAAAGGGATCATGGCCTGTTAAACCCTCACATCACTCCTTGCATAGAAGGATGAACTCGGGCACTCGAGACACATTATTTATATTTGCTTCATAGATTCTGGAGAAGACAAGGAAATTGCCCAAGGCATTTACTCCTACATCACAGAATGTGATCCTTTGAAGGATCCTTTGAAGGAAAAGTATAGAACCACAGAATTAGATGGGGCCCCCAGCACCCTTGGAGATGACCCACAGGTTTACTTTGTTTACTTAAAAATATGTGTTTACTTAAAAATATGCGTTTACTTAAAATATGTGTTCATCACCCCTGCTGTGTGAGCAAAACCGTGACATTGGTGGGGGCAGCACCAGGGCTGGCTGGGGCAGGCGCGGGAGGGGGAGACAGAGCTGTTTAGCCCACCTCCTCTCATCTCTATTATCCCCTCACCACTTTATTTAGATAGGAACAATTGACTTCTCACTCCTATGGGGCATGAAGAGAGTTTCAAGAATTTTCCCATTCAACCAGAATGAAGCCCAAAGTCTCTCCTCTCCAGGAATTCTGGAGCAGCTGCAGCTTGGCTAAGATGGGATTTATCCCTATGGACTCTCAGGCTGCAGGGTTGTAGGGTCACTTGTGCTGGCAATTTTGATGCCCTGAGAAAGCAGAGAGGATTTCTGGGTATGAAAAGCCACCCTTCTCTCGGCTGCAAGGGGATCTCTCCAATCACTTGTTGCCTTGTTGGCTACACCTCAGTGAAGGAGGTCATTTCCAGGCCATACTGGTTAAAGCAAAACCCCAAAATAACAAAGCAGGAACATCTTCCCCCTGAGAACACTGTGTCCTCAAAGGTCAAGTTCAAATTGAATTGAATTCTCAGAGACACTCAAGATCTTGTCTAAATTTACCCTGACCCACTTAGGGGAGGAGCCAGAACCAAGCGGACTTTTTTTTTTTTTTTTTTTTAATGAAATTTGGGACACCATACTCAAGGCACTAATGCCCCATAAAGCAGCCAGTGGCCGCTTCGGAGGTTGGATCCAACATCAACTCGCCGCCTGGGAGACCAGATGGGCAGCAAACTGCGTCCGCGGCGGTCGAGGCGAGGGCTGGGGCCGCACCTGTGCGCAGGCAGTGGCGCCAGCCGGGCTGCCGGCAGGATGGTGACGCGGGCGAGCGGCTGGGAGATGCGCGGGGCGCCGCCTGGTTGCCTAGTGACACCTCGCAGACGTCACTCATGAGCATCAGTAGCGACATCTGGCGAGCAGAGGACTCTGGCATTTCGACAAAATGGGTTGAAATGGTAAAATGGGTTTTAAGTCATTGCTGCAGGTGGGAGAGAGAGCGGATGGGGCTTTGGAGGCCAGAAACCTGCCTCCTCTTCTCATTTAGAATGACCTGTTTTGCTTTCCCCTGGGCAGGAGCACACCCCATGTGTGCCCAGGCAGGTGGCGCAGCCCAGCAGGTGGCTGTGTGCTTGCCAAGGAAGGCTGGTTTATACTTCCAGCTTCCTGCAGACTAATTTTGCTCTGCCACTTGCAATGAGATGAAAGCCAAAGGGACTTATTCCTGGCCTCCTTGGAACCCTGAATTAAGGCAGTGTGGCTTCTCAGGCGCACCGGGCTGTGAGCCGCATGAAGGCAGGGGTTCTCTTCCTTGTAACTTCACAGTGCCCTGCACAAATTTGCAGACCCTTAAGAAATGCTTGTTGGATCCAACACTCTCGTTTCCAATTTGGGGGGGGGGAGACAATTAAGGAATAATAAATATTTAATGAATATAAATAAAAAAGCATTAACATTTAAGGACTAGAGACTAACGCAGGTAACCTGAAAGACCTACTGCTTAGAATAAACACACACACACACACACACACACACACACACACACGCACGGCATGGTAATAAGCACATTGTAATTCTAATAGTTATGGTTTATGGACAGATCCGTGGTTTCACAAAGTGCTCTGGTACACATCATTCCTTTAATACATTTATGATCTGGGGACCTGAATATAGTGCCTGTTTCCCATTAGTCATTCTTTCTCAGTCCTTTCTAGAACTTTCCCTTGTGCAAGTCTTCCAGTCACTTGGCTGTTACCTGCTCCAGGGACACCTCTCAGAGACCCCTGCCCACTATGGGCCAAGCAGATCCTGAGCTGTTTCAAGAGAAGACGACCGTGGGTAGCTGGAACAAGGAGGTATCAGAAGCCTCGCATCTCCCTTTGCCTCCAATAACCTGGCCAGTTTGTGTTCCTCCTCTGCCTAAGCCCCACAATTGCTGGCTAGGCCTAATACATCCTAATACATCCAGGAATTATAACTATCACTAAGATGGTAGCAGTCATTTGTTGAGCACTCAACTGTGTACTAGGTATTATCACATTTAATAAACAATTTTATAGATGCATCTTATAGATGAGGAAACCGAGTCTCAGAGGGTTTAGGTCATTTATGGCCAATAAATGTGGAAGCAGCAGCTCAGATCCTGGATCAGCTGACCCAAAGCCCGTGCTCACAGCCAGCGGCCGGCAGGTGTTCCTTCTGCACCATTTACCCTGTCCCAGCTCAGCGCAGAAACCTTCCAGCAGCATTTCTAAATGTCTGCGAAACACATCATTAGTAATCTGTTTCCTACCCATGCACCATTTGGGGTGGTGAGAAGCTCCACCCTCCATGGCCACCTTCAAGTAAGACTGATTAAACCCCACAGGTGGCATATGAGGAGTCAGGACCTGAAAAGACATGTCCCACCCCAGTCTCCTCACGGTGGTGCCTCTGTTCAGTCGTTCAGCAAACACCTGACCTCTACCAAGTGCTGGGCGCTCCACTGGACCTGGGCACGTAGTGGGAGCTGGAACAGACTGGGTTCCTGCCTGCAAGTGGCCGACAGCTTTGCTACCAGATCTCACGGAGAAAAACTGTCCAGCCCAGCATTTGCTACAGTATCAATACATATTGAGATTTATTGTGGTTCCATTTGAAAATGTTGGCAAACACGCAGTGGCAAACAAAGCTGGTTTCCATCCGAACCCTTGCACCAGACACCAAGGGCGATTGAGGACAGAGGCATGCCGGTATCTGGGGTGGCCTGAGGCCAGGAGCGTTCGTGAGCTGACGTTTGTCAAGTACTGTACTTCTGTAAGATGATATTTTGTCAAAAATAGGTGACTCCCATGAATAAGCCATTTCTCAAAATCTTCTAGGAAATATACACGTATTTCTTTTCTCCCCCAATCACTGCTCCTCCAGTGTTCATTGTTGTCTTAATTGTGCAGGTTATGCCATCATGAAGCATTTACAAGCACCAGGTAGCAAATGAGAAGGGCTTAGATGAGAGCGTGCTTCAAATCCCAGTTCTGTTTTAGGCTACTGTTGGACTTCAATAACTAGGTCCCTATCCGCCAGGAAACAAAATGACACAAAGGTGTTCTATGCCTCTGCCTTAATTCCTGGTTTAACCTCTTTATTATTACCATCAATTTCTTCCTGTTTGTTCAGTTGTCTCCCTGTCCACCCGCCCATCCAGCCACCCATCTGTCCCTTCTCCATTCACTTCATGCTCTTGTTCATGCTGAGACACTGGTTATTCAGAGATCCCCAGGACAGTCTCCCAGATCAGAAGAAGGGATGGTTTTGTAGGAAAATAAAGGAGAAAATGGTAGTGGGGAAGCTGTATGAGTAATAAGAGACCTTTGGTGGAGTTTGTGAGATGATGTTTTCTGGAAAGTCCTGTCTGTAAACAGATCCATGGCTCCCACAAGGAAGAGCCACTTGGTAACCTCCATCCGGGCATTAACAGCCATCCCCTACTTAAGATGTCCCCCAAGGATTGTGTCACCCCAAAACCACAATTCCCCCTGAGTGGGCCAGCCCATCTCTCAAGGAACCATAGCTCTAGGCTAACTGGCTACCCTACACTAAGCAGCTAGGACACACCTTCCTCCTCCTTCCAGAGCATCTCCTATTATGAGCTATATGCCTGGATCTCCTGGGGCAAGGAACCACAGTGTTTTGTACCACTTGTTCTTTCTCATACGCATGAGTGCAAGAGATGATTGTGAACATAGATCCTCTGGGCCTACTGTGCCATTCTATTCGTCATAACATAATTCTACATGGACCACAAGGGCAACTATAATCCAACTTTCCTTCCGACTTCTGATCACGTGCCATCACTAAATCACCCCAGGGATTATATTCATCTTCAGACCTTAAGATGAATGGAAGTGCATTCATCTCAATAAATCCATTCATCTGAGTTATTATTATGTGATTATGTTTTCAAGATAAGGTCTAATTACATATACATACTGTCTAGATTCTTTCACTTGGGCAATCAAAAATAATCATTAACCATCTCCTACATTCCAGTCTTGGTTGCAGGGATATGGAGATGAGTCAGTAGAAACCTGTGTCAAGGGACCCCGGAGTCCAGTGGAAGAGAAAGGCATAATTCCACTTCACTGCCATGCAGGGTACCCCAGCGCTAACCACATAGGAGGCTGGGCCTCATTCTGGGAGTACCAGGTGTGAACAGAGGTGAGCCCCACAAAGACGTCATTATCTCAGTTTATCCAATGTGGGGATGAGACTCTTGACTCAGATGGAGCCCTTCTAATTCCTGCTTTCCATATAAAATATATCTAACTAGGTTTTTTAATTCAGAGCTCACGAGGATAACAAAAGGGTTTACTGCAACTGACTGAGCTCACACCTACGTTAAGAAAGATTCCAACATATCATCCATATCAGAGTCATAAACACTGACTGCAGATCGCAGCCTCTTTCTCATTAAGGAGGTGGCGGTGCCTCCTAACCCATGTGATGGGGGCGGGGTCCAGTCCCCCCTCATTCTCTGCAGTGCTTTGCTGTCTGGGCTGCAGCTCTCAGACCCCTGAGTCTTCTGCTGAGGCAACAGCCAAAAGAACCTTTGGTATCTACTGGTCTCCTTAAATGAGCATGCATCCTTTTTCAGGCTCAGCCCAACGCCGTCTATAAAGCACCACAGAGCCCAGAGCTGTGCTCGGTGCCATTGCTTTCTTTGTGGGATCTGTGGTTTTAGTAAAATTGTCATCCCCTGGGCTGTAGCTACAGCCATGAGAGAAGCAGGCTTTCCTTCAGAAGCTGATCTACGAACACATACCCCATTGCATGGCCACGAGGATGGCGGATCAATTTCTTTAGGCCCTGAGGACTAATAGGTCGCCATAGGACTCTGAGGCATAACATGAGGTATCTTGCATGGGCTGGAAAGAGAGTATGGATAGTGAAGGAAATAATATCAAGAGAGAATCTGGAATAAAGAGGACAGGTCTTGATCAGGTTGAGATGCAAACATAATGGTGAAAAAGAGAGCTATAAATAAATGAGGATCGAGGTTGGCTGTGAGGGACACAAGACCAAAAGAGCAATACGAGAAACAAAACAGGCTTGTTTCCCTCTCATGAAAATATAGGCAAAGCAGGGCTGGTGTCCACAATCATAAGGAGGCAAGCTGCTTCTATAAGGTAGCTCTGTCACCCTCAACCTCAATAATAGCTTCTATCTCAGGGTCCAAAATTGCTGCTCATGCCCCAGTCATCACAGCCTTATTCCACTCAGTGTGAAGGAAGAAGGAGTAAAAAACAAATTGCCCCCTTCCTATGAGGACACTTTTCAGGAACTGCATACACAGCTTCTTCTTACATCCCACCAAACGAGTGCTACTGAGTCACATCACCACACCTAGTTGGAAGGGAGACTAGAAAATGCAGGCTTCATTCTGAACAGTGACCACGGAAGGCTTTGTTGCAGTCTCTGCAAATGGCCTAAGCAAAATACTGAAGTTTAAGGGTCTCAAAGATGGAACCCTTCCAGGTGATAGCAGAAGTTGAGTGGACAAACCCCAAACACTCACCGGATCCCAGTAGATGCCCAAATCCGTCCTCTTCCCCGCAGAGCCCTTGCTGACTCAGCATTAGGAAAACAACAAACAGTCTTTCAGCTTTTTGGTAAATTGCATTCAGCATTTTGGTAAACTGCCCAGCTTAACGGACAACTCATTTATTCTCTGAAGATTGAGAATAGTTTAGAGAAAAATATCTAAAAGAAAAAAGAATAAGGGCAGTTTTATGTCCATTGTGTTGCTATGATAACCTGAGAATAGGCCCAAGAGTTACAGCGCCGTGTCTGCTGCTGACATAGCCTCAGTTCCTCTAGTCTTTACTAAATGACAGCAAGAGCTGCTGATTTGGAAAGAGAAAGAGCGGGGCGCCTGGGTGGCTCAGTGGGTTAAGCCGCTGCCTTCGGCTCAGGTCATGATCTCAGGGTCCTGGGATCGAGTCCCGCATCGGGCTCTCTGCTCAGCAGGGAGCCTGCTTCCCTCTCTCTCTCTCTCTCTCTGCCTGCCTCTCCATCTACTTGTGATCTCTCTGTCAAATAAATAAATAAAATCTTTAAAAAAAAAAAAAATTTAAAAAAAAAAAAAAAAAAGAAAGAGAAAGAGCCACTTTCTCCTTCCCGTGAAGGCGAAAAGCAAACCTCCTGGCCTCCAGAGGAACCAGGTACTTAAAACCAGGTACTGCAACCTTCTGAGCAGCTGGGAGGTACACAGGGATCGCGCTCTGTTCCTAGCTGCCCCACAGGCTCCAAAGGCCTCGTCTTGGCTGATGCTCCCTAGCAGGGGCCTGGTTCTGGCAGGCTTCTGTCTTCCTCCAGCCCCTTTGTCCCCTCTCACCATGCAGCTTCTGTCAGCTCAGGGTTGGGTTAGAAAGACCAACAGATGAGGTGTGGCCAACCATGGTGGATCAGAACGCCTTGGAGGCCTCATGGAAATCGGAACACAGATTCTACAGCGAGTGAAGCGTGCATGGGTCCCATCTGAGACCGACGCAAAGGTTGAGAACAAGCCTGCATCTTTTTGTGGTGCTAAAGAGACCTTACTGGGCTTCTCCCTTGAAATCCTTGATTAAGAAGCCCTGGACCTCTCCGTTTTATTTTTTTAATGTAAGAATTGTACGCGTATGTATCAAGCTAGTATCAGTTAACAGGAAAGAAAAATTTTTTAATTATCCCGTGTTTACACTCCAAATTGTTTCTTTTCTTTTTGAACAAAATACAAATAATAACAAAGAATAATAGAACAGTACTTGTGGATCCACTATTCAAAACGAGTAGCTGACATTTGCTGACGTTTAGGTATTTCTTAAATTATACTGATTCTCATTACCGATGGTCGTTACATTCTACAGCATTGCCATGAGCGCTTAATTAGCCAATTATTCTCAGGGGAAATGTGGTGAGGTTCTTGAGAGCCTCTGGTGTGTGCATCCATAAACAGGACACAGTGTGGTTCTGTAGGATTTATACATTTTTTACATAAATGATATTATTCTGTTCCAATGTTCCGCAACTTGCTTTATCCACTTCATTGTATGTTTCCAGGATCTCTTTATTTGGAAATATATTCATGCATTGAAACCTCAGTATAGTAATTCTGGACTCAGTAAGTAGACGGTATCAGTCATTAATGGTTTTAGGTACTTCCAATAACAAGCTATTATTCTTCTTGCTCTGGAACAGTTGTCTGAAAAAACAAATCTGCCCATATGATACTTTTGTGTAAAACTCTCCTGAGCATATGATACAGGGTATAATCAAAACCCCTGAGACATGAAGATCATCCTCAATTTGACCCCAGGACGGTTTCTCCAGTGTAATCCCCCATCACTCACCCCATACAATCAATGCCATCATACACCTCATTTTCACGTCTTTGGCCCTTACGAATGCTAATAACTTCGCGAGGTGGGTTATTGCCTTCTTTCCTTATCTGGCAAACTCCTACACAGCCTTCAAAACCCACCTCAGGGATGCCTGGGTGGCTCAGTCGCTAAGCGTCTACCTTTGGCTCAGGTCATGATCCTGGGGTCCCGGGATCGAGCCCACATCAGGCTCACTGCTCGGAGGGGAAGCCTGCTTCTCCCTCTCCCACTCCCCCTGCTTGTGTTCCCTCTCTCACTGTCTCTTTCTCTGTGTCAAATAAATAAATAAAATCTTAAAAAAAAAAAATTCAAACATCATCTCCAGTGACAGATTTACTATGAAACCAATGAGATTGAAGCTTCAGGACTTGCATTCACATGGGCCTCTACTAAGACCATGGGAGGGGTTCTAGCAATGTGTTCACATGGATATTTCTTATTTTTGTAAAAGAATAGAAGATATTTTTGGTTAAAAGGCCATCCAAACTGAATGAGCTTCAGAGCCCTCCAAGCCCGAGCCTCCTCCCCATCTGCCCCAGATCACCACTCTCGCTAAGCTTTCCACGAGCTCCCAAAAGGGAAGCCCTCTGGGGCCACACAGCACTTTCACCTTGTGTCTAATACATCGTATCACCTATGATTTGACAAGATGTATGAGGATTTCTGTTCCTCTGTCTGTCTCCAAAGTAGGTATTCACCAAACATTTGCTAAGGGGATATTCGTGAGGAGAATATAAACAGAGCTTGGTGCAAATATTTGCTGATCTCTCCAGACTCGGTCATGTTCATCTTCAGAAGGAGACCAACTGCCGCCTCGTTGCACACCAGCAGACAGAAGGGAACAGGGGAGGTCGCGGGACCCAAGAGGGGGAAAGAGGACCTCAGGAGTGCTGTGGGAAGGGTGTGAACCAAATCACAAAAGCAAAGAGAGTCAAACAGAAATGAGATGGAGAGATTAAATAAGGCAGGGACAACAAGGTGAACTTATCATCCAGAAAGAGCTCATGTTAATTTAGGTGGTGGGATGGTTTCACTGAAAAAGGGAAAAATACACCATATGTAAAACGGGGGCGATGAAGAAAATAGGTATTTAGTTACTATGGCATGGATTGAATCTGAGACCACAGCTAACACGTGCGTGCCACCTATTCTCTCTCATCTGGGAGACCATCCCCAAGGAGCACTGACCCAGCCTTCAAGAACCAGCCTGGCCCTGACTTCCTGGAGCCACGACTCCACTTTCCCTTCCTACTGCCGGGATTTCATTCCTGCCTCGGCTCTGCCCCCAAAGCTGTGACTGCGAGGACAACTGCGGTGGCCCGCTGCCTTACTTATTTTAAACATCTGCGTAATTACTGAACAGCGCATGTAGAGAAACTATCCTTTACATTTGCCTCCCATGACCCCGAGTCTTCCAAAATTCACCGCTAGTTAGACAATTTTTCGTGTTTTATATTTCAAGGCATCATCTCATCCCACGTACCCAAGAATGAGCTGTGTTCTGGAAAAAAATATGACATTGTTCTGCTAGGAAGAGGCAAAGAGGCAAAAGCAAAAGGCAGGAGCGAAACACCCGGGCAAGCATTTCCCATGAGAAAGAATGTCACAGCTGCAAACAGATGCCTTGTGTCCCCGGCCCAAGTGTCACTTACTCTGTAGAAGTACAGTTGGGACCAGTGTTTGCAGAGCAAGCAATTCCTTCCCCTCCTCTTGCCGTTAATCGCTATGCCGAGACCGGCGCAAGGAGAATCTGAGATCATTCAAAATTTAAACAGTGAATGCAGCAATCAAAATGTCACTGGGTTAGAGGAATGAATGAATAATTTAGCTCGTGAAAAGTTAACATTTAGAAAAGACCAGACTTGCAAATTCCAAGAGGGAGATACAGCCTGAAATAAGATGGTCCCCTCTCTTCAATTAGAAATAAATAAACTGACTCCAGAATCTATATGTTCATCTCCCAGACAAGATTTTGGCAGGAGTACCATTCAGACCTGAGAGCCAGAGAGTGGGCTGGCCCCTGACAGGGCGGACTGGAACATTATTTGATTTTAGCTCATACAGCGCTCTTAGAGCTTGGACCAAGCTGGGTACAACCGGATGCCCAGCAGGGAGAGATGCAAAGACCACCGCTGCCCTTGAGGTCCGGTGGGGTCCGAGAGAAAGGCACAGGGACTGCGTAGCACGACAGTGTGTAACAGAGCTCAGACAGAACAGTGGGAGACTACTTGCCCAGGCTTGCAATTGTGTTGGGTTGGTGTCTGATAGAAAATCAAGGTGACAGGTGGTATCTAAGAGATGCCTGGGCTAGGAGACATGACTGTCAGGGAGCTCCAGCAGCCAGCAGCAAATTTGGAAATCAGGGTTAGGACCCTGTTGGGGACAGCCATGCTCTTACGTCTTACATGACTATAGATATGGTGATTCTCTGCCCACAATGTCCTCATCTCCTCTGTCCACCTGAAAGTCATTGCTCTTCCATGTGATAGGACGTTGGCATCAGCTGAACTCTCCAGGGCAGCCCCAACAGGCCTGGGTGCTGGCTGCTCTCCATTTCCAGCATTTTCCAAGCATACCAGCAGTGAACACATCCTTTTGTGATGTTGCTAGCCTGGTGCACGACCTGCTCAGCCAGCAGCCAGCAAAGACCATGTCTTATCTCCTCTGCATGCACAGAGCCCAGCGAACAAGACATTCAACAAACGTGTGTTAAAATAAATGAGGCAGAGCTCCACTTCCCTTGGTGGGAGCTCCTGGCTTCCACCCTAACAAGAAAAAGCTGAACACTCTAAAAACATCATTACTTTTCTTGAGCCCATCAAAGAGACAAAGCCACTAGACAATGAAGCGAATGTAATTTGAAGAGTGATGAGCTGAGAAAAGGAGGTACACATCACTGATTCACCTTTAGGAGAAAAGGAGGAACACATGGCTGCCATGAGAAGCGAGTAGGAAGGAAATAGCTTGAAAATAAACAAATTCTGAAGTGTGGCCCAAGTATCACAGTTTAGGGTGACAAGGAGCTCTGGACACAGGGGCAGTGGTCTGCACTCTCATGCAAGCTCTTGTCATTGTGTTGCTCTGGAACCTTTGTCAAACATCAGATGAACTTTTGCTACTGGCCAAGATGGTGTGCCGGGGACAAGATTAGCCACTGAGCCATAAAACACTAGAAACCTGTGACAGAATGATTTTGACATTGGACAACCAGGAGCCCAGGAAAGTCATGGCCTCTATCAGGCGTTGTGAGAAAGTTTGGGGCCAGGCAGGAGACCATGCCTAACACTGAAGAAGGACCCAAAAAACTAAGAGCCTTCATCCCCCTACACAAGCCTGACACAGAGGAACAAGCCACAGCAGTCTTCTGGAGGGGGGCACAAACAGGCAGAGAGGCCCCCTCCGTGGTGGACATGCAGGAACCGATGAAGGAGGTGGGAGAAAGCCTCTGACCCCACAGGCCCCAAGTGAGGGTGACAGCTGCCCACTGAGACAGAGACTGAAAATGCACGGTGGTGCCCTGAAGGTAACCAGAGCAACAAGAGCCCCCAACCCAACCTGACCACACCTACTTGACTCCACCCCTCATACACAGCCTGACAGAACTGGGGTGCCCCCTTCCCCTCTCTGGCATTCTGCCTTGGAAATTCTAGCTGCCTTCATCTCCTTGATCCCCTCCTCTGACTCCTCCACTGAGGGAGACCACCAGGCCCGATTTGGGTCCCCCTCACCGCGCTGCGGCTTGGAGACTTTCCAGGTGGTCAGCCGCGACCACAGTAAGATGACCTCGTTTGTCTCCCCTCTCTCAAGAATGACCTTCCTGCGCCAACTGTTGTCCAATGTCAAAACTATTATCTCATAGATTTTTGTCCAGGTTTCTAGTGTTTTATGACTCAGTGGTAAATCTGGTCCCCATTACACCGTTTTGGCCAAAAGCAAAAAGTTCGTTTGATTTTCTACAAAGGTTCCAAGGCAATTCAATAGAGAAAGGAGAGCCCTTTCAACAAATGGTGTAAAAATAAGTGGATGTCCCAGTGGAAAAAATAAACCTCAGTATCTGCTCCACCCCCCCAACATTGCACAGAAAATGTTACCTGAGATGGGCCATAAACCTAAATGCAAAAGTTAATGACAATGTAATAAAGCTTTTAAGGGAAAACCTACATCTTTATGACTCTGAGAGTAGGAAAACATTCTTGAGGCAGGAAACAGAAAATAGTGACCATAAAAGGAAAAAAAAAAGAAGGAATTAGATTTCACCAAAATTAAGATCTTTTGGTCATCGAGTGACCATTAAGAAAATGAATAGGTCAGCCATAGGCTTAGATAAAATAGTCACAAAACTAAATGCTAGTATCTGGGACAAATCAAGAACTCTTACAACTCAGTAGTAAAAAGACAACCTGATTTTAAAAAGGTCAAAGGATGTGAATAGATACTTTGCAAAGAAGGTTCACAAATAACACATGTTCACAATAAACACATGAAAAATTGCTGGATCCCATTAGTCCTCAGGGAGATAGAGATGATTAAAACCACAAGATAGCACTGCTCAGCCAGTGGAACAGCTGAAATTAAAAACACCAGCCCCTGGGGTGCCTGGGTGGCTCAGTGGGTTAAAGCCTCTGCCTTCGGCTCAGGTCATGATCTCAGGGTCCTGGGTTCGAGCCCCACATCGGGCTCTCTGCTCAGTAGAGAGCCTGCTTCCCCCTCTCTCTCTGCCTGCCTCTCTGCCTACTTGTGATCTCTGTCTGTTAAATAAATAAACTCTTTAAAAAAATACATTTTAAAAAAACACCAGCCCCAACAGTGAAGCAGCCGGAACTCGTATATTGTTGGCGGCTGTATTGTGGTATCTGGCAGTTTTGTAGACTAAAACATACATCTGCCCTTTGGTTCAGCAGTTCCATTCTAGGTGTTTCTCCAAGTGAAATGAAACATATACCCACAAGGCTTATAAAAGAATGGCTATTAATAATATCCCAAACTGGGGACTCCCAGGTGTCCACCCATACAGAGACGGACATACAAACTGCGGTATATTCACACAGTGTGACGCTTCTCAGCAAGAAACAGGAACAAATGACCAATATACAACATAACGCAGATGAATCTCAAAAACATCACACTTGTGAAAGAAGCCAGACGGAAAAGAGCATGTACCACTGTACCTACCGTAGGATTCCGTTTCTTTGACATTCTAGAATAGACAAAATGAACATATGCAAAAAAGGAAAGTATCTACTAAAAAAAAGATACCTTATGATAGAAAAAGCTCAGCTCAGGGGTGTGTCTGGTGAGGGAGGAGCTGGAAACCAGCAGGGAAAGGGCATGAAGGTGGAGGAATTTGCTGTCACTTGGAAGGTGGGCACTTGTTACACAGATTTAGGCAATGACCAAAACTCAAGAAGTGAAAACCTTTAAGATGTGAGCCTTGCTTTGATCATAAACTTTACCTCGAAAGAAAAAAAAATCGAAATGCATCTGAAAACGTAAACATATTGATGGTTGGAGAGAGGGATAGATGAATGAATACGGGATAAAACAAGGGTAGTAGATATTAATAGCAAAGTCTAGGTGGTTGGGTAGATGAGTGAGTACTATAAAATTCCTTCAACTTTTCTTTGTGTCTGAACATTTCATGATATAAATTGATGGGGAAATTTTTGTTCCATGAGCCAGGCAAGATGCTAGCCTCACATAGGCCAGGGGGCAAGGGCAGGGACCAAAGCACCTGGGTTATAGGACAGGACGAGTGAGATAAACACTGGGGACCCCGGCAACCGTAGCCTTCATTGACCAGACACTCATGGTGCTCAGTCCAAAACAGAGCCCTCCTCAAAAGTCAGTTCTTTTAAACAGGAAAATTCACTGTGGACAAAGTAGTTTTTAAAAAAAGTCCTAGAATTATCTTGACACAGTCTGGCAGGGCATATGGGGAGCTGGCCTGAAAGGGCAGACTGAAAAATGTAAAAAGGGACCATGACCTTTTCAAGAACTCAGTGGTTGGCAAGTCTTCAATTCCTAATGTTGGGGGATGATAAATAATTCAAATGAAGTACGTTCCTGGCTTCCACTCTCTGTAGTCGAGAGTATTGATTCTACCATTACTCACCCATGGAGGCCTTTGCAGGAAGATGCCAGTGAGAAATGGAGGAGTGACAGCAGTCCTGCCTTGGATATTTTGCTCCGGCCTTACTCTGAGTTTCATTTGCTCTTCTGTAGGCACCGAAAATGAACCATTCCTGAAGCCCTACCAAGATCCATATCTATATACCTTCCCCCATTGGCCTCGGGATTTCAGGCAACAAAAGATGGATTCAGAATCCCCCATCCTTCCCCACACAAGACCATGATTCCATGATCTGATCTGCAGACAGTACTTTTTTTTTTTTTATTAATTTTATTTTTTTAAACATATAATTTATTTTTATCTCCAGGGGTAAAGGTCTGTGAATCGCCAGGTTTACACACTTCACAGCACTCACCTTAGCACATACCCTCCCCAATGTCCATAACCCCACTCCCCCAACCCCCCTCCCCCCCATCAACCCTCAGTTTGTTTTGTGAGATTAAGAGTCACTTATGGTTTGTCTCCCTCCCAATCCCATCTTGTTTCATTTACTCTTCTCCTACCCCCTTAACTCCCCATGTTGCATCTCCTCTCCCTCATATCAGGGAGATCATATGATAGTTGTCTTTCTCCGATTGACTTATTTCGCTAAGCATGATACCCTCTAGTTCCATCCACGTCGTCGCAAATGGCAAGATTTCATTTCTTTTGATGGCTGCCTAGTATTCCATTGTGTATATATACCACATCTTCTTTATCCATTCGTCTGTTGATGGACATCTAGGTTCTTTCCATAGTTTGGTATTGTAGACATTGCTGCTATAAACATTCGGGTGCACGTGCCCCTTCAGATCACTACGTTTGTATCTTTAGGGTAAATACCCAGCAGTGCAATTGCTGGGTCATAGGGTAGTTCTATTTTCAACATTTTGAGGAACGTCCATGCTGTTTTCCAGAGTGGTTGCACCAGCTTGCATTCCCACCAACAGTGTAGGAGGGTTCCCCTTTCTCTGCATCCTCGCCAGCATCTGTCATTTCCTGACTTGTTAATTTTAGCTATTCTGACTGGTGTGAGGTGATATCTCATTGCGGTTTTGATTTGTATTTCCCTGATGCCGAGGGGTCCTCTAAGCAAAAAGAGACCCTAAAAGTAGTAGATCAGAAAGGAACAGAGACAATATACAATAACAGTCACCTTACAGGCAATACAATGGCACTAAATTCATACCTCTCAATAGTTACCCTGAATGTTAATGGGCTAAGTGCCCCAATCAAAAGACACAGAATGGATAAAAAAACAAAACCCATCTATATGTTGCCTACAAGAAACTCATTTTAAACCCAAAGACACCTCCAGATTTAAAGTGAGGGGGTGGAAGAGAATTTACCATGCTAATGGACATCAGAAGAAAGCAGGAGTGGCAATCCTTATATCAGATCAATTAGATTTTAAGCCAAAGACTATAATAAGAGATGAGGAAGGACACTATATCATACTCAAAGGATCTGTCCAACAAGAAGATCTAACAATTTTAAATATCTATGCCCCTAACGTGGGAGCAGCCAACTATATAAACCAATTAATAACAAAATCAAAGAAACACATCAACAATAATACAATAATAGTAGGGGACTTTAATACTCCCCTCACTGAAATGGACAGATCATCCAAGCAAAAGATCAACAAGGGAATAAAGGCCTTAAATGCAGACAGTACTTTTTAAACTTTGATGTGCACAAGGACACCCTGGGGATCTTGCCAAAATGCAGATTCTGATTCCCTCGGGGGACTCAACTGGGCAGTCCACCTTTCCAAGAAGCTCGCAGGTGATGCCAGTGCTGCTGGTGATGGGTCACTCTTTGGGTAGCAGACACTGGATGACTATAAACCAAGCCTCACCCTGAAGCCTCCTTCTTCCAAGTCTAACCTGTACATCAGATCAGTATCACATCCCTGCCTGAAGATCCTCGACCGCCTGCTAGTCGAACCAGACTTTTCCACCTGACATTCAAGACCCTTGTGCAGATGGATCCCACCTGCTTTCTAACCTTTTCTTCCACTGCTCTCTTCTCATGATCTGCACCTCCACCAAATGGAACCTTGTGCTGCTTCCTAGACTTCCTCTCACTCTGCCTTCATTCAGCTATTTCTTCTACCTGGGAGGTTCTTGCCCAACTCCTTGAGGGTCCCAGCTCAAATGCCACCTCCACTATGAAGCCCAACACCCTTCTTGCAGCTAGAAATCATCCTCCTTCCTCTAGCCTCTGGTGTCCTTTTGTACCTTCCTGTCTAAGGACATTATCACCAGGTTTCTTTTCCTATGACTTTTGACCATGTCTTTTGTCTAATCTATACAACTGTCTGCTCCATGCTTCCTTAGGGCAGATTCTCATTGGATTAATGCCCATAGACATCTAGCACAAAACTTTGTACACTTGGACATAATCGTGTGTGTTTATTATTAATTTTATTGGGGTGTAATATAAGTCCGTAAACTGCATAGGTTTTAAGTGTACTCTTCATTGAGTTTTACACCTAGTAACAACTACCCAGCGGAGATAGAGAGCCATCACCCCAGAATAGTCCCTGCTTCCCTTTCCCCACCCACAGTGCCATCCCTAGCCAGAATATAACTGCTCACATTTCCACCGCCCTAGATTTGTTTGTGCCTTTGAACTTCATGTAAATGGAATCATACCACATGCACTCTTCTGTCTAGCTTCTTCAGTCCAACATCACATTTTGGAGCCTCCTCTGTGTTGTTGCATGTTGGAAACAGCATCTCAAAGATGCCACCACTGGTGGGAATGGAAGCCCCAGTTCCCTGCACTCACCTGTGCCGTGGTGTTTTGGACGTTCGGGACTTGTCTCCTACCTGCTTTCAGGTTGTTCACAAAGTCACTGAGCATCCCTGAAGCCCTGTCACTCTTTCTTGCTGGCCCTTCTGCCTCCTCCCATTCTACCCCTTGCCTTCCAGCTGCCTTCAACAAAGAGCTCCTGACTGCTTTCCCACCACCTCCTGAGACCCCGCTGTCCAGCTCGAAGGTTCTGTGCTCCTAGTGACAGTCTTCTTCTGTCAGGAGATGCTGTCATCTCCATTCGTTCTTTGCAAATCCATTTTCCTTCCTTGGGGCTGGGGGTGGCTCATCTGTTGAGACTCAGTCAGGTCCTTGTGCTCATGTCCTGCTTTGCCAGGAAGCAAGTGTGACTGGTAAGGAAGAGGCCACTGACCCTGTTGGGCTCTCAGCCCAGCTGCCAACTGCTCACCCCCATGACCCAGTGATGACAATGATGGCCTGACAGATTCTCTCAGTCTGGGTCTTGGTGTACATTGGGTCAACAGACACATCACAGTGACCACAACAGGCTTATTCACATTCTTTGCATCAACTCTGCTGTGGCCTACATCAGAACTGCCACTTGGGGCCTTCATGTGATAGGGTAAGAGTGAGGTCCAAACTAAGCAATTCCCACATCAGGTCTGTTACCCACCAACACGGTGACGTTTGGCTAAAACATGAGGGAAGAAGTCAGGTGTCATCCCCAGTGAATTATCTTAATCTAGAAAGAACAGGAAAGGGAGCTAGAAGATGAGTGCTGTGTCATTTTGCACTCTGTAAAAATTATGGTAAAAATATACTGTCTCAGTCAGCTCTGGCTGCTATAACAAATATGCCACAGACGGGGTGGCTTATACAATAAACATTTATTTCTCACAGTTCTGGAGGCTGGGAAGTCTCAGGCCAAGGTCCAGCAGATCTGTTACCTGGGGAGGCTCTCTTCCTGATACCTGCAGAGGGTTCCTGCTGGCCGTTGTCCTATTGCTGTGTGCTCACGTGGTGAAGAGAGAAAGAGGGCAGTCTGTCTCCTATGTCTTCCTACAGGGCCACTAATCCCATCGAGGGGTCAACACCCTCATGACCTAATCGCCTCCCAAAGGCCCCACCTCCAAACACCTTCACTCTGGGGATAGGGTTTCAACATGAGAATTTGGGGCTCTCAACTATTCAGTCTATAACATATACATACCAGAAAATTCATTAAAATGGTAACCATTTTAAATGTACAGTTCAATGGTGTTTTGTACTTCTTGCGACGTCATTTGTTGAGCGCTCTTTCAAGACGTGCATAGACAATCATATGGAGCACTCCCTTAATCCTCGCAGACCTGAGAATAGTGCTGTTATCCCTGTCTTAGGACACTAAGGCCCAGAGTGGGTGATGGTTGCATTGGGCAAATGGAGGATCCTGGGTGTAAACCCCATCTGTCTGCTCCAGCCTGGTCCCCTATTGCTTTATTGCCTGCCTTTCTGTTTGGCTCCTTGAAGGTGATTTCAATGTCTCTGATCTCATAGATCCCATCAAAGTGTTTACAGTGCAGACCACAAAGTCCTTCCGTGTCCTCGCAGCACTTACAGAAAGGGAGGCAGGAAGGAGATGGTGTCTTTCCCCTCCCTGCCAAGGGGCATTCAGCCTTGTGCCGCACCCTCCACCATCTGCTTTGGCCTCTGTGGTGTGACTCTTAAGATTTGCAGGATACCGACAAGGCCTATCCAAAAATGTTTTCCGTTCCGGGGTTGTTATGTACCTCAAATTCCTACCAACAGTCTTCTGAGCTAGCATTTCATTAAAGTGCAAACATATAATAAAAAGGAAGACAGAGGAAGCCACTATCTCTTATTGATATTGTGGCCATTTTGCATAATGTATTACCCAGCCCAGAGCCGAGCCTACTGGGATGGCCCCGGGGCCAATTATTTTGGAGTGAGGAGAAAAATTAAGAAATAAATTGTAGCTCAGGATTCCACCTGAGAGCCCAGGACGATGTGAGGTACTGTCGTGAATTATGGCCTCTTGGATGGAGCATACAGGGAGGAGGAAAAGCTGAAAGCAACAAAGATGAGATTTAGCTACTTCAGAATTTTGATGGGCCCTTGTGTGGTGATGTGTTAAAATAAGATGTTTGGAATCAAGCAGTACAGAGTTTGCCAGTCACCAGCTGTGTGGCCCTGGGCAAGCTGCTTGAACCATCTGGATCTCCATTTCCACTGACCGCAAATCAAAGATTTTTTTTTTTAAAGATTTTATTTATTTATTTGACAGAGAGAGAGAGAGAGATCACAAGTAGGCAGAGAAGCCAGCAGAGGGAGAGGGGGAAAGCAGGCTCCCCAGCAAGCAGAGAGCCCAATGCGGGGCTCGATTCCAGGACCCTGAGATCATGACCTGAGCCGAAGGTAGAGGCTTTAACCAACTGAGGCACCCAGGTGCCCCAATCAAAGATTTTAATACCCTGTGAAGGGTTGTGAAGATGAGTCATTGTCTGGACAAGTATAGTATCATATATAGAGAAAGTATCTGGCATAGAGATGGTGCATGGAGGTGTTCAAGAAATGGCACCTCTCAGGGCACCTGGGTGGCTCAGTGGGTTAAAGCCTCTGCCTTTGGTTCAGGTCATGATCCCAGGGTCCTGGGTTCGAGCCCCACGTTGGGCTTTCTGCTCAGCGGGGAGCCTGCTTCCTTCTCTCTCCCTGCCTGCCTCTCTGCCTACTTGTGATCTCTCTCTGTCAAATAAATAAATAAAATCTTTAAAAACAAAAAAAGAAAGAAAGAAAGAAAGAAATGGCACCCCTCATGCTGCTCAAAAACTCTATCTGAAAGTCTGTGGATGCTGGAGATGGGCAAGGACCACCGGTGTCCCAGTTGTGCTTGTGCAGCAGTAAGTTGGAGCCTCTGTTTCGGTTAGCTGTGTCTCTGGCCTCCCCGTCAGCTCTGGAGGTAGACCTGTGTGGGATGGTCCCACTTCTTAGCATTGATGGAAATAGCCATGACTTCTCAGGGTGAAAAATATTGTTACGATTTGGATCGTTCAGTTTGTTTTCCTACCATAAACCGTGGTGGGAGCACCATTGAAGATCTCCACGCCCCACCCCACCCCCCGCCAAATTTAGCTGAGGAATGAGCCAGTTAACCCAGAGAACCTCAAGATAGTGATCAACACTGGGAAAGGCTAATCACACTCTCAGTGTAGGATCAAATAGCTTCCTTAAAAAGCCAGCAGTGACCTTTAACTAGGACACATCGAAGTAAACACAGTGAAGTAAATCAAGAGTAAAGGGAAATTAGAATTGACAAGACATTTTTCTGAAACTCTGAGTGATGGAGGGAGGGTCCAGAGAAGAGTGACCCTGTGGCTTCAGGGTCCACAGTGACCACCTAGATCCCAGGTGGTATTTTAAGAATAGTATGAAAGGTTTCCTTCCTTCCTCAGGAAGGTCCAGGATGTCTCAGGAAAGGAGGAGCCCAGCCCCAGGCCAAAGATTCCTAGCTGCATCTAGGGCCAGTCTGAGAAGCAGATTCCAGATTCCCTCCCTCTCTCTTTCTCTCTCTCTCTCTCTCTACTGGAGAGGGTGGGGATGAATAGGAAAAGCCCTCCGTGGGCAGTAGCCTGGCACACAGAGGAACAAAGGAAGGGCAGGCCCTTCAAGTGTGACCCTGAGCCCCACAGTCTAGCAGTCCAAGTTGAGAAGTTAATTCAAAAGCCAACCAAGCCTCAACAAACAACAATCCAAGAATCAAAGAGTTCCGGCCATCCTAAAGCCAAATTACAGGGAGCAGTTAATCCAGGAGTGAAGACAAAGCCATACTGAAGTCAGAAGGCCAAGGTACTTCTAACCAATGGGACCCAAAGAGGAGCGAGATGAAGGTAGACAAGGAGTGCTTTTGGAACCCACAAACAAGCCAGCTGCCCAGCTGCCTATGGCCTATAGTGGAGCCATGCAATATGCCTTTTAACTTATAGGAGTTAAACCTTTTGCCATCTGCAGAGAGTGAGAGAAAACACAATGCACTAGGGCCCGCAGCACACCTCACCCAGTGGACAAGTTCCTTGGAATGAGTGGTACTGTTCCCAAGGATGATCCCGGTGCCCAGGACAGTGCACCTTGTGAGCATCTACATATCCTGGAAGTGATGTTATAGATTCATATTTTTCATTTAAAAATGGTCCCTAAATGCAGACCAATCTCTGCATCTGATGCTCAAACCCAATTCGTCTCCACCCCCGCTGTCAAAAAGCAGTCAGGTCTAACACAGAAGAGGAAACTAGCAGTGATTGACTTATGGAGGTGCGTCACTCAATGTAATTTTAGGGTGATACAAAGATTTTCAAGGCTAATTTTGACTGTGTGCAAATTTTACCATATGTGCTAACCAGACAACCTAAATCCTTGTTAAATCTGGTGTACATTTGATTCCTGTGAATGCAGGAAGTGGATGGCAGACTCCAAAGGCGAAAAGCATAGTCAGGCTTGTGACAGAAACACTTAAACCTACCTAGACCTACATGGAATCTGAAAAGTGTAGGGAACAGAATCTACCAAAGTCAAAAGGGAATGGCCACTACCATTCAACAGGGAAAGGACAGTCTTTTCAACAAATGGTGTTGGGAAAACTGGATATTTACATGCAAAAGAATGAAATTGGACCCTTGCTTTATATCATATATGTATAAAAAAATAACTCAAAATGGATCAAAGGCCTAAACAGAAGAGCTAAAAGTATTAAACTTTTAGAGGAAATCATAGGGAGAAATCTTCATGACATTGGATTTGGCAATGATTTCTTAGATATGACACCAAAAGCGCAAGCAAAAATAGAAATAATAGATAAATTAGACTTCATCAAAATTCTAAAACTTTGTGCATCAAAAGACATTATCAACAGAGTGAAAGGCAGCCCACAGGATGGGAGAAGATATTTTCAAATCACGTATCTGTTAAAGGATTAATATCCAGAATACGTAAAGAACTCTTACAGCTCAAAGATTAAAAACAAACAACAAAAACCAATTAAGAAATGGGCAAAGGACTTAAATAGACACTTCTCCAAAGAAGACATACAGATGCCCAAAAGCATATGAAAAGATGTTCAATATGATTATTGGGTCATTAGGGAAATGCAAATCCAAACCACAATGAGATAACGCTTCATACCCATTAGGATGGCTATCATTAGGGAAAAAATGAAGAAAAAGAAAAATAACAAATGCTGGCAAGGATGTGAAGAAATTAGCACTCTGGTGCATTGCTACTGTGGAAAACAGTATGACCAACCCTGAAAATATTAAATATAGGCTTACCCTATGATTCAGTAGTTCACTTTTGAGTTATTGTTCCATAGGTATAAAGTTTCTGTTGGGAAGATGAAAAATTTGTAGGGGTGAATGTACAGTAATATGTGTCTACTTAGTACCATTAAACTGCACACTTAAAAATGGTTCAAACGGTAAATTTTATGTTAGGTATCATACCTAACACAAGGATTAAAAGATAAAAAAAAAAAATCAGCACTTATGTAACCAGTAGCCACCTGCTGCCAGTACCCCCAAGGAAATCTCTGGTCTCTAAATTCCCTTTGGGTGGGGTGAGGTTGCTGCTGTCCAAGGATGACTGGAGCAGAAAATGTACAGGGTTGAATGGAGGTGACAATCAAACAGTTATCTGGAAGAAACGGGGACGACAGAGGCCACAGAGAGGAGGAGAGATTCAGGGGGATTTTAAAACTTTACTCCTGACCTTGACTACCCCAGAGATGAGCCACTCAACCAAAACTTTGTTCTTCCAATGGTTCCCATTCCACCAGTCTTGTTCTCTTAAACTCCTCAGCTGTTTTTCCCAGTATGCAGCCTCAGATGGGCACTGATGACAAACTGTCAGCCTCAAATTTTGCCCGGGTTTTTATAATTCTTTAACCTCTGGGGTCTTTGCTGTTGATTAAAGGCTTGCATTGAAAGAATGCTAGCGCTGCCTGGACCACATCTTGAGAAGACAGTCCATCGGTGTTCGTGTCTCAGCACCGAGATCATAAATCATCCAGAGAGGAACTGGGGCTGTATCCTGGCCAGCGATCGATGGTGCTAATGGCTTCTGGTCCATTAGGGACGGAAGGGGTTTAGCCTGGGCAAGGCAGCAGCAAATTGCTTATCAGCCCCGCCAGGCAAAGATGCTGGGAATGTTGTTTGTAGTTCCCTGAGCACTCAGGGCAGGACATAGCAAAAAGAAAAAACTTCTCTCAGGGCCATTTGACCCCTCTGTTCTATGCCAGATTCCTTGCCCTTCCTAGTCCTAAGGAGAAAACTACTCACAGAAAATCAGCCCATGAAGCAGCTTTCTTGCCTGTTCCTTAGCAGAACTGTTTAAACCATTGTCCTACCAAGACTGCAGGTCACTCCAGTGAATTATCTTTACAGAGTCCTTTCCATGGACCCCTTTGAGCCTCGGACCCCACAAGCAGCATAGTGCAAGATACAGCCTATGCTGAGCCGCACGGGAAGTCGTCCCAGTGTGGTCCAGGAGAGCAGCTCTTAGGAATCCCAGTAAGGATGTCTTACTCTGGAAAACAAGCTTGATGGTTAGTAAAAATGGCTATTTTCTCCTTGTTACTGAACACCATGAGAAAATAAGGCATCTCTGGACCTCTCAGTGCATTGTTTTGTTAACGATGTTCCAACACCTTACAGTTACATCAGTTTCACTCCCGAGCACTTCGTGTTATCCACGCACCAAGATCCTATTTACCAAGCCATAGTCACTTAGCTGGTCTTCTAGCAGCTGGGGTTTATGCAAATCTTCATCTGTAGTGCTATCAAAACCCAAGATCCCCAAAGCAAATGAGGGCAATAGCTGGAATTTCTCTATCCTCTGGGGAAAACCTTTGGGGAACAATAACAGAATAAAATAGGAAAGGGGCTGGATTCTATTTGCATCGTAAAGTCAAGAGTTGAACAAAGCCCTGATTTCCCATTTTGATGTGCTCCTGGATCTGAATCATGCTGGCACATGCCGCATCTGTCAGGTATAATGATGGCACTTTGAATGGTCTGATTGTAGCCCCAGGATTAAAGCCCAGCTGAGTAATGTGGTGTTGAGTTAAGACATGCCCACTACAAAGAGACTGTTCTTCTCCTTCACAACCAAAGCGTAGACAGAGCTCTTTCTGTTCATGATGTGTCCTGTCTTCAGATCTGCTGCTAAAAGGGAAACAAGCCCTTCTTCTGTTTGTTCTTTAATAGCCTCGTCTCCGACCTTCCCATCTTCAGATACTCAGCATTAAAGTGACTTCATTGAAATTTGCCATAAATATTGCAAATAGTTTGTTCTGTTCTTTTTTTTTTTTTTCTCAAAATGGTCATGATTATGAGTAGGGTAATAGAACAACAACACCCCTCCTAAAACCAACTGAAAATATTTCAAACAGCTTTCTCAGTCTTCCGTCCCAGGGTCTGTCACCCCTCCTATCTGAAATAGAAAGCAGAATTTTTAAGACTTTGAACTCCATGATTCAGACATACCTGGAGTCATATCCCAGCTCTGGAAATTACCATGGGG
Source organism: Lontra canadensis (assembly GCF_010015895.1). Classification (NCBI taxonomy): domain Eukaryota; kingdom Metazoa; phylum Chordata; class Mammalia; order Carnivora; family Mustelidae; genus Lontra; species Lontra canadensis. The sequence goes on from NW_022631051.1 coordinate 5,235,909, forward strand.
TGTGGCAATTATAAAACATGTCATCAAAATTTTAACACACTTCCCATCAAGAGTTGAGGTCAATATCTCCAACTCTTAAATCTAGGCTCTATGACTGCTCACCGAATAAGATGCAACAGAAGTAATGGTGAACAGTTTCTAGACCCAGGCCCCAGGAAACCAGCAGATTCTGTTTCCTGCCTCTTGGGATGCCCCTTCTCCTTTGTGGAACTCAGTCACCGTGACATGAAGAAGGAGAACAGCCCATGGAGGAGCTCATGAAGAGAGGACCCAAGTTCTCAGGACCTCAGACTCAGCTGAGAGGTCAGCCCGTAACCTGTCCTGTGACAAAGCCATCTTGGAAGTGGTCATCTAGCCCCAAGCTACCACATTCATGTACAGGTTTTTGTGTAGACCTTTGTTTTCATTTCTCTTGGGTATAGACCGAGTACTAGAATTGGGATGTTATATGGGAACTCTATATTTGAGCATTTGAGAAACTGCCAACCTTTTTTTTACATCAGCTGCATTATTTCACGTTCCCACTAGCAAGGCTGGAGGGTTCTAATACTCCATATCTTTGCCAGTACTTTTTATTATCAGTCTCGGTGATTGCAGCTATCTTAGTGTGTGTGAAGTGTATCTCATGTCATTTTGAGCCGCACTTCCCTGATGGCTAATGGTGTTGAACATCTTTTCATGTGCTTCTTGGTCATCTGCAGATCTTATTTGGAGAATGTCTACTCTGATCCTCCACCTGTTTTTAAATTGGGTTATATGTTTGTTTGTATGTTTGTTTTTTCACTTCTCTTGATGGTGTCTTTGAGCCACTAAAGTTTTTATTTTGATAAAGTTCAATTTGTCAGTGTTTTCTTTGGTTACTTACACTTCTAGATGTTCTATCTAAGAAACCATTACCTAATCCAAATCACAAAGATTTACACCTATTTTTTTTTTCTCTTTAAGGGTGTTATAGTTTTAGATTAGGGTTTTTTGTTGTTGTTGTTGTTGTTGTTGTTGTTGTTGTTGTTTGTTTTTTGTTTTACCCATTTGGGGTTAATTTCTGTATATGGTGTTTGGTAGATCATCTAATTTCATTCTTTTACAAGTGGCTCTTCGGTTATCCAAGAATAACATATTGAAAAAGCTCTTCTTTTCCTCATGGCCTTGGAACCCACTGAAAATCAATTAACTGCAAATGTATCTATTCCATTGACCTATATGTCTGTCTGCATGCTAGTAACACACTGTCTTGATTCCTGTAGATTTAAAACCAGTTTTTGTTTCCAGAAATGAGTTCTCTAATTTTGTTCTTCTTTTTCAAGAATGTTTTGGCTCTTCTAAGTCTCCTGTGTTTCCATATGAATTTTAGGATCCTCTTGTGAATGTCTGCAAAGAACCCAGCTAGAATTTTGATGGGGATGTCAGTGAATGACTTTGCCATGAATCACTGCAGGGAACGCTGACATCTTGACAACATCTTGAGTCTTCTGATCCTCCAACATGAGATATCTTCTCATTTATTCAGATCTTCCTTAATTTCTTTCAACAATGTTTTATAGTTTTCTGAGTAGACATTTTGTTTTGTTAAATTCATTCCCAAGTCTTTTATTCTTTTTTGATGTAAAAAGAGCAGTTCTTGCTCTTTGACTATATTGGGAAGCCCTTCCCTGCTAAGAGTTTTATCTTACATAAGTATTTCAGTTACATGGGAGTTTCAGACTTCTCTGGCTAAGTGTTAGCTCTTTGGCAATTAATTCAACTAGAAATAAACCCCATGGTAAAGATCTTCTCCTGCCCTGGTCTGGTAGGTTTTAAATAAATTCTAGTAAGTTCTAAAGACTTTCAAGGGACTTATCTTTTATTTCAGAAAATGTTTTTTGAGCACTGCCACCCTCCATCTTCTCCTCTTGGGGGGCTGCTTTGTGCTTGTTCAGTGCTAACCTGATCCTTTCTTTGTGAAGCTGCAGCCAAGGAGACCTCAGGACTCACCATGGCCAATAAAGAGCCCAAGGAATAAGTCAGGACTGAGAACTACAATCATAATAACTTGAAGGTAGGGGGCAGGATGGTTCTGTAGTGCTGTTTAGGATTAAGAGGCATAGGCCACTTAGTAAACTGATGAAAACCTATTGTGCATGGCAAGGTTTGTCAATGAGGCAGATCAGATTCTGATTTGATGGGCAACCAATCCATGAAACAGACAGACCTGCACGGTTGGAAGTGGATGAGGAAGATAACAATTGATGTGTTCCAGCAGGAGGTGGGAGGTGTCTACTAAAAAGGGAATCTGCTACTTCATTCCAGAACTCTGTTCCCCAAGACTAAGAAGAAAGAATTCTCAGTTAGCAAACTGCAATTTGGTTCTACCATATCCTCACTAGGATCATATTGTGTAATATAGTTTTCTCTATCTTCATTTCCCCCCTCCTGATTTTTTTGTTGTATGTAAAGTATTTGGAGCATGTGCAGAAGCATACTGGCTTTTGTTGTTGTTGTTTAATAAATGGCCAATGATAGTTTTGATCAACATCAGATGGAGACAGAATGGAGAAAAATACTGCTTCTGTGGAAATAGCCCCTTTCTCCATTCGTGGCACACTCACTCAGCTCTTATCTTTGTATTCCAGTAAGTTATTTTGCTTTCAGTCTTTAATACACACAAAAAAGAACAACATAAAAATTCTTCTACATTGTTTAATTGGAGAATTTTAATGTTTTTTTACTTACCATTGTAAAACCAAGGATAATTTTACAACTTTTTTGTATGTAGCTGTTATATGTAGGGCAAACTGACTTTCAGTAGAGATAAATTATTCTAAAAGAAACGGTAGCCTCCGGGATCACTTCCCTTCAAGTCATGCATCTTATTGTTTGAATAAACTTCTTGTTAAAAAAAAAAAGGAAAATGCTTTCTTATTTCTGTATCTCAGCTCAAATGTAATTAACAAGAAAATGGAATGTGGTTCCCTATGTGTCTTCTGAGACTGGTGCTAAATAACCTTGTGTTAAAGAAAACTAAGGCAGAAATCTTTCCCCACATGCTTTCCTTGCCAGAGATTGTGCTCTTTGGGCTATTTCCGTATGCCCTTTCAGCAACAAGACGTTCAGCAGAAGCATATGTGAATTTCAAGTTTCTCTTTGTTGGGAATAATTAGGGAAAGCATGAAATGGAGTTCAGAAATGGAAAAGAGAGATGATACAAAAGAAGAGAAGTAGGAATTCTGCCAAGAAGCCTTGAGAGGAATAAAGGGAGCAAGAGAAAGGCTGTATCTGGAATAGCTCCTGCTCAGCGAAGGGACACCCCCCCCCCCCCCCCCGGGCCCCCCCCCCCCCCCCCCGTTAGGACCCCTGCACCCAGGAGGGCACGGACTGTCTGCGACGTCGGTCATCAAAACCAGAATGGGACCGAAGTGGGCTTCATACTCTCTTTAATGAAAAGTTTCAAATACACAGAATAAAAAAAAATATGTATTTTGTCATAATGAACAAATATAATGAACATCCATGTTCCTGTCATCCCAAATTCAACAGTCGTCAACTCGTGACCAAAATCGTCTCTGCTCTGAACTTAGTCCCCCAGCCACACACCTGATTATTTGGAAGCAAATCCCAGACATTATATTATTCCATCCATAAATCTTTCATTATGAGTGGTTATATTCTTGCATGTATGTAGTTATTATCACACCTTTGAAAATGAACGATAGTTTTTCTTAACATTATACACTATTCAACCAGCGTTCAAATTTCCCCATTATCTCATAAGTTTTTCTTTAAAGTTTATTTGAATCAGGATCCATATAAAGTCCCTATGTTGCAGTTGGTAGGTGTTTCTCTAAAAGACTTTGAAGATCCTAGCACAGGGAGAAATGTTTCTTAGCATATGAATAGGCTGCAACAGTGTAAGATAAATGTATCATTGTCCTGTGGAAACTATAGGGTAAGCAAAGTCTTAACCACTTTTAATAACCAAACACAAATCACAGTGAGTATGAGTTTCACCTATCATAGACTCAGAAGGGTAAAAATGGAACTTCATTTTACTAATTATTATTATTTTATTTATTATTGAAATATAGTATAGTTGACAATGTTATATTAGTTTGAGGTGTGCGACACAGTGATCTGATAATTCTGCACGTTTCTTAGTGCTCACTCTAAATGCAGTCGCCACCTGTCACCCTACAATTAATTACAATTTTATTGGCTATATTCACTAGGCTGTACTTTTCATCTCCATGACTTATTTATTTCGTAACTGGAAGTTTGTGCCTCTTACTTCCCCTTAGTCTGTTTGACCCACTGCCCACTCCCTCACCAGAGCAACCACCAATTTGTTCTCTGTATGAAGAGTCTGTTTGGTTTTTTGTTTGTTTCTTCATTTGTTCTGTTTTTGTTGTTGTTGTTGTTGTTTTGTTTTACATGTAAATAAATTCGTATGGTATTTGTCTTTCTCTCTCTGACTTAGTTCACTCAGCCTAATGCCCGCTAGGCTGATTTGAATGTTGCCCGTCAACAACATTCATGTTGTTGCAAATGGCAAGAATTTATGCTTTTTTATGGGTGAATAATGTTCAATTATGTATATACCACACCTTCTTTATTCCTTTATCAGTGGACACTTGCGTGGTTACCATATCTTGGTTGTTGTAAACAATGCTGCAATAACCATAGGGGTGAATATAGCTTTCAAGTTAGTATTCTCCTTCTCTTTGGATAGATAGCCAGTAGTGACATTATTAGATCATATCGTATTTCTAATTTCTTGAGTAACCTCCATGCTGTTTTCCACAATGGCTGCCCCAACTTATATTCCTACCAGTAAGGCACAAGTATTCCCTTTCTCCACATCCTCACCAACACTTCTTATCTACTGCCTTTTTGATACTAGCCTTTCTGAGAGGGGTAAGGTGATATCCTGGTTTTGATTTGCATTTCCCTGATGATGAGTGATGCTGAACATCTTTTCATGTGTTTGTTGGCCATCTGGATGTCTTCTTGGGAAAAGGTCTATTCAGGTCCTCTGCCCATTTTTAAATCAGATTGTTTGTTCTTTTGGTCTTAAATTGCATAAATTCTATATATATTTTGGTTATTAACCCCTTATCAGATATATCATTTGCAAATGATCAACCCATTCTGTAGGTTGCCTTTGTGTTTTGTTAATGATTTCCTTTGCTGTGCTAAATCTTTTTATTTTGGTGTAGTTCCACTAGTTTAATTTTACTTTTGTTCCGTTTGCTTGAGAAGAGAGATCCATAAATACATGTTGCTAAGGCTAATGTCCAAGAGACTACCGCTGATGTTTTCTTTTAGTTTTCTGGTTTTAGATCTCACACTAATTTTTAACTTGAGTCCTTACTCTGTCTCTTTTTGCAAACTCGATCTAGTCTCAGATAAATTTAATCAGACCCAGTGAGGTTTTGTTTTCTTTGTTTTGTTTTTCCAAAGTCCATTAAGACCTCCTGGTCCCCTTTTTCTTGGGTGCAGGTCTAGTCACATTCAGAGGACCTCCCCCCTTTTTCCCAGGAGATGATGCTATCAAATTGGACCCACTTAAGTGCAGTTTGGTGTAATGGGGAGGAGCTTATCCTGAGACCCTCCCATTGTATTGTCCCCCTGTATTAGCTTTCTACTGCTGCATAAATAACAAAGTGCCACAAACTTAGTGATTTAAGGCAACGCTCACTTGTTAGCTCACAGTTCTACATGTTAGAAGTTATGCATGGCATGGCTGGTTCCCCCACTCAAAGTAAGGCCAAAATCAAGGTATTGGCAAAGTTCTTGTCTTGAGGCTCTAGGGAAAATTCACTTCCAAGCTCATTCTTGTCATTAGCAGAATTCAAGTCCTTGTGGTTATGGGACCAAGATCCTGGCTTCTGTGCGGGCTCTTAGCTGAGAGGGGATCTCAGCTTCTCGACATCATCCCTGTCCTTTCCAGAGATGTTTCTCCATCTTCAAGCCAGCACGAGCACACCAATCCTTCATAGGCTTTGAATTTCTGACTTCCTCTTCTGTAACCAGATGGAAAAAACTCTCTGCTTTTAAAGGGCTCATGTGATTAGATACCATTTTTGCCTTCAGAGACTCTCCCTATCTTGATGCCAACTGATCCAGAAACTTAATTTTATCTGCAAAACGTCCACACAGCAGTTCTGAGACTGGTGTTTGAAGACATGTGTCCACCAGGGGCTAGGAATGGAGAGCAGCAATCTCAGAACTCTGCCTACCACACCTTCCAAGGTAAATTTCCATGAACCACAGCTGGTCAACAACTGTGCATATCATACCTTCTGATACTGGATCTCCCGGTCCTGCAGCGAGCCCTGGGCAGTTCCTTGGGGCAGGCTCTTTCTCCCTGTCCTAGCTAATTTCCAGAAGTGAGGAAGACAGGAGTAGGGGCTGGAAGAGAAGCTGACCCCCAGTGCATTGGAAACTGCAGCTTGAGCCCGTCCCATAGAGAGCTGGTACAGTCCTTCAGAGCCCAAACCAAAACAAGAAGGCGGGCTTGTGTATGCCCCACATCAGCCTGTCATTGACCAGGAGCCACCTCCTGGGGATGGGAATGAGGCGTAAGCTCAGGGGAGACAGTCTTCTGTGGCAGAGGGCAGTCTCCAGGGAGGGACCCATCGGTGGATGAGGCAGTTGTTTCCAGGTGCAAGAAGACCGGTCTTGGTTCCAAAAGTGAGACCCCCAGCTACCCTACGAGAACATCCACTCCATCCAACTTTTCTTCTTTCCATGTGTTCTACATCAGACCTTTTGAATTTATAAGTCAAAAACTTGGACGCGTTTGGTATCTGTCTTTGTTGTGCCTGAGCTAATAAAATGGTTTCATATTTTATGAATCATTCTGCCAAGGGGAAAGAGATAAACAGGTGTCCTCTGCTTTGCAAAAATCACATTATGGGTGCCTGGGTGGCTCAGTCCATTAAGCATCTGCCTTTAGCTCAGGTCGTGATACCAGGGTTCTGGGATCGAGTCCTGCACTGGGCTCCTTGCTCAGTGGGGTGCCTGCTTCTCCCTTCCCTGCTCCCCCTGCTTGTGTGCGCTTTCTCTCTCTCGCTCACTCTATCAAATAAATAAATAAAATCTTTTTAAAAATTTCACATTATGCCACTTGGCTTTTACAAAAGATCTACATTAGTACCTGTTTTGCTAACTAAAAGAAAACCAAAGAGATTTTTTTGCTCTTACCCAAAAAGACAAAAAGCAAAAATAGCATTCAGCATTTGTTTTGCAACGAGCCCAACCAGTACAGAGGCAGCGCAAATGCCAAGCAGCAAGACCGGCCCCGCCCAGCTCCTTCCCCAGGAGCTACACTTAGCATCTCAGCATCCCGCATCATAGCTCTGAACGGTCCATGAGCACGTGCTTTACCTACATTTATCTGCCGCACTCCTTAGCAAGATGTATCCTAAGGAATCAGAAAAGCCCAAGAGAGGTCTAGAAACATTCAAATTTTTCTCTGTGTAAATTAATGGTAATTGCTTCTTTGCTCTATACCATTTTGGCTTTGGAAATGTTTCATAGGAACATTTTACTTTCAGACTGCAGGGTGAAATCTGTGTTCAAATGTATAATATCCGTTATTGCTAATTTTATGCATAATAACATTTTATTGATTTTTATATTTGTGAATATACTATTTTACTAGGTTTTTTTTTTCCCCTTATGTCAATAAAACCTTAAACCAGCTCCAATCCTTTCTGGACAGAATGAGAAATGAAATATGAAATGTTTGTTTATGGGTTCTCATGGGTTCACTTTACAACCTGGGTTCTGAGTTCTAACTCAGTTTTTCCCATGAAAACTGTAGGCTAAATGCTTCGCTGCCATGTGTCCCCTCATCAGTCACAGGCTTTTTGAAGCCTGTCTCCCCCTCTATCTCCAGCACACAGTGTTCCACAGATGATGGATCTGACCCTCTTCTGATATAAATAAATACATAAATAAGACTGTCATAGTTTTCTATTGAAGAACACATCCCATGCCTTTAAACCCTGATGGATACAAAAATTAAATAAGATGGAAAAATGGGATAGGGCAGGCATTTGGACACCTTTATTGGGAACTCTGGAAGCTCCTGCTGTTAACTCAGGCTACAGAAACAGGCTATGAAATTCATGCACTGCTCATAGACAAGCTCACAAACCTGCATTTTTACCTGTAGGAGCCACAAACATGTGGGGTTGCTTGGTGACCAGTGTGCATGTCCTTTCGGGCATCCAGGAACAAAGACCAGTATTCGGGTGACCTCCAGAAGTCACTCGTGCCCTGGAGCCAGGGGTCTTGCTGAGTCAGTGGTCTTGGAAAATAGTCATGATGACCCCACCCAGTCACTCCTCAGATGTTATCTCCAGGGCTGAAACACTCCAAACAAATCATGAACTCCTTGACCTTTACAAGGAGGCCATTCATTATCTGTTCTGTAAGGTGTGTGTAAGGGAGGAACTGTAGGTCCTAGCCAGAATAAAGTCAGCAGAAAAGCAGTCTTTCATGGAGTCCTTTCAGTTTTTTTGTCTCAGTACCACTTCTAGAAATCGATTATATGGATACACTTGTCCATGTATGAAAATATTTATGTACAAAATTACCTTTCTATCTATCTATCTATCTATCTATCTATCTATATAGTGTTTTTTATTTGACACAGAGATAGAGATCACAAGTAGGCAGAGCAGCAGGCAGAGGGAGAGGGAGAAGCAGGCTCCCCGATGAGCGGGGAGCCCGATGTGGGGCTCGATCCCAGGACTCTGGGATCATGACCTGAGCCGAAAGCAGTTACTTAACCAGCTGAGCCACCCAGGTGCCCCTATCTACAGTACTGTTTTTAATAGCAAAATATTAGAAATAATCTAAGTGTTCATCAGTGGGAAAGTGGCCAGATAAATTATGCTAAATCTGTCCAATAAAAAGAATCCATATACTTATACTGTAAAATGAAACAGGAAGCTTTAACGTACTTCTTTACCATAAAGTAAGCGAAAAGGAAGGCGCAGCAAAGTGGGCATTGTGTGCTAACAGGTTTGTAAAAGGAGGGGGAGTGTTGGTTTGCAACCTCTGTAAGGAACCACCACACCTGGGTGGTTAAAACAGAAACTTTTTTCACAGTTCTGGAGGCTAGAAATTTGAGATCTAAGTATTGGCAGGACTGTTTTTTTTCTGAACCTGTCTCCTTGGCTTGTAGCTCTCCCTCGGTCTTCACATGGTCTTCCCTGTGTGTGTCTGGGTCCTATTTCCTCTTCCTATAAGGACAACCTTCATTGAGAATTAGGGACCACCCATAGGACCTTGTTTTAGCCTAATCACCTCTTTAAAGGCCTTATCTACAAATAGAGTCTCATTCTGAGGTACAAATGAAATGCGGGTGGGGGTGGGGAGACAATTCAGGGGAGAAAAGAAAGATAGAGATACATGCTTGTATATGCATAAAATACCTATGGAGTACACACAAGAAAGGAAATCAATATTATTTGTCTCCAAGGAAGGGCCTGGGATGGCTATGGGGTTGGGAAGCAGGGGGATGTTTCATGTTATTCCCTCTAGAACCTTCTGAATTTTGTATTATTGCTTTTGCTATGTATCAGAAGAATATACATATTTTATTAAATCAAGAAGCTGAGTTGGCATTTAGGACTTCAGACTATATCTGGCATGTAACAGGAAGACTGTTTCTGTGCTGATGAAGTAACTAGTCCTTACATTCTTCAAGGACAATAATTGCCTGCCTGGCACTTCCATAATGGAAATAAAGCTACTGTAAGCCAATGTTGTCACAAGATGAATGCTTCCTATTTCAAAAGGAAGCATCTGAACATTTATCTATTTTCAGAGTCCAATTTTCTGTGACAACAGCATTTTCCCATGGCTAACTTCAATGTACAGGCTAATGCGTTTGTAGCTGACAACTCTTTTACAAATTGTGTGTGTATAACATAATGATGTATGTTCACTTAGGCTAAGATATGTATAATTGAACAACATTTTTATGTTAGCCATAGCTGAAATAATATGTCCTGTAGTGTTGTAAGATGGGGAAATAAAGCTCTGTTTTAATAAATCTCAGTGTTAAGAATAAATTTCCTGACATTGAGAAGTTGAAAAGATCTAGAGTATAGGCAATAGGACTGGTAATACTACACCCCGGGATATTTTGAGGGGTAATCATAGTAAGTAGTACAGTGGTGCAATTGTTCAGTGTTATATATTTGCCAAGTGTTTTTGTGCATTGTTCACTTAATGCCTTCCTTCTACTCTTTGAAGCCTAGATTTTCAGTCCGATCTTATAGATGAAAAATGTGAAGCAGTTTTAGCAAGAAAATGGTCAGCATCAATCCTGAGTCTTTGAGCAATTCAAAGGCTGTTTATTATATGTATTTAGAAATATCGTCAATTTTTTACAGAAATTGGTACAACCTCAATTTGGACAATGGATCTCCCCAAGTGCCAAGAAAATGTCATTCAGAGACCAAAGCATGATGTAGAAAGCACACAAGTAAAAACAAAATCTATACAATGCGTGGTCACTTATTTATTGAGTGATTATTAGTGATAATTATGGCGTGCAAAGTATTTTCACATACCTTGTCTCATTTTATTCTTACCATGGGAAATGTGTAGGACAGTTCTTATCACAAATCCTCGAAGAAACATTATATTTATATTAAAAGGTCTTTAATAATATGAAGCCTGTCTTATTTTCTGTGTATGCTCCTAAATGCTCCAATACATTCCCACAGATGACTCTACATCCTTACAGACCACAAAACCCAAGTATGTGATAGACTCTAATGACAGAGCAGTAACTGAACATGAAACACTTTTCTTAGCCCAAAGAATTTTAAATATTAAACAATCAACACTATAAAGCATTGCAAGGCAGGTCTAGCCTCTCTCCAAGGTCCTGAGGAGGGTCCCTGCCCACAGTCACCGCGTGTCATAATGGACTGATTTGCATTTGAGAATATGCAGTTTAAAGATCTGACTGCAATTGTGGCAGCAGGAATTCGCTTGAGTTGCCGATGGACTAACCAGCTCAGTCATGGCCCTGGTTGACTACGGACCCAGCTGACATGATTAGGAGCAGAAGGACCACCCAACTAAGTAGGCAGGATCGAGAAAGATAATAAAACAATTGTTTCAAGCCACTGAGTTGGAGTGGAGGTGGTGGGGAGCATTGTTAGCCAGCAAAACATAACTGAGACACTGACCCAGACAAATTCCATCAGAAATGACACTGCCTATGTCCATTTATTTGGTAAATTCTGATTATCTCCTCAGAGGTAACCATCTCCCTTACCACCTCCAGTCTCCTGTGCTCTTCCCAGCAAACACTGCACCACCATCTCCGGGGTGCCCAGCCCAGCAGCGCCACGGATGGGGAGAGGAGAGTAGTGCCTGCTCAGAAACCACTTACTGAATGAGTGAATAAATGAATATATGCAGTTCCACAGACTGCTGTGTGTTCCCACGTTCCATTCCCCCGGCTGCCTCTCTCATCCCTAACGCTATGCACCACTCATAACTGATTAGCCGAACCCTTGATCTTCAAGACTAAGCTGGAAGTCACCTTTTCTAAAGCATGCTTCAGCTACCCGCACCCCCATCCCAGTAGTAAGGCCCTTTCTTAAGCCCATCCTTAGAGAAGGATGAAGAAAAGAGCCCAGATAAGGAGTTGAACTTCAAATTACTGTTTTAAACTGAGAGGGCTGGGAGAGGTGGAGGGACATTCTTAAGTGTGTGTTACAATCAGCGGGAGTCTCATCCAGTACTGGAAGAGCTCAGTCACAGATGAGAGAGTAGCATTGGTTTTGTACATCTGATATAATGGGTAAATTTTGACTCCACCTACACACAGCCAGCCCGGGTGACCCTGGCCAGGTGGTTAACCTCTCCATTAAAGTGAGGATAACACACCCACGCTGTAGCCACGTGGTGAGGACGAAAGGACCTAAGACCTTCTAGGAATGGTGCTAGAACAGGAGTCAGCCCTGTAAATGGGACAGGTGCCACCTTGCCCTCTGGGATAACACCACTAAATTCCCACACCTGATTGTCTGCCCTGTGCTGCTATCTGGTCATCCAGCTCACTAGTCCCTGGGCAACTCAAAGACAAGAACTCTCTTACTCACGTGTGCTTGGCACTGAGCACAGCACTGGGCATGTTTGTTGAATGAAGTTATCCTGAAAGATAACGATAAGTAGGCTTAAACCCGGGACCTCCAGGAAGACTGGCAGGCAGCTGAGAGGATAAGGCTCCAGGGACCCGTGTTGGCTCCCTGCCTTTTGGAGCCTGCCTCCGTCCCTGGGGAGTGAGGCCGGACCGCCCCTATGAGGCCGGGGACTGCCGACGGAAACTAGGAGTCTGGTGCTGAGGGTCACGCCAGTCAAGCCACTTCTGTTCACAAAGACTGTCAGATGTTAATGGCATGAGGATGCTGGCCATCTGCCCTTGGAACCCGAACAGCTGCCAGGCAGAGAGAGATGTACTGTCTATTTACCGAGAGCCTGAAGGGGAAGCGTAAGGTCTAGGAAATGAGTGAGTAAAGAGCTGGGCAGGAAGGGGCGATGGGGATGAGCTTGACTGATGAGAATAACTAATGAAACTGTGCGTTTACTCTAGCTGGGCAGTACGCCCAGACTGTCTCTGCGGTATCTCCTCCAATCTCAACAGCAACCCTCCAAAGAAGGTGTTCTTAATCCTAATTTACAATTGCACAAACGAAAGTCACAGAGTTCAGATAATTTTCCCAGGGACACAGCGAGGGGTGGGCAGGTCTGAAGCCCCGGGGGGGACACCCCACAATCTCACACACGTCTCCCACAGCCCTGGGACATCCCCAGCTGGGGCCTAATCGCGCATCTCATCTTTCTAACTAGACCAGAAATTGCAACATCTCTTTGTAACTTCCCTTCCACTGTACCTGTGCAAACAACTCTCATGCAATTAGGCTACAGAGGGAGGGGGGTGCCGGACCCCAGGCCCAGCTCCGTAGTTCTCTGACCTGAGTGTGCCTTTCTGCCAAGTGCGATTAGTTGACCCCTAAGAGACTCCAGCTCCAACAGTCTACGATTCAGAACTGCTGGCCAAATGATCGCCTTCACAGGACCGTACCCAGCCTATGCAGAGCTTATCTGTTTAAAAAGGTCACACTAGGGGTGCCTGGGTGCCTCAGTGGGTTAAGCCTCTGCCTTCGGCTTAGGTCACGATCTCAGGGTCCTGGGATCGAGCCCCGCATCATCGGGCTCTCTGCCCAGCGGGGAGCCTGCTTCCCCCACTCTCTCTCTGCCTGCCTCTCTGCCTATTTGTGATCTCTCTCTCTCTCTGTCAAATAAATAAATAAAATATTTTTAAAATTTTTTTAAATAAATAAATAAATAGTTCAGGCTAGAAATGTGTCCTTAGAACTATGTATGAAGGATGAATGACAGAGTCTGGTGCTGGCAGAAAAATATGAAAATAAACACAGATGCATCAAGTTCAGTAACCTTGAAGCTGGCTATGACCATCACAAAAACTCAGCAAGGAGGGAACCAGCGGTCTAACTGGCAGAGCCCGAGGCCGAGATTCACATGGAGGACAGGTGCACCATGAAAGTGTGTCCCTTGTTAGCAGTCTCTCCTTCTGATGGCTCAGCCTCCACACAGAATTCTCGGGAAATCTCTTCACTAAGCAGTCCTCATCAATGGCGTCAGCTCTATCCGTTTCATGCACACTCTAGTCCACAGGTCAACATAATATGGGGGAGATTTATTAAGGGAATAAAACATCCAAAGCCTACAGATCTCCTGACAAGGAAACCATAGCCTCAGCCAGGTTTAGCACACATCTCTCCTGAGCGTGTCATGTATCCTCTGAGATTCAAGTGCCTGGTAGAGAAGTGATCTCTGAAGCAGCTGGCTCTCTTTGCAGCACCTGGGGCCCCTGTGGACATCAGCACACAATATTGGTGCTCAAATCAATGTCTTTAACACCCTGCTCCAAAATGAACGAGACCCTAAGGAAAATAAGCAGCCCAATTTCTACTTGACAATCTACTTTACACTCTGGAGCGAATCAGACTTCCCGGCCAAATTCTTAGAATTTTAGCAGAGCAACAAAAGTTTGGGAGACTTTGCAGCTTCTCAAGAACCCGTGGAGGGGCGCCTGGGTGGCTCAGTGGGTTAAAGCCTCTGCCTTCGGCTCAGGTCATGATCCCAGGATCCTGGGATCAAGCCCCACATCGGGCTCTCTGCTGGGCAGGGGGCCTGCTTCCTCCTCTCTCTCTGCCTGCCTCTCTGCCTACTTGTGATCTCTGTCTGTCAAATAAATAAATAAAATCTTAAAAAAAAAAAAAAAAAGAACCCGTGGAAATGACACAGCCACCTAGAAGTAGATAGTGAATATGAAGGATGTCTTGGTAACTCAAAGATCTGGGTGCCAGGCCTCCTCCTCTCCTCCTGACAGGTTAACAACCTGCTTGAACCAACGCCAATTCTCCTGCATCATCGCCCAGGCGCTGCGGGCCGTCGGCGAGTTCTGAGCCCCTGGCAGCACCTGTCTGGTGCGCTGGGCTGGTGTGCCAGCTGCTCTCTTGTCCCTCCTGCTGAGCACAGGGGACAGGCTTCCCCACCCCCATGCCTTCCAATCCACATCCTCCTTCCCACACCCCAACACACACACACACACACACACACACACACACACACACGCTACTGTGGGGTGACAAATGAGCAATCAATTTAATTTCACTGCACTCAACAAGGACACGCACCAGATGGAAGGCCACAGAAAGTGCTGAGCGCCTTGGAAGGGGAGGGATGGGCTGTTTGGGGGGCTGTCACCATAACAACAGGAAAAGCACTGCTGAAGTTTCTATTCTGGGGCAGCCACTAATTACTATGAATGTTTTATTCGGCCCTGTGATCCGCCGTCCCCAAAGCAGCCTGTTACACCAGATGGCTTGTTTTCTTCTCTCTAGAAAGTTAGCCAAAGACCACAATTATGTTTGGTTGTTTTATTCTTTTTTAAAACACTGATGGGTTTAAGAAAGCTTTGTTTTTACATTGTATTCTTAGAGTTCAGATGCTTCAAAATTCTCTCCAAACAAACAGCGATCTGTGGGAAAGAAAGGCAGGCCCAGGAGCATTAACTAATTCAGTGTTCGAACTTGTTTGGGGTGGGGTGCAGAGGCCACTTTGGCACCTAAATGACTAGAAATACTTACTATACTTAATAAGTCTCTCTTTTGACCCCGCTGACAAGTAGACCAATTATGAGATTATTTTTCAAAGTTAGGTTTTCCCCATTTATACGTTAAAAATTTTGCTAAGATTCATCCCAGAAAGGCTTAACGTTGACATGAGGCCACCCTTCAAACCAATACAGGACTGGATGCGTTGGATCCCATTCTGGGGGCAAGCATGAAGGTTCATTGACCCAAGTTTATTGAAGGCAAACTTCAATCTATTTTTGAAGATCTATTGACATGAACTGTGTTCCATAAAGGTTTGAGGCTGCTGACCGAAAAAAAAAAAAAAAAGGAAAAAAAACTTATGACATTTAGAGATTAGTAAATATTTAAGGGAACAGAGCTCAGAAAAACAGTGGGCATGAAAATAGTAAAACCAGAAGGGGAGTAGCACAAAGAAACACACGCCATCTTGCTCTGCATATCTGGTACAGGGAAAAAATGCTATTGCAAGATAGTGATTTCTTCCAGAAGTTAAAGCAAACCAGACATTCACAAGAAGCACAACTTCTCCTGATACCGAGACCAGAGGGAGATGGCCTCCCTCATCTCCTCATGAAGAGGCACTATTGAAGAAGAAATTATTCCAGGCACTTGTTAGAGAATGGCCAGGCAGACTTTGTTCAGGGAACTCTAGTGACAGATGTAAGGACACTGTAGTGGGGGGGTTGTAGTTCAGGGAGAGGTTGGGCTCAACTCCAAGTACAAGGGAAAGGGAGGATTGATAGGCAAGGAGCAGGGTAGGGGCAGGGGGGCAGAGTCAGTGGATGGAAATTATGAGAAACATCAGGGATAAGGGGGGGATTCTGGCTGAACAGGCCAGGTTGATCAGCCATCACTGGGGAGACATTGTGTGAGAGGAACCTGTCAGATAGGATGGGTGATCAGATATCAAAGGGAGGGGATTCTTCCTAAACGTATCAGGACTCATGTGGATTTGTCAGACTTACCGGGATTCTTGGCTAAAACTGGATATTATGGAGACAAACACAGAAGCCCAAAAAGTTGAGGTCTGGCTGAGAAAGAGCTCAGAGGAGTCTGAGCAGTTTGTCAAGGAGGGAATGTCTGTGGAAGCTCATGACGGCCCTTCTCTCGGAGTGGTCCCTCTGCAGGTTACACATGTCTCCAGAAAGTACCTCAGAGCTAGCTCTTATCTGAGGCAGCCAAGACTCTCCAACTCAAGAGCCCGGCCCTTAGATCTTCTGATAGAAACCACCGTCCACACTGGGTTCTGTCTTGTCTCCACAGGTCAGTAGTTCTGAATGGGGGAGGGGCAGAGAATCACTGCCTCACAGAGTCAGGACCAAGGGAGTGTCGTTTTAAAAGCATATTCTTTATCATCATATAATATTCTAGTTAAAGTCGGCAAAAAATATTGTTAAGATAGGAATAAAAGAAATGAGTCGACAATAACCTTCTAGGCTCCAGAAATACCCAGAAGACAGTAATTCTCAATCAGGGGGACATGATAGCATCTTCAGGATATGCGAAAGTTCTCTGTTAATCACAGGGTGGGAAGTCAAAAGCAATGAGATCGACTGTTGATTAGATAATTTAGTAGAGGAAGTACAGCACATCGAACAGAAGCTACGCTTTTCAACGCTAGACAGTGCCCTGGCAAGTGCACCGTTGAATCTAGCAGGGGTGTGCCCTCTAAAATTCATAGGGAATTGCAAGGGAGCTTGAATGGCCGAGACGGTCTTGAAAAAGAAAAACAAAGTTGGAGGAGTCACACCTCCTGATTTGAAAACTTACTGCAAAGCTATAGTAATCTAAAATAGGTGTGGCACCAGGCGTAAGAACATATAGACCATATAGACCAAAGGAATAGAACAGAGAGCCCAGAAATAAACCTTTGCATTTAGGGCCAAATGATTTTGACAAGGGTGCTATCATAACTCATTCCTACCTCCGACGGTTATTATGAACGCTGTATAAAAGGAGGTCCACAATAAGAACATAGCCTTCTATATAGACAATGTGTGAGACCACATTGTCGTTCTGCCTGTGAACTGAATGCTCCCAAGACAGAGAGAAAGAATCTGGGCAACCCTACCTACCTCCCCTCAGGCAGGATGCACAGCTGCGGGCAGTGATGGAGGCCAGTGAATGAGTGAATGAGCAAGTGAGTGAACATAGGACTGTTAAAGTGACCTATTGTCCAAGGGGTCATCCTCAGGTAAGAACAGCTCTGCAGCAATCTATACTTTCAAAGCCATCCCGATCAAAATACCAATGGCATTTTCCAAAGTGCTGGAACAAACAATCCTAAAATTTGTATGGAAGCAGAAAAGACCCCAAATCGCCAAGGAAATATTGAAAAAGAAAAACAAAGCTGGGGACATCATGTTGCCTGACTTCAAGCTATACTACAAAGATGTGATCACCAAGACAGCAAGGTACTGGCACAAAAACAGACACATAGACCAGTAAAACAGAATAGAGAGTCCAGATATGGATTCTCAACTCTATGGTCAAATAATCTTCAACAAATAATATCCAATGGGGGGAAAAAAAAAAAAACAGTCTCTTCAATAAGAAGGTAATATTCTCTTCAATAAGAATGGTGATAGGAGAATTGGGCAGCTCCATACAGAAGAATGAAACTCTGGATCATTCTCTACACTATACACAAAGATAAACTAAAAATGGATGAAAGACCTCAATGTAAGACAGGAATCCATCAAAATCCTAGAGGAAAACATAGGCAGTAACCACTTCGACATCAGCCACAGCAACTTCTTTCAAGACATGTCTCCAAAGGCAAGGGAAACAAAAGCAAAAATGAACTTTTGGGACTTCATCAAGATAAAAAGCTTCAGCATAACAAAGGAAACAGTCAACAAAACAAAGAGGCAACCCAGGGAATGGGAGAAGATATTCGCAAATGACACTACAGACAAAGGGCTGATATCCAAGATCTATAAAAAACTTCTCAAACTCAATACCCAAAAAACAAATAAGTCAAAAAACAGGCAGAAGACATGAATAGACACTTCTCAAAAGAAGACAAACAAATGGCTAACAGACATATGAAAAAATGTTCATCATCATTAGCCATCAGGGAAATTCAAATCAAAACCAGTTAGAAGGGGAAAAAATTGACAAGGTGAGAAACAACAAATGTTGGAGGGGGTGTGGAGAAAAGGGAACCCTCTTTACACTATTAGTGGGAATACAAGCTGGTGCAGCCACTTTGGAAAACAGTGTGGAGTTTCCTCAAAAAGTTAAAAATAGAGGGGCGCCTGGGTGGCTCAGTGGGTTAAAACCTCTGCCTTCGGCTCAGGTCATGATCTCAGGGTCCTGGGATCAAGCCCCATATCAGGCTCTCTGCTCAGTGGGGATCCTGCTTCCTCCTCTCTCTCTGCCTGCCTCTCTGTCTACTTGTGCTCTCTGTCAAATAAATGAATAAAATCTTTAAAAAAAATTTTTTTTAAAGTTAAAAATAGAGCTACCCTATGACCCAGCATTTGCACTACCGGGTGTTTACCCCAAAGATACAGATGTAGTGAAAAGAAGGGCCATCCATACCCCAATGTTCATTGCAGCAATGTCCACAATCACCAAACTGTGGAAAGAGCCAAAATGTCCTTCAACAGACGAATGGATAAAGAAGATGTGGTCCATATATACAGTAGAATATTACTCAATCCTCAGAAAGGTTGAATACCCAACTTTTGCATCAACATGGATGGGACTGGAGGAGATTATGCTGAGTGAAATAAGTCAAGCAGAGAAAGTCAATTATCATATAGTTTCACTTATTTGTGGAACATAAAGAATAGCATGGAGGACATTAGGAGAAGGAAGGGGAAAATGAAGATGGGGAAATCAGAGGGGGACACAAGCCATGAGAGACTATGGACTCCGAGAAATAAACTGAGGGTTTTAGAGGGGAGGGGAGTGGGGGGATGGGTGAGCCCGGTGGTAGGTATTAAGGAGGGCACTTTTGCATGGAGCACTGGGTGTTATACGTAAACAATGGATCATGGAACACTACATCAAAAATTAATTACGTACTATATGATGACTAACATTACAGGGAAAAAAAAAAAAAAAAACAGCTCCGTAACCCATCACCAACCTCAGGCATGGGGTCTCTAACTCCACAGAATCCCAAAGCAAACTTACCCCTCTCTTGGTAGCTGGTGGGCTCCCCCAGCCAGCTCTTCAGGATCTCAGGGCACTGAAACCTTCCTGAAACCAAGTCTTTTACGAGGGGAAAAAAAAAACAACCAACCTCTTGGCCTCTTGACTTCCGTTTTGGATTTCAGCATTGTTTGTTTTTCCCAAAGCTCTCATGACCTTTCATAATTTCTGAAATGTGATATTCCAGGCAGATTTCCTCATCTCTCTTACAGTTTAGGAAAACATCGAGAGAATATCTGTCAGTTTAATAGTGGTAAGACGCATAGTCTTGTTTATTCACTGTAAACCAGTGGTTCACAGTTTGGGGGAGGGGGAGCAAATAGGGGAGGTTTGCCCCCTCGGGGACATTTAACAATGTCAGGAGATAGTTCCAGCTGCCCTGACTCGGGGTGGGAGAGTGCATGCGTGTGTGGTGGGTAGAGGCCAAGGGCTCTGCTAAATATCCTATGAACGGTGTAGGAGAGCCCCTTAGCAAGGAATGACCCAGCTCAAAATGTCAATACTGCCGAGGTTGAGAACCCCGACTGTAAATTAGGATGATAGAAGAAAAATAGTTGCCGTTAAAAGATTATTTTCAAAAAGGAGAAAATCATGACTCTCATTCAGATTTTTTAAAAAGATTTTATTTAACTCATGAGGGAGGCAAATCTTATAGCTGGTTCAAAAGAGTATCTGAAGAACAAATTTATAGATCAGGTATATTGATAGTAATATGCAAACTGAAGGACACTTTGATGGCTGAGTCGGTTAAGCCTCTGCCTTCGCTCAGGTCATGATCCCAGGGTCCTAGGATCAAGTCCCCCATTGGGCTTCTCCCTCTGTCTGCCGCTCCCCCTGCTTGTGCTCTCTCTCTATTTCTCTGACAAATAAAAAAATAAAAATCTTCAAAAAATATGCAAGTTGAGGCAACCAGTTTTCCCACAGTGGGTGGGGGTGAGGGGGTAAATTAAGCCTTCTAGGCAGGACATGATTTGCATCTCTATCTGTCACTGTCACTGCACAGAATATTGCAGAATAGCTCTCTGGGAACCAGGATCACCTGAAAGTGTGCTGTAGACAAAGTGAGGGCCAGACACGGGTGCTTGCCAGAATTAAATGTTTGCTAGGTCAAGGTCAGTTTTAGAGTCATTTGGGGATTACGAACCAATCTAAAAAAAAGTTTCGGCATGAGAGCCCTGAAGTCTGTTCTCATCCATCTGACAAACCCACACCCCCAAACTGGGCCTGGGTCCCTAAGACCCTAAAGTCCACAGCTGCACTATTTCACTTGCCGAAGGGCTGGTCCAAGTCAGTGATGCGGGAGAAGGGCGGTTTCTTTAAAAGCTTCGGGTGTGGGAGTTCTGTCTGCCCCATCATCAAGACAGGGCCATCTCAGGTTATTTAGAGTGGAGGTCCTCAAGCTTCAGGGTACTTACGAATCACCAAAAACACCAGGTGCTCTGCTGAGGTAGGTCTGGGCTGGAGTTTGACACTGGGCATTTCCAACAAGCTCCAAGGTTAAGCCAGAACTGCTCCTTTATGGACACACTTGGAGGAGCAGGGGTTAGAGGGAAGAAACTTCTTTATGACAAGCTGAGAAAACCAAACACACAATCTCCATGAATAGGTGTGGTTACGGATCTCACCAGCCTCCTGAGCTGAGAAGCACGCCTGTACAATTCTGCAGAATTTACAAGAATTAAAGAATTTACAAGACAAAGGACCTGTCCAGGCTTCTGGGATTTCCTCGCAGAGAGGGGGAAGACTCAGATGCACAGGGAAGGGGGTGTGAGTACTGGTAAAGCAAAGGAGTGAGAGGGAGCATGCAGCCTGGGAAGCCTTGCTCCTCGGCAGAGTGAAGGAAAGAGGGTGGGAGATGGGACCAGGGGAGGGAGCCACCTGCCGCAGGCACAGCTGTGGGACGACTATCTGACTTTTCTTTTTTTTTTAATATTAATTTATTTTTATTTTTTATAAACATATAATACATTTTTATCCCCAGGGGTACAGGTCTGTGAATCGCCAGGTTTACACACTTCACAGCACTCACCATAGCACGTACCCTCCCTATCTGACTTTTTGAGAAGGAAGCGTCTGGACCTCGTCTGGGGAACAGCATACACAGGAAGTGAGCCAGCTATGCTCAGACCCAGCGGGAGGAAGGGAGGAATTTCACTCTGAGCCATTTGGAAGCTTTGTTTGTAGCCAAGTAGGTGTGCAAAAGGGAGGTGCAGGAGGTTCAACTGACAAGCCCTCAGCTGGAGAAGGAGGCAGCCGATTCTGCATCAACCTTTCTCCTTGCAACTCTCTTCATCCTGGAAGTTTGAGGTACAGCAGAGAGACTTCCTCCAACTGGGACTGCAGCTCGGGCCAGGGCTGGGAGCCTGAGGCTCACTGAGGAGCTCTCCGAGCGGGTGGCTGGGGCTGTGCTCTCCGTCAGATACACCGGAAATCAAATCCCAAGCTGCAAACTACACAATGTTAAATTCATTAAACAAGGAGGCCATGAGACCGAGGTGGCTGGAACGCCATGGTGGTGGCCTTATGGGAAGCAAATGAAAATCAAAGCCTGTAAATGCCTCAAGGTTACAAAATCAAAACGCTAAAGACAACCAAACACAAAGAGCCAGCGAGGCTTTAAGCTTTTAGCCGGTCCATAATTCCCTTACTTTGCTTGTACACTTTCTCTCTAGGTAAAGAAGTCTTTCCAGGGTTCGCACACCACTTCCGGTTTGGCTCTGCCCTATGCCAATACATTTCTGTTCAAATAAATTCTAAAAATGTCTGGTATCCTCTGTTGATTTTTAACAACACAAACCAGAGAATCCACGCTTCTTCCAGCGCGTTTTATTTGGAGACATAGTATGCGGTCTGTGTTAGCTCTATCCTCTTTTTCTTTCTTTCTTTCTCTCTTCAAAGAAATGCAGGCTTATCATTTTCAAGTACGAACAGGAACTTGCACTTGGCTAATGAAATGCTGCTTAAGTTTATACATGAAGCGATTTAGAGTTAGCACACCCGTGGGTAAGAGAGGGTTTCCGTGATGTATGAAAATAGCTACTCTTACAGAGACATCGTGTTCCACAATCATCCCCTTCCCCCACAGGGAAATCAAATACAAACTTTACCTCATTCCCCCTGGATCACAATATACATCAGACTAGAGAAATACGAATTAAGTGTTTTCACCACATTTCTATATTTGTGGGATTGGCAACAGCCTTTTGCAAGCTGAGCATTTCCAGCAAGGTGCTGGATCTTAGTGAAATACGTCTGTTCACAATGTGAATATAAGGGTACCAAAAAACTGAGTTTATATGACTTCAATTAAAAACTTGCTGGGTTTAAATATGCAAAGAGACATTTTTGTTTGCCTGCATTCAGGAAGGGTACAAGTAGCTGCAGTAAGTAAGGGGGTTTATGCTGGTCAGAATGTAACAATAACATTGGGCAACCGACTGTTCTTGCAAGGGCTGAGAAAGACTGGAAACACATTGAATCTCGACAGGACAGGAAAACACCATTTTCTGCTGAGCCTGATCATTCAGCCTGATTAGATTGATGGCAGCGACTCAAAGACAGTCCAGTAAACCATTTGGGGATTTACTCTGGAAAAATTCACTTTCCTGGAGCAGGCACAGGGAAACTCTGACCAGAAACACTGCCGAAAGATGACAAGTGTGCATGTCTATATTGTTTTCCATTTTCACCAGCTGCCAGCACTTTCACTCAGAAGCTCTCCCCTAAATATCTAAATTTCTAGCTTCTCTAGAAGACCAGGAAGATGGGGCCACTCAGAGCCAGCCATACTGATGGCCTTGGCCGTGGCCATGAATACAGCTGCCCCCTCAGTTGCTCTCTCCTTTGTCACACAGATGGTCCAAACATCCGTGGTCTCCCCAGACAGGCAAAAACCAATTATCAGTTATCTTACGGTCATAGTGGAGATTTAATTATTCATAGCACTACCAGGAAAATGAGCTAATTGTTGTGCCCACATCTCTATCAAAAGCAAAAATAGACCCATGTAGGGGAGGGAAAAGAAAAGTTTCCTTAGCCATCTTAGGGTCCCTGGGCTGGTTCTGATAATCAAACTGACAAAGACAGATTAACAGGAAGAAAGCATATAAGTATATTTAATATAAATTTTACCTGACTAGAGAGCTTTTTTAAGGCTATGAATACCAAGGGCGCCCAGCCGGTTCAGTCCATACAGCCTGCAACTCTCAGTCTCAGGGATGTGAGTTTGAGCCCCACATTTGGTGTAGGGATTATTTAAAAATAAATTTAAAAAGAAAAGAAAAGAAAGGAAGGAAAGAAGGACCAGAAGAAATAGTTAGACGTGTGTGTTTTTCTACTGGGTTTGATTAAGGACAGGCAGTCATGCAGAAACAGGATAGGTTATAGAGGATGAGAATGTAGGGAACTGTTGGAAACTTACAAAACCTGCTGGTTAGGATTCTTTTCAAGTGCCTCTGTCTTCAGAGATAAGATGCTCCTTTCCTCTGGGTATGGGGAGGGCAGCCCTCACAGGAGGGCTGGCCTATTTCAGAGGAGAAGGGCTAGAGGAAGGTCAGAATGACGTTGTTTCTGCTGTTTACTCAAACTCTTTCAGCTTCAAACACTCACGGTGCCAGTGTGCCATATTTGGGAGTAGAACTCCTGAACCCCATCACCAAGCAGGGTGGGGAGGTGAAAGGGGGGGGTTCATATGTCTTTGGAAGTGAAGTACATTCCTAGATGTTTAATATTCAAAGTGTGTCTGTAATGAAAGAATATGTGTGTGTGTGTGTGTGTGTGTGTGTGTGTGTGTGTATTTTTTTTTTTTTAACCCATTTCACCCATTTAGAGTGACCTGCCTGACTCATAGGAATTTGGGTTTCCTTCCCTGGCGTCAACCAACCGTAAGAAAATGTGTTCCTTCATTCAAAAGCGCCTGCTGGCTTGTCAACTAAATGCAATATTTAGATCTTGTTGAGTTCATGATTTAAACAAACCAACCTTAATAATGACAGTTTTGAGACAATCTAAGGTTTAAACATAGACTGAGGTTTAGATGGTATTAAGGAATTGCTGATTTTTTCGGTGTACTCGTGGTCCTTTTTTGTTGTCAAAGTTTTCATCTGGTAAAGAGGCACGATGAATTATTTATAAGTGAGAAGACACAATTTCTGAGATTTGGCATAAAATATTGCAAAGAATGTACTCTTTTGAAAATTTTCCAAAATAAATGGTTTTTCAAAACAGGCCCCCACCTGTCTAGGAGTCTGTGAGCCTGTTATCATGCAAAGTAGCATTGGATTCTTTTTATCCTTTGTTCTCTTTGTTACCCTGCAAAATGGCTTCAGATTAACCCTTCTGCAATATTATTAAGTTCGTTCTTTGAGCTGGAAAACTCCTTTTTAACTAGCATAGTTTCTTTAAATATATGAGCAGCTGATTTGATAGTAATTTTATTTTTATTTATTATCACTATTATTAACTATTACAACTTTATATTTATGATTGTGTATTTATAGTATTTGTACATAGCAAACTAAATTATAATTTAAAATACAATTGTAAAGGATATTTATTTTTTAAATGAAGATATTTCGAGTTTGGGAAGAGTTTTTTTTTCCATTTGGCCTGAGTACAAGCCACACCAGGCTAAAGTCAGCAGTGGCCTGACCCTGTCTCTAACAGGCTCTTGAAGAGAGAGCTCCGTGGGTCCTGGTGGGCCTCTTCCCAGCATGCCTTTCTGCTGCACAGTGAGCTCAACAGCCAGATGCAGATAAATCCAGCAATCCGGCTCCCACAGGGCCCTGTTCCACAGGGCTACTGAGCAGCCGCTTGTATTCTGATGATAATCACAGGGACTGAGATTTTTGATAAACTCATCTTTCAGTCAGCCTAATTCCAGACAAGAGCTTCCTTAAGAAATTCCCTGAAGCTAAAAGCGATCCTTTCCTAGATCCACAAATTATAGTTCTGTCTTCCCATGACTGACACAATTACCTTCCTCAGAGGCGTACTTGCCCAATGCTGCCCTGTGTGTCAGTCGACTCAAGTCTTAAATGCTTAAGGAAGACGGCACTTAAATGAATCAGTCTGCATTCTCCTTACCACACCGGGGGGAAATGGAAGCTAACTCACCTATCAAGGGAAGATGTGCAGATTTTTATAAGAGTAGGACTAAATGCCATTTCATCACCCTCAGCTCAACATTTCTATTTTATCGTCTCTCCTCAATCTCCTTAACAATATTGTAAAGGACTCTTAGCCTTTGATTCATACATTACAGGACATTACATACAGGACGTATTTGCATCACAGGCAGAGACAGCCTTCTACATGAGTGGGATGAGGTGGCAGAGTTAGGTATACATTACTAGCTAGAACATTACTTGTTCTTTACAAGCTGTGTGAACTTGGACAAGTCTCTCAACACTCCTAGGTCCTCTTTTTCGGATATATGAGTGAGAGACAGTGTATATGAATGGACAATGGCCAGACCATATAAAAAAATAGAGCTCTGACCTATGTCTGCAGCAACTGGAAAAAGAACCCATTATTTATAATAACCAGTCTACAAAACCAACATGTTATCTATAAGTCAGATTTATAGGAAATCAGACCACTATCTCCAGCAAACAGTCTAGGAAGCTAATAATTGAGATAATTGGCCAAAATTGTCAGGACTGTTTAGCGGTCTTCATTCATTTCAGCATTAGGAAAGGGTAGACCAGATGATTGATCTTCAGCCATGAGGTTTTTGGATTCTGTAAAAATTTATATTTAATCAACCAATATTTACAGAGCATCTAGTTCATGCTGTGTGCTGCGCTAGATGCTAGAGCTATTTGGTGAACTTCCAGTGTAGTGAGGAAGAATGTCATAAATCAAATAATGACACAGAATAAAAAATTGCAACTGTGACTAGGAGCTGGGCACCATACTGTGAGTACCTAAGGAGAAGGGGGATTTCTGTGAGGAAGTGGCACTTACATAGAGATCTGAAGAGGATGAGAACCTACCAGATGGAGAGGAAAGAGAAGTAAAATCCAAAGTTCCCAGGGTGAGAGGAAAAACAGAGGAATACAAAGATCGAGAAAAAGGTGAGCCTTGATGGAGCGTGGAGAGCAAGAAGGGCCACTGTCAGATAAAGTTTGAGAGACAGGGAGGGTCCCAACCACATAGGGTCTCACAGGCATTGTTAAGGGATTTTGTCTCTATCCAGAACTAACAACAACAGCGATAGAATAGCTAACCCTTATTGAACGCTAACTGTGTGTCTTATACCCTTCACAGTGTTTTAGAGATGTGTTACTCTTATAGTCACATCTTTTACTTGTTAAAAGTCAAAGACACTAGCTAAAAGTGGATAAGATTGGTGGAATTGGAGAAAGTGGACAGATAAATATGTGTGAAATTTGGAAAGGAAAAATCAGGGAACTTGGCCTAGGACGTATGCCAGAGAGTAGGGTGTGACAAAGTCAGAAAGGGGAAGATTTCACTCTGGCTTTTGAGATGGATAGATGATATACTTCACCAGGATAATGAACACTAGAAGAGGCCATATTGTGGACATGTTGAATCAGAAGGGCTTGAAGTACCTGGAAGCAGTTGTCAAGGCACTGGCTGTTATTGGCAGAATGACCCTCCAAAGATGTCCTTATCCTGATCCCTGGATTCTGTGAATATGTTACCTTATGTGGCAAAAGGGACTTTGGAGATGTGATTAAGGTTAGGAGGCTTAAAGGATATTCCTGGATTATCTATATGAGTCCAATATAATCACGTGAGCCCTAAAAGCAAAGAAATTTTCTTAAATATGGCACCCAAAACACAAGCAATCAAAGAATAAATCAGATGTAGTGGATTTAATCTAAGTGAAAAACCTCTGTGCACCATAGGTTCTATCAATAAAGTGAAAAGAGTGGGAGAAAATATTTGCACGTCATATGTCTGACAAGGGTCTAGTATACTGAATATATAAAGAATTACAATTCAATAATAAAAGGCCAAAACCCAATTAAAAATGTGGCAAAGGACTTGAATAGATATCTCTCCGAAGAAGATAGATAAATATTCAATAAGCTCCTGAAAACATGGTCCATATTATTAGTCTTCAGGGAAATGCAAGTTAACTATACAATGAGATACCACTAGAATGACTGTAATAAGGTGGGAAGAAAAGGAAAATAGCAGATGTTGACAAGGATATGAAGAAGCTGGAATTTCTGCACAATGCTGCTAAGAGCATAAGATGGTGCAACTTCTGTGGAAAACATTTTGGCTGTTCCTCAAAGGTTAAACATGGAGTTACCTACCATCTGACCCAGGATTCCACTCCTTGGCACATAACCCAACAGAAATGAAAACCTATGTTTATACAAGAACTTGGACATGAGTGTTCACAGCAGCGTTAGTCACAACAGCGAAGGGTATAAGCAACTGAAAAACCTAGCAATTGCTCAATGAATGAACAAAATGTGGTACACCCACGCAAAGGAATATTATTTTTCCATAAAAAAAGGAATGAAGCATTGATATGTGGTACAATATTGGATGAATTTTAAAGACATTCTGAGTGAATGAAGCCAGGCACAAAAAACTCACGTATTATGTGATTCTGTTTATATGAAATGTCCCAAATAGGCAAATCCATAGAGACCGAAGATATTAGTGGGTGTCAGGGAACAGGGAGGAGAAAGTGGGGTGACCGCTAAGAGGCACCTGGTTCCCTTTTAGGGTGATGGAAATATTCTGGAATTAGATAATGGTGATGGTTACATAAGATTGGGACTATACTAAAAACCACTGAATTAGACACTTTAAATGGTGAATTTCATGTTATATGAATTTTACCTCAATAAAAAAATTGTTTAAAAGAAGGAAAAGTTTGGGGTGCCTGGTGGCTCAGTGGGTTAAGCCTCTGCCTTCAGCTCGGGTCATGATCTCGGGGTCTTGGGACGGAACCCCACATTGGGCTCTCTGCTCAGCAGGGAGCCTGCTTCCTCCTCTCTCTCTGCCTGCCTCTCTGCCTACTTGTGATCTCTCTCTCTGTCAAATAAATAAATAAAATCTTAAAAAAAAAGGAAAATTTTAAAAGCCGAGAATTTTCTCCGAGAGCAATCAGAAAAAATGAGGCTAAAGGAGAAGCCAGAGGGATTCAAGGCATGAGAATTCAATATGTCCTCGCTGGTTTGAAGAGGGAGTGGCAGCGTGGTGAATGCAGGTGGCCTTGAACTGAAAGAGGCTCCCAGCAAGGGAACAGGGGCCTCAGCCCTCTCAGCACAAGGAACTGAATCCTGTCAACACCTGAATAAGACTGGAGGTGGATTCATCCCTAGATCTTCCAAAGGGGACACTATCCCACTGCTACCATGATTCTGACCTTGTGGGACCCTAAGCAGAAGATACCCCCGAGCCTCACTGCACCAGCACTTTTAACCCATGGAACTGTGAGATAATAAACGCATATTGTCTTAAGCCACTAGGTTGATGGTCATTTGTTATGGTAGCAATATAAAAACTAACAATACATGACAACTTTTATGGAAACAGGTGGTAGCTAGAATTATCTCGGTGATCACTCATAATATATGTCAATGATGCATCACTATGTCATACACCTGAGACTACTGTACCATTGCATACTAACCACACATCAATTAAAAAAAAAAATCTCACTGGTTATGTATAGAAAAGGGTTTACCTATACATAACACCCATGCATCATTTTATATAGGGACTGACTACAGCCATGAACATGGACCAGAGAATCCATGGGGGCAGAAGGGTGAGAAGATGTAGGACCTAGGACCCAACTCTGTGGGGGTGTGACAGAAACAGAAGGAGGAGGAGCCTTGAGACACAGGGAAGATTAGGACAGTGATTAGCCATCTTCCCTGGCAGGCGACACCCCAACATGGAAGTGAAGAGTGGCAGTACCACAGCCTTTCTGGGGATAGACCTTCTGTCCCTATCAAATTTCTAAGAGAACCCTGTTAGTGCTGGTGAAGCAGTTGCTTTTAAAGTTTAAGGACAAAGCGCACCTGGGTGGTTCAGTCGGTTAATCGTCTGCCTTTGGCTCAGGTCAAGAACTCACGGTCCTAGGATCAAGCCCCTGGGTGGACTCCCCGTGCAGAGTGGAACCTGATTCTCCCTCTCCCTCTGCTCCCCGATCAGCACCCGTGCTCTCTCTCTGTGCCCCCCCGCAGCGAATTAATTAATTAATCAATCAAGGATGAGACATTCCAATAGTTCATAGAGCAATCAGAATTCATGCAAAAGATAAACATCAAAATCTTGTCTAAAGGAGATAATAACACAGTTGGCCATATAGAGGCTTATACAAAGAAGGCCAGAACTGACTCAAAAAGCAGGACGTGGTGAGCCAGAGGACTTTTTTTTTAAACCATAATTTGGGATGGTCACGGTAATAATGAATGACTATCCCAGTTTCAAATATGCTCTTGTGGATGTAACTGGTGCATGTGTGTTACTAAAATATGAATCCTAAAATGAGAAGCAGTTCCTGGGACCAGATGGAAATGAATTCTGTTGAAAAAGAGAAAAAAACACCTAATATATTTGAAATGTCCCAGTTTCTGTATAAAAAGAAATAAGGTAGACACTTTTTTGTTTTGTCCAAATAAATGATTCATCAGTTAAAAAAAAAAGTCACTGTTTCAGTCAATGTTCTTAGTCTCAGACAACAGAATCCATGCTAGCTCATTTAAATAAAAGAGATTTATTAAAACTCATAGGCAACTTAAAGAATTGTTGGGAAAGACAAGAAAACAGACTCTGGGCTGAGGTTCCAGGAATAACTCCGCGAACTGCACTGCAGAGACAGTCATTTAAAAGGAGATCCTGCCTGCATCGTCAGGGAGCTACTGGTCTGGAAGCTTCCTCCCGCTGGCCATCCTGCCCCTGTGAGCACCTGTCTGAGGCACACCTGCGCAATGGACACCTCATGCCCCTCCTGCCTACAATGTTGCTGTGTCTAATGGCAGTCCTCTGAGAGAGTGTCTCATTGTTGGAGACTGACTCTCATCAGCACTGTCACAGCTCACCTAGAGCGGGTGCCATGACGAGGGAAACACAGGGATCATGGGTTAGCTAAGTAAGGTGGAGCCAGTGCAGTCACAGAATTGGAGTGGTGGGCAAGGGAAAGAATTGCAGCCAGTAAGTATAATCAAGAATTTTGAGAGACTGAGCTGCAGAGAGGTGGGCAGAGAAAGGGTAGCAGTAGGTTCGGGGCAGGGGGAAAGGGAGGGTTTCCTTTCTTTTCTTCTGACTTGGATTGGCTTGGTTTGCAGATTTAAAAACAGATGAGGAAGAGCTCTTGGGAGGGAGGAGTTGACTATAAAAGAGAAAAGGGATAATGCAAAGAAAAAAGAAGAATGGCCCAGAATGTGAGCTTTCCGAGAAGTCAGGAGGCATGGTAGAGACAGGCGGCATCCTGAGCTCAGGAGGGAATGGCACCTTGACTCAGAGGAAGTCTGTTTCTCTCTGGACCAAGATTGGAATGGCAAAGGTGGAAGGAAGTTTGCAGAGATGATCACAGAGAGGCAGGGCATCTCCATCTGGTGGCTTCTATTTTCTCTGTGCGGTGGGATGCTCAGTCATCTGCTGAAGGGGAGGAGGAGGCGTGGGTGTCCAGGACGGAGGAGAGGTGATACTTGAATGATCATCTGGAAAGAGAGAGAGCCAGTGGCCAGGGAGACCTAAAGGCGCGTGAGGCAGCAGGGTAGAACATGGTGTTCCCAGGGTGCGGTGGGGATAGGGGAGTAGGGGAACCATGGGCTCTTGCATAATTCCTCCAGCCCAGAGAGAAAGTATATATGTACTTTCTGTCTTATCTAGGATTAGGGCTTCTGCCAGATGGGTTCCACAGGGTTCCCCATAAGGCCCTGGGAGACACCATAACAATTCTGTTTGTTAGTTTGCAACTCTTCGTAAGTTTCAGAGCTCACTAAACTTTGACCACCCCCGCCCCCACCCTGGACCCCAAGTCCCTCCCAAAGCATAGAAGAAGCTGTACAAATGAGGAAAATCAAAGTAACTACATCCCTTCATATCACCCAAATATAATGAAATAAATGAATACAGTCTAG
The DNA here is from genome assembly GCF_010015895.1 of Lontra canadensis. Classification (NCBI taxonomy): domain Eukaryota; kingdom Metazoa; phylum Chordata; class Mammalia; order Carnivora; family Mustelidae; genus Lontra; species Lontra canadensis. The sequence continues at coordinate 5,267,359 of NW_022631051.1, forward strand.
TGTCAAGAAGATGGCTTTTAGTTTCAATTAGCTAGAACATGGCATCTACTTTGGAAAACAGTATGGAGATTCCTTAAGAAATTAAAACTAGAGGGGTGCTTGGGTGCCTCAGTGGTAACTTCTGCCTTCGGCTCAGATCATGATCTCAGGGTCCTGGGATCGAGCCCCGAGAGCCTGCTTCCCCCCCTCTCTCTGCCTGCCTCTCTGCCTACTTGTAATCTCTCTCTCTGCCAAGTAAATAAATAAAATCTTAAAAAAAAAAAAGAAAAGAAATTAAAGCTGAAGCTACCCTATGACCCTGCAATTGCTCTACTGGGTATTTACCCCAAAGATACAGATGTAGTAAAAAGAAGGGCCATCTGTACCCCAATGTTCAAAGCAGCAATGGCCACGGTCACCAAACTGTGGAAAGAGCTAAGATGCCCTTCAACAGATGAATGGATAAAGAAGATGTGGTCCATATATACAATGCAGTATTATGCCTCCATCAGAAAGGATGAAAACCCAACTTTTGTATCGACATGGATGGGACTGGAGGAGATAATGCTGAGTGAAATAAGTCAAGGAGAGAAAGTCAATTATCATATGGTTTCACTTATTTGTGGAGCATAAGGAATAACACAGAGGACATTGGGAGATGGAGAGAAGTGAATTGGGGGAAATTGGAGGGGGAGACAAACCATGAGAGACTGTGGGCTCTGAGAAACAAACTGAGGGTTTTGGAAGGGAGGGGGTGGGGGTTAGGTGAGCCTGGTGGTGGGTATTAAGGAGGGCACGTATTGCATGGAGCACTGGGTGAGGTGCATAAACAATGAATCTTGGAACACTGAAAAAATAAAATAAACATTAAAAAAAATAAAGAAGTCTGGCATCTGCCTCTTGCTAGTTAGCATATTACCTGATCTGGTTGAGTTTGAGTTTCTACACATGTGTGTGGATAGAACTTAAGGCAGCCACCATGACCCCAATGAGTTAGCCCTAGCCCACAGAATACAACAAAGGTGGTGGGATGCCATTCCCAGGTTCTGTTACGTGAAACTCCATCTTATTAGATTTGCTCTAGAGTCTTGCTCTCCCTCAAAGGTTTGAAGAAGCAAGCTACCGTAAGTTCTATGTCCACCAGGAAAAGAATCCTTCCAATACCCTGCATGAACTTGGAAGCAGACCCTTCTCCTTTCGAGCCTCCAGATGAGAACCCAGCCCTGGTCAAGACCCCAACTGCAGTTTTGCTAAGGACCCAACGAAGTTGTGCCAGGTGGGACTTCTGCCCCATGGACACTGAGAGGATGAATGCATGTTGTCTTAAGCCATTAAATCTATGCCAGTTTGTTACATAGCGTAAAAGACTAATACAATGTGTAGACATAAGGATAATAGCATTTGCTTTGCTGGATTGACTAAAGAGAACCCAAGTTATAGGAGAGTGGCCAACACAATTCCAGGCATGAGTGGACATTTGCCCTGCTGTCTTTGCAGGGAATCTTAGAGCCCTTAAGAGGTTACTCATTCCAACTCAGGGTCAGGAAAGCAAGGGAGTAGTATTTCAGCTGGACCCTGAATAGTTAGTGAGATGTTGCTTTGTGAAGAATGAAAGGAAAAGGAGCACTAGATAAGACGGGATGCAAAGCAAAAGTAAAGACTCATACAGGCGAACGACGTGGGCAGTGACGCCAAGTAAGATCACATGGCCTGAGTCTGGATTTGCGTCAAAGAGTTGGGGACTAGGTCCCAGGACCCTTCGAATGTTAAGCTCAGGAAATGCTCACATTTTAAGTGAATCACATGCATATATTTTTTTTCCAAATTGAAATTGAAACCAAGAGATTGAGTCAGATGTCAATTCTAATCTAGCAATTATAGAGTACATTATCATCAAAACTTAACTCTTCTGCTTTTTACTCAGTTAAAATTGATATTTGAATGACTACAAGAAGGCAAAAGGAGCTCTTTCTTCCACATCTATCTGTTGTGCATCTGTGTGCGTGTGGCAGCTGTGTCTCTCCTCTGCCTGGAGGGTGACAAGGGACCCGGGTGCCCAGCCCTGAAACTCACTACTGATCTTACACCAAGATCTGCTGCCTGGCCATGACCCTGTGCAGCAGGACGGTAAGGCAGGCCCTTCCTGAGGGTCTGAGGGGAACCTCCCTGAGAACGTCAAAGCCGTTTGGAAGCTTCCGTCTAGACTTCCCTCCCTTCCCCCTTCTGTCACTGTGCTCAGCCTTGCCCGGTGGTCTGGCCACTCCTCTATTATCCCCCAATCCTCTCCCCATTTTCTCTTCCCCCTAACCAATTTCTTGCACAATTAATCCTGTCATGGCATCTGCTGTTGAAAGACCCAGAATAACACAAGTGGGGGACAGGAATGCTCTGAGGAAATGGGCAATTCGATGGGGATGCGGAAGTGGACCCCCCACCTCTCAGCAGGTGAAGAGTCTGCCTTTCTGGTCAGCAGATGGGGCATTGAGAGCCCCCAGTGTAAGATATTGGCTCAGTTGCTCAAGATTTCACCAGCGGTGACTGGAGAAGTTCTGGTGGAGGAGAATGCTGTGACAGGTGCAAGCAGGCATTTAAAAACATAGGTGGCATATGTCTGCAGAAGCAGCACCAGGGGCTGGATGCCGCTAGGCTGGGTCGGTGGCCGGCAGAAGAAGAATGAGTTACTGAGGCCTGCTGACATAGGGTCTCTGTGAGAGATTACAAAGGGGCCTTTATCTCCCACGGCAGAATGACAGGCACAGCCGATGTGCAGGCTGAAGAGCTCATTGTGAGGGTCCTGGAGCTCCAAGGAGGTGGCAGTGCTCGTCAAGGCAGCTCTATTATCCAAAGGCCTGGGCCCTGGTGGGGAAAACCTGGCATCTTGAAGTGTGGGACAGAAACATCTTGAATGATGGCCTGAAGACGTGGATTCAAAAGAGGCTCCTGGACCCTCTGGGCCCAAGAGCTGGCCCACCCTTCCCTAGTGAGGTCCAGTCCTTTTGTTGTGCTGGCAAATTCTGCAGAGGCCCCTCCCCATATGACAACAGGAACCCCTTGAGGGGCTATCCCACCTCTCCTCTCAGCTTCGGCTTCGGGATGTATATATGTATATATATATATATTTTTTTTTTTTTAAGATTTTATTTATTTATTTGACAGAGAGAGAGAGAGAGATCACAAGTAGACAGAGAGGCAGGCAGAGAGAGAGGGAGAAGCAGGCTCCTCACTGAGCAGAGAGCCCGATGTGGGGCTCAATCCTAGGACCCTGAGATCATGACCTGAGCCGAAGTCAGAGGCTTAACCCACTGAGCCACCCAGGCACCCTTCGGGATGTATATTAACTGGTGGGAAAGAAGCTGGAGAAGTGGGCAGTGATAGTGAGAACTGCCCCTGCATCAAACAGCACCAGCGGCAGATAAAAGATTTTGTATTTGCTCCGTGCAATGCTTGCTCCTGGGGCTAAAACTGTGACCCAGTTGAAGTAACTGACTTATCAAACTAACGGCTTGCTCCTCGAGGTTGACTTCAAGATCCCTGCCTCCTAGGCTCACCAAATTCAAAACTATGCTGTCTCGAACTAACCAATCTGATCCCATTCATTGTCTCGCAAGACACCCCTTAAAGTCACTCAGTCCAAGCCCGAACAACCTCCCTATGCCTTACCCTAATTTCTCCATGTCACAGCACTCTGAAACTAACAATGTTGTGGCTGCCTGGGTGGCTCAGTCAGTTAAGCGTCTGCCTTCGTCTCTGGTCATAATCCCAGAGTCCTGACACATTGGGTTTCCTGCTCAGTGGGGAGACTGCTTCTCCCTCTTCTTCTTCCCCGCACTCATTCTCTCAATCTCTGTCTCTCTCTCAAATAAATAAATAAAATCTTTTTTTTTTTTTAATTAAAGAAAGGGGCGCCTGGGTGGCTCAGTGGGTTGAGCCTGTGCCTTCAGCTCAGGTCATGATCTCAGGGTCCTGGGATCGAGGGCTCTCTGCTCAGCAGGGAACCTGTTTCCCCCCCACACACACACACTCTCTCTGCCTGCCTCTCTGCCTACTTGTGATTTCTGTCTGTCAAATAAATAAATAAAATCTTTTAAAAAGTTTTTTTTATTAAAAAAAATGAAAGAAAGAAAATAAAACTAACAATGCCATGTTCTATCCTGCTATGGATCTAACACGATCTGCTTTGCTTGATCAACAAGGGCTTCTGGTGGTATCTTTGGGAAGACCACCATCAACACGAAACAGAGATGGCTAATAGTAATCCAGAATAAATTCAACACATCCAACATTTCTCACTTTGGCATTTGCCGGTTTTCTTTCTTTTATTCACCTAGGATGTGTCAACTGAATGAGTTTTAACCCACCCCTTCTCTCAACAGAGCAAATGTAGTGAACATTTAAGAAACAAATCAGGAAATGTATCGATGAACACACTTCATATTTGACATTCAAGGAAATAATTGTTGCCTCACCTGAGAGAGGAAATAACAACCGTTATCGATAACTTTCTTACTCCTATAAGAGCTCCTTCATGACCCTCCCTTCTTTATTTTACCTAGAAAGTTATATACTTTGTCTGTATCTATTCAGTTGAATAAGAATTCTCTTGGTGAGTTAATGGCTAAATTTTGGCTGGCCTTTCCACGTTCTGAAGTAGTTGCCAAGTTTGTAAGGCATGCACTGAAGAAGATATGAAGAACAATATTTAGTACACCTGGGCTGTTTAGAGGAAAAACCAAATTTGGATAGGAATGTCCCTTTTAATGAATTTAGACATTGGCCTCTTAAAAAAGGTCCCCACTGTCCACATCTGTCATTTGAAAACCACTGTGATTCCTCCAGCAAATGGAGGAGGTAAACCCATCAGGAGAAGTAGGTATTTGTTGTTGTTACTCATGATCATATTTTTAAATCTATTTTTATGGATTTAAAAATATATTCATAATATCATGGGTGTTAAAAGAAGCCGACATAACTCTTCACATAGACTGCTTATGTCTCAGATACAAATTCTATTCCCTGAGCAACAGATCTTCCCCTAAAGTCAAGTGCAAATCAAGGGTTCACAAATTTTGTTCTTTTCCCACTGGTTTCCATTATAACTTCCTGTCTTGTCATCATTTCTAATAAGAAACATGTCCTGAGCTATTACTATCCATTATTCCCTGACTCTTCCAATGGATTTGTGATCTGGTTACCCGGTCATAGCTCAGCACACAGGAATGGTAATTATAGTTCCAGAAAGTAGGGGATAAGGCCAAATGAGAGGGCGGTCTGTAAGGGTCATGGCAATGGTTGCTAACCTAGTTTTGAATTTCTGCTTCACCCCTATGGACTCAAGATTTTCTGCCTGGTAATTTCTCTGTAAATAAATTCTCAAATACAGGCAGGATTTAAAGCATTATTTTGATCGTATTACTCCCCTGATCAAAACATTCCACTGCCTACTGATAAAAGTCCAAAGTCCTCAGGCTGAAATTTCAGGTTTTCTAAAATCAGATCCCTTCCTATTCTTCTAGGTTTATTTTCTACTATTCCCCATCACAACCCAGAGTCCTCCACCAAGCTGACCTAGTCAACATTCCCAGCACAGCACTGGCATTTTTTGGCCCTGCCCTCCCCTCTCAGGACTCTGCTTATCTCTTTCATCATTTCAGGACCCCAGAGGTTCAGCCAGGTGTAACGTAAGGGAGGAACCCACCGGAATTAAGGCGACCATAGAGAGAGGGGTGGACCCTGCACTTCAGTGGGGTGTGGGATCGTTAACATAAACATGCATCACCCTTGAGACCTCCTTGTCTGCTTGTCTCATCCTTCTGCCTTCTTACCCCTTTCTGTTAACATCTGTGTATCGTGATTTTAACAGAGGTCATTTAAACATGCCTTACAAACTGTTTAAACATGTCTTGGAGAGTTGACTGTCCCTCTTGTTTCCCAATCCCGGACACCATATAGCTGTGTTCAGTCTGCTCTATATTTGCCCATTGATAGCTCCCTTCATCCAGCCCCAGCTCCTTCCCTCCCCACTACCACCCAACACCCCCCCCCCCGCCCCCCGCAACTGGATTCCCCTGGGCTTTCTTTAAGGGCTGGAATTCTGCCTCCTAGACATCTTTGTGCCCACACCTTCTAACAGAGGACTTTGCATATAGCACATTGCATTGACTTGATCTCAGAAAAGCGACAAAAGAGCAAAATACTTTTGCAATCCAAAGAATACATTTGTAACGAGAACCCTCAACCACAGTTGTCTGCAGTGGGTGTCAGAGTCTGTTGAAGCAGAGCCCCATGTGTGCACCACCAGGCTGCGTTCCTGTCTGCTCACACTCTCTTAATTCTTGCCTACAGTTGGAAGAAGGCAAGTGTCCCCTTTGGGCCTATCTCATCTAGGGAGAGGTAGAAGTGGTCTGTAGTTCACGAGACAGGTTGTTTTGTCTTCGTGGTGCCAAACAATTGCTTGGACATGGTTTTTTAATCAGTCTGGGTTTCTCAAAACAGCCTGAAATGACCAAAGAAAAAGTGTCATAGAAAAGCAAGGAAAATGTCACGTAACACATGGGGTTTTCTCTTTGAACGGGAAGGTGTCCGAGGTTTCAAGGGAAAAGCACTAACTTGTAGGTATAGAAAAATCCTTATCTTTATTTTAATCTTGAAGTTCTTGGACCTTCGTGAAAGTTCTTTGTTGAGCTGCTTCTCTGAAAAGGCAGTTGCTAGCAGGTCACCTTCTTGTGACTCCTTTAACCTCAAAAGGATGCTTTGGTAGGCCACGTAATGATGATCAAATCTACCCAAAGAACAGGCCATGACAACATTAAATGGTTTATTTGTTTCCTGCACCTGTTTTTGTTACTTTCCAAGCCCCTGGAGAACCAAAGGCAGCCTTTCTGCTGCTCTGAGAAATTATTCTGTCTGGAATATTTGATCACACACCAGAACAGTGGCCAAATGGAAAATAATATGCCCGATGTCCACCCAGGCAGCAGGAAGTTGGCCAGAATGTGGCATCTCCTAATTTAAATGACACAAAACCTCACATTCATCCGGAACTGGTCTTCTCAGAGATCCCAGCTGTTTGTAGATCCTAGAATCCCAGAGGGCTGAGCCCACTTAGAAATCCTACAGTTCATCACATTCATTTTTCAGGCTGAGATTCAGACTGTCTGAGACTCAGACAGGTTGAATGATATCCCCATTAATTAATCACTAACTAGAGGCAGATCCAGTTCTAGAAGGAACCCAGGTGAACCCAGGTGTCCTACCTCCAAATTAACAAGGAAAACTGACCCCTATCCATTTCTTTTTTATTTTTTAAGTAAGCTCTACACTTAACATGGGACTTGAACTCACAGCCCTGAGACCAAGATTTGCATGCTCTACCAAATGATCCAGCCAGGCCCTCCGGTCCCTATTCATTTTGATACTCTGATTATTTCAGAACCTAGCATGAAGACATTTCATTCCAGAAACCATGACCGACTCCCAGACAATTTCAACAGATAACATGGAGAAGACTTAGACTAGTTAAATCAATCATAGAGAAGTCTAAGTGCACAAAAGGTGAGGGTTGGGATCCTCATTAAGTCAGACTCTGAATTTTTCACACCAAGAAGTTAGTTAAAGATAATCACATTTTTGACAGTCATCCATCCATCCCAGAACTATTAAAATAACATTTAAACCCTACTTGGCGATTTTTAAGGGAGTTAATTATATAAGCAGTCTCCATAATCTGATGTATTCCCCCCCAACCCCCAATGCATTTGTAAGCAAGCAACTTGGAGCTCGGTGTGCCTTTTGCTGTAAGGAAAGTATCAACTAGAAAAAGGAGTCTCTGAGCTGGCCCATCGAGGTCTATTTGACCACCAGATCAGGGGACTCTGGTCCTTCCAGGCTGGACCTGAGTCCTGTCTGGACACCAGGAGATCAGTACTGCAAGAGTGAGGAAGAGGTCGGTGACCGAAAGGAAAATGGCATCAGGGAAATGGCCTGGATCTTTCAATTCTTTCTCTGGCCCTTGCCAGCCCTTTGAATAAATCCCTTACTGTCTTTGAACCTTGGTTGTTCTCCTATAAAGTGGAGCCAACGGCTAACCCACAGAGCTCTTGGGAGGAGACAATGAGACGAATGTATGTGAAGGTCCCAGCTCTGTGCTGACACTGAACAGGTACTCAGCAAGTTACTCTCCCTAACCTCCCACTGTCCAAAGTGCAGTCACCCCCAAAGGTCTGAACACCACCTCCTTCCCTAGATTAGCGTGTTTCTTTCTCCAAGCCCCCATTTTACTAGTGGTCCCCAAGCCCTTCACCTCAACTTATCCCTGGCTCTCAGTCAAATCCCTCTCCCCAAGTTCAGCTAGGTCTTCAAAAGGAAAAGTATCTGATTGAAGAGTCACACTTGAAAGCCATCAACTTCAGAATCCTCTGGGCAGTAGGTATATTTTTGAACAAAGCTGTTCAATAACCAAAGTGAATCTCAAATCCATTTGTCAGGCATGATGACAAAATCAAAAGAAATTTTGAGACAGTGTTAAGAGAAGCAGTCATGACTGGGAGATCCAGCCCTGCCTCAGAGCTCACTCTAAATCATCAGCCAGGGTATTCTTGCTTTTAACATCTAGCATTCCTGTGAACACTACCTCTTCCACTCAATTTTGATTACCAGGGCCCAGAAGTGTAGTTCCAGCAGAGATAGTGAGAGGCTGGTTGGTTGCTATGTCCTTGATGGTAAGGATCATTTGTAATTCCTGCAATTTCTTGTCAGGTGCTGCCTGATCTCCCTTTCTTTGGGCAATCCTTCTCCATATTTTGGGAAAGAGAGATTCCAAATGACATAATCATTTAAGTGTGGGTGGTCAAAGTCTCCAACCTCACCTCTGCCAACCTGAAACACGGTGTCTCCTGATTTGGAGGGCAAGTGTACTTTATTTGTGCCTTTATCATCCATGAGGCCTAGAATTGCATTTAGTACAGGCTCATTTGAAGGATGAATGAATGAGTGAACAAATGAATGAAATTCTAAATTCTAATTGACATTATTAGTGCTCATTTCCAAGTCTCATCTCCCCCGAGCACATGAAAAACTACAGGTCAAACTTCCCTGCCATCAAATGGGGCCATGTGACTGCAAGTAGAAATGACATGTGTCACTTCTGATCCAAACTGCAGATAGGAGATAGGGCAGGATTTCCCTGGTAGGCCACCAGCCACATTAGAGACAGCAAAGCCTCTGTTAGCCTGAGTTCCTGAGTCACAACAGATCACTCCTCTACACCTGCTGACCTGTGTGGGACATATAACATGAGCAAGAAATATATCTTTGTTGAAGGATTTTTGTTCTGTGGCATAACCCAGCCTATCCTGACCAATACAGCCAATGACCACTTAAAGGTAAAGGCAAAGAGGCTGCATATTTTGTCAAGTTCATAAGGGCTCCTGAGAATGTTTTCTTGCCTGAATTTTGATTGTTATATGGCATCAATCTTATTAGGCATCACCTAAAAGTTAAGAGCCACCGGAGGATGTCTACGCAGTCTGCAGTTTCACTGGCATGAGAGCAGAAAGCCAGGATGCCCTTCAGTTATAGTGAGTTGGTTCCCCTGGCACGCTGCAGGTCAGAACAAGGCAGATTATCAGGGGAATATGCAATACACAGTATGAAAACAGCTTCATACATCAAACTCACATCCATGGAAACATATTCTCGATTGATCTGTGCATAAATGTTTAAAATGCACTTTATTTCATTTTTAGGTTTTGAAATGAGGGGTTGACATTTGCAGGAATGAGCACCATATGTGCCTTGTCAAGTCTGCGGCATGCTCAGTGGGGCAAACCCAGCTCCCCCGCATGGCGTCATCCACTTTGCAACCTCTTGGGATACCTTGTTTTTCATCTATGGGCAACATTTGGCCAGAGGCTACAGGCAGCAGGGACAGGGACAGGAAGAGTCCACTTTTTGGCAGCATCTCCCAATTCACCTCACCCAAAACTCCTATTGTTGTTGATTCCTGTGTTGGCAGTGAATTTCACTAGGATGGGTACCATATGTTCTAGCATTTCTAAAACCAGCTCAGTTTTGAATATATTCTTTGTCTCCATAATCCATCAAAATGCCCCAGAAATTCCTACATTTTAGTATACAAACTACATCTATCAGACAACCTCTCGCACGAGGATGCAATACAAAAATTAATTTTGACAGCCTGTGCCTAATTTCTGGTTGAAATTCATTCACTTCACCCTCATATACCTGCAAACCATACGAGGATAAGTTTTATGCTGACCCCCAGGAGTTCCAGCCAAAAAAGCTTCATATCAAATTGCCTTAGTCTCGAGTGTTTGTTTCAGAATGGGATCTCACTGAGTCACTTAGTCGTATGGGTCTGCTTTGCTGACTGTTAATTACCATATCCCAGGGGTTTTGTGAGTTGAACATTTCAATCATGGAAATGTCACTTTGCCTCTAAGAAGTTTGATCAGAAATGTGAGCTACCTCCCTATTTCCGACCAATATGGTTCAGTTTTTCAGTCTGATTATTCCGTCTACCCCAGCATTGTTTTAGGCCAGGGAGAGCACTACAGTGGGATCTTCAGTAGGCTCTAAGCTACATAGTAGAGATCGACCGTCCCATCACTACCTTTCACGGTTCCATCCCAAGTGTCTGAAATACTGTTAGGATACATCCTTAGGTTGCAAGATCAAACCCTGTTAAAAAAAACAGGTGCCCCAGAGAGGGCACGCTTTAAATTATGGACTACTAAGCCCTTGGCAGGAGCATGTTAGCAACTCCTTTCCAAATGGCATCTGCAGAGAGGGAGGCTTGGAAAGAATGGAGATAGGCCAACACAGACAATTGTTCTAAGCAGAGTATAGCAGAAGGACAGACTTTGTGGGGCACAGAGGGTAGACTCAAGTAGATAAGGTGTGACCATGAAATGCAAAGGATGAAGGGGGTTGATCTTCAATTGAGCCTTTACTCTATGCCAGGCATTACACAAAATGTTTCCTGTGTGTTTACTCCCCTCCGTGACCCTGGGCAATAAGCATATGTTCACTTCACAGATGTGGAAACCACCAGTCAAGGTGGTGGATGATTTCCCCAGAATCACACAGCTGGGATGGGATGAAGCCACCCCCTGAACCTATCTCCTTCTAAAGAATTAACTGTCCCATTTTCTAAATTGGCCAGGACCTCAACACCAATTATTTTAAAACAATGGACATTCACTTTTTTAGTGCCAGAGGCTGAGAAGTCCAGGATTAAAGTGCCAGCAGAGTCTGGCGAGGGCCCTCTTCCTGGCAAACAGAAGCCAGTTCTAATAGCAACCTAATAACCCCATGACCAAATCTTGTTGCTGCAGACTCTGAGGTGACAGACTTAAAAAATTAGGAGCTATGAAGACAGTTTGGCAGCTTCCCCCAAATTAAACATAGTCTATCATATGCTCCAGCAAGTCTACCCCTAGGTATACACCTAAAAGAATTGAAAGCAGAGACTCTAACAGATGTTTGAGTGTAACATTGTTCATAGCAGGATTAATCCCCACAGCCAAAAGTAGAAACAACCCAAGGACCCATTAAAGGATGAATAGATAAACAAAATTGTTACATCCATACTACCATGGAATATTATTCAGCCTTAAAAAAAAAAAAAGAAATTCTGACACATGCTATAACAAGGGTGAAACTTGCGGCTGTTACACTAAGTGAAAAAGCCAGTCAAAGAAGGACAAATATTATATGATTTCACTTATCTGAGGTATTTTGAATAGTTAAATGCACAGAGGCAGAAAGTAAAATGGCGGTTGCCAGGGGCCACGGGGAAGAGAGAATGCCAAGTGATTTAATGGGGACCAAGTTTCTGTTTGGGATGATGAAAAAGTTCTGTGGATGGATGATGGGGTTGGTTGCATAGCACTCTTGCATACATTTAAAGATGCTTTAAATGGAAAGTTCCTCGGTGTATAGATTTTACCACAATTAAAAAAAAAACTCACAAGGACAGGAATTCAGAATTTGACCTTAAATATCTTCTTTTATTCATGAGCACAGAGCATTTTCCTCACATTATGTTATTCTGCTATAGGGTCATGAGATGGTAGAAGCTGGTAGAAGCAGACAGCCTGACGAGATAAAGATAAAGCTTCTGATGGTGTATCAGCTGGTCCTACCAACTAATTTTGCAGAAGGGGAAACTGAGAGCTGAGATGACTTGCCTGAGGCCATGCAACAAGGGAAGTCAGCCTTCAGTGGCCCACGGGCACCTAAAGCCTTGGGCTGCCTGGCCAGGCTTTCTTCTCTAGAGTCAACTTAAAAAATGCAGAGAACAAAGCAGATGGATCAGTGTGCTCACGTGCATGCTTACTTGTCCAAAGGTGAAGGCATGGAAATGATGTGGACATGAGATTCTAGTACAATTAAATTATTTAAACCACTTTGCCAAAAGTTTCCCAAACCTAATGATTAGTTCTTCCCTCAATTACTGCACCTTGACTTTTTTCATCCCTGTGTATGCGTAAGGAATGAGTCCATGTCCTAGCTATGAACTGTCAAACAAATTCCTGATGAACAGGTAGGGAAAAGATTCAGTGGAAATAAAACTCATTCCATTTTTCATGCATCAAGTATTTCCTGAGCACCTATTTTATGCCGGAGACTATGTTATCTCAGGGAGTGTAGCCAAGAACAAGCAATGCTTCTTCCTTGCCTTCATGAAGTACTGGCCTCAGGGAAGGGCATGGGATGCCACAGTAAGGGAAGCCTGAATAGCTTGGTGACACTTGGAGCCCAGTGTTGTAAAGGCTATGACACGAAGTCTGGGTATCGAAGGAGAGGTTGGCATGGTCTATCAGGGTTCAGAGAAGCAGAACCGCTAAGAGATAGACAAAGACACAGGTGGTCCCCTCTAAATTCATATGTTGAAACCCACCCCCAATGGAATTAGACCAGTGCCCTTATAAAAGAGAGCCCAGAAACTCCCTCTCTTGTCGGCTTTGTGAGGACACAGTGAGAAGATGGCCATCTGTGATGAAGAGGGTCCTCAGCAGAGGCCAAATCTGCCAGAGCCTTGATCTTGGACTTCCCAGCCTCCAGAACCATGAGAATAAATTTCTGTTGTTTATAAGCTACCCAGCCTGTGATATTTTGTCATAGCAGCATGATCTAAGACAGCTAGGTAGTTAGGTAAATAAATAAATAGATAGATAGATTTGCTACAAGGACTGGCCTCATGCCATTGTGGGGGCTGGCTAAGTGCCTTCTACCTGGCTGTTGTCTTCACATCTGAGGCTGGAGCCTGAAGCGAACAGGGTAGGAGATAGGGGAAAGAAAGATGAACATAAAGTGGCAGGAGATAAAGAAGCCCTCTTGTTGCCTCCCAGACACCCCCTCTGTCATGGACAAAAGCATACATCTGGCTCAGGAGTGGGAGAACCTGGAAGAGAGAAGAACTCGGGGCCAGCCCTTGCCTACCGCCCATGAGGTGAGCCAGCAGGTGTGAGACCCCAATGTCAGCTCCAGACAGCCTGCTGCCTCATCTCCACCTTTCCTACCTCCTATGAGATCTGTTTTGTGGCTCATCGTGGCTGGTCACTTACAGGGAAGGGAGTTCTGAGAGATGCGGTTGCCCTTGTCAAGCTGACAGATTTTAAAGCCACCACAAAAGACAACCTACCCTAGACTAGAGGCTGGGGGAAGTTTCCAGGAGGAAGTGACATGGACGCTGAGACCCAAAGGATGGCAGATGGTGGCCACACGGAATGAGGAGACAGTTCCACGGGTTTCGGGACAACAATAAGAAACAGACCCTGTCTGAGAAAGTTAGCATTTTTAAAAGGAAATAGAAACTAAAAGAAAAAAGATGAACTTGTTTTGAACTTGTTTCAAAACCAAGAATATAGCACATTTTTCTAGCAGCTATAATAGTGAATTGAAGCCAATAAAACAGTAGAGAAGCGGCTTTCCTACCTGCGGCGTGATTCACAACTTCCTCTACTTCCTGTTCATCCGTCCTCCCTACTCCCTTCCAGCCCCTTTCCGGTCCTCCTCACTGTCAAGGCAATCAAGCCAAGTGGGACCCCCATCACACAGATAACCTTCGCTTATTTCTTATAGACCTTACCCAGGAGTGAGATCGATCACAGGATAGAAACCCCACTGCTTGGAGCCAGTGCCCCACGTCATCTCAGTACAGGTTGCCAAAATCCCAGTGTGTAAGAGCCTCTGATTCCTCTGTGTATCTTCACGGTCAGAGCCAGGCATCCCACCCCCAGCGAGGACATGCCAGACCTGAGACCCTGGGTCAGTGCCTCACTCACTTTCAAACACAGTATGTCCTCCAGATTCATCTGAGTCCATGTCCTTAAGGGAAACCCAATGTGTTGGAAGAAAGGCAGGCTTCCTGTCTTTCTAGTCGAACACAGCACCTTTTGGAAAGCTAATCATTCAAACCACCCTAACAGGGCTGGTCTCAAGACTTGCAGCGCACAGCCTGAGGTAGGGACCACAGTGGTAACCTAGGACTGGGTATGGGATGGGGGGAATGCACATGTTTCCAAGCAGAAACGTAGCCTCCCAGATCTCAGGTCTTGCTCCCAGTCATGAGGTAGCAGATCCTTGGTTCCCCACTAGATCGGGGGTCCCCAAGACCACACTCAGATTCTGGGATTCACAGAAAGAAAAAAAAGCTGATCTACCCATGTTTATGGCTTATGACAGTGAAAGGATATAGATTAAAATCTGTCTGGGTGACTCAGTCAGTTAAGCATCTGCCTTAGGCTCAGGTCATCATCCCAGGGTTCTGGGATCAAGCCCCACACTGGGCTCTTTGCTCAGCAGAGAGTCTGCTTCTCCTCCCTCTGCCCCTTCCCCAGCTGATTCTCTCTCCTTCTCTCTCTCTCTCTCTCAAATAAATAAAATCTTTAAAAAATAAATAAGTACATAAAATAAAATCAGCCAAGGGAAAAGTCTGAGAGGCCCAGGAGAGTTCCAAGAGTAAGTTTCCGGTCTTCTGTCCCCACCAGAGCCCTGTGGACAGCACCTCCTTCTCCCAGGAACAAGGTGTGAGAATATGAGCCAAATATTGCCAATCAGTGACACTTACATGAGCCTTGGTGCCCAGGGATTTTACTAGGGTCAGTCACATAGGCGTGGGGTACCCTCATGATTGACCTTAGCTATTTAGATTCTAGCATCTCCAAACTGGGGCAGAATCGCCAAAGCCCCCATCATAAATCGCAGTGAGATCACAGATTACCTGGCATGGCCCGGTGCCCCAGGTAAATAAAGACCCTCTTGTCAGGCAGGATATTCCAAGGACTTAAATTTCTCTGTCAGGAACCAGTCAAGAGCTAGAACTTTCAGAATGTGCTGAGTTCGGACAACCAAGCCTACTGGGTCAACCAAGTACTGTTCATCCACACATTTTGCTCACATTTTGTTCTGAGAGGGAAGTACCGTGGTCCTGCGTGACCAACACTAGTCAGGAGGCTTCCTGTCATTAACCCACCGGTGACCTCAGGTTAAGACCCATTAGGTCAGGTTAAGAGTCTCCTTGCCTTTGTTTCCTCATCTGTGAGGTGATAGCAGTAATGTCCACTCCAAATTTCCTGAAAGGTGCTATGAGAGTCAAATGACACAGTGGACGAGATAAGTACTAAGCCTCCCGTACTCACTAACATCAGGGCTAACAAGGCGTCCAAGTCAAACGGCACTCTAGGGATTTCCGTCTATTTTGCAGCCATTTTGTTTTTCCCCCTAACAGTTATAAAGTGCTTACTATGTGCCAGGTACTAGGCTTATGGGGATTATCTTATTTAATCCTCATATAATTCTCTGAGGATAGTTCTATTTTTATCCTCATCTGAGAGGACCGAGTTTCGGTAAGGTTACCCGAGGGCACATCTCTTCTTAAATAGCAGAGACAGCTTTGAAACTGAGCAAAGATAACCAGAGCCAGAAAAACCAAGCTAAGTTGGTTGCTTGCCAGGCAAGGGAGAGCAGCTTTGCTCACCCAAAGGTGGGTCCGGTGACGCTCTCTCCATTAAAAGGGAAGAGACTGGATCAGGATACAAAGAAAAGGCTTTGGCCCTCAGAAGATGGAATTCTGAAGGGTGTCATTTGATGACTAGAGGAGAAAACTGAAATATTTGGAGCTGTTCCTCGCTCTGGTTTTTACGACAGAAGCACTATTGTCTGTCAGGTCCAAATGGGTTGTGCAATTAAGAGTGAGCAGGCTCAGGTCACAGCCACTGAGTTTGTGGGTACCTAAGAATTGGGGACATCCTTCTCCTCAGAACTGAGGCTGTCTGTCTCCAGGGCCGAAGATCGGACATCCTCGTATCTGGCCACCTTTGCTCTGTGTCAGCTGTCTCCCTGCCAGCTACCAGCTGCCTCCAGCCAATGTGTCAGGGACCTCGGACCACCTTGAGAGAGCTCATTTTGTCAGTTTTTAACAGGATCATTGTTTTTAAGGAAAACCTCATTTTTATTAGAGAACTGCAGAAGTAAATACTCCCGATTTCTTCTTCTACCATAGGCTCATCTGCTGTTCCTTGTCCTCCAAGATAAATCTAGAAGAGGAGACAGCTGTTCAGTTGCTACAAATCATAGGAACACTCTGGTGCAGAAATCTCCATAAAAGACTTCAGAGAAGATTTATGTCTTAAGGCAGAATTTAGAGGAAAGACAAAAAAATCTTGGCAAGAAGCAGCAAAAGGCTTTTACACAGAGGCGCATCTGAAACTCTGAAGAGAAAGAGAGAGAGAAAAGGATACCCACCATGGGGAGAAGGGCAAGCGTCCAGTGTCGCCCTGTTCTGACCTGGACCGAGGCCTGTGAACAGGGAGAGCCGGGGCAAGGCCTCTAAATGGAGCCTGGACCAGAAAATCCACACAACGAGGAGTATTTGGAAGGCGTCCAGTATGTGGAGACTGCCATTAAGAGAATTTGCTTTGGAGATGAGAGAGCTTAGAAGGGACCCAAATGTCCAGGAAAAGGAAGGGTGGTTCAAAACAGCCAGTTTTCAATAAGCCACTTTGGAAGCTACCTGGAATGTTTAGTAGTAGTAGTAGTAGTAGCAGCAGCAGCAGCAGCAGCAGTAGTAGTAGTAGTAGTAGTAGTAATAGTAATAGTAGCAGCACTATTTTAATTCCAGAAATAATTAACGTGTCCTCAGAATAAGTAAGCATTACTTACAAACAAATTGGGATAGGATTCTAACTCTATTACTCCAGAGGCCCCCCCGCAAACCTCTGCTCCAGACTCCCACCTCCCTTCCTGGAAATCCACAAAGACACCCTCTTTCATAGCCCAGAGAAGACCTACATGCTGAGGAACTTGAGTTTCTGACTGAACATGGTCTATTTTCCTGCCCCCATGACCTAGAACCTGGCCTTCTGGGAGGTGTTTCCTTTTCTGGGACAGGAGATGCCTGATCCAATGAGAACAGTGTGCAACATGGTGGTCACGTCTGCCTCTCACCCCCCTGGGTTAGCACAGACTCCACAGGTGAAGGGCACGTGCTCCATCCACGTTGCCTCATTTCAGACACCAGCTGCTAGTTTGGGGGTCCCCAGGCCACCTGTACTTCTGACCAATTGGCTATGAATTTGGGGTTCCCGTGACCCCCTCAAGTTCAATGATTCACTAGAATGATTCCTAGAACTCAGAAAGTGCTATCTTTACGATTATAGCTTTATTATAAAAGATACAAGTCAGGAGGTGCCTGGTGGCTCAGTCAGTTAAGCATCCGACTCTTGATCTCAGCTCAGGTATTGGTCTGAGGGTCTCAGAGTTCAAGTCCCACTCTGGGTTTCATACCAGGAGGTTTAAAAAAAAAAAAAAAAAGTTAAGTAACAAATCAGGAATCGCCACATGAAGAGATCCATAGGGCGAGGTTTGGAACAGTCCTGAGCGAGCTGCTTCCACGCCCTGTCCCTGTGGAATCAAGACGTGTCACCCTCCCAATACAGCAGTATGCTCACTAACCTTGGGGCAGCTTTGGGTATCCAGGGTTTCACCGGGATTTTATTACAGAGGCATGATTGACCGAATCATTGGCCACGTGACTGAACTCGAACTCCGTCTTCCCTCCCCAGAGTTGGGGAGGTCAGGCTGACACCACAACCGGCCCCATCCTGAGTTACCTCATTTGCTTTAACTCAGCTGTGGTCCATGGGCTCCTAGCGCTCAGGAAATTCCAGGAGTCTAGAACCTGAGACAAAGAACAGACAAATGTTTTATTATACAGCACGATGACAACAACTAATATTTAATGAGGGTTTTCCCGGTGCTGGGCTCTGTGTTGAGTACTTGACATACATCTCCCTTGATCTTTAAAACAATTCTATGCACCAGATTTATTATTATCTCCATTTTACAGATCACAAACTGAGGCACAGAGACGGGAAGTAACTTGCTTAAATTCACACAGCTGGTGAGTGATAGAGCTGGGTTTGAACTCGTATTTGTCATGTGGGCCACTGTGTGCCTCTAGGGCTCCTTATAAAAAGGGAGAAGCCAAGAGGGCAGCCATTGTCACTAGAGAAGAACTTAGATATAATGCAAGAAACCAGACGGACTTCAGAATCTCGGAGGAAAAAAAATCTAGGTTTCATACTTTAAAAAATTCAGTCTTTAGAGTCAGAAAAGCTGCTTTAAATTCCGGCTCTCCCAACTGAGAAAAAAGCAGTAAACTCTCTGGTCTGCAATCCCTTCCTTAATTAAATGGAAATTCTAATAACATCTCCCTATGAGTTTGGTCTGAGGAATAAATGAGGTCATTTATTTGAAAGTGAGGAACACAAGACCCGTGGAAGTCCTCCTTTTTCCTTTTCCCTCAGTCTGTCTCTGGTCTTTCACCCACAGACTGTATCTTCTGTCCCTCCAAGCTATTTACTCCTTGTGCCTCACATGATAATCCGTCAGCCTCTCTCATTCCCTTGGATTACATTTTGGTTCCCTTAGCTCAATTATTTATACACTGTTCACACGGACTATTACTTTAGCTGCAAGAACAGCCTTAAAAACATGTTTTAATCCCGTAATTATACATGGCACGACACTTGAAACGTAGCCAACAGGGGTCCAGGCCCAGTGACACAGGGGGAAAGGCCAGGGCATGTCCTCCGAAGACTTGGGTCTGGTCCCACTTCTTCTTCCTCCTACCTTGTTGCCTTGAAAAAGACACTTAGCCTCTCTGAGCATCAAACTGCTCATTTATAAAATATCACCAATAATTATGACTGCCTTGCTAACCTCACGGGCCAGGCAGGGGGAGGGTTGGATGAGAAATGTACGTGAAGTCTCTGGAAACGAACAAACCTTTATATGAATAGAAAGAATAATTATGTAAGACAGCCACTAAAGCAGACATTGAAGCCCACATAAAAAGATCTACGAAAATCCTAGAACATTCCCATATAAGGAGCATATGGGAAAAAATGGCACAAGACAGATATACACATAAACACGTGTTCGAGTCAGAGTTGGGTTCATTTTTGGAAGGCACTTGGCAGGGAGGGCTGGAGAAGAGGTTGAGGGATGTCAGTGTTTACAAATGCTACTGTATGGGAGTAGAAACACATGCGAAGCTGGAAGCCATATGGAAAAATATAATGAGGAAAAGCATGAACACCCGTTAAGTGAGTCTTGAACATGACACTGATGTGAGTCCCGAGGTAGCTCTAATGAATTCCACACTGGAGTTCAAAGAGCTCAGCTCTTACAATGAATATGGATTTCTGGGGTGACCAGAGACTGAAAACACCTCCTGGTCAGGTGTCACTAGAAAGACACCCAAAGCTGCCCCAGGACTTGGTTCAGATGAAAGACACAGGGCTTGCTTCATCTACATGAACTTTCCAAACACTATTTCTTCACAGGATACAAAAGAGATGAATGGTCTATATTTAAAAAAAAAAAAAAAAAAAAAAAGACAATTTGGGTGACACCTAAGTTGGGTGCTAAAGTTGGGGTAAAATCATCATTAGAAATCTTGCTTTAGCTACTTTTATCCATTCATTTTTTTAAAATGTTTATTTAGGGTGGCTAAGTAGCTCAGTCAGTGAAGCATCTGATCCTAGGTCATGATCTCAGAGTCCTGAGATCTGAGCCCTGCCTCAAGCTCCACTCTCAGTGGGGAGAATGCTGGGATTCTCTCTCCCTCTCCCTCTGCCAGGCCCTCATCCCACCCCACCCCATGCAAGCACTCTTGCTCTCTCTCTCAAATAAATTAATTAATTAAATCTTCTTAAAAAGATATTTATTCATTGTCATTGGGAGGCAGGCCCCCTTCTAGGCCACCAGGATCTCCTAGCAAATATAACTGACAAAAGCCCCGGCCTTCATAGGGCAGGTGGCCTCCCACTGGGGCCTGGGGAAGAGGCAGGGAGACAGATCACAGGCAATAGACCCAGTGAACAAGGAAGCTACAGAAGAAATGAGGACTTGGTCCCCACCACAGAGAAAAGGAAAGAACCTGAAGAGGATTAGAAGGGCCGGATGGGGTAGTTGCCATTTCCAGTCCTGGGGCCATCTTGAGCATGTGACTTAACCTCCCCGGGCCTCCCTGCCTTTCCCAGGAATCAGGACTACTACAGAGCCCCCCTCACAGCCATGGTCAATGGGGTAGGACTGCTCACATACTTGGGACACAGGAGCCCCACAAAGACATCATGGGCAATATTACTCACTTGAGTTTTGCACACGGTAAGGAGAAACTGGTACACACCGGAAGAGGAAGTTCATGACCGGGTGGTGTATGGAGCTTATGTTCTCTGTCCCCGTGGTACCACTGAGCCTAGATCTACTTCGAGTAGAAGCAAGGGCATTTTGATCCACAGTAATAGAAAAGGTTTTGAAAGGAGATGCCCTTGAGATGGAGAACCCTAGAGACCGAACTCCATTCTTTGACTCCTGTGCCTCAGAAAAGGGGAAATGAGGAGGGAAGAGAGCACAGGAGCCCGAGGGCAAGAGCAGAGGAGAATACCGAGAGCAGATGGAAGGGTGGGAGGCACCAGGCCCGAGTGTCAGCGGGCTTCCGGACCTTATTTCCAAGTGTTCTGCCCAAAGAGATGCTTGGCAACAGTTTCTTTCATGAAATGCCAAGTCTCCCCGCAAAACCGAGACTCTGTTCCTGCATGTTCAGATCCATAAACCCAGGGTGTGCAGGCAATGCCCATGGAGATGGACCCTGTGGCAGAAGGGAGAGGTTTATAAACCTCGGGGTTTCAGGGGCACCGGGATGGCTTCGTCAGTTAAGCATCTGCCTTCAGCTCAGGTCACGATCCTGGGGTCCTGGGATCAAGTCCTGCATCGGGCTCCTTACTCAGCGGGAAGCCTGCTTCTCCCTTTCCTGCTCCCGCTATTTGTGCATGTGCTCTCTCTGTCAAATAAATAAACTCTTAAAAAAAATAATAATAAATAAATAAATATACGGCAGGGCTTTAGACTTCGTGCTGTCCAGAAGATTCTCCTCCATCTTCGGTGGTCTTCCCCATGGGGCTCGTTTCCGGTTCTCACTACAAATATGGGAGGCATGAAGAAACACCTGTCCCTGCTCATGAGCTTACCCCAGCCACAGAGCCAGAGCTTGGTCACCTCCTGCAGGCCACTCTCCTTACAGTGGGTGGGAGGCTCAGCCCTGGATAGACAGGGTCATTAATGAGAAATGCGGGGTTCCATCCTCAGGATCTAGGCTCCTGTCGGTATCTGACCAAGTTTCTGAGACATCTGCCAAGGAAAAAGGAGAATTCTGCTGAGAAGGGACCAAAAAATCAGGAAAGCCATTTCAACCTTTCCTCCTCCCTCATTGTCCGTGCTGGGAGCTTTTGTGCTGTCAGTCCTGGGGACCTGAGCCTGAACACTACCCCAGATCCAGCAGAGCCCCAGTGACAGGGATGAAGGCAGAAAGGGGGTGGTTCTCTACTTGTCCGATTCATTTTATTATTATTATTTGGCCAAAATCTCAACTCCTTCTTACCAGTTGTTTGGTCTTGCAAACCCCTGAACCTCTTTCTTCTTTTCTCACTAGTTTGAGACACGGTGTTTTATTACCTATTTTTGTATTGAAGTGTAATTAAAATACAATATTACATTTGTTTCAAGTGTATAATATATTAATGCGTCGATTCTTTCCGTTACTCGGTGTCGTCATCATCCATCAGCATACAATGACATGACAATATTATCGACTATGTTCCTTGTGCTGTACTTTTCATCTCTGTGACTTAGTCATCATTTACCTGGAAGCCTGTGCCTCTCTGTCCATTTCACCCAGCCCCCCAGCCCCCTCCCCTCTGGCAACACTCCTTGAACCTCTTTATGTCTCAATGTCTTCACCTATAAAACGGTCGTCACAGGGGCGCCTGGGTGCCTCAGTGGGTTAAAGCCTCTGCCTTCGGCTCTGGTCATGATCCCAGGGTCCTGGGATCGAGCCCCACATCAGGCTTTCTGCTCAGCAGGGAGCCTGCTTCCCCCCTCCGCCTCCACCTGCCTCTCTGCCTACTTGTGATCTCTGCCTGTCAAATAAATAAATAAATAATCTTTAAAAAAATAAATTTTAAAAAATGGTCACCACAGCAGCACCTACTTAGAGGGTCATTATGGCAAATAATCTAACAAGGAACTTGGGGTATAATTTTAGTGTGACTTGGGACTACAGGTTAACAAACTTGATTCCAAATATAGCACACAGCAGGCTCTCAATAAGGGTTAATTCAATGAATTAAAATCAATAACAAAATCTTCAGGAGCGGTAGCCAGAAATGAACATTCACAACTAATGTGCAAGGTGACTTTTGCAAGGGAATGCTAACAATCTGTGAGTTGAAATGTGCGTTGTACTGTGTCTTAAATAGAGGGACATTTTCAGAAAAGAAATAAATACGTGATTCTGTGGGAATGACCTTGGCATCAACATACCTGAATTCTCTTCCTGATTCTGTTATTAATTCGCTTTGTGGCATTAAAAACACCTGCTTCATATTCAAGGTGTTTTGGTAAACTGAAGATGTCGGACCAGATTATGTCTAAGGTTCATGGCTATCCGTGAACGGTAATGGTAATAGTAATGGTCTCTGGTACTTTTGCCAGAAAAGCTAGCTAGCTTAAGTGGTTTTAAGGGGGAAGAAGAGATCTGTGTTTTATTGAGAAATACACCTAATTCTCACCAGGATGAAAGCCATCATGACTGTGAGTCAGGATGGTCATTATCACCATCACCAGTGCCATCGCATACTGTTACTGAGGTCGCCGTCTGCAGACACTACACTAAGAGTGTGGTACACACAACATTTCACTCGGTCCTCTCAATATTTCTTAGCACCTCGCCAGATCCATTCCAAAAGGGGAGATTTATGTTCCCTAAAAAACAGTGGGATATTACCCATTACGGGACTAAAAGCTATCATTAATTAGTGGTCTCCTACATGCCAGATGCCTTGCACACCTCTTTCCCAACCCCCACAACAGCCCTGTAAAGTAGGTAATATGAGTTCTAAGTTCATTTTTTTTTTTGCTGAGGAACAAATCACCATAAATTTCAAAGCTTCAATGGACACCCTTTCACAGATGAAGATTTCAGTGTCGTTTCGTGAGTCCTCTGCTCAGGGTCTCACAAGGCTGTAGTCAAGACGTCAGCTGGGCTGTGACTCATCTCATCAAACCCACTGCTTGTGGTCCTCCAAGACAGACTTTCCTGAAATGAGAGCCAAAGTTCCCTACAGTGGCTGCACATGGTCCTTACATTTTTGTTGACCTTCCACTAGGGTCATCCACTGGCATGTGGTCTTCTTCACAACCTGGCAGTCTGCTTCTTCAAGGCCATCAGAAAATCCTCCTGACTTCTGTCTCTGACCTCTGGACCCTCTTTTCAAGAGCATGCCTGATTAGGTCAGGCCCACCCTAGATAATCTCCCTTTTAGTAACTCAACATTAACAGACGTGGTACCTCGATTACTTCAGCAAAATCTCCTCACCTTTGTCATACCATGTAAGAAAATCATGGGCATGATATTTCACCATATTCAAAAGTCCCACCACATTTGGGGGAGGGAATTATCTAGGACATGAGTCCCAGAGACAGGAATTTGAGGGGCCACCCTGGAACTTGGCAACAAGGTCTGTCTTAGAAGTCATCAGGTGCATGTCTAACAACCCATGAATAATAAGGAGCAAAATTAGAGTCGCAGTCAAGTGTGAGAGCCCTGAACCTAAGCCCCTTCTCGCAAGCCCCATTCTAACAGCAAACTTCCTATCCTCAAAATAAACATTTTCTGAGGTCATCCAGGGCACCTGCCTATGAACCTGCAGTTCATAAAATACTTTATGACATGTAAAATTCAGTGTGATTAAATGAAGTTCAAGATTTCCCCCCAGAGCCCCTCTCAGCAACATGTCAATCAAATCCAGGCTGAGCCATCAAACCCAATTACCCAGAAACCAGCTGACATAAGCTATTAATAAAGCCACATGAAGCCGGGGAGCAGACGTCCTCACTCTGCGGCTCACCATCTCTGCCCAGGTGTCACATCATTGCTCCCAAAGCTTCTTCACTTGGCCAGATTCCCACCTCGTCTTGTCCCGGTCTTCCCTTCCCTGACCCCTGCCCCGCACCAATGGAGCCCTCAAGACATGTCTGTTGGGCTCAACACTTCTCCTCACCTTGTAATAAGCATATTTCAGACTATCTGGATTTCCTCCCCTCCGATTTCAAGTGTTTTGGAGCATTTGAACTAACTGATGTTCCTTGCGCATGCCCATGGAGACAATACCTTTTGGGTAGTGGCTGTGTCCCCAGCCAAGCACGTGGAGTATGTGGCTCCTCACTTGCCTCCTTTCTCTTCCTCCTAGAGAGCAGAGGCTCGGGAATGAACCTGCTGATCACCTCCTGAATGCCGCACACTGCATACACACAACCATGCACACTACCTTCTAGAGCTGCAGCACGGCAGCTCGGAGACATTAAATAGCTCATCTGAGCTCAGGCCACTGACGGTGCTGCAGATCACAGCGGAACCCAGACCCTAGGATGGCAAAGCCATCCTCTATCCAGACTTCACTGCTCAGTTGGACCTTTTTTCCTCAAACTGAGCGCAATCTCCAAAACTTTGAATGGTATTTAGACAGGTGCAAGTTTTAAAAGAGCCTTGAAGTGTGCAAATGACACCTCATCTTAACAGATGCATTTCTCAGACGTGACAACCTAACAGGTCATTGCCCCATTTCAGACTCAGTACTCAAGGGGCACCCGGGTGGCTCAGGGGGTTAAAGCCTCTGCCTTAAGCTCAGGTCATGATCTCAGGGTCCTGGGACGGAGCCCCGCATCAGGCTCTCTGCTCAGCAGGGAGCCTGCTTTCCCCCATCCCCCTCTCTCTGCCTGCTTCTCTGCCTATCTGTGATCTCTGTCTGTCAAGTAAAGAAATAAAAATCTTAAAAAAAAAAAAAAAAAGACTCAGTATTCAATATCTATAGAGTTTTCCATACATTTCTCCTCCTTGGTACCTATGCAAACCTGAGACATACTAGTCTTTCAGGAAATATTTGGAGAGAGAAGGCAGGAAGGGATGAAAGGGTGGGCATGTGGGGTGTTTGGTGTGGGAATGGGGGTGGATGCTCTATTCAGGTGAGCAAAGTAGGGCCCAGGGCCGACCTGCCGGCTGCACGGTTAACACTGTGTGCGAACATCTCCCTGTTTTGTGTGCTTCCATCGCCCCCTAGCCACCACGGGGAGAAATACCCATCTCAGGGAAAATCCTTTGAGCGCTTTGACAGTCTTTGCTATACAGTATAATACCTGCGTGCTTTGTCTTCTCTATTAGCAGCTTTCTTTAGTCACTATTATTAAAAACCGGTGTCTGTAAGGGTTGGCATCACTTATCAGCGCAAAAGAATGGGATTTGTCAGTTCTTTAGAAGCCCTTTCCTTGTAAGAACCATGCCTTGCTTGTCTCTGAGTCCCCGGGCTCTACCATGAAAACTGGGCATCTGTCCGCATGTATCCTGGTTTTAGCACTGGGCCAGGTCCTGTCTCCTCCATGAAGCTCACACAGCAACAGCTTCTACTAATTCCCCATTGGCCACGTGCAAGGGGCCTGATGAGCACCATCTCACGTAATTCTCCTGATGACCCTATCTCACAAGCAGGGAAACTGAGGTATGGTGGGCGCACACACCTTGGCAAAGCCACGATTCAAACCCAGCTGCCTCCTCCTCAGGTCTAGGACCCTCCTCTCAACGTGGGCCCTGGGAGTCCCCCCGGCCAGAGTGGTATCTCCATCTTCTGCCGCCATTCTTTTCTGACTCCTTCCTGTCATTTTTTCATTCCAACTCGCTGTAAGTTGTATTTCTTCTTTCTCTAAACCAGAAACCCAAGCCCCACGAAGGACGTTGTCCTTCAACATGTCATCTTTGTGCACACCAAATCTCACACGTGGTGGGTACTCAGGAAAGGCATGTGGCCATCCACGTAACTTGTGAAACTGCGTCTTCTTCAATGACTACAATGTTGTTAGTTCTGAGTTCAGGTTTCCCTGAACCTGAAGAACCTGAGGAGAACCAGGAGAGACATGAGGATGCCTGGCATCAGAATGACTCAGAGACCTTTAGCTGGTTGTCTGCTTACAACAACGCTCTCATGGGAAGGAAGAGAGTGAGTGGGGGTATTGCCTGGGACAAATGCAAAGTAGGGTTTATAACTGAGAGACCACAGAGGGGAAGAGAGAGCTGCAGACTGTCTGAAAGCAGACTCTTCTGGGAACAGTGAGGCTTGGTTTACATTTTTTCCATAAACTGATTAGCAGACAGGAAGCAAAGAGGTCAGTCTGGAGGCTCTACCTTGAGCCGGCTGAATAGAGGCATTCAAGAAGACGATTCCCAAAAACCTGGGGAGTCTGGCTGTGGTGTAATTGATAGGCTGCCTGTGTGATGTGTCCAGAGCCCTCCCCCTTCCCTGATCAGATTCCTCTGGGGGAGATGAGCACTGTCCAACCATCACTTGCCAGGACCAAAGCAGAGGAAAGTGAGCCATTCTTCATCATGGGAAAGGAGAACCAGCCCACTGTTCTGGAAAAAAGGAGACTGGCCTGTAGGTTTGAGGGAGCATAGAATGGGGGTGGGCAAAAGCAGAATTTGGGATTCTAGGTAGGAAATTAAGAGTCGGAGGAGAAAGAAAAAGAAATAACAGGTGCACGCACAGGTTCAGTTCACAACATTGAACAACCACGCCAGGTGGATGCAGGCCAATCCGCAGACAGTGTTGGACTCCTGAAGGACAACCTATGTCGGGCATGAGCGCTTCACCCCTCAGAATCTGGGGAGGGTGAGGAGGGCCCTGGAGAAGTCCCCGGTGGTAAGTGTGGGGCTATGGCACTGGCTGCTGACCACTACAAAGAAATCATACAGCAATTTATCCACCACTGCTCTCATCAGGGATATGCTGATTGAGTATCTGCACTGAAACAAGAGAAGAGGGAGGAGAATGTGACTCTGCGGATCATTAACAGACATGGAAGCCAGTAACAAAGGGAAACTGGCAGGGGCATGGCGGAGCTGCCCTTCCGGTCAGATCAGGTTCCCTGTTGTCCAGCATGGCGGGTCCCAAGGCCCCTGTGGTCATAGCTGTTGACCCTCCCCACCCGGGGAGGCAGCCCTGGCAGAAGCACCCATCCAGCTGGCTGAGCGGCAGCCCAAATTTCCAAGGCAGGGAAACCGGCTGGTCAGTTGGGCCAAAGCCCAGAGTGATGCTGATCTTGGCAGGCTCTCATGCCCTCTTGTCGCTGCCCATGGCCCACAGGTGGCTCTCCTCCACACGCCCGAGTCAAAAACAAAATCCCTCCCCTGAGAAACAGCAACAGAGCCGTTTGCCTCTGGGCTTCAAGAAATGTGCAATTCAGACCACGGTCCTCTCCATAGAATTTGTGTTAGAAGATCTGGAATTTCTGACTTTCCAAGAAGGAGCCCAGAACCCATGCCTTTGTGAAAAAAAATAACAGGAATAAATATTTTCAGAGTCAGTTCCTCAATGTCCACAGGTTCCAAGAGGTTGCAAGGCCATAATCACCTCCCTCAACATTCGCTGACTATTCCCACAGCGTCCTGAGTACATTTTCGGGGCTGTTTCTAATTACCTCCTGCCCTTGGGGAGTTCATTTTGCATCACAGTTTTGCTCTGGGCCATCAAAAACTATTTCCATCTTCCCATATGTGTTTGGCTACCACTAATTGGGGAAAGTTATTTTTAGCATTTCCTCATCCTTCTGTCTTTGCAGATCTGCCCTATTTAGGGAAAAAAATCTAGAAAAGAGTAATTTTCCCCCCTAAGGAATACCAGAGATGCTTTTAAAGTTCTACAAGCAATATTTTCATGTTCAGTGTAGAAGTCCGTAAAGGGGAGCAAAAAATCCCAAATCCTGGATTTTCTTCTCTACCATGTGTGCTGGCATAGAAAGAAAAGGAAGGATTCTTTTCCTCCTTCAAAATTCAGGTCGGTGTCACCACCTCTAACAGATCCTACAGCTCCCCCATCCCACTCCAGCTTTGGGCAGACCCACCATCACCAGAATTCAACAATCGCACTAGAACTATACCTTGCTATATTTTTTATATTTCAGATACCACTTGCACCCTCAAAGAATTCTGTCAAATTTAAGGTATCTTTTAAAAAACTGAATATGAAGGATTTTAAACTACTTTCACCTAATCTGTACTTTCTTTTTATCAATTAGCAATTTGACAAGCAGCTTTAGAACTATTTTAGTACTTGAATTTAAAAGAATGGCAGCATACAAATATTTGTGTTTTGCTGCCAAAATTAAGAAATGGTATTTTCTTATCATTTGGTTTAGTATTTTGTTTTTAATTATCACTTAACAAACATAACAAAAAAAGCAGTATTTCAACCACAAAGAAACATGAACCTTTGACTAATTTTGGTCAAATATAGACCTATCAGTGTTACTCAGAAATGGGTTCTACTGAGGGGTGCCTGGCTGGCTCAGTGGGTTAAGCCTCTGCCTTCAGCTCAGGTCATGATCTCAGGGTCCTGGGATCGAGCCCCACATCGGGGGGGGGGGTCCCTACTCAGCAGGGAGCCTGCTTTCCCGCTTTCTCTCTCCGTCTGCCTCTCTGGCTACTTGTGATCTCTGTCTGTCAAATAAATAAATAAATAAAATCTTAAAAAAAAAAAAGAAATGGGTTCTGTTGAAACAGTTTCATTTCTTCCGTTCTTCATTACTCAAAGACTCATAATTAGGATTTTGTTCAAATATGTGAACTGAGGGCGCCTGGGTGGCTCAGTTGGTTGAGCGACTGCCTTGGACTCAGGTCATGATCCCGGACTTGCAGGATTGAGTCCCGCATCGGGCTCCCAGCTCCTTGGGGAGTCTGCTTCTCCCTCTGACTTTCTCCTCTCTCATGCCCTCTTTCACTCATTCTCTCTCAAGTAAATAAATAAAGTCTTTTTTTAAAAATATGTGAACTGAGAGCTTCATAAAAAATTAATTTGAAATTAACTAACCTACCACACATGTATTAGAATGGCTCAGATCTTGGCCACTGACAAGGGCAAATGTTGGCGAGGATATGGAGCAACTGGAACTCTCCTTCAAGGCTGATGGGAAACCAAAATGACACAGGACCTTGGAAAACAGTTTGGGATTTCTTACAAAACTAAACAGACTCTTTCCCTATGATTCAGCAAAAGTAATCCTTGATGTCTACTCAAGGAGTTGAAAACTTATGTCTACACGAAAACCTGTACATGGATGTTTATAGCGACTTAATTCATAATTATCCAGACTTGGTAACTTTTTGCCTCTTACTATTTATGAATCTCTCTCCCATTTGGCCCACAAGTCTATACACTTCTTTGTGTGGTGGACATGGAGAGGGAGTGCCTGCAACCCTTTCAAGGAAAGACTTGTGCCAGCTATTGGAGGACAAGCTCCAGCTGCTTCTTGTCTCAGTAGCAGAGAGCTGACTCACCCAAGAACATGCTCTTCCTGGGGGACCCATATCCATTGACTGGTTGTGGTAGGAGACAAAGGCCCAGCCATTTCAGCCCAACATGGGACCACTCTGACAGGCTGCTTTTGCTCCAGAGCTGTCCAAAGTGTTCCTATTGTGGCCTGTTTTGTACTAGGATCTTTCCCATGAAGAAATCCCACTTCCTTCACCTTCTTTCCACAGATGATCTCTAATAAATACCATACACATCAAACTCCATCTTGGTGTCTATTTCTGGGGAAAAAAAAAAAACAACCTGTGACAATTTGGAAGTTAATTGCTTAATTAATAGCTAACATAACATACACCTTTACATATAAATACGCTATCCTAGAAAATAGTGTGTGTGTTTTTAATTATAGAAGAAACTGGTTCTTTCATAGAATGATTATTGGAATGAAAGATTCAAAAGTTGACCACCACACCTGAAACTAATATGACACCCTATGTTAATCTTACTGGATTTTTTTTTAAATATCTTAGTTAGCTTACATGAGAAAAACTAGTGTGATATAGTTGAGACAATCATTATATTGCTTTTCAAACCTTGGTCCTAGACATGAAATCAGAATATCATTTCATTGTTGAGTTTTAACGATCTCAAATAGGATAATAATACATTATAATTCGATTTGTAAGCCTACTTTTGGAAGGATATATAAATTATCTTTGTGGAATTGTGTAGAACCAAAATGTAATAAATGGCGTAAGTCAATCTAAAACAAAACGAAACGAAACGAAAACACTTTAGTATCAAAAAAACACAGTATTTTTCTAACAGCTATTATGCAAATCTATTATTTACATTATTTTCCTCTAAATAAAAATCACCCCTTAAGTTGGGGTTATAGTCCCTGTTATTTGCTGCCCCCTTTACCTTGCTTTATTTTTCTTTCTACCATTTTTTTTAGTATCTTTTATATCAAATATCTGTCTCCCCAGCGCCTAGAATGGAGCATGACATACAGTGAGTGTTCCATAAATATTGGATGGAGAGGTAATGAATATATGAATAAATGGTAACGAATAAGTGAATAAATGACTTAGGACCAAAGGCAGATAAAACATATCCAGACCAATAATACATTTGGCCTCCCTCTTCAGGAAAATGAAGCACAGTATTAACTTGCTTCATATAAAATTGCCCAAAGTACTCATTGTACATGCACAGATGTATCTAAGCCTTTTTCTTTGCTCCCTGCTTCCTCCCAGCCCCACCCCTTTGATGCAGGCTGCCTGATTGCATAGTTTTTGGGGAGCTCATGAGAAGGTTGTATTCAGAGGATCAAGAATGGTAACAGATGGCTGGATGCCCTCATTCTGCAGATGCCTCTGTATCTGTGTTGCTTAAAAGCATTTTAACTAGTATCGGGTGAGACGGGTATTATCTGGTTGCAGCCCAAGTTTCGAATCCCAGATTAGTGCCCAGTCCTCCCAGCCTCATAGCTGCTAATCCTCTGTGACAGCTCTTGTGCACCTGTGGATGCTGAATGCTTTCAGACTTCAGGGAATTCTGTTTCATTATAATTTGTTTGGGGTTGGATTTTCCCCAACATGAGCTCTTTGGCTAATGTCGCTGGCTCATATTTTTGTTAGACTATTTAAAGACAAGTGAATAAATTTGGAGAGAGTAAGGAAAGGTGTTACAGGAGACCTGAGATTGAGCTAGGACTTTGGCCATCCATCCTAGTCATCAAAAGCAGTCCTTAACCTTATTGTTGTTCTGACAAGATGGCAGAGAAACACAGGCCGATTTAGAGATAGTGTCCAAGGGGAACAGCGACTCTTACATTCTTTTGTGGAGAGACCTGACCGAAGAATGTAACAGAAGACACAGAACCTCATAAAAGCACAGTCTGTGTTCGTAGTTAAGTAGTTAAGTTCGTAGTTAAGTTCACCTACAGCGTTTTTGTCACTTCTGTCTACAATCAGAAAGACTCTAGGGGCGCCTGGGTGGCTCAGGGGGTTAAGCCTCTGCTTTCGGCTCAGATCATAATCTCAGGGTCCTAGGATCAAGCCCGGTATCGGGCTCTCTCCTCAGCAGGGAGCCTGCTTCCCCCTCTCTCTCTGCCTGTCTCTCTGCCTACTTGTGATCTCTGTCAAATGAATAAATAAAACCTTAAAAAATATATACATTTAAAAAATTAAAAAAGAAAAAGAAAAAAAGACTCTAACGCCATAATCTTCCAATAGCTTTTCATGTGACTGCAGTGGATGTTTGTTATGCTAAGTCTGTAAGCAGTAGACTCTTCCTTAGTTTCTAAATGAACCTTTTCCAGTTTAAGTAATTTGCACAGAGGAAAATGTCAACTTTTCCTCTTTTCTTCCTCAGAGGGAACTGATTAGAACAAATGCAGGAGACCCCAAATGTTGAAATCAGCAGACCTTTAAATTGCATGGAAACAGATTTCTTAAAACGTAATTCTACCTGGATTGCTGAAAATGGAGCTAAGAAATCCATTAGCTCTTGGCCCTTTTCCCATTTTTGTAATTATTGTTATATCTTCCTCTGTTGTGAAGTGTCTCTTATGTAAATCCCATTGCAAGTGGCTTTTCCATCATGATCGGCTCATTGCTGCTGTCAGTACAGAGACCCCTGGGGACTTCACTGAGAGTCTACCCAGAAAGATAAGGAAATATGAGTTTGAGGAGTTTTGTTAGCATCAGATGGGGCAGTCTCCATTGTAGCCGTGCTTTGCCAAAACATTTCAGGATGCTTTTGGCCTGTGAAATCACCTCAGAGAAAATATGCAGGGTTTGGTGTATTGTTCCCTCCTTTTTTAGGGAAACATGACTAGACACATTTTTATTGTCACAGAGAGAATAAACTCCTTTCCTCTGGTGGCAATTATTTTTGTTGGGTTTATAATTTTAAGGTCACTGATGGGAGGAGGGGGAGGTGTCCATTTCCCATAGAAGGCAACTAGAGTGAAGAAGCTGATAGATCTTCTCAAAGAGGGTTAGATAGAATGTAAAATTATAATCATGAAGAATGTGGTCATCCATCCATCAATAGTCTTTTATAAGCTCCAATTTAAAGATGTCTCTCAATTAGGAAAATAAGGTAGTATGGTATAATACAGAGAACATAAACTTTGAAATTTAAGAATGGTTACTGGCCATTAAAGGGAACTAATGACAATAGGCCTTCCAGAATTATGATTTTGGGTCAATATAGGAGACTGGGTGGACATGGAAGAAATTCTCTGCCCTCTTCCACCGACTTTCTCTAAACATCTGTAACTCCTATAGATATGAACAGACTTAAATGGGTGGCCCAGTTCACAAGACTTAGAAAACTGGTCCAATATCTAAAGGACACCAAAGCCAGAATGAAGAGAAGAAGCAGCATGGCCTGAGGTTATCACACCCAAATAGAGGTCTTATCAGCTGGGAGTTGAGGTTTTCTTTATGATTTTATTTATTTATTTGAGAGAGAGACAGCGAGAGACAGCGTGAGAGGGGAGAAGGTCAGAGGGAGAAACAGACTCCCGGTGGAGCTGGGATCCCGATGCAGGACTTGATCCTAGGACTCCAGGATCATGACCTGAGCCAAAGGCAGCCGGTCAACCTACTGAGCCACCCAGATGCCTGGGAGTTGAGGTTTTAACACACTTAGAGTTAGTTCCCCAACCTCGGGGAAAGGATGGTCATGAGTAATGTCAGGATTTTCTTTCATGAACTTAATGAGTAGAAAATCTCTTCCTATGTTCCTGGAGAAGAAACAAGAAGATAACCACCTACTTTGATCCTTGGACCAAAAGAGCCACCCACAATATATCAAAATAGACGTGTGAGGTTCTGCATTTACAATTTGGATATGGTGAGAAAACCCTCATGCAAAGAAATTAATATAAAATTTCTGAAATGGGTGAAACCACTAGAAACATGGAGGAGGCCCTGTAAATCCGTTCTTAGAGACATTTTTTTACCCCCTGTGATGAACCAAATTATACCCCCCACAATTCACACGTTGAAGCTCGAGCTCCTACGGTGATTGTAATTAAAGACAGGACCTTTAAAAAGGTATTTAGGGTTCAATGAGGTCATAAAGGTGGAGCCCCAATCCAGTAGGACTAGCGTCTCTCTGAGAGGAGGAAGAGACACAGAGGAAAGACCATGTGAGGTTGGAATGAAAAGGGCCAGCTTCAGGCCAAGAACAGAGGCCTCAGGAAACACTAAAACCTGCTGGCAACTCCTTGACCTTGGACCTCTAACCTCCACAACTGTGAGAAAATAATTTCTATGTGCAAACTACCCAGGCTGACTACGACACTCCTGATTACATGGCCATCTGGATACACTCACTGAAGATAAATTCACAAGAAAAATGTATAGACTGCACAGAGAGGAAGTCACAAGGAACATCAAACAGGAGAATTTGCACCCCCCAAAACTAAAGGTAATAGGTTAAGCTGAACAAGATTATAAAATAAGTTTGTTTTTGTTTAAAATATTTAGAGAGTCAAGAAGGTATACAAACTGTAAGTCAAGTGCAGAGTAATATGGGAAGAACCTGTTTTTGAGAGGAAACTATATATGGGCTGTAGAAATAAAAGGTATAATTATTGAGAGGGGCCTGGGTGGCTCAGTCAGTTGAGCATCAGACTCTTGATCTCAGCTCAGGTCTTGATCTCAGGGTCATGAGTTTGGGCCCCACATTAGGCTCCATGCTGGGCGTAGAGCCTACTTAAAAATGTGTGTGGGGGGGGGGCGCCTGGGTGGCTCAGTGGGTTAAAGCCTCTGCCTTCGGCTCAGGTCATGATCCCAGGGTCCTGGGATCTAACCCCGCATCAGACTTTCCGCTCTGCGGGGAACCTGCTTCCCCCTCTCTCTCTGCCTGCCTCTCTGACTACTTGTGATCTCTGTCAAATAAATAAATAAAATCTTAAAAAAAAAAAAAGAAGGGGTATAATTATTGAAATTAAAAGTGTAGTACGGGGTGCCTGGTTGGCTCAGTCAATAAAATACCCCACTCTTGATCTTCTAGTCATGAGTTAAAGACTCAGACTGGGTGTAGGGATCACTTTTTTTTTTTTTTTTTAAGTGTTGTAGGTGGGAAAATAGCATATTAGATCCAGGCAAATAGAAAAGTAGTGAATTGAAATATAAATCTTAAAAAAACAAAAAACCTTGTGGCACAGGATGAAAATAGAAAGGAGAGGTGAGATGCCTGGGTGGCTCACTCGGTTAAGCATCTGCCTTCAGCTCAGGTCATGATCCCAGGGTCCTGGGATCTAGTCCCACATCTGGCTCCCTGCTCAGTGGGGATCCGGCTTCTCCCTCTGCCTGCTGCTCCTTCTGCTTGTACACCTCTCTCTCTGACAAATAAATAAATAAATAAAATCTTCAAAAGAAAAGAGAGGCAAAGACACACAAAGGACAGAATGAGAAATCCCAAAATATGTCTGGTAAAAATTACCCAAAAAAAATCAACAGGAAAAAAAAAAAAAAAAAAAAGCAGAGGAGGTGGTGGTATTTAAAAAGCTAACGGCTGAAAATTCCCTGAATTAAAAAAGGAATCTCTCTCTGGTGGAAAGGAACGTATCAGTGATGTGGAAAACAGAGGCACAATGTAGCTTAAATTAAAATCTCTTTACAGGTCACAGCCCACTGATAGATACCTGAAATATGCTGGGCATGACCTTCCTTGAGGAACTCGTGGCTGCCTTAGGCCTTAACCTTTAAAAGGAACCTTAATCTTGGCAGCAGCTGGTCCCTCAAGGTCCTAAAAACCTTGCTTCTAGATTCCTTGGAGACTCGTGCTATGCCTAACCACCACTAGTTCAAAAGTACACAGTCAGTCACTCCTCACAATCCCAGTATAGCTCTTTCCGCCCACAGGTCCTGTCCTGTGAGAGGGAAGGGGTTGAGGTAGAGGCAAGAGAGATAGGAGGCCCCTAACTCCTCTGACTGGGTTTGGAAACTGCCCCTGGCAGGTGGAGAGGCTGAGACAGAGAAGAACAACACATAAGGGAACAAGACATAAGGGAACAAACCAAGAAGACACAAGAATCTCAAAGCCACAGGCTTCCCAGTCAGTTGTCAGTAAAAGACTTCCACTGTAAGTCCTCAGCAGCAACACATTTGGGACCCTTCTCTCTCTGGAGCGCTTTTTTCTTTCCTTTCTGCTCTCACCTTCACTTAATAAACTTTCACTTCACCCTTCCGTGTCCACGAGATTCATTCCTGACTCTGTGAGACAAGAACCTTGCAAGCCTGCAACATCAGGACCTAAGCAGGTAAAAGAAAAGCATAATCCCAACTCAACATATTGTAATGAAACAGCACATATCCAAAACAAAGGAAAAAAAGCCTTAAGAGCCACCAGATTGGGGCACCTGGGTGGCTCCACCGGTTAAGTGTCTGCCTTCATTCAGCTCAGGTCGTGATTTCAGGGTCCTGGGACGGAGCCCCGCATCAGGTTCCCTGCTTCTCCCTCTCTCTGCTTCTCCCCCTGCTTGTACTCTCTCTGTGTCAAATAAATACATAAAATCTTTAAAAAAAAAAAAAGCCATCAGATTATCTATCAAAGATTGGCAGTCATACTGGAGAAGACTTAACAGAAGTCAAATGACAATGGAGTGATATTTCAACGTTCTGATGAGGAAAAAGGCTGTCTCCCCAGAATTCTATCCCAGTGATACCATCACTCAAGACTGAGGGCAAAATAAAGATGCTTTCAGATAAGCAAATGTATTACTTACAGACTTGCCTGAAGTAACTGGCTAAAATGTACTAGAGAAAGACTTGGATCTGAGTGGTATGCAAGCAGCAGTGCTAAGTACACTGGTTGTCTTAATCAGCATTTACTGTAAGTCATAATGATAGCACTAAGACGGGAGAAGGAGGTGGAGGTCAGGGAGAGGGGAGAGACCACAGTAAATGGAAAACACAGAATAAGATAATAGGAAAAAAAAAAACCAATGTATCAGTACACAACATAAATGTAAATGGATCACATTCATCTATTAGATTCTGACTCCATTTACAAAATCCAGCTGGATGTTGCTCTCATCTTTGTGGTTTGCTTTCTTACTGATGGGAAGTGAGTCCGCCGTCATTCTTATCTTTGTTACTCTGTAGTGCATCTTTCTCTCTGGCTGCTTATGAGATTTTTTTTAAATTGTTGGTTTTAAGTAATTTGCTCATGAAATTACAATGGCACTTATCCCCAGTTGATCTATAGAGTTAACAAAATCACAACAAACTTTTTATAAGAATTTTTTGGGTAGAGATTGATAAGTGTATTGCAAAATTTACAAGAATATGAAAAGGATCTAAAATGGCCAAAACAACTTTTTTAAAAAAGGCCGGAGGCCTTATAGTACCTGATTCATACTACTTGATCTCAAATCTTATTATAAATATTATTTTAAATTATTATTATAAAGCAATAATAAACAAGACAGTATAATCAAGACAGATCAATGGAACAGAACAGAGTCTAGAAAAAAATCCACGTAATATGATAGATTGATTTTTTGATAAAAGTATAAAGGCAATTCAGTAGACCAAAAACTAGTCCTTTCAACAAAGGGTGCTGCAACAGCTGGATATGGATTCATGGTAAAAAAATAAAAAAAGAATAAAAGAACTCCAACCTATATCTTACACCATAGGCATAAATTAAATGGATCAGAGACCCAAATGAAAGACCCCAAAATGACAAAACTTGTAGGAGAAAACACAGGAGAAAATTTTAGTGGGTTTGTTTTGGGAAAGATTTCTCAAATGAGTCACTGCAGCATGAACTATAAAAGCAATTCCACACTCTGTCCTCCACATCCCTCTACCTGTTTCAGAGAGCCACTGATCTGCTTTCTGTCTATGCAAGAGTTTCATTTTTTTTTTTTTTTTTAGAAATTTCATATACATGGAAACATAAATCAATAGGCTCTTGTGTCTGGGTTCTTTTGCTTAGGGTTTTTTGTTTTGCTTAAAGATGTATTTGTTTGAGAGAGAAAGAGCATGGGGATGTGCACGCAGGAGTAGAGTGAGGGGCAGAAGCAGAGAATCTTCAAGCAGACTCCCTCCGGAGCACAGAGCCTGTTGCAGGGCTCGACCTCACAACCAGTGAGACCATGACCTGACCCGAAACCAATAGCCAGATGCTTCACCAACTGAGCCACACAGATGCCCCCGTGGAATGATTTTGAGCTTCATTCTTGTTGCATGAATCAGTAGCTCTGTTTGTTTGTTTAATCCCAAGTGCTATTCCATTGTAGGGATATTTTCCACGTTCTGTTTATCCATTCCCCAGCTAACGGACTTCTGGGTTCTTTCCACTTTGGGGCCAGTATGAATAATGCTGCCATGATTAGTCACAAGTGAAGGAGTACAAGTCTTCCTGTGCACATTAGGTTTTCAGGATTCTTGGAGTTTTTCACTTCCTGAGGAGTGGATTTGCAAGATCGTGTGGTAAGTATATCTTCATTTAAGCAACTTGAAAAATGATTTACAAGGAGGTTGCTTTACTTTACATTCCACCAGAAATGTAATAGTATTTCAGTTTCTCCAAATCCTCCTTAACACCTGCTATTGTCTGTTTTATCAAGGAGAGCCAGGATAGTGGGTGTAGAGTAGCACCCTATTTTGATTTTAATTGCATTTCCCTAATGATGTTGAATACCTTTTTATGTACTTATAATCATTCAGATATCATTATTCAAATATTTTGACTTTTTTAAAAATTGGGTTTCTTTTTTTTTTTCTTCTAAAGATTTTATTTATTTATTTGACTGACAGAGATCACAAGTAGGCAGAGAAGCAGGCAGAGAGAGAGGGGGAAGCAGGCTCCCTGCTGAACAGAGAGCCTGATGCGGGGCTAGATCCCAGGATCTGGGGATCATGACCTGAGCCAAAGGCAGAGGCTTTAACCCACTGAGCCACCCAGGCGCCCCCAAAATTGGGTTTCTTGTATTAGTACTAATATAAGAGTTCTTTCTATATTCTGCATACGAGTCCTTTGTCTGATCTATAATTTGCAAAAATTAACTCCTAGTCTATGCTTTGTGGCTTTTTTTTTTTTCACTTTTAAAGTGTCTTTTGAAGAATAAAAGCTTTTTTTATTTTGATAATTTTTGTGTACCAGATTTTTCTTTAATATATCATACTTTTGGTCTCATATGTGATGAATCTTTATCTTTTCTAAGAAGACTATACATAATGTCTCCTATACTTATTTTTAGAAGTTTTATAGCTTTAGTTCTTACATTTAGATCTATGATTCATTTTGAATTCTTTTGTGTGTGTGTGTTGACTGAGGTTTTTTCTTTTATTTGTTTTTGAGCACATGTATAGTCAATTGTTTCTAGATGTTGGACAATAAATACAAGAAAGAAGAAGACCAAACAGAGAAGGACAGGGGGAGGAGAGATGATCTTTATGTATAAAACAGATTGAACAGTCTTATATAAACATAATTATAGTCTGGAAGATTTTATACTGTCTCAGGACCTTTTGTAAGAAAGGGGAAGCATTTTTTGCCCTCTCATGTTGGTTAAAGGTTTGCCCTTTGGGCACTAAACCCTCATGCTTTCAGGTTGCATATATGTGGACACTGAACATTTCTGAGTTCTCATGGGGTCAACAGGGAGGTCCCAGGACAAGAAACAAGAGACTATAGCCTGTGCCTGAAGC
The DNA here is from genome assembly GCF_010015895.1 of Lontra canadensis. NCBI lineage: Eukaryota > Metazoa > Chordata > Mammalia > Carnivora > Mustelidae > Lontra > Lontra canadensis. The sequence goes on from NW_022631051.1 coordinate 5,306,973, forward strand.
ACAATGTTTGCAGGCTTCTCCCCCATTAAACTAATTAAAGCCAGGAGAAGTGGTCACAGCGGCTGGAACGGAGGTCAGCTAAACCAACGGATCTCACAGTGACACACAAGAAATGTCCAATACCATGTCTTATCTCTCCAAAAAAGAGCATCTGTAGTTGCAGGAATATTTTTCTGGACCACAAAGTGACAGAATGCAAAGGTGGCATGGTTGTAATCTGATTACACAGCAACGATCTTGTGAAGCAAATTCTCTGTGTCATTGCAAGGAAGACAGTTGCATTAGCTCCAGGAAGTAGAGATTAACCTCAGCAAGGGAGGCTAAGGGGAGATTAGGGGCAAGACCGAAGGGCGGTATCAGCAGCAGTGATGCTTCTGAGTTCCCTGGCACAAATCAGTGTCTGCCCAAGGGTCCCTGGCGAGTGCTGTGGGAACCAGCAACAGTTGGGTCAAATACAAAGCAGGGGGGTCATGGGCAACCAATATGGCAAAATCTCCACTATCAAGATCACTGTGGATTAAGCGGCATTGGGGAACTTCATTACTTAAACACATCAGGCAGACAGTATCTCTCATCTCAGGTGTTGCGAGAATGAGAATGACCCCCACTTGTGGAAAAGGGTCTTGGGGAGGAGGTTACAGTGGAAGCAGGAACAGGGCTTCCTGGCACTGGGAAGGCTAGATGGTGCCTCCTCCATCAGACCCGGGGGAATCAGAGAGACACGAATCCTCCAAGGGAAGAGTGAAACAGAGGTTGGGGGATGAGAATGTGTGTGACAATGATTGTCTGATCCCAGGGCTATACTCAAAATACTTAACCTCAGGCATGGCATGGGCACTAATTAGTGAGAACAGATGCTAGCCGTAAACAATCAGTGGGTCATAAAGCTGATGAACACTGGCCCTGACCCAGGCCTTGTCTTGCGTCAGCTAATACAGCTTACAGGAAGGGTAACATTAGGTGACAGATTTCCTCCTGTGTGCCAACCTTAACTATTCATAGCTACTGCACAGAGTGCTGTGTTGAGACAAATTCTAATGGTTATGTCCCAGCTTAGTGGGAAAGATCACTGCGATCAGCAACCAACTAGTGATGTCTGCTGTGGTCACAGGGCTAGAAATGTCAGCAGTGGGCTGTGTGGCGGACTAACTGCCCCTGGGTTAAATGTTTACATTCAGTTCATCTCACAAATATTTATTGGTCATACACCGTGACCAATATACTGTATTTGTTAAATACAAAGTTGATACAAACATGAAAAAGGCTCAATTCCTATGCTAAGGACAATCTCAATCTAGTTAGGAAGGTAGATGTGTAGACAGAGAATTTTCACACAAATGATCATTACATCACCAGAGATAAACACAAGGTTTCATTATAAAAACATAAAGGAACACAATGTTAATAGAATTGTCCAGGTATATTAACTGAGATAGGGTCATAAATGATTAAAATCATAGAGTTCATATTTTAAAAGAAGAGAGAAGAATTAAGGCATAAAATACCCAATTTCTAAACTTCCCTGCAGGGAGCCTGGGTGGTTCAGTCAGTTAGGCATCTTCTTTCAGCTCAGGTCATGGTCCCAGGGTCCTAGGATCGAATCCAGCATCAGGCTCTCTGCTCCACAGGAAGCCAGCTTCTCTCTCTCCCTCTGCCACTCCCCCTGCTTGTGCTTTCTCTCGTGCCCTCTCTCTCAAATAAATCAAATCTTTAAAGTAAATAAATCAAATAAAATAAAATTTCTTCAAATGAATTAAATAAAGAAACTTCCTTGCATAAAGTACAGAAGGCATGGGACATGAACCCTTGGAGTTGTCCCCATATTCATTATCCAAGCCTGTCTACATTCTGGGGTATCGATAGCTTAGGTCTAAGGCAAGGTGGTAGCCAACTAGTAAGCTTTCTGTTCTCACACAAGTACATTTTCTGCAAATTGGTCCACGCATTCCCAAGGTTTTGTGGATTCTCGGGCAGACGGCACCGCCATCACACTGGTGCGCACACCTCCGGGGGAGCTGTCTATCCCTGGAGGAGAGAGTTGGACAGCAGAGGAACAGGCTTAATAAAACTTCTTTAATTCTCAACTCCCTTAAAAAGAGAAATACAGAGGTGGAAAGATATCACTAAATCTACTTACTCTTTCAGTGAAGACCTTGGAAAGCAGTATTTTTTTAAAAGCACATGAGATCAGAACTAAAGACAGTAAATGCCACCAAATGGAGAGGGGGGGGGGGAAATGCACGTTCTCTTCAGTAAGGCCAAATGTGACTACATTCAGTTATCCCTTTTTTTCCACTCTGGGTATGGAGAGGAGCCAAGGTTCTGACTCTGCTTTTCCTGGCACATCCCAACTGAACAACAGGCTCCATGAACCATCTGTGCCAAACTTCACCTTGAGCTGAAGGCAGAAGTGTGAAGGAACTGAAGCCTGGAGACATCAAATGACTTGCCCCAAATCATTCATTCATTCATTCATTCATTTCACAGATACTTGTGAGCATTCCTCCATGCTGGGTTCGTACAATCCCTGCAGGACCCCATTACAGAGGCAGATTCCAGACTAGAATCTATAAATACCTAGATCAGAGGTTTTTCCTAGCTCCACGATCTGCCCTGGTAGTCCTATTTGTGGGTATTGAAGGCAAAGAAGAATTTGATTCCAAGAGACCTGGGCTCTCAGGGCTGTGGGGTAGAGATACGCAATAGAGTCTCCGTCCCAGGTGAGGGAGAGCCTCTGACATTGCTTGGATACTGAAGAGAATAGAAGTGAGCAAAGCTTCGAACATTCTCATAGTTTTGGAAGAGAGTGAAGAGTGTGCCCAGAAGGAGAGGGACCTCCTGCATTTCAGAGCCCTGCGGTGGGGCAGAACCTCAGGGGCTTGGGCTGGACGGTAGCCCAGAAGGGGTTGTGCCTGGAGTCCTAGGGTCCTGGCCTCAGCAAGCCTTTTCTGGGCTGGCTTGTCATGGAAGTCAAGCCTCACCCAGGTTTTAAGGGCTGTAAGAGCTCAGACCCAAGACCAGAAGGCCCTCCCCCAACACTGGCCTGCATGAGACTGGACGACTTTGCAAGACCCTGAGAGTGTCAAGTGAAAGAACCACAATCGCAACCAAGATTAAATTTTTAACAATCTCTAGAGAGTGAGAGCTTGAGAATTTGCTTTTAAAAATGAAATAATCCGTTGTCTCTTGGTCTGAGGCACGACCCATATTTATAGAACCAGACTATTTATTTAGACCAGCATTTTCAAGTTTTATGGTGAGGCCCACTAATAGGTCATGAAATCAATGTAGTGACTCTTGACCAGCCATTTTTCATTAACTGGAAGAAAAGGAAAAGAAAATATCCCAGTGCTGGTTCAGGATTTTTTTTTTTTCCCAGCTACAGGTCAGTATGGGTATATAGGGTAGTAAGGTAAATGCATTTTATATTCTGGGTCATGGTAAAAAATTTGAGAGACATTAAAGTAGACCAAATCACTATGAGTGGATCACTCCCAGCCACCCACTCACATTCTCTCTCATTTCTACAGGAAGGAATAGGTTGACCCTTCCCAATCTTAGATCCTTAAGTATCAGGGATTTACAAGCTGTTTTCAGTGATCATAACCAGCCCTTATGAAACATGTCTTGGACAAAGGACACCCATAATACTTCATCTCCATTTTCTAGTTAAGGTCATTCATACCTACATATTCATTTCAAGAACTAGATATTAAATCCAGGTTCTTCTGACTCCAACACAATGCCGTTCCCAATATACCACATTGCGCTCCCCACCCTTCAAACATTCATAAAGCTTATTGAAATATAGAAGAACCTACAATAAGGCCGCTCAGCCCAAACAGAACAGGCTTGAGAATATTTTTTCAAGTTGGCAGATTCATGTAAAAAGTCAAGTAGCAGAGGACGTGTGTGAAGAATTCTATAAATTGCATGGCAAAATTAAAACAGCAAGTGGTATCAAGGTCAGACAAAACTGTTCTGGTATCTTTTCCTTGGAGCTCTCAGATGCAGGAAGTCATTCACTACCACAACAGGCCACTTTGGATTGGCCCAAGCATGCCAACTGGTGACTTCTTTCTGGAAATTTCCATGGGCACAGGGGCCTACATTTTGCTGTCTCCTGCTTCTTCCTGTCCTGCTGAGGCTCCCTCCACTAGCTCTCCCCTAGTGCCCCATCTCTTCACATCAGAAGTCCTTCCTTTTCCCTCTGAGCATCTGTCCCTCTCACTCTGGACCCAGGTTTATCAACTTATCAGGTTTCTCTCTTCTGGCAGAAAAAGAAGAGCTAAGAGTCAAATTTATGGCGCGTCAGAGTGCATTTTTCTATTAACCTCAGGCTTCGTTTCCTACATTATCCTTGTTTTTATTTTTATTTTTGCTCTCCTGCTTCAGGGATCCATCTTCTTGCTGTAGTCTTTGTGTCTCTGGAAGCCACCCTAAAGCTTTTTGGAACAAGATAAGGACAGAAATAAATTTTTAAAACCTACAAATAGAGATAGTTTCATGCCCCAGTTTTTCCGAGTCAGTAATGCCTTTCTTCCTGTGTTTCATGTGGGTTTGGTGGAACGGGTCTCCGGCATGGAAAATTACTGAGTCACCTCATCTTATCTACAGTCTTGGATCCATTAGGAATCTGGGTTTTTTTGACAACTTGGCACATCTTTTTTCTCTGGACCCAGAACAGTGATGTCCAGGGTCGCCCAAGAATTGAAAAGACACTCCCACCCCAAGAGCTAATGCTCACCTGCTTGATTCCAAAACAGCTACATCCTCAGGTTTTGTCCTTGTTGTTATTTTAATAAAGTACCTTCAAAAGGACACCGATGAGACTCGTCATAGTATTTTTGTCCTTAGCTTTGAGCCAGAGGATGTTTATTAAAGGAAGAAGGAAATCCACGACATGATTAAAAAGAAGTCACCAGAGAGCAGTTCCTCAGAGTCTACTAACTGTCGACTCACTGTACACTCAGCGGGGGAAAATCTAGCCTCCTGCGCATGTGCCTTCCGCACGATCACCTCAGAGCCACCCCGGTGTGTTGCTGGTTTGCTCACACAGCCCTGAGCCATGTAGTAAGCAACCAGTGTTTACCGAGTTCCTGCTGCGTGCTAGAAAAAACAATGCTTAAGTTCATATTTCAAAGCGGGGGAATCTTTTTAAAAAATTGAAACATTACAGTTAATTTCAATATATAAAGGGGAGCTTGTTGGAGCGAAGTGAGGGAAATGATGGGGGTGGAGAGCGGGAAGGAGAAAGCCTTTCTGTGACTGGACTATTCCATTCATTCATTCATTCACTCACTCATTCCTATGGCATTTATTCCCTTTTAGAGTCTCCCTCCAGAATCCTTCAGCGAACTTGTGTTCAGTGTCAACAAATCAACATGCCCATGTAATGCGTGAAAGGACTTTATAAAGGCCTTCCTATGCCAGCCTGCTCTTCACCTGGGCCCATGAGACCAGTTCAAGGCCATGGACAATTACACACGTTGTATACTGCACAAGCACCTTTCATGAACTTATTTATCCTGACACTCTTCAGGCAGATGGAAGTACAGAACTTTTACCAAAAAAATTAAATGTAATATCCCAATTTTCCCAACAAATAGAAATACAATTGCTTGAGGCAGATGTACCTTTTCCCATTAGCATAAAGGTGCTGCGCCCCTCCCAGCTGGTGTGTCTCCCCAGATTTGCTTATCTTGACCCTGGGTCCCCAACTCCTTGCTCCAGGAACAGCCACAGTTCCTCACCACTACCCAGCATTGCCTCCTGCCTTGCCTCTCTTGGCCAGCGGAGGCCGCTGTAACATCCGCCATGGGTAAGGGCCACAGCCCAGCACCCCAGTGTGACCCAAACAGACTCCAGAGGCTCTCACTGTCTTGGTGGCTGCCCACAGGGGCTGAGTAACACACACACAAACACGGGAAGTTAATGCCCCACAGAGTGAGCATTGGCAATGAGAGCAGATAGAAGGAGCTGACAGATACATTGCTTACTCTTGTTCCCACTCCAGTGGCGGTCCGCGGTCCCCAGAGCAATGATTTCATGCAGTCTCTACAGAATGTCCTGTGTGCAACTGCTCTCTTCCTTGTGAGACCGGGGCTGACTCTGAATTACACCCTTTTGTTTTCCCTCCTTCCCTGCCCCCAGCCCCATCCTTGCTCTGCATCCCAGGATTCCCCACCTGCCGCCCCCCCACCACCACCACACCATACAGAATGGCGGCGCTGTTGTCTCCGGAACCTGAGTGGAGGCTGGCCCTCCAGGTCTAGTAGCCTCCCTGGACCAGTCTGCACTTAAAAATACACATAGAAACGCACATCAGATTCCAACACACTGAAAAGCAGTTTGGGTCTCCACAGAAGCATTTTTCTTTAAAGCTTTATTTATTTATTTATTTAGTTAGTTAGTTAGTTAGTTATTTGAGAGAGAGACAGATAGTGACAGAGATAGCAACAGAGAGCACAAGCAGGGAGGAAAGGGAGAAACAGGCTCCCACCAAGCAGGGAGCCCGACGTGGGGCTTGATTCTAGGACCTTGGGATTATGACCTGAGCCGAAAGCAGACGCTTAACGGAATGAGCCACCCAGGTGCCCCTCCACAGAAGTATTTTTAAAGATACTTAAAAAGAAAGGAACTTGCACCATATTCCACGTGGAAACTCTCCCCAAGGTCCCATTTCAATATCACTTTTTCCCCTAAAGTCCCATTTCCCAGTCCAGCTGCTCAAATTTCCCTGCAGTACCTCCAGTCCCTTAAAACCCTGTTAGCCTCTCTCCCACTGAGTTAGAAATCTTCTCTTAACTTTCCTCTCCCTTGTCTCACCAAACCTGTATTATACCAATTTCTCATTTGAATTATCCCCTTCCCCACTGGCCTTGACGGAACACCGGATATATAACTTTGTGCAGGAAGGCTTCTCTGTAGGAGGGTAACAGAGGGCTATGATTGATAAGAGTTCTAATCCAGGTATAAGTCACTTAATGCTATTATTATCTTTATTGTTACTCCCCATCCACATTTGACCTTGAGACCAGAGGCGTGTGTTGATAAGAGGGCTGGCAAGGTTGAAGGGAGCAGTGTGTGGTGGTGACAGTGTACACCCAGCTGGCACACACAAGGGGTAAATCAAGGCAGACCCAGTGCTCCAGGCAGCCCAGCCTCTGAGCCCAAGGGGTCCTGCTCCCAGTCCAGAGCTCCTCACCTGCATGCAAGGATGTCTGGTCCCCTCCACCACCCTCTGGGTCACCTTCAGCCCAGAGAGGAAGGAAGTGACAGGAGGAACCCGTGGACAGGAGGCAGTGTCCCCACCCGATGATGGCACATCCAGGAAGCAGCCAGCCCCCGTCACGCTGAGCTGGCCGTGACTCAGCCAGAGGAAGCAAGTCCATTGCTGAAACCCTTTAAGTCTCTCCCTGGGCTGATTTGTTACTCAGCAGAGGACTGCCCTGCTTGTTATCTGCGGAAGACAGGGCTGTCTCCGGTTAGACTGCCCCTTTTGAACAATAAGCAATCCTCCCCCTCAAAGTGCAGTTTCCTTCTGATGCAACCAAAGATAAAAGCAAAGAGGCACTTCTGCCCCGGGGGCGGGCGGCGGGGGGGGGTGGTGGCAGCGGTTGGCGCAGAGGCCCTGGGGCGCCCAGCATGTCTGCTTCTCCTCTCTGTCTCCGGGATGAACCAGCCAGGAAGGTAGAAAAGCCTTCCAGATCAGCACAGCACGACACAATGATTCTGGCACTCCGGGTTTTTTTTTTTTTCCCCCACCTGCCTTCTCTTGCGGGTGGAACTGAAATGTGAGCCCCTGAGCGGGACACACTCCAGCATCGTCTGGAGTCTGGGGCGCATTGCCTTGGCGGGTGGTCCCAGGCGGAAGTTTTCTCTTCTTGGTTTGATGAGTCAGGGCTGGCTCATGCACAAACACCAAGCAGCAGCCCCAGGGACAGGACGAGCCATCCCGCCCGCTTCTTCCCGTCTCTGTGGGGCCCACAGCCCCTGCAGCCTGCGTCAGTGCATTTGGTTTCAGGGTGAGACAGGACGCTTTAAAGGCAAACTGTGTCTACCACAGGTGAGCGCACAGCAAACACCGAGAACTGGCTGACACTTGTCATAAAATCTGTGAGACAAGAAACCACGGTGTACACGGAGAATGAGGCCCCAGGCTGGACCAGAGCTAGCCCTTGCACCACAGAGCTTCTTGCCATTTCACTAGAAAGAATTAGCCAGAGACGGATTTCACAGCGTGCTGCATAAGCAGTGTAAGTGAACTCATCCCATTCTGACTTTATCGAGTCAGTTCAGCCACTTTAGAAGAATTATGCTGTTATCGCCATAAAGTCCAGAATTTGCAAAAGTCTAGGTACCTAACAGGGGATACCTGAAAATCACCAAGCCCTACTTTTTAAACAGTTTATTATTAATTTTATTTTGAGTAGATAATACATTCGTGTATTCAGATACCAAATTCGTATAAAACAATACACATTAAGAATTCTTCCACCTGGGGAGGGGGGTCGGGGGGGGGTTATGGACATTGGGGAGGATATATGCTATGGTGAGTGCTGTGAAGTGTGTAAATCTGGCGATTCACAGACCTGTATCCCTGGGGATAAAAATACATTATATGTTTATAAATAAATAAATAAATAAAAATTTAAAAAAAAAAAAAGAATTCTTCCACCCTGGGGCACCTGAGTGGCTCAGTCTGTTAAGCATGGACTCTTGATTTCAGCTCAGGTCATGATCTCAGGGTCCTGGGATGGAGGCCCGCATCTGGCTCTGCTCAGCGGGGAGTCTGCTCCAGATTCTGTCTCTCCCTCTCCCTCTGCCCCACGCCTGTCTCTCTCTCTCTCTCTCTCTCAAAGAAGTAAATAAAATCTTTAAAAAAAAAAAAAATTCTTCCCCCTGTCCATACTCCTCACTGTCCCCATAAGTCACTATTTTTATTACTTTCTTATCTATCCATTCAATGTTTCTTTATGCACATACAAACAAAAATAAAGATAAGAACATGATAGTCAGAGTAATGGCCACCCAAAGATGTCTTGGAACTTCTGGAACCTGTGACTCTGCTACTTTATGTGGCAAAAGAAGCTTTGAAGCTGTGATTAAGTGAAGAAGGATCTTTAGATGTGGAATGATTCAGGCGGACCCAGTATCATCCTTACAAGAGGAAGGCAGGAGGGCCAGAAACAAGAAAAGACAACAGAGACGCTGGAAAGTACTACACTGCTGGCCATGGAGATGGAGGAAGGCAGCCTCCAGAAGCTGGAAAAGGCGAGGACACAGATTCTCTCCTGGAACCTCCATAAGGAATGCAGCCCAGCCGATCCATTTTATTTTATTTTTTGCTTAAAGATTTTATTTATGTATTTGTCAGAGAGAGAGAGAGCATGAGCACAAGCAGGGGAAGCTACAGGCACAGAGAGAAGCAGGCTCCCCACTAGCAAGGAGCCTGGCGCGGGCCTCAATCTCAGCACCCTGGGATCATGCCCTGAGCTTAAGGCAGCCGCTTAACCGACTAAGCCACCCAAGCGTCTCCTGCAGAACCATTTTAGACCTCTGACCTCCAGAACTAGTAGAAAATAAGTTTGTGGTAATCTGCTACAGAAACAACAGGAAACGGACACGACTTATCTTCACCCCTTTCTTAAAAAAGAAATTAGCACTCGCTAGGTTGGGCATTCCCAAGTCTTAGGGCAGTTTTAGGCATTAGTAACTTCAGAAGTACAAATGCAATAAACCTGCAAACAACATCATTTGTAAGTTTATTATTTGAATCTCTTCTACTCTTGTTCAGTTATGTGAATTTTATATAATATATATTTTTAAATTTTGTTTGAGTATCTCTGATTGAAAATAACAAACACTGACTGAAACAAAAGCATTAATATTAAAATTTATTATTCTAAATTCACAGGACTAAATAAGTGAATAAGAAATGTGTATAACTAAGGGGCTCCTGGGTGGCTCAGTGGGTTAAGCATCTACCTTGGGCTCAGGTCATGATCTCAGGGTCCTGAGATCGAGTCCCGCATCGGGCTCCTTGCTCAGATGAGAATCCGTTTCTCCCTCTGCCCCTCCCCCTCCTGCTCATGCTCTCTCTCTCTCCCTCTCTCTCAAATAATGGTTTAATGGGCACAGAGTTTCATTTTGGGGTAATGAAAAATGTCTAGAGATGGATGGTGGTGATGGGCACACAATAGTGTGAATGCAGTTAATGCCACATAATTGTATACTTAAAAATTGCTAAAATGGTAAATTGTCTATTATGCCTATTTTACTATAATAAAATATAATTACAATAAAATGAAACAGAACAGAATAAAACATAGGTTACTTAGATGTGTTCACTGTGAAAATTCATCAAATTCTTCACTTACCATCATGTATGTTTCCATGTATTTGCTATGCTTCAATAAAAGAATTATTAAAAACTGGAATAAAGGGGCGCCTGGGTGGCTCATTCAGTTAAGTCTCTGCCTTTGGCTCGGGTCATGATCTCAGGGTCCTGGGATCGAACCCCGCATAAGGCTCTCTGCACAGTGGGGAGCCTGGTTCTCTCTCTCTCTCTGCCTATGTCTCTGCCTGCTTGTGATCTCTCTCTCTCTGACAAATAAATAAAATCTTAAAAAAAAAACTGGAATAAAATAGAAAATGTCTGAGTGCATTGCTCTTAATGAGGATAAGTGTTGTTTTGTGCAGTTTTTGTTATAGTTAGGGGTAGGTGCGTGTAGTGACTCATGATGTAAAATGTATTTCTGATTGTAGTTTTAAAAAATTCTGAAAAAAAAAATAGTGCTCTGAGCCAGTCTCCATTTCCGCTTGTTGTGGCTCCTTCCTTTTTGGATTTGATGTGCTTTTCCCTATGGAAGTGATTTAATTTTATTTATTCAAGCAAAAAAATCCCTTCCCTGGGGTCTTCTCTTCGTCATGATCATTTTTCTCCATCTGACTGCTCATGGTAACTAGATTTCATATGGTAGATTAGCCAGTGAAGTCATGTACGGACATTCTATCATCTTGCTCCCTGGGCTGTTCACAGAAGCATTAGCATCCATTGTGATGAGAGATGATGATGCGGGCTTTATGCTTCAACTCAGAAAAACTAGACTGTCCTAAGTCACAGTGTGTTTGAATTTAAAAAACCCTTGGTGGTTATGGCTTCTAATCCCCTTCCACTCATAGAAATGCTTTCCTCAACACCCAAAACAGTGGGTTGTTCATCTTATGTCTAAACATGGCCAATTATTGTAAGGCACCTCAATTCATTATGGAGTAGCTTCCATGGCAGAAAGTGTGTAAGAGCAGTTTCCTGGCAGAATTGGGTAGCAAATCTCTCCGGAGCCTGTAGACACATCTGCAGTCACCTAACAAGCAAGTTCTTGGACATGTTTAGTACACGCATTTCAAAGGCATCCTTCAGGAAAAGAATGTAGTGGCTTCGGAGGGTACTTTATTATTTTCTTTGCCCATACAGTTATTCTAACAACATTTATTGAAGAAACTGTCTTTTTCCCCTTATATGTTCTTGCCTCCCTTGTTATAAATCAATTGATCATATGTGCATGGGTTTATTTCTGGGCTCTCTATTCTGTTTCATTGATCTGAATGTCTGGCATTCTGCTCGCTTGTTTGTGTGAGTGTTTGTTTGTTTCAAGTAGGCTCCACGCCCAGGTTGGAGCCCAACACGAGACTTGAACTTACAATCCTGAGATCAAGACCTGAGTTGAGATCAAGAGTTAGAAGCGTAACTGACTAAGCCAGCCAGGAGCCCCTTTTTAAAAATTTTTAAATTGATCTCCACCAAACGAGGGGCTCGAACTCACAACCTTGAGATCCAGATTTGCATGTTCCTCTAACTGAGCCAACCAGGCACTTCCACTTATTGGTCTGTTTTTATGCCAGTTCCATATTGTTTTGATTGCTATAGTTTTGTAATACAGTTGGAAATCAGGAAGTGTAATGCCTCCAGCTTTGCTCTTCTCTCTCAAGATTCTACCTCATAGTCCCCCCACTGCCCTAAAATTATACAAACAGCACCAATAATACCCCAACTCTCTAATTTACTAATCATGGTCCAGACATGTAGTATTTGACTGCCCAAATTTCTTCTCCTTGAACATTTTAAATCTCTTGATAAGGACCATGTTTTAAGTATATTTCCATATCATTCCCTGGGTTGGAGCTTACCACAGTGAATGCATAATACATTTCCAGCTTTGGATATCTGGGTTAAAACTCAGACTCTAAGTAAGGAAATGATAACCACCAACCCAGTAGCAGATTGCTGTTTTTATTAAGTTGACACACAAGCACAAACTTGGGGAATTTGGGGAACTTTTATTTATTTATTTTATTTTTTATTTTTTATAAACATATATTTTTATTGGGGAACTTTTAAAGTTTGTTGTTTTTTGTTTTGTTTTGTTTTGTTTCTAATTCTTCAAGACCAAGAACTGTTCCTTGAGTACTTAGAACTCTGCTAAAGGATAACTGTGCTAGATCATGGCCATTTCCCATTTTATAAAAATCAGTACTTCCTGTTTCTTGGTAACATATTAATTTTCAATGGAGTGATTAAAAATCTTAATGAAATTATTTCTCAAGTGGGGAATATAGTAGTGATAGGTATATTAGATATAATTGAAGGACTCATTTGCCTTGCATAAATGAAAATCTCTTAAAATCCCTCTAATGGACACTAGATTTTAAAACACATGTCTACCAAACAGTTAACTGTGTCAAGTCCTATGTGCTCTAAGTACACTGAAATACTTTGGAAAAGTGGAGACTTTGGAGCAGTGGACCTATTGTCTTTTCCCCCATATTCAGACTAACAAGAGAGAGTGTCAGCCTACGAATCAGGACACAAAGCAAGAGTAGGTATGGACCAGGTTAGGCAGCATGAAAAGACAGTAGTGGAAGTTTCCCATTGGCCTTCACAAGGGACCATAGAAATGAGAACTGGAAAGAAGCAAGTCAGGCCAGGAGTAGCAATCAGGAGTGGTGGGAGCTACTTGGCCCTTTGGTAGTTGATTCTAAAGTACAGACTGAGGCTGATGACGAGGCTGGACCTGAGGAGTGGATGGAAACAGAAGATGGAAGTGTCATGCTGTACTCCCCATCATAGCACATCACTAGAAGAGTTTGGAAAGACACTGGATTACCCAGTGTGAGTCCACAGGTGGCCTCGACATTATTTTCATGCTTCTCACCCCTATTTCAGTAGTAGACAATTTTTGCTGAATTGGAAACCACTTTGTTTGAGCCTGAAAGTGAGTTTCAATAGTGAAATGAGAGACCTGGCAACCTGACACAAATACAGAGATTTTTGACTTATCTATGCCCTTAGAGCATGAACTCTGAGGGATATGAGCCTTCATGAAAAAGAAGGCATGATAGATAGAGAGCATCAAGAATATTTATGTGATCATAATACAAAAACTAATGAAGAAACCGGGAGACAAAATATTGACCTCCAACGTACGAAGACAAAATTGATTTTCCCGTGATTCCTGTAATATACTTTTTTTAAAAAGGATTTTGTTTATTTATTTGACAGACAGAGATCACAAGTAGGCAGAGAGGCAAGCAGAGAGAGGAGGAAGCAGGCTCCCCGCCCATCAGAGAGCACGATGCAGGGCTCTATCCCAGGAACCTGGGATCATGACCCGAGCCAAAGGCTGAGGCTTTAACCCACTGAGCCACCCAGGCACCCCATCCCTGTAATATACTTAAACAAGATTTGTGAGGAGACGATACACACCACTCTAGATACTGCTGTTGACCAATATTCGCTGGAGTTTTAGGTTTACCAAGAGTCCAAGAAATTGAAACACTTCAATGTAGATGTAGTTTGAGAAAGAAGTTCAAGACAAGTATGAGACAGAAGTTAGTCACATTGGGGATTATTCACCTATCCCTGGGAATGTAAAATGTAGACAGGAAGAAAACATGATCTGTTTCATACATTTCTTCTGCTTCATACATTTCAAATGTTCATCCCCATCCGTGAATCCATGGGACAGCTACCACCCGATACTCCTCTGTTAGGGAGACAATGTTAGACTTACATTACTCTTGCCCCCCCCCAAATTCAGTGTGTTTCTCCTGCAATTTATGCAGATAACATTTGTTATAAATCCAAGTTGATGTGTTTTGCAGGTGACCTATGGCAATAGTGGCAGAGATAACCTGCCTAACATATTACCTCCCAGAAAGATGGCAGCTTCTGCCGCAGTACTATGTGGGGGAGCTTTAATTCCATCCTTGTTCTCTACTTCATCGTTTCATAAAGGAATGAAAGTTGAATTGGGAAAACCTGGCTGTAAGAAAGGTATCTGGCCAGGAACATTCTATAGATACAAAGAATTTTCCCTCTTCTAACTTATCTCTTAAACCTAGGCACCTCAGAGACTTGGGTTTATGAAGTAGAGCAAGTATTAAAAGTAGAAAAGATAGGTGAGGGGTGCTCCGTTGGTTAAGAGTCCAACTTTTGATTTTTACTCAAATCATGATCGCAGGGCTATAAGACGAGCCCTGCATGAGTCTCTGCACTCAGTGGAGAGTCTGCTTGAGATTCTTTCCCTCTGCCCTTCCCCCCATTCTCTCTCACTCTCTCTCTCAAATAAATAAATAAATCTTTAAAAAATGTTTTATTTTGGGGCACCTGGGTGGCTCAGTTGTCTTCCATACTGTATGTACTGCCTTTGGCTCAGGTCATGATCTCAGGGTGCCAGGATGGAGCCCTATATCAGGCTCCCCACTCAGCAGGGGCAGTCTGCTTCTCCCTCTCCCTCTGCCCCTCCTCCCTGCTCTCTCTCTCACTTTTTTGTCTATACGATCTTTAGTTGTTGTTGTTGTTGTTGTTTTTATCTTATTAGGAAAATAGCCTTTGGAATTCAGAGGCAGCTATGATTGTGTTTTGAAGCATAGGCTGTTCTGCTTTGAAAATGTGAGGAAATAATGGTGAAAAATTGGAAAGTTTTCCTTCCTAAGATGAGGAACAAGATAGGGATACCTGCTTTTGCTACTTCTACTCAGTATTGTATTGGAAATGATAGTGTAGTGAGGCAAGAAAGAGAAATAAAAGGCATCCAGATTGGTAAGGAAGAAGGGAGCCAATTGTACAACCAAGCCTCTTTGCCGTACACAAATGTTTGCTGCCATTGGTCACAACACATCCTATCATATTCCACTTTAGGTTGTGCTGACTTAGAACTTTCTCAACTTTAAAAACATTATTATCTATAGATGCTTCATGCAGACTATTCAAGAGCTAATTCTTCAGGCATTTTACTGCTATTTTGTTTTATTTTATTTTTTTAATGTTTTTATTTATTTTTTAAAATTTTTTAAATGAAATTTTAAAAAAAGATTTTATTTATTTATTTGACAAACAGAGATCACAAGCAGGCAGAGAGGCAGGTAAAAGCAGGCTCCCTGCTGAGCAGAGAGCCCGATGCGGGGCTCGATCCCAGGACCCTGAGGTCATGACCTGAGCCGAAGGCAGGTGAGCCACCCAGGTGCCCCTAATTTTTTTTTATTAACATATAATGTATTATTTGCCCAGGGGTACAGGTCTGTAGACTCTATGCCCAATGTGGGGCTGGAACTCACGACCCCAAGATCAAAAGTTGCTTGCTCAGGGTGTTTGGATGGCTCCCTTGGTAAAGCGTCAGACTCTTGATTTCAGCTCAGGCCATGATCTCAGGCTCCTGGGATGGAGTCCCACATGGGGCTCCTTGCTCAGTGGGGAGCCTGCTTGAGGATTCTCTCTCCCTCTCCTCCTGTGCACCCGCCCCCCCCCCGCACTCTTTTTAATAAATATATAAACATCTTAAAAAAAAAAAGTTGTGTGCTCTATTGACTGAGCCAGCTGGACACCCCTCTTTAGTCACTTTAAATTTGCCATTAATTCCTCAAACAAACAAAAACAACATTTTCAATCCTATCTGTTGTCAAGGAAAACCACTTGGAATCATTTTCCTTTTTTAAAAATTTGATGTTTTTCCCAGTATCCTCTGTTCCTTAAGCAAGTGTTCACACCAAAAGGATTATAATCCTAAACGGGTTTATTTTCTCTGTACTCATTTTGGCTACTACAATCAATCGTGATTTCATTAACTCTCCACCAGGCAATGGCTTACCTTGCTTGGCTAACAAACAAATCATTCAGAAACTTACTTTGACTATAGCCTCACTTCCATTTTTATTTTTTTGAAGAAATTCATCTGTGATAAGATATCCTACTTAAAGTTTTCTGGTATTTCTGACTGTTGCTTTCCTGTGAGTTGAGACTATCGTGATGAGTGTTTATTTTGGTGATGTTGATGTATACTGTATTTTTTGTTAAGATTTTATTTATTTATTTGACAGACAGAGATCACAGGTAGGCAGAGAGGCAGGCAGAGAGAGAGGAAGGGAAGCAGGCTGCCTGCTGAGCAGAGAGCCCAATGTGGGGCTTGATCCCAGGACCCTGGGACCATGACCTGAGCCAAAGGCAGAGGCCTTAACCCACTGAGCCACCCAGGCGTCCCTACACTGTATTTTTTAAGCAGAGACTGCAGTGTCGTATAATAAACATGAACCTATCATCAGTTTCATAACATTTTTTCAGAAATAGATTAATATCTTGATTTGCATTATTCTACAGCAGTTTGATGACTTAGAGGTGGTAAGATTTTATTGCAATTTTTGAGTTTAGGATGTAGACAGAAATTTTTCTGAATCAGGAGAACCACATTCAACCACTATTATCAAGCTCTGAATGGCTTTAGAGATTAGCTTTGCTGCAGATTTTTCCACATTATGAAAATGTGTTCTCTGTCTTCTTACGTAAGTATTATATAACATCCTCAGTTTTTCCTCTTGGTCTGCAAAGCCTAAAATACTGACTATCCAGCCCTTCACAGAAAATTTCTTGATCCCTGATTAAAGATATTGGAGTAAAAGAATTCTGTGTATTTTTACCAAGCAGTATTTCACATTTAACTACAAATGTTTTAAAAAAATTTTTAAGAGTGCTTCATCTTAAATAGGAAGTCAGTGGACTTAGTTTATAATCTTGAATTTGAAATTTTTGGGGCCAAAACATTTATTTGCTGCAGTGATTTTTTTAAAAATAAATAAATCAGCTGAAAATCCTAAAGAAGGCATGTGAGCAGCTGAGATATGCACAGTAAAAATGGTAACAAATAAGTACTTAAAAATGTTTAGCATATCACTTTATAGTGTTTTACTTATCCTATTAGAATTCCAGGAATTTTTCATATTTCTTTTTAATAACTTAGCAGCATTTTATTATGATTACTCAAAGTAAATGAGCAGATACAGTTGTTATCAAATTGTAATTACAGACAGTATAATTATCCCTTTTTGATGTTAGAAAGTGACAAAAGAAAGTGCATTCAATTTATCATTTTTGCAATGTTTTGGAGGATTAGCAAATAACTTGATAAATATATTACTGCTTTAAAAACTAGTGTCCCTAAAAACCTATATAAAAATAGAATTTTGTACCTCCCCAAATTTTCATTTTAGGTCTTGCTCTTATGCTTCATTTTGAGTTAATGTGTAAAACTGCACTCCTTTTAGCTTCTTTATCTTATAGAATGGCCCATTATTTTGTCCTTCAGAGGCCTAAGGGCCAAAGTAACATTTCTCACAGATTCTTAAAACTGCAATAGAAAGACTTAATTGTCTTTAACTTAACTCTTTTGGTTGAGTCTCTAGCAGTCCTGATCTTTATTTATAAAAGCAGTAAGATCTGTTTCATAACCTTAAAATATTGAAAGAGGCATTAGAGATTGTGTAGTTCAAATCTATCATTTCACAAGTGAAAACATTTCTTTATCCCAAAAGTATCATTTTAAAATATTCTTATAATTAAAAAAAAAATCCCACCTTTTTAACTTTAAGATTGAAGTCTACTTTCCAGACCAAGTACCAACGTAGAAAATTCCAGTACATAGAATATAGTCTAATATATATTGCCATGTTCATGAAACAGATTATTCAGTATTATTAGGATGCCAATTCTCCCCCAAACTGGTCTATGTATTCAACATAATTCCAACCAAAATACCAGTATTTATTTTTAAGAAATTCACAAGCTGACTCTGGAACTTTTAGGGAAATCCATAATATCTCTAATAAACAGAATATTTTTTAAATATAATACAGAGGTAGAGGACTTACCTTACCTGATTTCAAGACTTGAAACTATAGTAATTAAGACAGTGTGGTATTATTACCATTGGATGGAAATAGGATCAAAGGACAGACATAGAGATCAATGGAAGAGACTATACAGCCCAGAAATAGATGCACATATATATGGTCAATCATATTTTTTTTTAAAATATATCAAGGGGGAGCCTGGGTGGCTCAGTGTGTTGAGCCTCTATCTTTGGCTCAGGTCATAGTCTCAGGGTCTTGGGATCAAGCCCCGCATCAGGCTCTCTGCTTAGCAGGGAACCTGCTTCCCCTGCTCTCTCTGCCTACTTAGGATCTCTCTCTCCATCAAATAAATAAATAAAATCTTTTTAAAAGAGAGAGAGAGAGAGAGATCAAGGTAATCCAAAGGGAAAAGGATAAATTTTTCAACAAATGTGGCCGACTATCGATTCAGATAAAAATTAACCTTGACCCTTACCTCATACCATACGTTAAAGTGAACTCAAAATGCATGATAGACCTAAATCTAAAATTCAAACCTATAATACCTCCAGAAAAAAAAAAGTACCTTGGGCAGGCAGAGATTTCTCAACACACCAAAAACATAGGTCACGAAAGAAAAAGGTGATAAGTTAGACTTCAAAATTAAAATTTTCTGCTCTTCAAAAAACACAAATAAGAAAATGCAAAGACAAGCCACAGACTGGGAAGAAATATTTAGAGGATCTGACAAGGGATTTGTACTCAGAATATGTAAATAATTTTTACAACTCAGTAATAAGACAAATAATCCAATTTAAACCAGGTAAGGGATTTAAATGAACCCTACACCAAAGAAGGTACACAGATGTAAAGTGAGCACAGGAAGTGGTCCTCAAGGTCATTAGTCCTTAGGGAATGCAGATTGAAACCACAGGAACACCTCTACACACCCACAGGTATGTCTTAATTAGAAGCTTAAAAATACCAAGTGTTGAGGAGGTCATGAGGCAACTGAAACTCTCATCCATTGCTGGTGAATATGTAAATTAGTATAACCTTTGTAAAACAGCTTGGCAATTTTTTTTATAAAGTCAAACATACCATTACCATATGACCTAGCTACTCGACTTCTGAGCATTTTCTCCAAGAGAAATGAAAACCTATGTCCAAAGACCTTTGGACATAGTTATAGCAGTAATAGTAATAGTATTACATTAGTAATATCAGTATTACAATAGTAATATTATATACAACAGTAATATTAGTATTACAATAGTAATAGTATTACATCACAGTAATAGTCATAGCAGCTTTACCTGTAATAGCCCTAAATAGAATACCATTCAAATGTTCACCAACGGCTAAATAAACATATTGTGTACATCCATGCACTAGAATATAACTCAATAATAAAAAGAACCAAATTCCTGATACATAGATGAATCTCAAAAAATATGC
The DNA here is from genome assembly GCF_010015895.1 of Lontra canadensis. Taxonomy (NCBI): domain Eukaryota; kingdom Metazoa; phylum Chordata; class Mammalia; order Carnivora; family Mustelidae; genus Lontra; species Lontra canadensis. The sequence continues at coordinate 5,326,593 of NW_022631051.1, forward strand.
TCTGCAAAAAAATCCACACAAAAAAATACATATTGTATAAGTCTATTAATATAAAACTCTAGAAGAGACAAGCCTAATCTTCAGTGACCGAAAGCAGCTAGGGCAGAAGAGGATTTTCAGGAGCGATGGCAATGTTGTATTAAACGTGGTCACACTGGTAGTTATAGGGCCACATATGATTGCGAAGACGGATTAAACAAGACGCTTACTATGGATGCATTGTAGTGTATTTAAAAAATACTTCAATAAAGTTTATTTAAAGATACACTCTTTTCTCTGGGTTTCCCGTCTTCCCAAATCAGCTGACTTAAGTTTCCTCCCTTACTCCTGTCTCCTCTTATACGCGATTCCTGTTTGAGGAATATTATATTTGTTTCCTTCCAACATAAATTGATTTTGATGGCCTTCAGCAACATCAGTTTTTCAAAGCTCCACCCTTTTGCTGGGTGTGGCAAATAAAGGACCCTTCCTCTTTGCAAGGTAAGGCCTGAAAACTATAGATATTTATAAGTTGATATTTTCTTCTCATCTATATTTACATAAGTTGCCCAAAGGCAGTGGTAGAGTCATAACTACAACCCAAATTGCCCTACTTACCCAGCTTAGTGTCCTTCCACTGCACATGTAAGCTGCCTCAGTCAAGACAATTCTCATGGCTGCTGGACAAGGAATACTGTGGAACAGAGAATTTGCAAGGGTAAAATAGAAGAGCATTTTCTGTCAGAATGAACATGTTTCTGGTGCCAGCTGCAGCTTAGCATGCAAAAATCCGCGTTTTGTCTTCTAGTTTAACACACAGTATTTCAATACACATCAGAAAAATCCTGTATTTTCTCCAGCAGAAGAAGATGGGGAGGTTGGGGGATGTTATTTGCAATCATGGCAGATGTCATGTCACCCAAGCATCCTGCTTTACAGAGAAACCTAGGTAGTTATCACAAGCAAAGAGCACGCACAGATCAAAGGTCATTTGAGCTGAAGTTATCTGATTTAGGAATTTGGTGATGTTCTTTGTTGTTCCTGTTGCTTTTTTGTTTTACTAAAAAAAAAAAAAAAGCAACCAAATGAACAAATTTAAGATATTTTAAGTGTGCTTGGGTGGTTCAATCGATTAAGAGTCCAACTCTTGATTTTGGTTCAAGTCATGATTTCAGAGTCCTGGGATCAAGCCTGGTAAGAGGCTCCTCCTACAACACAGAGTCTGCTTGTCTCCCACTCCCTCCGCCCCTCCCCCTGCTTGCACTCTCTCTCTCTCTCTCAAAAAAATAAATAAGTCTTAAAAAAAAAAAAAAAAGATATTTGGGGCCCCCTGGGTGGCTCAGTTGGTTAAGCATCTGCCTTCAGCTCGGGTCATGATCTCAAGGTCCTGGGATCGAGTCCTACATCCGGCTCTCGAATCAGCAGCGAGACTACTTCTCTCCCTCTCCTTCTGCCTGCTGCTTCCCCTGCTTATGTTCTCTCTCTGTCAAATAAGGAAATAAAATCTTAAAAAAATTTTTAATCACAAGTTTTCTGAAGAGCAATCCATTTGCTGTCTTTCTAATTTTGCAAGCTACATTCATTTCTCTCTTACATCTTGTCCCCATGTCAACAGTACTCAGGTGCCATTTTTACAGGTTTTACTTAGTACATTTCAGCATCAATATAATTTTTGCATTGTTGCTATTATGGTTCATACCAAATTAGAAAGGTTAATAACAAAATATTACAAACAGAAAACAGGAGCAAAATTTACATACATCCAAGTGTTCTTGGCTTTTTGTTACAAATTACATAGGAAAAAATCTCAGTACTAAATTTTGAGTAGGAAAACACTCAGAATAAAATATGTATATTAATTAATTAACTAATTAATTCTATTCAGGCGCTAAATCTGATAGAACAGCTACTGGTAATAGTAATAAAATTGGATAGTGCATGGTCATAAATATTTTTCCAACAGGTATTTTTTCCCTCTTAATCATTGGAAGGGTTGAGGACACACCATCCTCAAACATGGTATCTTGGCATATATAAAATCTCAAGCTGAAGGGATTTGAGAAATAACAGGTACAGGAAAGACTTTCTGACCTTCCCCTGAAGCAGGTCAAAGACCTTTATGTGGAAAGTTCCTTCCCTGGGACACCTGGGTGGTTCAGTAGGTTAAGTAAGCATTTGCTTTTGGTCCAGGTCATGATCCTGAGTCCCAGGTCAGGCTCCTTGCTCAGCGGGGAGCCCGCTTCTCCCTCTGCCTGTCACTCCCTCTGCTTGTGCACTCTCATTCTCTCTTTCTCTTTCTGACAAATAAATAAATAAAATCTTTATTTAAAAAGGAAAAAAGGTGCCTTCTCTATTCTCAGAGGAGAGGGGCATTCTTACTTCCAAAACAGAGGGACTCTGAGAGAAATCTGAAAGAATGCCCGCTAAGTTCCCCCTCCCACCCCCGCCCTGTTCACTACCCTTAGCTCAGATCCTTCATATTTTCCCTTGATGTCCCCCTCTTCATTAAACCTAGCATAAAAGTACTCAAGTCTAACAGTTTCGTTGAGGTCTTCATTTCCTTCTGAAGATTTCTAGGTCTCATAAACTTACATTAAATAAATCTGTAAGCTTTTCTCTTACTAATCTGTCTTTTGTTACAGAGACCCAACTGAAAACATAAGCTGGGAAGAGGAAAGATATTTTTCCTTCCCTATGTTACCAACTAAGATAGATTTTAGACTCCCACAGTTTGGATATTTAATAATCGTTTCACAGTCTGGAGGTTTTGTGTTCAAATATTCTATTCAATTTAAAAATTATTCTAAAGATCAAGATTAATGAACAGATCCTAGCAATCTCTCCCCAATCTTTCTGAGTTCTCTCAGCTACAGGATTAAAGAAGAAAACAACTCAGACCTAATTGTTTCTGAAAATGGGACTGGAGAATTTTTTTTTTTTTTTAAATCAAGAACTATTAAATCCAGGGACACCTGGGTGGCTCAGTTGGTTAAGAGACTGCATTCGGCTCAGGTCATGATACCAGAATCCCGGAATCAAGTCCCACATCTGGCTCCCAGCTCCATGGGGAGTCCACTTCTCTCTCTGACCTTCTCCCTTTCAGTGCTCTTTCTCACTCTCTCTCTTAAGTAAATAAATAAAATCTTAAAAAAAAAAAAGAACTATTAAATTCACAAGGAAAAAAAATCAGCTATAGGTCACCTCCTTTTGCTTTTCTGCTTTTTAAAAATTAATTTTAAGAGAAACATATAAAATCTCCTGCTTATCTGCTTTGTATATGAATAAGAAGAGCTATAAACCTTGTATATGAGTTAAATTACATTTTGTTTTCCTACTAAGCCAGTTACAGCAGAAAAATAAGAGCAGGGCAGGAAAGTAAAATGAGAAGAGAGAGAGGCAAAGATTCACAAGGACCACAGAGAGAAAAAACATGACCCAGAACACAGCAGGGAGTTTAGATGTTCATGGAGCAATAGTCCTTTTACCCCCACAACTGCTCCCAATCTGATATTTCCCTCAAGACTTCCAAAATCCTTGTTGCAGTGCAGACCTCAGCATAAATAACAATATCACCAGGGTCCAAAAACACTTGGGTGTGAATGTGGGTCTGCTCATTGGAGCTATGAAATTTCCATCCATGAAACTGTTCACTCCAACTCCCCAAGGGCCTTTATTAAATTATCTTTAAACCTCGCCTTTCAGGATTCAGTAAACAAGGAAGTCCAAAAGCAGCCAAGACTCCAGACCAAGCCCTAGGGCAGCACTGTAAGGGGGACAAGGAAAGTCTTGGGTCTTCTGATGCATGGCTAGGAAGAATGGAGGGCCCAGCACCTTCCACTGCTCGTTAGACAGCCAAGAAAAATAAGAACAAGAACTTGTATGTGAGTGTTTAGAACAGCTTTCTTCATTATATCCAAAAGGTGCAAACAACCCAAATGTCCAACCATGGAAGAATGGATGAAACAAAGGTTGAATATGCATATTATTTGGCATAAAAAGGAGAGAGATCCTGACACACACTACACAATGGACAAAACTTGAAGACATCATGCAAAGTGAAGGAAACCAGTCAGAAAAGACCACTTATTATACAATTCCATTTATGTGAAATGGTCAGATCAGGCAAATCTATGGATACAGAAAGTGTATTTATGGCTGTTTCCAGCCAGGGGTAGAAGGGTCGATAGAAAGGTGATAGCTAAAGGGTATAAGATTTCTTTTTGAGGTGATAAAAGTGTTCAAAATTGACTGTGGTGATGGTTGCCACATCTTTGAATATGGTAAAAAATCATTTGATTACACACTTCAAATGGATGAATTGTATGGTATGTGAGTTTATAATTCCATAAAGCTGTGAAGAAGAAGAAGAAGAAGAAGAAGAAGAAGAAGAAGAAGAAGAAGAAGAAGAAGGAGAAGAAGGAGAAGAAGGGGGGGTTGAGGGGAGAAGGGAGAGGGGGGAAAAGAGGGAGATCTCTCTTACTCGCTCTCTCTCAAATAAATACATAAAATCTTATTTTTTAAAAAATATGTATTTGTTTGTTTGACAGAGAGAGAAGCACAGCAGGCAGAGGGAGAGGGAGAAGCAGGCTCCTCACTGAGCAAGGATCCCCATGCAGGACTCTGATCCCAGGACTCTGAGATCATGACTTGAGCCAAAGGCAGATGCTTAACCGACTGAGCCACCCAGGCACCCAATAAATAAAACCCTTTAAAAAAATTACTTTCTTTGGATTGAAGTACAAAAAGAAATCCAATTCTACAATTTATCTAGATAGCTAAGGAGCTGTTGGGGATCTGTGGCATTGTCATGTTCACCTCATTGTGTGGCCACAGCTACATGAAAACCTCCTTTGAAAATTCTATGAAAGGGTGCCTGATTGGCTCCGTGGGAAGAATACGCAGCTCTTGATCTCAGGGTTGTGAGATCAGGGTGTAGAGATTACTTAAATAAATAGAGATTACTTAAATAAATAAACTTTAAATAAATAAACTTTAAAATACATACATACATGCAATTCTACACAAATTGCAAGTATTAAAGTATTGGTTTTATATACACAGAAAGGATACAAGAAGGAAAGGGCTTTGCCCTACTGCATACCAAAGGAAGGCCACCAGCCCTGAATATTTTACTTTAAAAGCATATTTCAAAATATTTTTAAAAAAAAGAATGAAAGAGAAGTATTTTTTATGTGGAGCCTGCAGTAGAGTATTACTATTGCTACTATAGCAACGGGATCACTAGATGGTTTTGCAAAACAAGTGTCTCCTCAGAGCAGCTGCCAATGTGAAGGATAGTGACTGCATTGCTACTCTGTTCCCTTTGCACCTCCCCCACTTTACTTTTTCCAAAAGGTTTCCAGAACATGGATTGCAATTTCTTGGAACCTCAGTTAGGACCCTGACCCCGTTGGGATTTTATTTTTGCAAAAACCAGTAGAATTTTCCCTAAATACAGGTATGTGATAAAAAGGGAAGTTGTTTGCGTGCTGACTCAAATTGTTCTGTATACAAATACGGTTAAAAAATACAGCAGAGGTATCCTAGTACCTGGTTTGTTGGGTTTTTTTTTTTTTAAGTGTGAAGCCAAATCCTTTACAAAGATCATAACAGTGAAAAGTAGTGCACTTTTTCAAAAATGCTGCATATAAAGTGTTTGAGAAATTTAATTTTATTTCACATGTGCAGATACAAAATTTGGGTGAATACAGCAATCAGAACTAATTGTTATAGATACACACTACAACTTTTTTACTCTGTTTTAATGCCAGTGAGCATTCTACAAAAGAAAATGGTTTCATAAGTTAGTTAGCTTAAAACTAAGTGCCAACGTTATTTTAAAAATTAATTTTATATCATGAAATCTTTAAAAAAAAATGTTGCTGGACAGCTTCTAATGTGGCAAGTTGGCCTGGGCCCCCTTGAAGGATGTTAATTTTGGGGTTCTTTTTCCATTGCCATAGAACAAATTACCACACCTAGTGGCTTAAAACAACACCCATTTATTAGCTCCCTGATCCGTAGATCAGCAGGTTGGGTGAGCCTGGCTAAGTCCTTTGCGTAGGGTTTCCCATGGCTGAATTCAAGACAACAATCAGGCTGGACTCTTATCTCAAGTTTGTTCAGTTGTAGGACAAAAGTCTTCATTTGCTTGCAGGCTGTTGGCCAGAGGTCGCTCTTTGTCCTGAAGCCAATCTCCAACCCTTGTACCTTTTCCACTTTCAAGGCCAGCAAATGGCACCAGATCCTTCTCCTGCTTCTTTTCTTTCCGACTTCCTCTTCTGCTACCAACTGATGAAAACTGAGGGCTTTTAAGGGCTTATGTGAGGTGAGGTGTACCCAGATCATCTTCCAGAGTTAAATGCAAGTGACTGTTAACCTTAATTACATGCAAAATCTTTGCTATATAACATAACATAATGGCGGGAGTAAAACCTGGAGAAAGACATGGGCCCTCTTAAAACTCTGCCTGCCACAGCCAAAGGACCAAACAGACAGCCAGAGTACTGACATGTACTGTCTCCAACACACTAGCCTCCTTTTTGGTGCCCAGATGCTGATGGATAGCAACGTTTCCTTAATCACTGGAAGGATGGATCATTGTACATCTACTCACATAGTCCTAAGAAAGCTTTGTGGGGGAAGTAGAATATTGTTGGGGTTTATCAGACACTCCCACAGAGAGAGGTGTGATAACGCGGAAGTCTGGGTCACTAAGACAGACTGCTGACTTGTCACAACAGGATATCATCTCTTTAGTGAACATCAGAGGATAAAGGCACTAAGAGTAAATCCTGACTCACTCACTGGTGCCAAATGGAAGGGAATTTTGCCTCGCCAGCACTTCTACGCCAATGGCTCGTCCAGATCAGGAGGGTCCCCTATGGCACTTATGGGATAGGGAAGTACAAGTCTCTAACACCCTATTTCCTCCTATACATTCAAACGTACATGTAACAACAGTGTGCTGACTTGCCCCAAAGTCCCCACCCATAAGTTCAGGTTAGCTTCCTTTTCCCAGTGAGATCCCTCCTCAAATCCCATCAGTCAAATCCGAGTGCCCTTCTCCCTGAAGATATGGTGGTCACTTGGGTGTCTATATTCAATATAGCCCTAGGAGTTTGAGCCCCTCTCCAATCCATCACCAAAGTTCCCCCAGAATACTTGGATGGCTGTATATGACCTCTGTTCTTCTTGGGGACAGGGAGAACTTAGCCCTGCCCGTGATCATTTTTTTTTTCCTTAAAGCAGCTGAAAGCCAGGGAGAAGAAGATGAAGGGATCAGAGAGTACAACAGGAGAGAGCTGCCCTAGCCATTAAGCAAGTCATATTTCTTTTAATTTTTTTAAAGATTTTATTTATTTATTTATTTGAGAGAGAGAGTATGAGAAGGGGAAGGGTCAGAGGGAGAAGCAGATTCCCCCGCTAAGCAGGGAGCCCCATGTGGAACTCAATCCCGGACTCCAGGATCATGACCTGATCCAAAGGCAATCGCTTAACCACCTGAGCCACCCAGGCACCCCCTCTTTTCATTTTCGATGGCTACCTGCTCAGGCTCAGCTGAACAACTCTCATGTGGGGCCCACTCCAAATTCTATGTCCTCGTTGTTGACACTACTTATTTTAGTGCTAGGGACCCTTTGACTCGGCAGCCAGCCACATTGCCATTGGGCCAGGATTACAGAGTATGATAATATCTCTGCCACCACATTACACCTGTCAGGGCGGGTACTACCAAAAGACAGACAATAAATTTTGGTGAGGATGTGGAGAAACTGAGAGCCTTTTATGCTGTTGGGGTGAAGCAAAATGGTGTAGCCACTACGGAAAACAATAGGGAGGTTCCTCAAAAAATTAATGTAGAAAGACCATCCAATCTAGCCATCCAATTTCTGGACCTTTATTTAAAGGAATAAAATCAGGAGCTTGAACAGACATTAGCACTCTTGTGTTTATTGAAGCACTCTTCACAATAGTCAAGATGTATAAACAACTTAAATATCCATCCATGGATGAACAAAGAGAATGTGGTATAGTCATAAATGGAATAGTATTCAGCCTTGAAAAATAAATTCTGCAGTGTGTGAAAATACGATGAACCCTGAGGACATTAAACTAAGTGAAATAAGCCAATCACAGAAAAACAGATACTGCATGATTCCACTTACATGAGGGACCTAGAATCGTCAAATTCATTGTCTCATTCAGAGTAAAATGGTGGTTTCCATGGGCTGGAGGAAAGGAAAAATGGGGAGTTGTTCATCAATAGGCACAAAGTTTTGACTGAGTGAGATGAGAAAGTTCTAGAGATCTGCTATACAACATTGTACCTAGAGTTAACAATACTGTATCATACAATTAAACATTTGTTAAGAGGGTAGATCTCATTTTAAGTGTTCTCGCCACAGTGAAATAATTTTTTTTTTAAAGAACAGAAGAAGAGGAGGAGGAGGAGAAAAAGAAGAAGACTCCCTTTCAAGGCACTGACCCTCTTCTTGTTAACCAGGGTAAATAGAGATGTGGAATAGCATAATGGTTATGAACCTAGATTCTAGAGACACACTTCCTGGGTTTGCATGCTGGGGTTTCCATCCTATTAACTGTGTAGCCTTGGACAAGTTACTTAACAGTTCTGTAACTCCGTTTCTCCAGCTATGAAATGCGGATAATGGTATCTTGTCACAGGAGCTATGAGGATTAAAGGAGTCAATCCATACAACCCTTAGGAAGGCCCTGCACTCAATAAATGATAGTTACAACCAAAGGAATTACTTAATGAATGATTTAAACAATAATTCCTATGGATGTGTAAATCAATTAAGCATTTCTTCTCAAAGGACTAGAACCTTTGTACAAGTATAGTTCTCTTCTTTATTTGCTCTTATTGGCCATCTAACAATAATGATGGATTTAAGTGTGTGTTTACTTAATAGGAAGGAAGAAGGCTTAGGTTGACTGACCCCTGTTTGCCAGGCACAAGGTAGCTAGTTACACGTATACTGATTGTTTCACCTTATTCTCACAACAGTCCAGCAAATTGGGCATTTCATCACCATTTTTCCACAGGATCAAATTTGCCCAAAGTTGAGTAACTTGTTCCCAATCACAGTGCCTAGGAAGGTCTGAGTTCAGGTCTGGCTACAACACAGTCTATCAACACAGATATCCACAAATTTGCTCTGCATGTAGCCACCCAATTCATCAATGAATAGGATGAGTTGAAATCATTATTTTTGGAGGAATTCAGTGCCAGTAGAATTAAATTTTTATTGGCTGTGCCAGACTGTATGGTTTCCTATTTAAATGCATCTTTTCTAGGTATAATACTCTAAATGACCCAATCTTTGGTCTAATTGTTAAGAGACACATCTTACAAGGAAGTAAAGTTAGAAAAGAAAAAAATTGCTGGGATTTGAAGGATAAATTGATGCCTAAGAAAAGATGGGATGGGGTTAATAGGGCAATAATTTGGAAAAATGTAACCACCAAGAAATGTACTATCACTATTACTGAATTTTCTTTTAGTCAATATTCCCTTTGCACATATAGACACGAACTACCAGCTACCAGTGAAATCTACCTTTTCTCTGTCATTTGGAAGGTATCTTGGAGGTTCGCTGGAGACAGTGCTTTAAATATTCAGAAATAGAAGCAACTATCCAGTGTCAGAAAAGTAAATCAAGTAAATAAAAGAAAATGTCTTATATTCTTGTTGCCATGGAATTGTCCTTCGCAGATTATTAGTGTTGTACTAAAGAGGCTCGGGATAGATTTCACTTATTTGCTTATGTAATTTTTACTCACTATTTTCACTTTGTGTTGAGTAAAGGAAAAATGGAAGTAAGAACACGATGACCTTTCCATTTTGTCCTAACACAGAAAACAGGAAGAGTGAGCACTGCCATCTTTTGGTTACACAATATAATAATTGAAATCATTGCATTTAACAGCCAGAAGAATGCTGTTAGTCATCACCAAGTGAACTGAGAAACACTTACTTACCCCACATGAGTCCATTCCTTGCATGATTTCCTCATAACATCTTGCCTCTGGAAAGTAATCACAAAGGTTCCAAAATCTTAATTTTCTTTGAACAGCAGACACAGAAAGAAAGGGCTAGTGGGTTGTGTTGATTCTCTTAAAGACTACCGACAGTTCTAGTTATATTTGATAACTCTAAAGCATTCAGAGTGGATGAAGAGAAGTGGAGAACTCTCTCATTTAATCACTGAGGCCAATTCCACAACCGCCCCAGGGGCCAAGAACTTGAATGAAAGGCTAGACTTTCTTCGATGAGGAAATGCCGTGGCAGAGGCTTCCAGATAGATACCACTCCAGTGTCATCAACACCAAGGGAAGAAAAAGGTATAGGAGGTCTGGACAGGTCACAGGCACATTCCGGGGGTGTTTTATGTTGTAGGGAAACACTGTGCTACTATGGAAGGAAGCTCTGAGAAGTTTATCAGAGGGTACTGTCTGGGGCCAGCCTCTCAGTTAGCTGCCTTAGCATCGGAGAAACCATAAGACATGGTTGATACATGGAGTGTGTTTTACTGACAGTAATCTTGGAGAAAAGACGTAGAGCAGGTAAACGGTATATATATATATACATATATACATATACATATACATATATATATTTCTTAAGATTTTATTTATTTATTTGACAGAGATCACAAGTAGGCAGAGAGGCAGGTGGGAGGGTGGTGGGGGGAGCAGACTCCCTGCTGAACAGAGAGCCAGATGCCGGGCTCAATCCCAGGACTCTGAGATATGACCTGAGCAGAAGGCAGAGGCTTAACCCACTGAGCCACCCAGGTGCCCCAAGGGTATATATTTTGAAGAGGAAACTTCTGAGTTTGAAGAAGAGAGGAATCTGCAAAGGAAATATAATCTCCTCAGATCATGTGTGGATCCAGAGAGGAAGATATCAAAATAAGTTTTTTAAAAGCCTCATCGGGGTGCCAGAAAATAGAATATAAAATCCAAATGATGATTTTAGGAATACTGGGGATAGAAAGGGAAGATGGAAATATAGCAACTGAGTGAAAGGAAGTGACCTGAATTTGACCTTTTTTTAGATACCCTCAAGTCTATCCTGACATACTCTCCTTTTGCTATAGAGACATATCTCACTTTTCCACGTATGGTGACATATTGTTGGAGATAAAAGAGTGGAATTTACTGCTTGTTAATAAACAAACATTCCCATAGGGTATCAGAGAGTAGACTGGGCAGGGGGAGCTGGTTTCCAATGTTGGGTCTTCACTGCCGTGAAGTCACCTAGTCTCCCTGAGCCTTGGTTTCCTAAATCTACAAAATAAGTTTCCTGGATTCTATCATTGCTTCTCAAGGGGGGTCTGCAGACTCCTCTGCAGTTAGAGATTACATTCAAAGATTCCTAACGTCTCTAATTTGAGAAATACCAGATTCGATCATTTCTAATGGCCTTAGCTCTAAAATTCTGAGAAAGAAAAAAAAAAATCTTGTTCCTTCACTAAATTCCTTAAGACCTAGAGGAAGAAGAAAAGCCAACACATTTTTCTTTTTCCCTCTGTGTTCCTTCTCCTTTTCAGACATGCAGTTAATCTATTGTTCTAAATTTCTAGAGCAGTGCTTTCCCAGGGAAACATATCTAACTTAAAATTTTAGAGTGATTGGGGCACCTGGGTGGCTCAGCTGGTTAAAGCCTCTGCCTTCCGCTCAAGTCGTGATCCTAGGGTCCTGGGATGGAGCCCCACATAGAGCTTTCTGCTCGGCAGGGAGCCTGCTTCCCCACCCCACCCCCACTCTTTCTCTGCCTGCCTCTCTGCCTACTTGTGATCTCTGCCTGTCAAATAAATAAATAAATAAAATCTTTAAAAAAAATTCTTTAGAGTGATCACATTTTTAAGTGAAAAAAGGAGACAGATGGAGTCAATTGTAATATTCTATTTTATTAAATCCAATGTATCCAAAATATTATCACTTTGAGTGTCAGCATTGTAAAAATTAATGCGATGGTTCAGTCTGTTTTCGTCATACTAAGTCTTCGGGATCTGGTGTGTCTCTCATATTTACAACACAGCCCAATTCATGCTGGCCCCACTGAGAGTTTACAATAGTCACACATGGCTGGTGTTAGAGGGTCCTATGTTCCAAGAGTGGACAACAGATGAATAGAGGCCTCCCAGTGGAAAGCTAATGTTCTGCTGTCCATGATATCACATTTTTTTAAAAAATAGCCCTTTCAGTCTACCCAACTCCAGAACCTGGAGGAGGTCTAGAACCCATAAAAAAAGGCTCAGAATCTGAAAGAACACGTCTCTACTCAAAACTCCCCAGCGCAAATGCTTCCTTCCTCAGACATCAGTCCATCCTTCCCAGAACACTTGAAAAGTGCTGTTTTTTTCCTTTCTTACCCTAATGTTACTCCCCGCAACAAAACTGAAAGTGTTTTTCTCAAAAGACCATTCCCAAGGGAAGCAAGTAATTACCTCTCTATCTTTGGATTCTGGCAGCTAGTGATTACCCACAAAATCCCTGCTATAGACACAGTAAGCATTTGTGTTTGTGTTCTTCATTTTTTAAATGATGCGGAAACTTCCATTAATTCACCAACTATATTGCAGGAGAACTAATTCTGAGACTGTTCACAATTAATGTGTTTTTTTATTGGGTGACATGATGGCAAAAGAGGGCGGAAATGACTAGAATCTAATTTGGGTATCAGTGATCTGGATTTCAGGTTGAGACATGATATCTGTCGTTTTATATAAAGACCTGGAATACTGAGTAAAAGAGGTAAACAAGAAATTTTGCAAATTGAGATGAGGTAGACTATTTTGCATGGGAAAAGATAAAGGGATGTTTTTTGCATTCGGCCAACATACCACATAAAACAAAATGACCATACGTGGATAGGAGTCAGAGGTCCCTACTTCTTATCAAAGTGGTTTCTGGCGTCTCTAAATTCCATCATCTTCCTGCATTCTCGTCTATTTGGGATGGCAGTGTAGTTCAGAAGGGCAAAGGCAAGCAATGGATTCAAGGATTTCTTACTGTCTTAGGGCAAAAACATGAGCTGAATAAGTAAGTAGACCGGGATGAACTTATCTATGTATCTTTTGTCACAGTGTGCCTTTCTAGTCCTCTCCTTCAACCCTCTAAGAATAGCCTGTGGCCAGCCAGAAGGGCTGGGGTAGCCAGAGGGGAACACTGAGGAAATCACTGGAGGGAATATGAAATTTCACTGTACCCCACTCAAACCTATTGCCACAATCATCGATTCATCTATGTGCTCTTTGTGTTGATGGTTCCAGGTGGTCTGGTTCCAGACCATCTTAATTTCCCTCCCTTTTTCATCACTGATGTTAACTCTCAAAAGATGAGTCTCCATAGAAGGAAGAGGGATTGCACGGCACATAGTATAAAGATGAGATCTGTCATACTGCATAAAGTTGGGACATTACTAAATTAGTACTGTACATTTCTGAAAAGCTGACACTTAAGGAAATGATGCTCCCTTCCACTGTTCCTTTAGACAATCAGTGTGACTCTTCTAGGTCTTTGTACCTGCTCCCCCACCCCAGCACAACATTTGCTATGGGTATCTGCTGGCTGGTTCAGTTCCATAAGGGAGGGAGATGGTCTCAAGGGCATTGAACGTGAATGGAGAGGGTTCAGCCTCCCCGGGGCCTAGTCAGTCTTTGAGTTTCTTAAAAGTAAATCCAAATGGATTCTGTTTGTAAAAATAAAGGTGCTGGATTTTTTGTGGCCTGACTAGGCCATCCTTAGGCACAAGTGGACCAGGATTTCCTTTATTTTCAGCAGCCATGATCTGCTGTCTTTACCCTAAAAATGACATTTCTACCTTTCCCCATCCTTTACCGAATCCTAAGGAATTGCAGAAATGACTCCCGTTTACTATATGGTGAGTAAAGGAGTATAAACACATTGAAAACTAGCCTAAGCCCTTCAGCTCAGTGTTCTTCATTCTTGTCCCATCAAGTACTTCATCCAGAAGCATAGTCAACAGGAGTAAATAGAGTCCATCCCTGGGTCTGGGCCATCTGCCCTGACCTTTTCTGTGTTTCACTCAAGCTACCTCTCCATCACAGCATGGGCTTCGGACAACTCCTTTGAGGTAGATGTGGTCCATCAAGGGATGTGAAGGATCTGAAATTTTACACAACTTATACTCTAACCAGTTACTCTGTTCCTGTTTCCTGGGTGCTGGCAGACATGAGATTCCTGGGTCAGAGACAAAGGACTTCGTTACTAACAACAGAGCAAGCAACACTAGCACCTTTCTTTTAGTTCCCTTGCCCAGATATAACACAGGGATTATACCATGGGCCCATAGTGACATCTGAACACGCAGCGGATTGCCTTGAAGGAGAAGGACACGGGGTCAAGGCCCCAGCCCTTAAGCTGGCAATAGACAAGCCATTCCCCCTCTGCCATGACCTACTTAAACTGACTAACTAGGGAAACTGCTCTGTGTCAGGACAAGCATGAACCTAACAGTCAGGCGCACTGAGCAGGAGAACTTGGGGATGTTCAGGGCCCAGGGCAACCTGCCTCTCCAGACAGAGCCCCACACGATTTTCGAATTCCAAACTTTCCTTCAGAACTACCTTAATCCAAAAACCCACAACACAGAGCACTAATAGCCCTGCGCCAGCTGTTGAAGACTGCTTCAAATGTTGTATTCATCACTAAAGAACAATGGGATTGTGATTGCAAATCTGTCTCTCTCTCTTTTTTTTTTTTTAATTTTAAGTATACATAGGGCTCGAACTCACGACCTCAAGACCAAGGGTCACTATGCTCTTCCAACTGAGCCAGGCAGGCGCCCCTGTCTCCTCCTATTTCAACAAAAACACTCAAACCCTCCCCTGCCCTCCACCATGGTTTCAGTTCCTGCTAGACTATTATGAAAACTTTCAGTTCCTGATAGACTGTCATACTGAAAAAGAAACACCACCAGCTCTCCAATCTGGATGCAGAATTCAACATAAAAAAGAAAGACATGCCTAATAAGGAACTCAAACTTAGTACACCCATGACCAAACTCCTGGGCTTCCCACACAGTGCACCTGCTCCCCATGTGCCCCCTAGAACACGACTCCATCTTCCAGCCACACAGACCAATGGCCTTGGGGTCGTGCTCACCTCCTCTCCCTCTCCCAGTTCACAGCCTGCTCAGTGAATCCAGAACCTGACGTGAACACTCTCTCCACGGGGGAAGCTGCCACGGTTTCTTGTCTGGATGGCTACAATAGCCTGCCCACTGTCTTTGCTACTTTAGTCTTTGCTTTCTCATGCTGATTCTCAGTCAAGCAGCCAGAAGGAGCCTTTTAACTTGAAAATCCAGATCATATCACTGTCTGCTCAAAACCCTCCATGGACTCCCAGCTCATTCAGAATAAAAGGCCAGTTTCTTACAGTGACCTTCCGGGTCCTACCCAATCTGCAAGCCCCATTTTAACCTCTCTAACCGAGATCCTTCTCTGCTGTAACTGCCTCCCTCTAATCACTCTGCACTACCCACCCATACCAGCTCCTGAAACATGCCCAGCCCTTTCGGGCCAGGGCACCTGCTCTGCTATTCCCTCTGCTGGTGCGCCTCCCCAAAGGGCTTGCCCCCTCTCCTCCTACAGGTCTTTGCTCTAAGTCAACAACTATTCACCATCTGCCCTTTCAGTTTGGAGTCCAAGGGGGAGAGAAACAAATCAACAGGTGCTTAAAATACATGTGGGTTTCAGACCACATCTGGAGAAGTGCAGGGCAGGGCATTCAAAAACAAAGACTAGACTGGATGGAAATTCTTTTAAAAATAAGGACCCTGGGGCACCTGGGTGGCTCAGTGGGTTAAACCTCTGCCTTCGGCTCTAGGTCATGATCTCAGGGTTCTGGGATCGAGCCCCACATCGGGCTCTCTGCTCGGCAGGGAGCCTGCTTCCTCCTCTCTCTCTCTCTGCCTGCCTCTCTGCCTACTGTGATCTCTATCTGTCAAATAAATAAATAAAGTCTTTAAAAAAATTAAAAAAAAAAATAAGGACCCTATGGCACATGTCCCAGTAGTGTGACATACCCAGCATCCTATCCCACCTAAGGAGTTCTTTTTTTTTTTTTTTTTTTGAGATTCATTTACTTATTTCAAAGAGAGAGTACAGGGCAAGGGTAGAGGGAGAGTGAAAAAATCTCCAACAGACTCCCAGCTGAGTGTGGAGCCTGATGCAGGGCTCGATCTCACGACCCTGAGATCACGACATGAGCCAAAATCAAGAGTTGGACCCCTAAATGAATGAGTCACCCAAGCACCCCACCACCCAAGGAGTTCCTGTGTTTTATTTTAACTGTGATTATATATAAATGTGTCAGTCACTCCCTTGGAGGTACCAGCAAAATGAGGGAGGATTTACTTATCAAAAGCGATAGCCCAGGAATCAACTAAAACAATGATAAATCAATTAAAACAATTTTTAAATAATTTTATTTTGTAGTGTTTTGTATACTTCTCAAACTGAATTTAAGTATCTTCAGAACTTGATCAAACAATATATGGACATTATGCCAGTCCTCTTATACTTATTGTCAAGGTGGGTATAAAGTTTGATGAAATTATAACTGGGTATATCTACATACTTTAAAAAATCTATCCTTTTTCAGGCACTACCCCTTTATTTGCACATACCCCTCCATGCCATGGGCTGTGTGGCTTCCCCACTCGCCTTCATTCTTCCTATTTTTCTGTTTTTGTCTGCGGAGTTTTCTTCCTTCAAACAGTCTTGGTTCAAATAGGCCATCACATGGAAGCTTTCCCTATAGGCCCAGGGTCACAAAATCAGATTCTCTCACTAGTTTCCCTCAGTATCTTCCTCCTCCTCCTCCTTTTTCCTTTTGCCTTCAGTTCCTAGGTTGTTATTATTGTTTCTTTTTTGTTCCCTTTCCTATTTTTTTTTTAAACTGGGAATATAGACGACACAAGACAACTAACAGTTTATTTTCCCAAAGACAGTGGAGCTTTGCTTGTGTGCCCTCTCCCTGGCCCCCCCTCTTCTCCAGCCCACCTTCCTCTCCCACCAGGCCCACGGGAAGCAGGAATCCCCATACAAAACCCCTCTTCAGATTCATAAAAAACA
The DNA here is from genome assembly GCF_010015895.1 of Lontra canadensis. Lineage (NCBI taxonomy): Eukaryota > Metazoa > Chordata > Mammalia > Carnivora > Mustelidae > Lontra > Lontra canadensis. The sequence continues at coordinate 5,343,701 of NW_022631051.1, forward strand.
ATAGCTACCAGCTAATATGTATTAAGTCTTGATAATGTCCCAAGCATTCTGCATATACTCTGTCACTTGGTCTTCGTTAACACCACCAGGACATGGCACAAACATGAAAACACCAGGTTTTCTGGGTGGGTATCGACTTGTGTACGGTGTCTGTACTGAGGGGCGGAACAATTTCTTTTCTTTCAAGGGTAAAATTTTCTTTTTGTTCAAGCATCTTTAAAAGTATCCTCTTGTGGATGCCGTTCCACAAGCATCCATTGGTTACCCGTCTGCCCTGGGCTCAGGTCACGATCCCAGGGTCCTGGGATGGAGCCCTGTTTCAGGCCTCCTGCTCAGCAGGGAGTCTGCTTCTCCCTCTCCCTCCGTCCCTCCCACCTGCTCATGCTCTCTTTCGTGTGCTCTCTCTCTCTCTCAAATAAATAAATAAAGTCTTCAAAAAATTTTTTTAAATTTCTTTTTAAGGAATATGATACTGCATTTTTCAAAGAAAGTCACATAAGAAAACAATAATGGTATTGTCCTTCATCCTAAAAATAAATAAGAAGGGCATGAAATTTCCTTTTAAATTATGACACTTGGAAGTTTAGCACCAATATCCAAAATGAACAGAAAAGAGGGGGAAAACTTTTATTATATGTTTAAGATTTCTTGGGTTGCGATTCTCCCCATGTGTTAACTGATATTCTTTCTTCCGGCTCATGTTACCCAAACAGGAAAAAACGGGCAAAAATACAAGCCTAGGGGCTCTCTCTTGTCTTCCACACAGAGACATTCCCGGGATCTCAGCTGGCTGGAAAAATCTGCGGACATTTTCCTTCTCTAGTTGTTTTTTCTTAAGGAATAATAGTAAATATTCAAATGTCCACATTTTGGTGTCTTCCACTTTCTTTCTTAGATTTTTCTCTCTCTTTTTTTTTTTTTGGTGCTAGTAAGGCCATGGTCTGCTTTTTGCTTTATTTTTGAATGGTTATTAATCTTTTAGGTCACTTGTTACTGATGAAGTTTCCTAGGGAGTCTGGTGTTACTAAAACCATACTCTAGCCACTACGCAACAGTGGTCTGAGGAGCTGATGGGGTAGCAAAGCAGTGAGTAAAACTATAGCCATCACAAAAATTCATTAGGAATTTTTGATTTCCAGAATACTGACAGTATTTGGCCCTTCTCTTGGAGAAAAGGTAATAGGGTTGCTTTCAGGATGGCTCCTTTCCCAGTCCCCTTGTACAGTAAGCCCCATCCACTTTGGCTTGAATAAAATGTTCTGTGAAGCTCTCAGAGTTAGGTCTCAGGATGATTCAAGTCATGTCACTGATGAACCCAGGGATGAGATTCTCAGCAACATAAAGGAGCTGCGTCCTTGTGCCAGCTCCCTTCCCACCCCCATCATTCCCCTGACCCAGGACCACACTTTGTTTTATCTGAGCAGCCACCTGAGGACAGCAGACCCTCCAGGATTCTTCCCTGGTCTTTGGGCTTTCTACCTAAAAAAGGCCCTTCTCTATCTGGTCCCAAAATTTCCTCTCCTCAAATTCACACTGACTTTGGCCTGAATTGCCTGGGATTTGCCCTCTTTCCCCTTCACCAGCCCCACCACAGAAGTTGTTACAGCTCTGGCTTCTAGAAAACCAGGAGCTGCCCTTGCCTCTTCCTCTATCCTTTTCAGTTCGTCAGAAATATCCAGCCAGGGCATTCTGGTTGGTTTGTCCTTCCCTGAGTCTCAGCGCCTCTTTGCTACACCAGGCAGTTGGCATCTGGGTGGCCACAATGGCAGGTGCTACTGTTGGGGACTACATCTGTCTTATGTAGGCTCTTCCAACAGCAGCTGCTACTTCCTGTTTGAAAGCTCAAGCCCCAAGTAGACTCACCAGTAAGTCAGAGTTTCCAGACGCGGGGGGTGGGGGGTGGGGGGGTGGACTTTTCTATTTTTCAGTTCATTTGCACAACAGAGAAGACACCAAAGCCCGGGTGCACGGGGCCCCTCCCAGGCCACGCAGACTCTGCCAATCCCCTGAATCCTCCCATGGTTCTCTCTGATGATTCAACTATGAGTTCCACACCTTCCCCATAATAGATTGTTCTCCAGTCTAGCAGGACAATCTCTCCACCAGGACAGTCTCCCAGTATTGAACAGTGTTTTTCATACCTCAGTCTTTCATATACTGTACTCACAGTTTTTGTCAGGGTTGAGTATCACCTACACCATTGTCTTTCTTTGATCAACTCAGCTTTTTATCTTTAAACTTAATTTACTTCTGTGTTGTCCTAAATAATATCATTTTCAAGATCAATGGTTTGAGGTACAGTTATATAATATAATATCAAATACACATTAACTAAACACAGAATGATGAGAACCGAGTCCATCTGTGTTAACATAAAACAGCCATTTGTTCCAGGAAATCCTTGCCTAGGAAAATAAGATCGTATACCAATAAATAACTTCACTGTTTGCTTCAGGAAATTTCTGCAAATGACTTTATTCAGGAAAAAGGTATGCCCACCTGAGAAAACATTAGATAGCAGTTTACTCCTGCAAACCTTCACCTTGCTGTGTCCTCCCACCCTGAGCCCAGCCCTGGTGCTTTCTCTGCCTTAACAGACTCATCTTCCAACGCTTGAGCCCTGACCTCCAAACCCTATAAATATCCTTCCTTACGCTCTGTCTCCTGACTCACAACTAAAACTGCCAGAGGGGTGCTCTCTTCTTTTGCACTAAGTCTAATTAACACCTTTGCACTTGCTCTACATTTGTTTTGATGATCTTTTGGAACCGGACCATCATCACGCATGGAACTTTACCATGTTCACCTGTGTACTACCGAAAGTCATCTCCGTCACTATAAAGAGTGCACAGGGTACGAGTTGACCACGATTCCATCAAAAAATGGTAAGAGGAGAGTGCTTCCTCTCGCACACGCTGCCCTTCTCTTCCCCTCCCTTCCTCCTCACCCCATCCTTACCAAGTCCCTTCCTGCCCCTAAGCTCCCTGTTTTCTAGGACTCTGAAGACAGGACACAAATGAGGGGCAAATGCGACAACCCACAGGTGAGCAGATCATATGATAGGGAGAGATGTGAAGTAATAACCAGCCTCTGTGTTTTGAAAAGATTGTTAACTTAAAACACGATAATGGATCATTCGTGGAGTGAGTTATTACATTGGCTGTTCTGGAGCGAAATTTCAAGCAAATTGGAAAATCACCACTCCCAGTACAGAGCAAGATCACGCCCAGGTGGATGCCCAAATGGTATGACTTCAGAGTTTCAAGAAGGTTCCTCTGCTCCAAATTTCTTGCCTTCCCCCCATTTTCCCCACAACTCATAGGTGTTCTTAAATTTTAACTTTAACTTTTTAACTTTAAGGATGACTTTTATGTGTCCTTCGAGGGCACAAAATCTGGGAAGACAGGACAATAACAAGCACCGATATTTACTGATCACTGTCTTTGTTCTAGCTCTATAATGAAGGTAGCAAAGACTGGGGGGCTTAAACAACAGCCACCGGTCCTCATAACTTTGGAGGCTTGAAGTCTGAGACCAAGGTGCTGCAGAATTGTGTCTGGTGAGGACTCTCTTCCTGGTTTGCTGATGGCCACCTTCTCCCGGTTTGCTGGCGAGAGAGAGAGCAATCTCCCATCTCTGCTCATAAAGGCACTAACCCTATTCACGAGTGTTCCACCATTGTGATTTCATCACCTCCCCAAAGCTCCACCTCCAAAGGCCGTCACAGTAGGGATTAGGTTTCAATGTATGAACTTTGGGGAATATAAACATTCAGTCTGGGGCAATCATTTACTATGGCCAAGACCTGTTTCGGGGGAGGCGGGGTTCTATGCACTACCTGTTCTAAAAGAGTCCTGTGAATGGGCGGTGGGGGCACTATTTTCTATGATTTAGAGATGAGGAAACTGAGGCTTGACAGGCTGGACAACTTGCCCCAGGTCACACAGACCCAGGGACCTTTATCACATTATGGCTTCGCCGATATTACCATGAATGGATTCACAATACCTGAACACGACACCTGACGTTGGTATGACCGCCATTGTTCTCACAGCTTGCACATTCATTCTCTTATTTCCTCACCAGGACCCCCACTTGAGGAAGCATGATAGGTGCCATTTTAAGCAGGAGTTTGTCAGTTCGGTTTCTTCTGAGATAAGGTTGCTGCAGGTTGCAGAAGGAAGGAGGAAGAAGCAGAAAGGGACTGAGGAGACACCGGGCTGAAGGGAAGGACCACAAAAGAGAGCTGACCCCATAGACAGAGAGAACAGATTGGTGGTTGCTAGAGGCAGGAAGTGGAGGTGGGCAAAATGGGGGCAGGCAGTCAAAAGGTCCAAACTCCCAGTTATAAAATAAATAAGATTCTGGGGATGTAATATACAGCACGGTGTCTCTGGTTAACAATTCTGTACTTTTCATGTGATAGTTGCTAAGAGAGTACATCTTCAAAGTTCTCATCACAAGAAAAAAAAAGTAACTGTGTGGTGATGGTTGTTAACTAGAATTATTGTGGTAACTGTGTTGCAATATATACAAATATTGAATCATTACGTTGTACTCCTGGAACTAGAATAATGTTCTATGTTGTCGATATCTCTATAAAGGGAATGGAGCTGGGTCCTCTCTCTTCTCCCAGGACCTGCTCTGCTCACACAAAACACCATTGTTATGTTTGGGTAATAAGGCCCCCAGGATGGCATGCCACTTGGAGAAGGAAAAACCAAGCGAGATCCATGTTCTCTGTAAAATAGAGAAGGCACTACAGAAGCCAGGAACACACTTCCACTGAGAGTTATAATAAATTAAACTGGGTGGCTCAGTTGTTATGATTCCAGGGTCCTAGGATGGAGCCCCGCATCAGGTTCCCTGCTCGACAGGAATCCTGCTTCTCCCTCTCCCACTCCCTCTGCTTGTGTTTCCCTGTCCCGCTGTCTCTCTCTCTGTCAAATAAATAAATCTATAATTAATTAATTAATTAATTAAACATAGTCATAAGCTGAATAAGAGATGAGAGTATTAAGCTTTCACCGGACTGCCCTGAAGAAGAAAAAAATCCTTAGTGGGGTTCCAGTTTGAGAGTAGATTTTAAATTGACTTAGGGATATTTGCAATGCTAAGATATAGACATTTAGGGCAATAAAGGAAGTATTTAACAGTGAGTTGGTGACTCATTGCCTACATTACCATTAGACTCTCACCAGAGCTTCATGTGGTCAGAATCATTAGCTTCACCTTCAGGTTAGGACGCTGACACTCACAAAGGCTAAAATGCATCTGGAAGTTCCTGGAGCAGAATTTGAAACCAGCTCTGTCCTGCTTCAAAGGTTGTGCTCAGCACGATGACGCTCCCAGATCGGTCCTACCTTATCTTTCCATGGAAGAGAAAGCACAGACTGAGTCAGCAATTTATGTGCCTTTAAATTATGCCATGTACTACCTCCAGGAATTTCAAACTGCCTTGTATAGGAATAGAGAAGCATGTTTACATACAAGGAAACCTAATTCACTTGAAATACAACATGGATTTTAACTTAGTTTTTTTTTTTTTTTAGAACAATAGAGCAGAGGCTTTCGAACTTCTTTGAACTTGACCCACAGAATGAAAAGCCCTTTACATCCCGCCCTAGTACACACAAACACCCATGTGTGTCACAGAAGTTTCACAGAATAATACTCACTTATACATGTGAGAAGCACTCTGACATTTCAGATTCTAGTTTAGTCCTTCTTTTCTCTCTTATTTCTTTCTTTTGTTCAGGGTCTTCCTTAATGATTTTTTTTTTTCAAATTGTGGTAGAAAGGTTTAACATGAGATCTACTCTCTAAACAAATTGATTGTACAATACAGTGTTGTTAACGCTAGACACAATGTTGCTCAACCGGTTACCAGAATGTATCCGCCTTGTGTAACTGAGGCTTTATACTCCTTAACTTCCTCCCCACTTCTCCTTCCACTCACAGCCCCTGCAACTACCATTCTACTCCTGTTTCTCTGAGTTTAACTATTTTAGATACTCAGACAAATGGAGTTCTGCAGTGGAAAACAGTACAGAGACCTCAAAAAATGACAAATAGATCTTTTCTCTTTTTTGATGCTGGTCATGACCCATTATATTGATGTCAGGATCCACTAATGTGTTGCTTACCCATTTGTAATACAATGTAAGAACACTTGAATTATTTTTTTGTTTTATATTACACAGAAGACTTGTGAAGTTGTTAGGAAGAGGTTGGGGAGGAGAGTAAAAGGAGATTTTTTAAAATTAATTATTGATAGCAACTTAATGGAAATATTAACACATGCATTTTTAAATTGTTGAAAAAAGGAGGAGGTGGTGCTTATAAATGCACTTATAAATGTTCCTTCAAGTTGACCAAAGATGATGAAATACTAGATTTATTTCACTAAACAGACATTTTAAAGTCTAAAGGAAACCAAAACCCAAAGGCTAGTTCATCTTTTGTGTATCCAATAATATTCATCAGCTAGCTTGCTAACTAGGGCAAGTCTCCCTCCCAGCAGATACACCTCAGAGCATGGATGTCACTATCCGCTAGATGGCGATATAGAACAGGCGTAGCCCCTTCCTTAACCTTGTTGACACTGACGAGCAGGTTCACCTGAGAACTTAGAAACCCATGGTTACCCAGTAATTCACACGAATTTAGCATGTAAGTTTACTCAACGCTCCTGGTGTGTTTCTGCCTTTTCTTGGAACATCCCAGGAGGTTAGCCTTATTCTTGATGACAGGCTAGCATTTAAAATTTGCAATATCCTTGGCTGTTTCCTTGTGCAAATACAGATGAACTACTGCTATATAAAGTCAAAGCCAGTATAATGTCTGTATTTATTAATAATCTGCAATGGCATATGCCATGAAGCTTACATTTCTTGCCTCTTCCATGTAACATTTAAGAAATACCATAGGTCCTCGCATTATTTGCCTTGCTAACAATTTCTATATCTCTTAGTTATTCTATCTATATTAAAGTCACTGGAAATAGTTAATGGACATTTTGGTTCTTATTGTCCAACTGAAAAGGATGGGCTTCTCAAGTATACGTTTACCTTGAAAAAAAATAATAGCCAGTAGGTTGAAAATGTATCATAAACAAAAATGCAAGGTAGAAGAAGTCTTTTGAAATAATCCCATGTATGAGAGGTTTTTAAAATTCTCATCAAATGACACCTGTTTATAAGACTTGTTTATATTTACTTGGAGGTCTTACTTATTATTATAATATTTTCGTGTAAGACAAGATATTTATGAATGATTTTCTTTTGCTACTTATTATATTTATACATCATTTGGATTTTTATGAATACATATTACTTTTACAAATGGGAAAGTAAAGATTTTGTGTCATTACAAGCAAAATATATTATTATATGTAACTGTGAGGGAAAACAGAGATTTTAGTATGGCATTGCCCAGAAAGCTACTACCAGTAGATCAACTGAAGGCTCAAACAAGTTAAGTGCTGTGTAGGTGAATCCCGATGATGGACTGCTGATTTAGGAAATGATATTTCTGAATTTAGGTCACGTCTACTATGCTCCTGTCTAGTATTAAGTATCCTCGTTAAAGTGGAAAGAATATCAAGTTGTACATTATTCTAAATATAAAACAATTAGTAAGGAACTGGTAGTAGTGTGGTCAGTTGTTAAAATCAGCAAAATCATTGTATCTAGTATTTTACTGTCCTTCAAGCTCTGCCGTAAGCCACATGGATGCTGTGGTCCAAGCTTTAGAGCAGGAGAAGCACTTCCATTTACATTAGCCCATTTTGTGCTCCTTGCAGGACAAAGATAGGGCATATCAAGGCTCTAAGATATAAAATTCTGCACGAAGTTCCTATGTCTAATAACTTACTGAGCCAGGAAGGGCCGACCATGTGATTTGGAGTAGAAAAGCACTTGTTTTTCATTTTTGTGGGCTTGAAGGCCATGCCTGCAAATCCTCCCCACATGAGGAAGAGGAAGTCATTTTTATTTATTTATTTATTTATTTATTTATTTATTTATTTTAAGATTTTACTTATTTGTTAGAGAGAGAGTGAGCACAAGCAGGGGGAGCAGCAGGCAGAGGGAGAAACAGGCTCCCCACCGAGCAAGGAACCTGATGTGGGACTCGATCCCAGGACCCTAAGACCATGACCTGAGCTGAAGGCAGATGCCCAATGGACTGAGCCACCCAGGTGTCCCAGGAAGTTGTTTTTAGCAGGCATTTAAAGCATTGCTCTTTCTGGCTTTTCCTTTATCTGCATGCAGGGAGTGAGCCAGGAGGCAGGACTGGAATGATTCAGAAGAGGCTGCACGTGCAGCCCAACACCCCTCACACCCAGTGTGGAATGGGTTCTTGGTGACACTTGAGGTAGACTGCACAGGTTCTAACGACGCTGAATTCTGATGCCACACTGATTTGTGACATTACACACCACCTTTCAAACTGCTTCCTCCCTAAGGCACAGCGATGTGTTCATGGAACTAATACGTGTGTGCTGATCACCTCCCGAGTGCCCACAACTCATGGTCTGGTCAAGAACACAGAACTGGGCGTGCCAGGCAGGCTCCCTGCCCACATGGAGTTTGGAATCTAGCAGGGGAGAGAGACATTAACAAATAAGCACACAGACAGATAACCAAATCACTAATTCTACTGTGAGACAAAAAGTGAAAGCTTTATGATGGACAACAACAGAATACGGCGGCGTAATTAGCTGGGATGAGGGGTGTGTCCAGAAGTTTCTCTCAAGGGGCGTTATTTCAGCTGAGACCTAAACAATGAGTAGGGATTTATCAGGAAAGATTGTAGGAAGCGTTCCAAGAAGAGAGGCTGTCCTATTCAAAGGCCCCGAGGCAGGAAAATGCTCTGCTTGTTGGAGGACCCTAAGCTCATGGGGCCCCAGTCCAGTGAGCGAAGCGAAGGTGATAGGAGATAGGACGGAAAGGCAGGTAGGGGCTCCAACATTGGAAACTTGCTGTCCATATGAGGAATGGTGTATTTTATCCTAACAACAGTGGCAAGCCATTAATAAATTTTAAGTAAAGAGGAGACATAATCAGATTTGGTTTTATTTTTTTATTTTATTTTTTTAAGGATTTCTTTATTTGAGAGAGAGAGCATGGGGGAAGGGACAGAGGGAGAAGGAGAGAGAGTCTTAAGCAGACACCAAGCTGAGATCAGAGCCTGACATGGGGCTCGATTCCACAACCCTGAGATCATGACCTGAGCCGAGATCAAGAGTTGGATGCTTGACTGACTACACCATCCAGACGATTCCAGAATTATGTTTCCATAAGATGTCATTGGTGGCTCTGATTCAATGAGAGAGGGGAAAGAAAAGAGAAACACCACAGCAGGGGATCAAATAGTGTGGAAGGGATGTACACTTGTTAGGGAAGAGCTCGTGGGGGACGTTCAAGCGGAGATGTCAAGGAGGCATGTGGCTTTAAGAGTCTCTTGTTGAAAAGAGAAGATTAGACCAGAGTTACAGCTTTGAGAGATGTCATCCCTGAGATGGGACCCAAACCCAATGAGGCCCTCGGTGGGGGAAAGAGCTCACGTAAAAGAAAGGAAGGCACAGAACTCAGCCCAAAGAGACGTGTACATTAAAAAGTAGTTAAAAGAGCTTGAGAAGGGGCCAGTAGGGAAGTGGGAGACAAACCAGGAGAGCGTTGTGAGGAGGAAGTGTCCAATGTTGCCAAATGCTGTGGAAAAGCCACCAAGGCGAGGACTGTGACCTATGTCTTAGAAATGCAAGCAACAGTAGTTCAGAGAGGAGAGCAGTATGTTCTAGAATGTAATTTCAACTAGAAGGAGCTGCTATCCTTCTTTACTCTCAAGGAGGGACTTTTACCCATGTAGCCTAAAACTAGCCTGATGGGAATATTTTATTTCCAGGCACTCAGATTTCTGGGCTTTCTGTAGCAGCCAGACTGAGATGAGTTGTGGGTACCATCTTTTTGTACCCCCCCAACATTTAATTATGAAAAATGTCAGGCGTACAGAGAAATTGAAAGAATGATACAATGAACTCTAGTGTATCTATCAGCTAGATTCTACAATGACTGTTTTGCTCTACCCCCTTTATCACACATCTACCCATCAAATCATCCCTTCATCCATCTTACCAATCTGTCTTATTTTTTGAATACACTTCAAGGCAAATTTTAGGCATCAGAACATTTCAAGACCAAACACTCTAGCCTCTATATCATGAATAAGAGTTCAATATCTGCTTATGGTTCAATTTCCTTAAAAGTTTTAAACGAATGAAACTTTAAATCATATTTATTTGAGAGAGAGAGAGAGGGCGCGCATGTATGCACATGAGCACAAGTTGGGGGGAGGGGCAGAGGGACAAGGAAACAACTTGCTGAGCAGGGAGGCAGACGCTGGGCTTGATCCCAGGACCCTGAGATCGTGACCTGAGCGGAAGGCAAATGCTTAACTGACTGAGCCACCCAGGCACCCTTGAAACTTTAAATCTTAAGTGTCCCAGTGGAGGCCCTTTGACAAATACATAATCTCATGTGTCCAAGCAATTAAGTTAGAGAATACCACATCATCTCAGAACAATTTGTCCCTACTACTTCATCTTTCAGAAAGAGCAGATGACATAGGTAAGGGATCCCAAAGCTGGGCTCATAAGAACACAGCAAGCGGTTAAACTCCCTTCTCCCTTCTGCCAGGGGACTCTGCCATCGCTCATATACATTCAGCCACATTTTCATCAAGATAGGAATACACACTGACCTCTTCCTAAAAGTGCTTTTGTAAACATTTCACAATAAACCCTTTGTAGGGAAGGACAATGGTGTCCAGTGAACCAAGCCCAACCCAGGAAGTCATAATTCCTCATAATTCCTGCTCTGTTGGTGCTGAGCAAGCTCATGTCATGGGCCCCCTATTTGTAAAACAGGCACCATAGCCATCTATATCATACAAGTGTGAAAATTACCTCGGTATTTTAGTATAAGAACTAACATAGCCCTGGGAGAACAGGCATTAAGACTCCAATGCCAGGTCGTAAGCATTATGACTAATCCGCCATATTTTCACAGTTGGTTCCATCGGCGCCTTGTGCTCACCTCATTGCTAGAGTGAGAAGAGGCTGAATCAGGGTCATTCTGGGTACAGGGTCGCACCTGCTTGGCTAACTGTCTTACCCGTTCAAATATCCATCGTTAACAACCCCTGAAAGAGACCGTGGAGTGACTTTAATTGTTTATTTTATTGATAACTCCAGGCTTCGGGGAGGTCATACACGAGACTGATCTCTTGGAATGCGTAGAGGATTTCCCAGTTGCTGGTTTGAAGGACTCCAGAGACATAAGTTGAGGTGACACAGTTTTTAAGATTTAATTGAAATTTGCTTGAACCTTGTTCCCAAGCTCCATGCAAAGTCAAATGATCTCCCCAGATTTACCCATTAGTTAGTGAGATTATATAGGTTTGTGTTTACTTCTAGTTCCCAAGTCCTGCTCCTCTTGAATTCATCCCTCTCTTGGGATCCACTTCCACTTCCGCCATCTTTTTTCCTGTTCTGGGCCAACCCAGACGTGGAAGTCAGCCTCTTTTCTTTAATTTCCCCCATGAAGACTTTCCAAAGCAAAGCCCTATGGAATCCCATTTCTCTTTCTTTAATCTCTCCCTTCTACTCTCTTGACTCCCAAATTCCTCTGGAAGGTTAGGTCCGGATTAGTTTAGCTGTGACTTGACTTCCACATATCCTTCCATTCATAGCCCTAGGGCATTACTTTCTACCCATAAGTGGGCAACCACAACATTTTTCCAAACAAAGGGAGTTCTCTAAGCAGATCTCTGGTGCAAATTCTTTAATGTACATACAGCTGACCCCTGAACAACACAGGAGTTAGGGGTGCTGACCCCTGGCACAGTCAAAAATCCGCTTAACTTTTGACTCCCCCAGAACTTAACTACTAGCAGCCTCCTGCTGAATGGAAGGCTTACCAACAACATAAACAATTGATTAACACAGATGTTGTATGTTGTATGTACTATGTACCGTATCCATACAATAAAGAAAGCTAGAGAAAAGGAAGTGTTATAAGAAAAATCATAAAGAGGGGCGCCTGGGTGGCTCAGTGGATTGAGCCTCTGTCTTCGGCTCAGGTCATGATATCAGGGTCCTGGGATCGAGCCCGGCATTGGGCTTTCTGCTCAACGGGGAGCCTGCTTCCCTCTCTCTCCCTCTGCCTGCCTCTCTGCCTACTTGTGATCTCTATAAAATAAATAAATAAAATCTTAAAAAAAAAAAAGAAAAAGAGCTGATTGTTTAAAAAAAAGAAAAAAGAAAAATCATAAAGGCAGTGCTTTCCTGCTTTATCAAAAGATAAGGTGTGAATGTGTGTACAAAAGGAATCATGCAGTTTAAACTGGTGTTGTTCAAGGGCCAACTGTATACAGACATACACATGCACAATACACACGTGTTTATATGTAAGTCACACATATGTACAGAACATACAACACAGAGAAGTACATAGATCATTACTCGAATGGGCATAACTAAATATATGATACATATCACATATACACACACATGAACACCTGATTATAGCCCATGACTTCCATCTGCAGAGTTCTAAACCACGTTCACCACAGAGCTGGCAAACTCTTCAGCTCCTGCCTCGTGCTCTTGGACGCTCATCTTTTTTTTTTTTTTTTTTAAGATTCCACCTATTTATTTGACAGAGATAGAGATCACAAGCAGGCAGAGAAGAAGGCAGAGAGAGGGAGGAGGAAGCAGGCTCCTTGCTGAGCAGAGAGCCCAACGCAGGGCTCCATCCCAGGACCCCAAGACCATGACCTGAGCCGAAGGCAGAGGCTTTAACCCACTGAGCCATCCCAGGGGCCCCTTGGACTCTCATCTTAATTCTTCCTTGCCACCAATCCTCCTCTGGGACTGAAATGGATCCCATCCAGTTTGCACGGCTTAGTTTAGAAAATGAGAGACTGCAAACATCTGTTTGGTTACTCATTTGTTCAATCCCACATTCTCTCCACCTCTGATAGCCAAGCACCTACAATGGAGTCCCCTATTAGGTCCTATAGAGGAGAAGAGCTGAGCTAAGAAAGGAGGGGTCCATGTCCACGAAACTGAGAATCCAGCTGGGTGTGCAACACTTAGCACGCATGAAACAAAAACATCCTCAAATGCACAATTCTCATCAGAAGAACAGCAAATTAGAGCAGAATGCTGAAGCCTGGCAGGGTAGCCCAAGGCTGCTGTTTCAGCAGAAGAAGCAGGAGGAAAAAACCACCGTGGGCAAAAGAAACTGCTGGCTTATGGATTTTTTTTTTTAATTACAATTTGCATGCTCTCCTAACAGTGTTAGTTCTGCTTAGATGGCAGAGTGGCTTTCATGAAAGTATGAGCTCAGCCTTGTCTTATGCTGGTTAAAAAAAAAAAGAGGTCAGGTAAAATGACTGTAGTAACAGCACCAAGCTAGTTGAAAACCACAGTGTCTTTTAGATGAGACAAAAAAAACCGCACACTGGAAATTTTTTTTTTTTTTTTTTCTTGCTAAAAACCCCTTGAAGTTGTCTCAGAAGCACGCACATAGGCGATTTCCTCTTTTCTTCTTAGGAGGGTTCTCAAGGAAAACAGCTTTCGAAACCCGAAGCATCAGAGCAATAGAATGGTGGAGAGGCCTGGGTTAACTCTGATTAAGCGGCAAGGGCCCCCTGAGTTTTAAGGAAGCACGTTGTCTGGAAGAACCTGGAGCTGGTCAGTGTTGGCATAAATCACATGTGCTTGAGGAGAAGTCAGTCTGATTCAGCCAGGTCTGCGCAAACTCGGAAATCACCAGTACTGGCAATCCAGTTCCGCTAACACACTGGCTGTGCTTTGGGCTGTTGTTTTCTTTATTGCCAATTTGGTTTTAGACTGCGGCCAAAGGAGAGGCTGGAGAACTGACCTGGGGTAAAGTAAGAGCAGATATATCTACCTGGCCGAATTTGGGGGAAAGGCACTTCATGTAGCTCTTCCAAATCTCTTCTATAGTATGGCATTTTATAACTGAACTCTATGCTGAATATTATCATTGAAAACATTTTAAACCATTTTGGAACAGGAATGAGTAATGTCTAAATACATTTTTGAAAACCCATGCCACATACACTGGAGGATATCTATATACAAGTTAAATAACGTCATCAGAGTTCATGAGACATCAAAGCAGACCCAAGGTCAGAAAACAGAAAGACTCTCATCCTACATGGGGATAAACATGGCCTATATGTGGTTTTGATTATTTTTTAAATTCAAAAACCAAGTGGACTTCTAATGTGTGCATGGAGGAATTTGCATACGAATTTCATGAAGAACAGGAAATACTAAGATAGTGAAGGGTGATATTTGGAAATATCAGAGGAAAGAGATGATCGCCTATTTCTCGGTAGTAGTGAAACAGTATAAATAACTCTTCCTCGTCAACTAACAAAAGAGGCAGAGCTAAAATAAAACAAAAGTACATCTTTGGGGGCCCAGAATTGCAATTTGGGGAACACAGACTTGGGCAGCAACCCAAATAGTGTCCTCCCAGGGAACAAACGTCAAGGGTTTTGAAAGAGGAAAGAGAATGTTTACGTAAGTTGATTACAAAGAATTTTGATTGATGTTGGTCATAGAAAACTAATCTTCCCTGAATATCATTGGTCCCTAAAGCTACCACTAAGGGAAAGTCTGTTACTGTACATAGTTGCGAGTATTTGTGCTGAGTCCTTGGCATTCTTTTGGTTTGATTCAGTGCATAAGTTCAAAAGTTCCACCGGTGAGGACATGGGTAAGGCCCACCACCTTTATGGCCAACTGGCTCCGTCTGAAAACCCCTGAACACAAGAGACCCCACTTCACTTCACCTACCATACCACAGAGTCTCGAAAATGGACTGATCGATGCAAGTTTTCACCTTCTACCCAAGTTAGGCGGTGCTTTTCTAGGAATTGGCTCTGTTTTTCCTTGTATACCTCTGTGACAAAATTTAAGATTATTTATTAGAGGAAACACAAATGGTCCAAACTTGAAGACATTTAGCAAGATGAACCTACCATGCTGGGCATGATACTAAGAGAAATTGTATCCTTGTTTCATAATCTGTAGTCTTTGTTCTCTCGCTTCCTCAAACCACGGAAGAACCGGCTGTTCCTGGGAAATCCTTACTTCTCACATGATGCTCCTACTTATTCTTTTTACTTGTTTATACGCTTAATGAAATCAGGCAATCACATGATGTACTTTAACTTGAAAACCCTTTATGTTGATACTTCAAATTCTGTAAATTATATCCAGTTCCAGAGTTAATTCTCTAATTTTGCCTGAGTGCTAGAAAAGTCCTCTTCCTGTACGACAGAGTTGGTTCCATAAACAAGTGGGAAGAGGACAGACGGTCAGCCAATGATGTTGAAAATATCAATGGTGACTATCTTAGGGCAACAAGCTCTTAGGTAACTTTTAATGTATTTCTTCATATGTTAAATAATTATTTGAATTTTAACAGTGATTACGAGTTGTTTATATCATCAGAAAGCTATTTCCATTGTAAAAAATTACAGAATTGGAAAAAGTCACTTCGAGGTGTGTATAAGTAAAATCAGAATTTTAGTACCTAACACCCTATGCACAGATAAGTTACAGAAAAAATAAAGACCTGACATCAAAATACGCGAAGCACAACTTTTATACTATTAGAATGAAATACATAGTTCATGTCTTCATGAACTTGAGTTAGGTAGAATTTCTTAAAACAGGACAGAAAGAGCATGAATCATAAAGAAAAAAATTTATAAATTTGCTCGTAATTTTTAAATGACGCCAAAATTACAGCTTAGCTTAAAAATCTGGTTTAAAAACAAGCCATATGAGGCGCCTGGGTAGCTCAGCTAAGCAACTGACTTG
This sequence comes from Lontra canadensis, assembly GCF_010015895.1. Taxonomy (NCBI): domain Eukaryota; kingdom Metazoa; phylum Chordata; class Mammalia; order Carnivora; family Mustelidae; genus Lontra; species Lontra canadensis. The sequence continues at coordinate 5,359,629 of NW_022631051.1, forward strand.
ATTTCTGCTCAGGTCATGATCTCTGGATCATGAGATCAGCTGTGTTGGGCTCTACACTGGGTGTGGAGCCTGCTTGGAATTCTCTCTCTCCCTCTGCCCTCCCCGTACCCATGCACATGAGTATACATTCTCCAATTAAAAAAAAGAAAAAGGGACACCTGAGTGGCTCAGGAAGTTAAGTGTCTGTCTTCCTCTCAGGCCATGATCCCAGGATCCTGGAATCGAGTCCCATTGCTCAGCAAGGAGCCTGCTTCTCCCTCTGCCTGCCTCTCCTCCTGTTTGTGCTTGCTCTCTCTTTCTGACAGATAAATAAATAAAATCTTTAAAAAGCAAACAAACAAACAAAAAAAACCTCTTAAAAAAAAAGAAAAAAAAACAGGCCATAGACTAGGAGAATATATTTATAACAGGTATTACAAAGTATCTAAGATATACAAGGGCATAAGACCAATACGCAGTAAAACAAAACCCCCAATTTTTGAAAATGGGCAAAAAATATGCACAAGAAACAGAAAAGGAAAACAAAGTGACCAAAATATACAAAAATATGCTCCTCCTTGCTATAGTGAGAGAAATACAAATTAAATTAGATCCTTTTTTATATCTATCTGATTGTCTACAAAATGTTTAATTGTACAATATGAAACATTGGAAATATGAAAATAGAAACTTGAAAAATCTACTAGTGGGAGTGAAAATAAATAAAACTATTTTTTAAAAGATTTTATTTATTTGAGAGTGAAAAAGGGAGAGAGAGCATGAGTGGGGGGTGGGGAGCAGGAGGAGAGGGATAAGCACACTCCACATTGAACGTGGAGCCCAACTTGGGCTTGATTACATGAGCCTGAGATCACGAACTGAGCCAAAACCAAAATACAACTATTTTTTTTAAGATTTTATCTACTTATTTGACAGTGAGAGAGACAGAGAGATAACAAGCAGGCAGAGAGTCAGGCAGAGACAGAGAGGGGGGAAGCAGACTCCCCGCCAAGCAGAGAGGCCGATTCGGGGCTTGATTCCAGGACCCTGGGACCATGACCTGAGCCGAAGGCAGAAGCTTTAACCCACTGAGCCACTCAGGCGCCCCCAAAATACAAATATTTTGACATCAAATTAACAATATCCAGTAAAAGGGCACCTGGCTGGCTCAGTCAGTGGAGTTTGTGGCTCTTGAGGTGCAATTCTCACGGTTGTGGGTTCAAGCCCCAAGTTGAGCATAGTATTTACTTAAAAAATAAAAAATAAATAAAAAGTTAACTCCAAAAAAAAATAAATAAACAAAACCCCCAATATCCAGGAAAGCTAAAAATTTACATTTCTTATGACCTAAAAGGTCCTCCTGCAGAGAAACTTGCAAATATGTGCATAGGAGACAGCTATAAGAAGCTGGGGACATCTGAAACCCATCAGAGGGGAAATGAAAAATCAAGTTTCTATTCCCAAGAACATTCAAATAGCAATTTAAAAAAATGAACTGAGTCTCTATATATTAATGTTGTAACTAGATCACAAAAACATACTATTAAAAGGGAATAAACCAGGTTGCAGAAATAGACAATATGATATAAACTAATTTAAAATAAAAAACATTGTATAGATTGATGATGGATGCACACATACATAATAACTAGAGTCATGGACTGGAGTTACTCCCAGGGATATTCCCTGGGAGTACTTGGGAAGGAAAGTGAAGAAAGGTAATTGAGGAATTTTATCTGAATATTATATTACTTTTGTTAAAATATTTATAAAGCATATTGCAAGACATAAAAGTAATGACTTAGACTCTCATTCCCACTTGACCCTGACCTGATGAGCAGAATCGCAGTATCTAGGCTATAGGAAGAGAACCTACAGGGTCCCTATGTGGAGCCACACTTTAGTATTAAGGGCACTGAGCAATGGTCAATCACAATTGCTACTTACAATCATGGCATGGATAGAACACTACTGAATGTGCAGCATGAATCTAGATGATGCCCTTCGAAGAGTGCCCACTGTGAAGAGCCATCTCACTCACAGACACCACAAGGTACTAATAGTTTCTGAAATACACACCCATACCACTGGGGGGTGAAAACAGCTCTCAGCCCGAAGAAGATTACACTGGAAGAAGAAATCGAAAGCATTTTTTGAAGAAAGCTCAGACTGGACATGGAGTTGGTCAAATCAGTCTGAAAACTCCCCTGTCCTCCAAAAGATGGTATTTTTCTTTTTTTTTAAGATTTATATTTATTTGAAAGAGATTGCTCGCATGAGTGGGGGCGGGGGCAGAGGGAGAGGGAGAGAGAGAGTCCCAAGCAGACTCCCTGCTGAGCCTAGAGCCCAACACAAGGCTTGATCCCATGACCCTGGGATTATGACGTGAGTTGAAATCAAGAGTGGGTTGCTTGACTGACTGAGACACTCAGGTGCCCCCAAAAGTCTTCCTTTAAACATGGAAGGCACACGGCCTCTCTTGGCATGAGGAAGGAACACGTATGTTATGAAGAAAAAGGGCATTTTCTCAGTGAAATTTCCAAAGTTTTTCTTCTATCTCAGCTGCTCTCACATCTGCTGGGCATGGGATGGGGATCTCTGTCAGAATATCTGACAACCTCTATCAGCCCCTTTGGATAAACACTTAGGATGTGACTGTGTTGTCTACTAAAGACTGCACTGAACCATGCTCTTTATTCTTGGAGAAGTAGGAACTAGAAAGCAGGGGCAAATGCAAGCTCCACAGTAGAGTTCATACACTGAAATGCTTGTGCTTTCACATATAATGACCGAAACTTCCAACTGTGACTCAGTTAAGTAACTGTTAAGGGTCGGTTTTCTGTTGGAGGCACCTGCCCAGTCCGGTTTCAGACTCTTCCTCAGTGTATGTAGTTGGTGTATTTAACTGTATCCTTTGTGCTGGATTGGTGGGGGTGGCGGCTTTTAGAATTAGTGTTAATCTGTGTGTACATTTAAAAACTGGAAATAGGCAAATAAATCTTTGCCAAATCCTTCAGAGATGAGTATATTTGCATATAGTTTAAAACCAAACTTCATGAAAGTTTTTGATTAAACCAGAGGAAAAGTCATTTATTTAAAAATAAACATTTGTACTTCTCCGGTGCTACTAGGGACCTTCCAGGCTTGTTTTGGGTGATTATAACTAGAGCCAGGTACAGCAATGGAAATGACCCTATTTTAGGCCTTTGCCATTCAACGGCTGGGAGGGCTTAGGATGTCAAAAGAGCCAAGTAGGAGCATAACCACATCTGGGACCTTCTGGACCTTGCTTGGGGCAGAGGTTGGGCTTGATGAGTTGACTTAAACGTTCTCCCAGCTTTGCTGAAGGAAACCAAGCTCTGGGTTGACTGATAGCTATTAGCAACTATTTTATTTGTCAATATTCTAAAAATTCTTAGGAAGTGAGTATCATGAAAAAAATTCTCTCTCACCCCAGGCCCTGGTGTTCACCTCACCCCAGTGAGCAAGTCAGCTTCCAAGTCATGCCCTCCCCACCCAGGCTTCCCACTGGATCACACTTCACCAAGTTAGGTCTCTTTCTTTCCTGAGATGCTTGAACAAAACAGCTTCGACAGGACCAACTCAACAAGATTCAGACTTAAACCTCCTATCTAAGTTATTTTGCTCACCAGGTTTCCCCAGAAACCAACTCTGAGACAAAGATTTGAGTCCAAGTAGTTTATTTTGGGGTGAAGCAAGAACGTGTTATTGAGTGGGTTACCCCTGTCAATAGGTGGGGTGGGAGGGTTGTCAGTACCACTGGGGAACTATGGATAACAGCAGAGAACACAATTCAGAGTCATCCCACCAAAGGAGGGCAAGGAAGTTCAGGGATTTTCCCTCCCATTCAAATGTCAGTAGCTAAGAGCTACACTGGCACTCCTGGCTGAAACCCCCAAATGGAAACTTGTGGGTGCTTGCAGAAGGTTGCCCTGGCGTACTTGGTGATGGCCAGTACCTACAGGTTACAGGCAGACCACAGGCAGCATCTGCTATCATCAGTACAAATAACATGCAGGGCTCTTGTTTTAGTGATGCTGGAAAGCTTCTGGGGCAAGTATTCAGTGTCACAGGGAATATTCCCCGTGGAAGTCTTCTAAGGTTTCTTATGCTTGGCTTATGAACTAACTGTACATCAGAGCCCTGTAGAAGACCGCGTTGGCAGTCCCCCACCCCGCCCTATTTCCAGTACATGCACTGGAATTCTCAGGTCTTTCAGGAAATTCAGAGGTCCTTCATGTGTTTTTTGCTCTTTTATTAACTGTAAGAATATAGCTCATTATTTGTATTTAGTGAGCCCTCCCTTCAGTGTGAAAAAGCACGCAGTATAAATTGTAATACTCTTCCTACCCTCAAGGACCATGTAGTCTAGTTGGTCAATTACAATGTGTATCATTCCTCTTTTCAGGTGGAATACGGAGTAAGGACTAAAGGCTCAAAAGCCTTTCCAGCTGGAAAACCTATGAAAACAGAAATCAAGTTATCTTGGGATTAGCATTGAAATACCAGAATTGCAGAATTCTGTCCCTGATTGAAACCACCTCGGCGGAGTTACTGAAGATGATTCCACTTTTAACATTGTGTTATAGTTAGTGTTTTGTCTCACTGTAGCTATACTGTCAACTCCTTAAGAACAAGGATAATTTCCATATTAGTTCTCTCTTGCTGCAAAACAAATAATCCCCAAACTTAACAGCTTAAAACAAGACAGATTTATTATCTCACAGGTTCTTCGAGTCAGGAATATGGGCAGAGTTTACCTGGATCCTCATTCTCAGGGGCTTCCAAGCTGACATGATTGTTGGCAGAATTAAGCTCTTCACGGACTGATAAACTATGGGGGCCTACATCGGGCTCTCTGCTCAGCTGGGAGCCTGCTTCCTCCTCTCTCTCTCTTCCTGCCTCTCTGCCTAGTTGTGATCTCTATCTGTCAAATAAATAAAATGAAATAAAATATTTTTTTAAAAAACACCAAAAACCCTGTGGGGCCTGGTTCCTAGATTGTGATTGCCTGGAGGCTACCCCCAGCCTCCTTGTCAGGGGGGGCCTCTCCAATATTGGCTTCACCAGAGCATGCTGAGCATGAAAACAATAGAAACAGAAGTCAGTCTTTTCTAACCTAATTATAGAAGTGACAGCCCATCACCTTTGCCATGTTCTATTGGTGAGAAGCAAGTCACTCAGTCCAGCCATACTTAAGAGAAGGAGATTACATTAAGAACAAGAATACAAGGAAGCAGGGATCACTGGGGGTCATCTTATGGGTCAGCCTGCCTTACTACCCAGTATACAGTAGGTGCTCAATAGTGTTTATTATTTTGAACATTTACTGTTCCTAAAACAACAGAACAAGTTGCAAAACCGCATCACAGCAAAAGAACATCCGATTTCAGAGGGAGCAGATCCCTAATAGGAGGGTTTGCTGTCATACATTCTCTTTAGTGGACAAATCCACTTAAGACCTCGATCGTGTACTAATAGCAGCACTTTGAGCTCCTTGGGGTGCGTGAGACTGTGTCCTTTATCTCAACATCTTCAACAATTCCTGCCCTTTCCCTAACCCATGAAAGGAGCTTGGCAAACATTGAATGGATTGAAGAATGATTTAGTGAATGACAATGTCTGTCTCTCTTAGGATTTTCCCCCCACAGGCTACACATTTAATAAAATGTTATGCCAATTTAGAAAGGAGTCATGGGGCCATGGGGAAGTTTATTATTGCAAAAACCCTAAACAAATATTTGATTAGATGAATGTCAACAAGGTATCTCCTCTGATGGTTCTAGTACCTTTATATTACAATACCTTTCAAAATACTAATCAGAGAAAACCTATAATGTGGAAAAATAGAAACCATGTGCAGTAAAATCTGTACTTGCTAATACAGTCAGATTGAGTCTTTGTAGCACAGGCATTGGAAAGATAGAACTGACAATCTAGTTTTATCTAGAGGTTGACTGGCAAGGATTTGGATGCTAGATGTACTCTGGGGAGTAGCATCTCACAGATTTTAAGTTAGAGTTCAGCAGAAGTGTGAATCCACGTGAAAATTAGTGCAAACCCTTTTCTACACAAGGTCAGCTGTAAATTTTTGCAAGGCTTTAGAAGATTAAGATTCAGTGGGTTTTAAGAATGTATCACATGAAATGCTGGTTTGAAAAGGAAGCGCTTTTATTCAGAGCAATTAATCCTTAGTCTCAGAACTGATAGACATTCTCTCATCCCTTTCTCTCTTTCTCTTTCCTTTACTGCCCCCCCATCTCTATATCTCTATCATTTCCTCTATTCAAGGAAGAGTGATTTCCTGATTCTATACACATAAGATATTTATAGAAAGTCATGAACATCACTGGCCAATTCAGCCTTCTTATTCTGTTTTGGATGACTCAAACCATGCATATTAATACCAACATTCCTTGGATGTTGATAGATGAGTAAGAATCAGATTGTGTACTTCATTAAGAATGACAAGGGGGTTCCCAAGAGCTACAAATTCTGCAAAACAAATCCCTTAAGTAAATAATGGAAAACGGGAGTTTATTTTAAGCCCTTTGAAAAGTTGAAAAATGATGCAAAAGGAAAGGACTCATCTGTTCTTAGTCAGCTTTTGACCTTTGACTATGTAAACACAAGACACACAAGAGCTAGAGCTAGGAAACAGAACATTATTTCCCTACTATGCGGATGGACAAAATGAAACTTCCCATTGACTTTTACAGAGATATACTACAGCACTATTACACAGAACATTACATTTAATCATTTATTTTTAAAGAAAGCATTTGTTGATATTTTTAGCAATCTCAGTAACTTTTTTAAAAATCTGTATGGTGAGGAGATTGCACCAGATCTTTTACAGTCTTTTCTGCTCTAAACTGTTAATACCAGGACTCACTGAGTCAGGCTATCTTAGAATCCATACATTAGTTTCTTTCTTTCTTTCTTTTTTTTTTTTTTTAAGATTTTATTTATTTATTTGACAGACAGAGATCACAAGTAGGCAGAGAGACAGGCAGAGAGAGAGAGGAGAAAGCAGGCTCCCTGCTGAGCAGAGAGCCTGACATGGGGCTCAATCCCAGGACCCTGGGATCATGACCTGAGCCGAAGGCAGAAGCTTTAACCCACTGAGCCACCCAGGTGCCCCTCTTTTTTTTTTTTTTTTTTTAAGATTTTATTTGTTTGTCAGAGAGAGAGAGACAGAGCACAAGCAGTGGGGAACAGCAGACAGAGGGAAAAGCAGGCTCCCTGGTGAGCAGGGCGTCCCATGTGGGACTCAATCCCAGGACCCTGGGATTATGACCTGAGCCAAAGGCAGACACTTAACTGACTGAGCCACCCAGGCATCCCCTCATACAATAATTCTTGTCTTTCCACCACCCTAATACTGCAGCCCCTTCTAATTCTAATTCTATCACATGCCCATCTTGACATTAACACACAACTATTAACACACAGTAGCACACCAGCCCCTGCCAGAAGCATCTGGCTTCCAGAAAGGACAATGAAGACCCCAGCATCAACATCAAGTGCCCTTGTTACCATGAACTGAAATTACCTGGTGGTTAAGTGGGCTGCAGAAGAAGCAGGGAAATGTCTCCTCTAAGCGTTTTTTTTTTTTTTCTTTTTTTTTACCAGCAGGAAGGATCAGTTCAGAAGGTTAGTTATTTGCCACCTTGAACTTTCAGCTGCTTTCTAACAAAACATCTCTTTCACTTCCTTCAAGCAGAAAACTCATTCCCAGGAAACCGTATTTATGCAATTCCTATGGAGCCTTCCAGTCTTAACCCAAAATGAACTCCCCCAAGAAGGCTTTGGCATTCCTACTTCTAAGTTCCCATTTCGTCTTGCACACATACTCTGTATTACAATCATTTCCTTGCAGTGTGCGAGGTCTTCCCAAGAAGGGCTATGGTCTTCCATCTTTGTATCTTCAGTGCCCTAGTGCCTGGTGTATAATCAGGGCTGAAAATATATTTTTATAGACCATGAATCAATGAAAAGACTTTTCTGACCAATTTCACATTGCTCGGATTATTCTTTCATTACAGATCTTAGGCTGCTTACACCATGCCACACAGTACATGAAGCCACCCAACTACTTAGTGGCAATATAATATTTCTTACTCAAGGAATATTTTATATGAACTAGGACTATTTAAACAAATTTTATATAAATCTTTTTGTAACTGGTCAAGGAAGACATGCTTTCAGATTTGCACAGGAATTTTTAAGGAGCAGCCTTGTGGGAGACAGTCCAGAGCTGTTTCTTCTGCCTAAAATTAAAACTGTCCAAGGAGCCCAAGAACTGGCTCATTTTCCTTTTCCCAGTCCACACTCACTGATGCCCTAAATTAAAACTTGAATTAATAGCAGAAAAAGGAAATATACTCTGAAGAAGTTTTCATCCCCTGAAAGGAAGTGAGTATGAAAGAGAGTTATCAACTTTTTCACTTTTATATTTCCATTATTACACTGTTTCTCAACATGAACACGGTTTTATTTTCTTGTGATTAAAAATAATACATGTTTATTGAAATAAATTCAGACAGTACAAAAAGCGTAAAAAAAATAAAAATTATCAGGGTGCCTGGGTGGCTCAGTTGGTTAAACAACTGCCTTCAGCTCAGGTCATGATCCTGGAGTCACAGGATTGAGTCCCACATTGGGATCCCTGCTCAGCAGGGAGCCTACTTCTCCCCCTGACCTTTCCCCTCTCATGCTCTCTCTCTCTCTCATTCTCTCTCTCTCTTAAATAAAAAAAGTACAAAATAATTATCTTATATCCAATCACCCAGAGAGAACTCTTACTAACATTCTGATGTGTACCTTTCCTTATGTTATTCTCTGCACATACAAATTGTGGTCATGTTACACACGATGTTTTATAAAATTTTATTTATTTATTTATTAAAATGATTTTATTTATTTATTTGACAGACAGAGATCACAAGTAGGCAGAGAGGCAGGCAGAGAGAGAGGAGGAGTAAGCAGGCTCCCCACTGAGCAGAGAGCCCGATACGGAACTCGATTCCAGGACCTTGGGATCACGACCTGAGCCAAAGGCAGAGGCTTTAACCCACTGAGCCACCCAGGTGCCCCTGTTTTATAAAATTTTAAAATAAAAGTTCAACTTAACACCTCATGGGCATCTTTCCTTTAAAATTAAATACTGATCTTTGCTACTGTTTTTAAATCTGCAGAGCAACATCCCATTGTATGGTTGTACTGTGATTTGTTTAATCAACTCTCTGTTGATGATAATCATTTACATGGCTTCCAGGATTTCAGTATTATGACTAGCATGTGATGAACATACCTGTTAGTACAACTTTGTAGACTTTTCCAGTTATTTCCTTAGGATAAATTTGCAGATGTAAAACTGCTGGATAAAAGGGTTTGCATATAAAGAAACTCAATATATATTGCCAAATCATCCTCTGGAGAGGCCGATTTTATCTGCATTGCTATCACTGGATGAGATCCTGCAGCTTCACACATTACCAACACCAGCAGTTAGCAATCTTAAACTTTTACCTATATATGGAGCAAAAATTATATTCACTGTTTCATTACATTGATTACTTGATAGGGAAACATTGATCAAATTCTTTTTTTTAAAGATGTATATATTTTAGAGAGAGAGACTGAGAGAGTGAACACACACACAAGCATGTGAGTTGGGGAGGGGCAGAGGGAGAGAATCTCAAGCAGATTTCCTACTGGGTGGAGAGCCCAACACTGATCTCGATCCCAGGACCCCAAGATCATGATGCCAGCCAAAACCAAGAGTCCGATCCTTAACCAACTGAGCCACCCAGGCATCGCTCATTGATCAAATTCTTAGAGGAAATTTCACTTAAGTCTTAGAGGCTACTAAGATTCAGTCCCACATTAGGGAAGTAACAAGCAATGATTAATTGCTAATGGTTAACCATTAGCAATTAATCTGAATCTGTTAATGGTTCAGGTGACATTCTGCCTATTATTTTTTTAAACAGTCTGTTCTTGAGGTCTGTATAGTTAAATTACTGGCTGTTTTGGACTTTCAGTTTCCCTTTTGGTCCCACATATCCAAGATTACCTTGAGAAGAGTTTGGAAAGATCACAAAGTTATTTATTACCCTTCTATCTCCCCTCACTTCAGAGTGAAACAGCATGAAACAGGTCTAACCCCTCAGTGTACCACTGTGACCACATCACCCTTCTTTGTATCCTCAAATTTCCTACTTGAAAGACCTTTATTCCCTTCTCTCTCTAACATTCTTACTCATCCAGCAATAACTTTATCTCCTTTTTCCCCCTTCCTTTGAAATTGACTCAGTTCCTCTTCTTCCCTCAAAGCCAGACTGAATCTGCATTTCATGTTATTCATTAGGAAACCTGATGAGGTTGGTCAGTATTGTTAGAGCTGGCACGTGAGAGGCAGAGCACACTATGCCATGCCTGAGACTGCTTTAATAAGTATGATGTGATCTAGGAGGATGATTTAATGTTCTAATTATACTTGCAGAAATTGAGGATCAAAGCTTCACAGAATCTAGTAAGAGATGAGGTCAGAATTGCAATCCAAGTCCCTCTGATTAGAAAGCTCATGGTTTTCATTATACCATGTCCTCACTAGTGCCTGTTTGTGATGGTTGGAATGGAGAAGACATCATAGAAATGGCAGAACCCAAGTTCCTCCTTTGTTCACTCCCCTTGACTTCATTACAGTTCTCCTAACTCCTACTCCTCCATTCCTCCCTGCCCCCGCAAACCCCACACACATTCTTTTTTTTTTTAAAGATTTATTTATTTATTTGATAGAAATCACAAGTAGGCAGAGAGGCAGAGAGAGGCGGGGGGCGGGGGGAAGCAGGCTCCCTACCGAGCAGAGAGCCTGATGCGGGCCTCCATCCCAGGACCCGAAGATCATGACCTGAGCCGAAGGCAGAGGCTTTAACCCACTGAGCCACCCAGGCGCCCCCCCACACACATTCTTTAATTAAGGGTTGACCAGTATAGTTAGGGTCAACTTCCCTGGGCTTATGGTAGTAGCACTAACACCGAATCATGGGTATGTCTAACCAGGCAGCCATGCTATTCATTACAGTGTGTAATCAAGCCACTTTCAATCAAGACTATACAGTTAGATCACTGACATTGAACTCACTGGCATGTGTTGGTTTGTGACTAGAAACAATGGCTTTGAGAGTGGAGGGAAGAACAGGGATTTTTCACACATCCCCCACAATTCCTTCCTCTAGATTCTGCAAAGAATAATTGATCATGTATTAGGTTACTTTATATGTGGAGTGGCTCTAGAAATGAACTCATGTTATCAGGTGTGAGGAAGATTAATCCTAATGTTTTCACTTGAGAATTAGTCGGTTAAGGATAAGCCAAAATCATGCTGGACATGAACAGATGTTTTGAACTGGTGAATGAAGTGGTATGTTACACTTACTGGCATTGAATGACTATTGAAAGCATGTACTTTCTGTACATCTTCAAGGGAGGGTTAATAGGCTAGACACTCCTTTAGATCTGATTCTTACTTTTTGAACATTACTCTTTGCACTCTTTGGTTTTGCTCCTAGGTAACAGAAATTAGGGACACCTGCTAAGTCCCGGCGTGGATGTTAGAAACCAATGAGATAAATACCTTTTCCATGGACTGTGAATCCACAAGACACTATCCTACTACAGAAGACTCCCAAGCTAACATTTACCAAGCACTTACTCTATGCTCAGTACTTTTTTTTTGAAGATTTTATTTATTCATTTGAGAGAGAGAGAGAGTGATAGCAAGAGAGAGAACAAGCACAAGCAGGGGGAGTGGAAGAGGGGGAAGCAGGCTTCCCACTGAGCAGGGAGCCCGATGTGGGGCTCAATCCCAAGACTCTGAGATCATGACCTGAGAGGAAGGTAGATGCTTACCTGACTGAGCCACCCAGGCATGCCTATGCTCAGTACTTTTTAAAGAACTTTACAGGTATTAACTCATTTTATTCCCATAATAAAGCAATGAGGAGGGCACTTGGGTGGCTCAGTGGGTTAAAGCCTCTGCCTTTGGCTCAGGTCATGATCCCAGAGTCCTAGGATCCAGGCCCGCATCGGGCTCTCTGCTCAGGGGGAGCCTGCTTCTTCCTCTCTCTCTCTGCCTGCCTCTCAGCCTACTTGTGATCTCTCTATCTGTCAAATAAATAAATAAAATCTTAAAAAAAAAAAGAAAGCAATGAGGAGGGTACTATTACTAGATAGAAGTCTTGAGAGACCAAGTTGCCTAAAGTCACACAGCTACAAAGCAGTAGATACAGGATCTGAACCAGCAATCTCCCTCTAAAGTCTGTTCTGTTAGCCACCATGACAGGTATGCCACTGAGATAAAGAAGTCTGCTGGAGGAACAGCTGAGACCCCTGAAAGGTAAGAGTTCTTTGTCTTCCTAGGGAATGTCGTAATCCACATATGATACTTGGAATTGCTGCAGCTATCCTGTGATCATAACAGGAGTTACAGCTCTAGTTCGGTGGAGTAGAAAGATGGAAGATTCTCAAGTTTGGTTTTTTTTTTTTTTTTTAAGATTTTATTTATTTGACAGAGATCACAGGTAGGCAGAGAGGCAGGCAGAGAGAGGGAGAAACAGGCTCCCTGCTGAGCAGAGAGCATGATGCGGGGCTCGATCCCAGGACCCTGGGATCATGACCTGAGCCGAAGGCAGAGGCTTTAACCCACTGAGCCACCCAGGCGCCCCGATTCTCAAGTTTTTAAGGACATCCTTGAGTAACTGAATTATCTAATCTTGGAACTGCTTTACCTTTAGAACTCTTTTCATGTGATATTATGAACTCAAAACTGTTGAATTTCCTTCCATTTGGTTTTGTTACTTGTATGGAAAAGCACTCTCATTGATACCCATGTACATAAGCATAATCCAACCAGAGACGTACAACTCTTCGAGAGAGTCCACCACGTGCAAGATTTTCATTCAGTTAGCAAGTACTGAATGTCTTCCATACACCAGGTACAGTACAAAATGTTGAATCAAACAAGTTGGGAAGGGCAGGTTCCTACACCTATAGAGAATAATAATCTGGTGGTAAATATGGTACTGAATGTGGAGGCAGACATGTATAAGGAAGGTATTGAGAGAACTAATCTAGACCAAGAGGTCAGAAGACCAAGGTAGAACCAGGTGAAGGCATGTGTACCAGATTCAAAGAATCCATGCCATATCGGTATCATCCATTTGTAAGTTTGTTATATATTTAATTTGCTACATATTTTAGTTTTAGTTGTATAAGACACAGAGTTATGTGTATAATAGTGTTGGGTGTATATATATTTAGGTGAATTTATAATACAATAATTATTTATTTTTAAAAACAAATTTTTGATTTTTTAAAATTTATTTTCTAGTAATCTCTACACCCAACATGGGGCTTGAACTCATGTTTCTGAGATCAAGAGTCACATGCTCCTATGACTGAGCCAGTCAGCTGCCCTTATAATACAATAATTTAAATCAGCATGGAGACCCAGAATATTTTTCCCTTTTAAATGTAAATAGTGAAACCAATTTAGGAGAAGCAGACTAATATAAGGGATAAGCAAAGAAATGGGAATGGAGGCATTTGGTGTCTATTTGTAGCTCACTGGCTGGGAGCCTTCTTGTAACATGAATCTCATACTTCGTAAAATATGATTCATATGTGGTTGCAATGGAATACTTTAGAGTTTTTAAATTAATGAAGAATAAAATTTTAAAATCCCTATACTGCTGTGAAAGTTCCAGAAATCTTTCATAAGTTTAGCAAAGAAAATGGGCAAAAGGAAGGGGTGGTACAGGACATGACACACAAGAAAAGAAGGCAGAGAAGGGAAAAATCAAGAGGCAGTAAAGTGCTTGGTAAACTCTACACAGCAGGAAACAGCACTGTGCATATTACAGCTGTTACTGAGTAAATACTTGTTGGAATTTCCAGAGGTGACCAAACAAACATGAAGAAGGAAGTGGTGTTTTTTTCTTGCTTTATTATGGAAAATTTCTAACATGTACAAAAGTACTGAAAATAGTCATTAGAACTACCGCATCTTCGACAGTCATTAATCATGGCCAATCTTGTTTCATTTCCATTATTCTGAAGCAAATTCCAGATACATTATTTCGCCCCTAAATATGTCAGCACACATCTCTAAAGCAAAAGAATGGGAAACAAGGCATTTAGTGTCTACCTCACTCGGTGACACTCTTCTACATCTTCATATAACTTCATATAACTTGTAATACATGATTTACAAGAGGTTACAACGGAATTTTTTTTTTTAAGTAACCACGATTAAAAAAAAAGGTAGGTGGTTAAATCCCCAAAAGGCTCTCCAGGGGGGGAAGCTCACCTCATAAATCCAGATCGGCGTTACATTCCCTAAAAGCCCAAGGAACAGCTCACTGTCTCTTCCTTTCAAGGTTGAGACCCCAGCTACAGCCTGTGCGACCCAGCCTTTTACGGACCTCGCTGGCCTTCGCCCCGCCCCAGCTGAGGAAGTCTCCGCCCATTGGGCCCCAGCAGCCCCCGCGAGCCTCCGCGCGCCCCCGCCGCCCCATCCTAGGGAGCGGCGCGCCGCCCCGGACTCCCTAGGCCTGGGGTCGGGAGCGCGCACGCCGTGCGTCCCAAAGCTCGCTCGGGATTCCTCGCCTGGTGGCGCAGGGAAAGGCCAACGGTTTGGTCCGCCATGTTCTTCTCCGCGGCGCTCCGGGCCAAGGCGGCTGGTCTCACGGCCCAGTGGGTAAGGAGGTTCGGAATGAGCCCCGGCACTGCCGCCGCCCTTTCATCTTTCTCGATGTCTCTTTTTGTGGTGGGCAACGAGAGCGCTGGGCCCTGGACGGCCTGCAGGCGGTGGCAAGGACACTGCGGCCTTCGCCCTTTCCCAGGGAGGCCGCCACAGCTTCACTGCGAGCGAGGAGATCCGAGGGAGGGTCGCAGACGTAGCTGCGGCGGGTGCGTGGCCTCCCCCACAGGTTTGGGAAGTTAACGCCTAATGTGGTCAAGGAGAGGAAGAAGGAGGGGCCGCCCGGTGGTCAGTTTGTTGCCGTTTCGCCCTAGCGCAGAACATAGGCCTGGCCTGCGTTGGCCAGATAGGTTTCTAAACACCGCCCCCCCCGCCCCCCCCGCGCCCACCGAGGAGGCACCTTGCGGATCAAGCCTGATGACCTTGTTGCAGTCAGGTTGCAGCGCACTGGAGAGGACCCTAAAATTGTTGGCTCCGGCTTGCGTGATTGAAAGCTTGGAGAGCATTTCCTTAGGCGAAAGGGGTTTGATTTAGTGAAGATCGTATTCTGCGTATCGGAAAAGTTCGATAAATAATCGTATCATATTAACTCTGAACACCCCCACAAATACTGCATCCAGAAGGATTTTAAGAGCTTGAATGGGCTTCTGAGGTCCAAGTACATGTCCTTATTTTAGGTAAGGAGATTGAATCTCAGGTCGAAACACTCATTCAAGTTAACTTAGAAATGGTCACTCTATTAACGACGATTATAACAGCATTTACTGGAAAGAAGCCCCCCTTTCCCCCCAGCAGTAAAATAGAAAGGTTGAGTCAGTTCTTAGAAGACAAGGAGAGAATGCATAGTAGTATATATAGTTCAGGGCTTTATAGAGTTAGACCTGAATTTGGCTGGTGGTTTCGCTGCCTTTTCTTGATTTGTGACGTTGGGCTGTGATATCTCTCACTTAGTTTTCTTGGTCGTAAAATGAGAGGAATATTCCAATTTGCGGAGTTTAGTCTTTCAATAAACATTTGAGGTCCTAATGCGTGGCTGGGTTACCTAATAACGATAGGTAACATTTGGTGAATACATTCCGTGGCCAAGCACAGTGTTAAATGTTTACATTCTAAATCTCATTTATGAGGTTGGTGCTGTTATTTCTCCATATTACAGATAAACAGATTTAGACAATCCCTGTTCTTATGGAGTTGATAGTCTCATGTAAAAGAAACTTTGAGGTAAATATACAGTGTAAGAGTACAGTGTTAAAGAGTTACGTATAAGGTCAGTTTGGTTTGAAAGTGTGCAAGATTTTTCCTGGAGGCTATACTAATTGGTGATAAGGTTACATATATGGGAGAGAATATAATAGGTGGAAAGGACAACAGAAGAAAAGGCTATTGATAGTTGGCAGGGAAAAGCTTGGTGCATATAAGAAGCCTCAAGCAGTGTTGGTGGACTCCACTGTTGGTAGTAAGATAAATCCAGAGATGAATTAAGAGAGGTGGGCAGGGCCCAGATGTTGGAGCTCCTTGCCTGCCTTGCGGAAGAATTTGGCATTATCTTAGAGGCAGTGCTGAGCCAGTGAAGGATTTTTAAAGGAGCAGAGGGACAGGGTCAGGTTTCTCCATATTGATTAGATGGCTGGGTGGGAGTGTGGGAGTGAGGGAATAACATTTCATCAGAGCCAGAGGCTGGGAGACTAAATAGATGAGACTCTTGGAAACTCAGGTGAGAGGTGATGAGAATAAGACCTTATCTACTAGTAGAAAGGATAAAAATCAGAGTACAGATAGATTTTAACTTCTTCAGTTTTTGAGGCAGAGGGTTATTAGAGGTATATATCGAAAAGCAGTTTAAACAATAGAAAAGAATATTTTCAGGTAGTGGAAGAAAATTTCAGTCAAGTCTTTATGTTAGTTTCTGCAGCTGTTTTTTTTTCTTTGTACAAATATTACCTGATATGTAGTATGTACCCAGTAAATATGCAGAACTGATGAATAAGTAAGTTTTTGTTGTTCATTTTTTTTCTTATTGAACAACAAGGCAGATCTCTGAAGTTTAAGGTGTACAGCATGATGGTTTGATTTAGAAGTTTAATTTTATTACACAAGTAATGCATTATAGGAAAAACACAATATTAGGAATAGCAAACAGAATAAGCTGAAAAGAAAAAATTACCAAAATGTTAACATTTTTGTGTTTCCAATTAACAGGCCTTACAGATCTTTTTTTTTTTTTTTTTTTTTTTTAAAATTGGACGGTATTGTTCACATTGTTTTGTAGCCTCTTTCTCACAAAACTTTTTTTAAAAGAATTTTATTTATTTATTTGACACAGAGAGAGATCACAAGTAAGCACAGTGGCAGGCAGAGGGAGAGAGAGAAACAGGCTCCCTGCTGAACAGGGAGCCCAATACGGGCTCTGGAATCATGACCTGAGCGGAAGGCCCACGTTTAACTGACTGAGCCACCCAGGCGCCCCTCACAAAACATTTTTGGTCTGCTTTCCTCAACAGTTAGCATTTCTGTAATGTCATTTTTAATGCTATGTGGCATGCCATTGTGAGGATGTTCTATAACTTATATAACCAGCCCTTCTCCCCTTTTTCAAATAGAATATCAGAATGACCTAGCAAAAATCAGGAAAAGTGTAAGAGGTCCCACTAATAAAGTTCCTTTCCTTATAGAGAAAACCATTAAGGAAACAATTTGCATTTTCAGAGAAATCGCTTATTTTGTTATAATTTCTGTTGTATTAACTAACTACCAAGTTCTTTAGCTACAGACTTCAGTTTATCATTGCTTTAAAAATAACCATAACGTAGTACTGTTTAAAAGTGCCTACAAGACAACAGTTGCATGACCTGGAACCATATTTCTTAATCTCTTGGAGTCTCATTTTTCTTTTCTGTAAAGTACAGTAATACCTTATTTAGTGATTATCAAGAATTGCCTAAAAAGTGAATTATGGAGCATTTAGATACTCAGAATAGGCTTTTTCTCTTGCTCAGTAATTTTCCATGGCTTTCTGTAATATTGACCTCACTTTGCAGCTCATCACTGCCTCATTCCCAAGCCACTGCTTAGTTCAATAGGAGTGAAGGAGTTGTGGCATTTTCAAACATTGTATTTTCAGCTTCAGAATTTGGGTTCTTCTTTGTAGTTGCTGTTTCATTTTTTTGTTCTTTGGAGATACTTTTTTTTTGATGTCCTTAAGCATGGGTTTAGCAGTTTTGAAATTGTTCTTTAGTAATCTCCATTGATTGTCTTTTTTCCTTGAAAATGGGCTGTTTTGTTGTTGTTTTATGTTGAGTAATTTTGGATTGTATCCTGGACATTGTGAACGGTATGTCATAGAAACTCTAGATTTTGTTAATTCCTCTGTTAGTGTTTTTTTGTTGTTGTGGTGGGCTCTTGACTCAATTGAACTCAAACTATAACCCAGCTCCCTTCTGAACAGAATCTCAAATATTGGTTCACTTCTTTTAGCTGGGCTGCTTGGAGTTGGCCACATGTGTGTGCATGGTTTGGGGTCAGCCACAGAATTTGGGGCTACTCTGGCTCTTCCTATTTTTGGATTTCCCACTTTCCCATGCTTGTGGTTGTCCCAAACTGTCCTGTGGTTTTTCAAGCCATTAAGGCTACAGGTTTTCTCTTGAGGTTTTAGCTGCAAAGTGCAGGACTCACAGGGGTCTGCCTTCAGGCTAAGAGATGTAAAGTATAAAACAAAAAAAAACCTTCATTGGCTTTATCTAAGTATAGACTCCCCTTCTGTGTCTGTCAGCATTTGGTTGTCCTCCAGTGCCTTCAGAAAGTGTTTTGGGTTTTTGATTTTCTAAAAAAAATAGTTTGTCCAGAGTTTATAGTTGTTAGCGGTTTGGCCTGGTAATATCTACTCCCCTACTCTACAAGTGGAACTTCCTGTGGTGGCATTTTTCTTTCTAAATGTTAAGTTTTGTAGAATGAAGTGTTTTTTCATTCCGTTAGAGGTTCTTAAACCTGATTTTGCAGTGTCCCAGTGTATCTCCATTTTGGCTCAAGGACTCTAAAGGAGTTTTGTTTTTTGCTTTTTTTTTAAAGCATTTATTTTAGTTTTCTGTTGTTACTCTTACAAATTACCACAAACTTGGTGACATAACAGGTATTTGTCTTATGATTCTGTAGGTTAAAAGTTTGACATGGGTCCCACTGGGCTAAAATCAAGGTGTTGGCAGAGCTACTGGAATACTGTAGGGGACAATCTGTTTTCTCGGCTTTTCCAGCTTCTAGAAAAAAGCTGCCCTTATTTGTTGGCTCAGGGCTCCTTTCTTCCATCTTCAAAGCCAGCAAGGGCAGGTTAAGCTCTCACTGCACTGACTTTGCTTTCTTCATTTGTGACCTATCCTTTCTTTTGCTCCCTCTTCCGGATTTAAAAGGCACTCTGATTGCCTTGAACCCACCCTGATAATACAGAATAGAAATCTCCCTATTTTAAGGTCAGCTGATTAGCAATCTTAATTCCATCTGCAACCTTAGTTCTCTTTTGCTATGCATATTAATATGTTTACAGTTCCCCAGGATTAGGAAGTGGTATTTTTGAGCAGCATTACTCCACCTGCCATGGCCTTAAATACTTAAGGGGAAAGAGAAAATGAGCAAATTTTTAATTTATTTGGTGAGGTTCAGCAGGCCACTGCTACACATAAATCAGATCTTTATATTGGACATATGAACTTAGTCTCCATTTCAAACATAAAAAGCTGAATTTCCCTTCTCTTTGGATATTGTTTAATATCAGCCCAGTACTTTGGGTGATAAATTATAGGTTCATTGACCGTGTCAATATGGTTTTCCATTGAGAAACCTTGACCTACTCACCTTTGAGTCAGGTCAGGAAGCATAGCTAGCTGTAGGGATTTTTTTTTTTTTTTTTTAATTCAACAAGCACTAAAGACTTAACATGTTTAAACACTTTTACTTTGCCTTGTTGTTAGAGAGGGAAAGTGCCTTATATGTAGGATACTTTCCTGGATGTTACCCATTTTGTAGATGAGACAGTTTAAGATTCCCAGATAAATATGCCCCAAATTACACAGTAGTAGGAACTTGAACTGGGTTTGTTTACAAGTCCCATTTGTTTGTTTGTTTTCCTTTTAACCACTTTCTAAGTCGTTCAAGTTTACTGAAGGAAATTGATTATGTATGGTGAAGATTTAAATTTAATAGGTGCTATAATAGTACAAGGGTTTGTCACTGTGAGCAGAGACAAGGGAAGTGATTTCACTGTACTTAAGGAAGAGAGCACAGGGGATAAGAGGAGTAGGTTAACTCATGATGGGTACAGTTTTGTTCCTAAGGGAATATCATGATAGTACCATGAAAAAAACTACACAGTTTGGAAAAGATAATGTTCAGATAGCTACATTTATAGCAATATATAGTACATATCCTTGCTATTTTGAAATACGGAGAAGGAAGTTCTTCATTATCACTCACTAAATACTCCTTAATATTCTTCAGTACTTCCCAAGATTCTGGATTGGAAAAGATCTCCTAGCATTTCTTGTTCTTGGCATCTTTAGGTTTTGAAGACCAAAATCTGTCACCTGCATGCTATGATATAGATACCATATACCCTAAAGCAGTAATTCCCAAACTTGATCAAAAGAATCTCCAGTGATACTTTAAAAATACACATACTGAGCTCCTCCTGGTCATAGGTTTATTAAATTTTAAATAATACATGTTTATTTGAGTATTAGTCCTTAGGACTAGAAAACAAAACAGTTTACATTTATACAGCATTTGTTTGTATTTATTTGATTTTCAAGTTAAAAAAAACTGTGCTTAAGCTTTACCAGTTAATTCTTTAAGTTAAAAGGTTTTTTTGTTTGTTTGTTTTGTTTTTAAGATTTAATTCACTCATTTGACAGAGTGAGAGGGAGGGAGGGAACACAAGCACCGGCAGTGGGAGTGGGAGAAGCAGGCTTCTCGCTGAGCTGGGAGCTTGATGCAGGGCTTGATCCCAGGTGACCTGAGCCAAAGGCAGACACTTAACTATTGAGCCACTCAGGCGCTCCTAAGTTAAAAGCTTTAAAATCACTTGAACTTGAAAATGAATGTTCACTCTTAAAATCAACTTGTAATTATTTAGGGTCACATTTGTTTTTGTGAGTGTTGAAGCCTACTGCCTTCATTTTAGGAGCACAAGAAGAAAAGATAATGGGCGACTGGAGTTAGCGTTCAGTTAAAGTTCCAATAACAATAATAATAATGATAGTGACCAGTACAGAAGTACTTTTGCTGATACTATGCTAAATACTTTATCTCATTTAATCTCTAACAGTTTAAAATAGATACTGCTTTGATTTTATAGGTGAGCAAACCTAGGTACAGAGAGGTAGAGTGACTTGCCCAAGGTTACAGTACTGTAATTGATGAGATGAGATGAAGATGAGAATGAACCTAGGTCTGCTGACTGAAATGATGTTTGGATGTTTCATGTCTATGAAGTATTCCTATCCTTAGAATATGTGAGTATTGTTTGTATCCACATTGGAGTTTACATATATAAAGAGTGCTTTGTTTAATTTGTGGTCAGGATAGACAATATTGTTGCAGTCATCTTAATCTGTAATGCTCCTGTAAAACCTGGGCTTTTTACGTAACTTTTCTGTTACGTGATTTGGCCAAATTTTGCTTGTTAATTCTCTTACAGTGCTAGAAAAATCACTTAGATTTCTTTAATCTGAATTAACATTTTTAGTTAAATTATTGATGGAACTTTATTTGGAAGACATTTTAAGAGCCCTCCCAACGTATATTTGAAAATATAACAAAACAATTTTAGTGGTTAAGGCAAAGTTAAGGTTCAAGTAAGGCAAATCTATGTTTGGCTTTTCATTTATTTAGCACTGCCATCTAGGAAAATTTTTTTCCTTTGTTCTTTGAGCCTTAGTTGCTACATCTCTAAAGTGAGTTGATGATAATACCTATGTGGTACAATTGCTGGGAGGAGTAAATGAGTTACAGTATTTATGAAGTTCATAGCATAGTATCTGATGTAGAGTAAGCACTTGTATTTATCACTATCCTTGAAATAGGTATCACTGTTCCTATTAGCCCAGACATCATCTACTTCATTAAACTAAAATGCACTGAAAACTTATTTAAAATGTACAAGTACTTACTCTAAGTGTATACAGAAAGACTCTTGGGGGAGCTTTTTGTTTTTTCTGCTTGTCTTTAGACAGCTGAAGGAAATGGGTTTTGCTTGAGTTGGCAGTGGGCGAGGCTGTAGGTAATAGGCAAGTAGGTAATTGGTGAACAATGGCAAGAAAGTAGAGAGGGAGCCAGTATCACTTTCCCTTTACCTCATGTTTCACTAGTGAGTTGTGACCCCTCTGCAGGTGCACACATATATTACAGATTTAATCTGTAAGTGTTTGGGGGCAGTGTGGAAGGTATATTCCTTGCCTGAAACGGTTGCTTATAAAGGAAAACACCGATTTTCAATTGCTGGACCTTAGTCCTGTCTTTCTGACTAATTAGGTTACTGACTCTGTCAGTTTTGTTTTTGCAGCTTCCTTATCCTTTATGAGGTTTGTCTGGCTGAATATGGCCATTTATAGTGCAAATAACTGATAGAACTGAAAGGTGAGCAGAGTGGATACTGTCAATGTTTGAGCAACAGAAGAAACTAAAAAAACAAATGTAGGGCCTTTGAAAGATTCTGTTCTTGGGGGTGGGTGGAAGAATGCAAAATTAATAAATTTTTGTCATTTTGATCTAGTAGTATTTGTTACACAGATGATGATTGAAAAGAGAAGGGCTGATGGAGCAGATGACTTACATACGAAAGGCCTGGGCTCAGACGTCCTCTCTGTCACTAAATGTGTGGTATAGGTCAGGTTACTGTTTCTAAGCCCAAGTTTATTTAAAAGTAAAATGGAAATAACAACAACTAACTGAAGATTTTTGAGGGGTCTGGAAAAAAAAAGGTATCTTGAAGTACATAACACAGCCATTCAAGTTGAATTCAAAGAAAACTGCCATTATTTGCCTGTTGTAAATTTCCTTTCTTTCTGAAACACTCTCAAAAAAGAGTAAGATGGAATTGAAGTCCACTATTAATTCTGTGCTGTATGTCAAATTATTCTTGTCTGCTTAAAAAAAGTTACTTGAATTTTCATTGAAGTTCACTGAATTCAAATGGAATTCATTGATGTATGGATACTTTAGAGTCTAGTGAGAAACTAGACTCTAGTTTGGTGAAAAGAGTAGACTTTAAGGGGGGAAAACTCCACTTACTCTTCAAATCAGTCCAGCCCAGCCAAATTGTTTATTTCCAGTTCAGCACCACTAAATTGGTCCTGGAATGCCTCTTCAATTCCAAGGTGAAACTAAATTCAAATGGCTTATTAAGTAGTGTAAAGATGTTAATTCAGATTTTTCATATCTTACTTATTCCTTTATTGCAAGTGTCTGATGTGGATGTCATGAGGAGTGTAAAATAGGTGAAGCTCTTAAAGATGTGAAAAAACAGGGCAGCTTTGAAAATGGCCATGTGCTAACTTGATACGAATAACATGCCAGTTGAGAAACAACGAGGGCCAGTATTTATCAGTTTACCCTATTTACCTTGTTCATTGTTTTATAAACAAATTATCTGAGCCTTTTTCCTACTATTTTGAAGTAGTTCTGGCTTCAGACATTGAAATTAAGTTGCTCAAATGCTATGCTAATGTATATATTAGGTTTTCTGTAGGAACAGAAGCATGGCAATTACTGTTTTTTTGAAAAAGTTTTTAAAAAACACAGTAAATAGCTTTTTTCTTTTTTTTTTTTTTTTTAAGATTTTATTTATTTGACAGAGAGAGACACAGCTAGAGAGGGAACACAAGCAGGGGGAGTGGGAGAGGCAGAAGCAGGCTTCCTGTGGAGAAGGGAGCCCAGTGGAGGACTTCATCCCCGAACCCTGGCTGGCATCATGACCTCAGCTGAAAGTAGATGTTTAACGACTGAGCCACGTAGGCGCCCCAGTAAATAGCTTGTTTTAAATATAGGGCATATGTACATACTCTGTAAATGGGAACATGGTGAGCCAGTGAAGGAGGCAGATCTTTTCATTTCTAATCTGTCTCGCTATATATAGATGCATTCCAGGGTTTTCTTCATTAAACTGCTTGATTTCCTAGATCTACTCTATACTTCTGAACTCTGATATCATCAAATAGTTCCTTTCAAATAGCTAATAATAAGGCCATAACCTTGTAAGCATTAGCCCTAAGATCTAATGTGACTTCTACCAATAATTAGTTATGTGATCTTGAGAAGTTTTCATAACTCATTTAAATCTGGAAATAATACCTATCTTTCATGAAAGTTGTGAGAACTAAATAAAGTGTAAAAAGCTTAGTGACTGACAGATAGTACTTCTATAATAATAGATAATGATAGGTAACACTAATACAGTACTTACTACATGCCGGGCAGCATATTAAGCACTTTACATAGATTATCTCTTTTAATCTTTACAACAATCCTATGAACTATGTACTGTTAGTACAGTTTTATAGATGAGGAAAGTGGCTCTGGAGCTGGGCTTTTAACAACCTGGCTGTATTGTCTTTCTGCAAATAGTATGTTTATGGAATATTAAGTACCAGTGATAGATCTCAATTCCCCAGATGTTAAACTGTGGAAAATGTGGCTTTTAGAAATAATGAAATTGACCTATTTGGTATTTGTCCTTTTCCACTGTCAGAAAAACAGTATTTCAACATTTAGTTTGGTGACATTAGGCAAGATGATTTGGACTAGGGAAGAGTCAGCTAGAAAGCTGTAGAGTAATGCATAAACCTGGAATAATGTCTGAAATGGAGTAGTGATAGAGAGGGAAAGGACTAAAGGGAAAGGACTAAATTTTTAAAAATTGAAATGTTGGGGCACCTGGGTGGCTCAGTCAGTTAACCATCTGCCTTAGCTCAGGTCATGATCCCAGAGTCCTGGCATCAAGCCCCACGTCTTGCCCCCTGCTCAGCGGGGAGCCTGTTTCTCCCTCTCCCACTTCCCCTGCTTACGCTCTCTTTTCTGTCAAATAAATAAATTAAATCTTAAAAAAAAAAATTGAAATGTAATACACATGACAAAAAATTCCAACAGTATGAAAGGGTATATATATCATAGTAAGTGTAAAATATACATTAAAGAATAGGGGTACAGAGATATATATTATGGTGACTATATTAAATATATTGCATATATTAAAGAGTAAATTTCCTTCCCTCTGCACATCCCTGATCCCCTTCAGAGACAGTCACTGTTACTGGTTTCTTTTGTAATAACCTCTATACTCATTCTCCATTTTATAACATTTTCCTAAATGTCTATATTCATTCTCCATTTTAGAACATTTTCTGTATTTTGAAAAATTAGTGGGACATGCAGACTGGTATATTTGTAGATTTTTATCTTCTTGTCAAGAACTGTGAAGGCTCTGGGATTTTACCCCTACTTGCCAGCCAACAATTTAACCTGCTTTGGTATCATGGATGCTGACTGAGACTCTTGCATCAGAGACAAGAGGGCTTTATTACTCAGGCCATGCAGGGTAGCACATGCTTCTTGTTTGAGTTAGTTCTCCTTTACCCTCACATCCCATGGGAGTGACGTGGAGCAACCTGGGTGAATGCTTGGCATCACAACTGAAGAACCCAACCCCAGCTGCGAGACAACTTGCCCAACATTTGCCCGAGAGGGAGATACCCTCTACAAAAATCCTTGAAAAGACAGTCTGGAACGAAAGCTGTCAGTGCCTCCTCTCAGGTGCAGAAACCCACACCTATGGAAAATTGTCTGCCAGCACTACTATTTTTTCCTCCCCCAATTTAAGTGAAAAAAGATTTGTAGATTAATTTCAGTGATGAGAAAGGAGATAGTATTTTTCAACCATCTATAATATACTTTCACCACAAAAATTGGTGGTCTTACGTGTTTATAGATAATAAAAATAATTATGTGGAAATTCAGGAAGCTGTCACTAATCTGTTCTTTGTGACAGTGTGACAGTGACTGTTAGAGTCAGCTAACAAAGTGCAATTTAAAAATCTGTTTAGTTCTTAAAATGCAGTTGTTTAAATCTTTCATTTTTCAGTTATTAAATGTTTTATCCTCATATCAGCTAAGCAAATGTGATAATGCTTTAATAGGTTTTATAGTACTTTCAGAGAAACTTTATTATTTGAACCTCAAAGCACTCCAGTAAGTAAACATCCGTTTTATAGGTACAGAAACTGAGGCTTAAAAAAATTAGGTGACTTTTGTAAAGTCACATGTTAAACAAATTTTTTTTTTAAATCTGAAACTCCAGCATTTTTTTCTGTGGCTTAGCTGTTTTTTTCTGTTTTCAATCAGTAGTCTGTTTTCAGTGATTTGGCCTTTAAAACACATAATTTGGGTAGAAGTGTCTTGTGTGTGTTAAACTCATGTGCATATCCAGAATTAAAGGTCAGCCAGAGAGTGCCTCGAAATAGATTTTCCAATACATAGTCATCTAGCCCCAGAGACCAGTTTTCAAGATTATCTCTGTATTTTTCTTTTTTTTTTTTTTCCTGTATTTTTCATTTTAAGTAGTTACGTGACAGATACTGAGCTAATGAGGAAGGGGTCAAATGTTGACCCAAAACTGAAGCTATTTTAACTTAAGAGATTAGTGGTGTTTAATTTGAATAATACATAGGGAAGTTGGAAGGATTAATAGTAGAGGTGGCAAGTTTCATTTTGTATTTGATGAATGTTTTGTTTTATTGTTTTTAAAGATTTTATTTATTGGAAAGAGAGATTGTATGTGTGCCTGCGTGGAAGGGCAGAGGAAAAGAATCCTGAAGCAGGCTCCCCGCCGAGTGTGGAGTAACACCTGGGGCTCTATCGCAGGACCCTGAGGCATGACTTGAGCTCAAGTTGAGTTATGTGCTTAACTGACAGAGCCACCCAGGCGCCCTGATGAATGTTTTGTTTTAAATAAGGTTTTTGTCCGTTAATCCATGCTGCATAGGAAGCATGGAAAATAGAGAAAAATACAAGAAACAGTATGGAAATAAGAATCCCTTATAATCTTGTTAACATTGTAATAACAGAGATAAGCGCTTTAAATTGTTATGGCCTTCCAATCTTTTCATTAGTGTCTCTATTGAATATAATCAGGATGGTAGTTTATGCTTTTTTGTTTGTTTTATTTAACTCTGATATTTTCTAGTTAGGATTGTGGCATAAATACATCTTTCAGTGTCATTATTTTTTAGAAAATACAGTTTTGGCAACTACATAATATGATTTTTGTTGGAACTATTAATATTTACAACTTTTCAATGTTGGGGGGCTCCTGGATGGCTCAGTCAGTTAAAGGTCTGCCTTCAGCTCAGGTTGTTATCCCAGCATCCTGGGATCCAGCCCTGCACCACACTCCTGCTCAGCAGGGAGCCTGTTCCTCCCTCTGCTCCTCCTGCCTGCTTGTGATCTCACACTCTCAAATACATAAATAACAAAAACCTTTCTGTGTTGGGCTTTTTGTTGCTTGTGTTTTGCTGTAACAATACAGAGAATATATTTCTGTATAAACCTTTATCATTTTATACTGTTACTTAGGATAAAAGACTAGAAGTAGAATTAATAAGTTAAAAGATGGAAACTTTCTTTAGTCTGTCCATACACCATGTCAGTTTGCTCTCCTAAAAGGCAGTTTTTACCTAATGTATAACAGTTTTTACCTAATGTATAAGCATCCCTACTTCCGTACATACACCAGAACTGTTATTGTAAAAAAAAAAAAAAAAATCAGCGCAAGTTTGATAACTGGAAATGTTATTTCATTTAAACATGCATGTTTTTTTATTTTTTTAATTTAAATTCAATTAACCAACATATGGTACATCATTAGTTTTTGATGTCATGTTCAGTGATTCATTATTTGCGTATTACCACCCAGTACTCATCACATCACATGCCCTTCTTAATGCCCATCACCCAGTTACTCCATCCCCCCACCCACCTCGCTTTCCACAACCCCCCATTTGTTTCCCAGAGTCAAGAGTCTCTCATGGTTTGTCTACCTCTCTGATTTCTTCCCATTCAGTTTTCCTTCCCTTCTCCCAATGTTCTCTGTACTATTCCTTATATTCCACATAATGATAATTCTTTCTCTGATTGACCTGTTTCACTTAGTATAATACAGTCCAGTTCCCTCCATGTCAGTGTAAATGGTAGGTATTCATCCTTTCTGATGGCTGAGTGATACTTCATTGTATATATAAACCACATCATGTTTATCCATTCATCTGCTGAAGGGCATCTCGGCTCCTTCCACAGTTTGGCTGTTGTGGACATTGCGGTGCATGTGCCCCTTCTCTGCACTATATCTGTATCTTTGGGGTAGATACCCAGTAGTGCAATTACTGGATTGTAGGATAGCTCTGTTTTTAACTTCTTGAGGAACCTTCATACTGTTTTCCACGGTGGCTGTACTGCCAACAGTGTAAGAGGGTTCCCCTTTCTCCACATCCTCGCCAACATTTGTTGTTCCTTGTCTTGTTAATTTTAGCCATTCTGACTGGTGTGAGGTGGTACCTCATTGTGGTTTTAATTTGTATTTCCCTGTTGCTGAGTGATGTGGAGCATTTTTCCATGTGTTTTTTGGCCATTTATATGTCTTTGGAGAAGTGTCTGCGTGTCTTCTGCCCATTTCTTGACTGGGTTATTTGTTTTTTGGGTGTTGAGTTTGGTAAGTTCTTTATAGATCTTGGATACCAGCCCTTTATCTGTTATGTCATTTGCAAATATTTTCTCCCATTCTGTAGGTTGCCTTTTAGTTTTGTTGACTATCTTTTGCCATGCAGAAGCTTTTTATCTTGATGAAGTCCCAGTAGTTCATTTTTGCTTTTGTTTCCCTTGCGTTCAGAGACGTGTCTTGCAGGAAGTTGTGGCCAAGGTAGAAGAGGTTACTGCCTGTGTTCGCCTCTAGGATTTTGATTCCTGTCTCACATTTAGGTCTTTCATCCATTTTGAGTTTATCCTTGTGTATTGTGTAAGAGAATGATCCAGTTTCATTCTTCTGCATGTGGTTGTCCAATTTTCCCAGCCCATTTATTGAAGAAACTGTTCTTTTTTCCACTGGATATTCTTCCCTTATTTCTTGAAGCTTAGTTGACCTAGAATTGAGGGTCTGTTTCTAGGTTCTCTCTTCTGTTCCATTGATCTGTGTGTCTGTTTTTGTGCCATTACCATACTGTCTTGATGATAACATGCATGTTTTAAATTACTAGTTAGTTCATTAGCAGTTATATTGTGACTTTTTTGTTCATATTAAATCATTTTTCTCATTGATTTCTATGTGTTTATGATCTCTTCAAGCTGTTAATTTTTTGTCATCAAATATGTAAAAGATCCAGGAGTCATCAGCATGGAGTTAAACATATGAGAATGAATAAGCTCTAAGGGGCAAAAAAATTCTGTGGAGAAAAGAACCTAGGACAAGGCTGAGCCCTGAGGACAACCTACCCTGAAGGGTTTGGGTAAAGAGCCAGTAAAGTAAACAAAGTATTTGGGTTCAGAAGTTAGGAAAAGAGGACACTGAATGCTTTCTGTTCTCTTAAGTTAATTTTTTATTATGAAATCTTTTGTTTCTTCTCAGAATTAGTTAAGTAATTAACTAGTGTTACTCAGTAAAAATTGTTCTTTGATTTAAAAAAATCTCAGCTAACATGATGGCAGGGACTATTCTAAATTTTAGTTTCAGTTAATTTTTCAAAGCTTTACGCTGGTGGTGGTGGTTTTTTTTTTTTAACATTATTTGGGAACTATGGCCTTAGTTTTATGTTTATCTCAGTCTATGTTCTGGACAGGCATATCAAGGGTATAAGTTTAATCTTGTATTTAATTCGTAGATTGACCCTGAAGCAGTTTGGGAGAATTTGAATAAAAGTATAAGAACATAAACAATCTCCTTGATGTGTTTTTTTTTTCTTTTAAGTTTTTATGTGTTTTAAGATGCAAAAAAGCAAAAAATGTAATCACTGTGTTCCTTTTGCTGCCCAAGAAAGAAAACCAAAACAACCAGAGTTGCAGCCCCCTGTGTACTGATCAGATTCTCCCTTCCCTGCCCCCGTTATCCTAAAACTGATATTTACCCTGTATTTTTTTTTTTACCTATGTCCCACATTCTTTTTTTTTTTAAGTGTTTTAAATTTAAAGTCAAATAATTAACAAATAGTGTATTTTTCATTCCAGAGGTAGAGTTCAGTTATTCATCAGTCTTAAATAATACCCAGTGCTCATTGTATCAAGTGCCCTCCTTAATGTCCATCATCTGGTTACTGTATTTCTCCAACCCTCTCCCCTCCAGCAGCCCTCAGTTTATTTCCTATGATTAAGAGTCTCATATGGTTTGTCTCTCTCTCTCTGTGATTTTGTCTTTTTTTTTTTTTTTTTTTAAGATTTTATTTATTTGACAGAGATCACAAGTAGGCAAAGAGGCAGGCAGAGAGAGGGGGGGAAGCAGGCTCCTCACGGAGCAGAGCGCCCAATGTGGGGCTCGATCCCAGGACCCTGAGATCATAACCTGAGCCAAAGGCAGAGACTTAACCCACTGAGCTACCCAGGCGTCCCTGTGACTTCGTCTTGTTTTATTTTTCCCTCCCTTCCCTTATGATCTCTGTTTTGTTTCTTAAATTCCACATATGAATGAGATCATATGGTAATTGTCTTTCTCTGATTGACTTTCACTTAGTGTAGTATCTTCTGTAGAGTTCCATCTTCGTCCTTGCCAGTCTCAAGATTTCATTTTTGTTTAATGGCTGAGTAGTATTCCATTTTGTGTGTGTGTGTGTGTGTGTGTGTGTGTGTATGTGTGTATATATATACACACACACTACATCTTTATACATTCATCTGTTGATGGGCATCTAAGTTCTTTCCATAGTTTGGCTACTGTGGACATTGCTGCTATAAACATTGTGGTGCAAATACCCCTTTGGATCACTACATTTGTATTTTGGGGGTAAATACCCAGTAGTGTGATTGCTGGGTCGTAGGGTAGCTCTATTTTCAACTTTTTGGGGAACCTCCATACGGTTTTCCAGAATGGCAGCACAAGCTTGCATTCCCACAAACAGTGTAAGTGGGCTCCTCTTTCTCCGCATCCTCGCCAACATCTGTCGTTTCCTGATTGTTAATTTTAGCCATTTTGTATGTGCCACATTTTGTATTTCGATCCTTTCATGTTAATTAAGCAAGTGTTTACATAAACTTACTTCTTCAACTGAAATATTTGGATCTAGGGAAAAGTTAAATACATGATTGTATCACTGCTTTTACTTCTCTATTATATTTGCTTTCTCTGAAAAATCCAGCTTTCGCTAGTTCCATGCTTGGTTTAATCCAGTGTTCTACCATTGTGTGATTAGTAGAACTCAGAAATCAGAGGATTTCTGAATAGTGGCTGAATTGCTTTTAGTGGTGGCAGGGAGGATGGTAAGAGTGTTGGGGGTGGGGAGCAATAGGGCAAATAGAAATAAAATCAAATGGATTCCTTCTAAAACAGCTGACTGTCAGTGCATAGCATCATAAGCAGCTTTCTGAAACTTTATGGCTGGGGTTTTTAAACTAATTCAGTAAAGAATTGAAAAGGGGGCTATCCTTGACTCATGTGTGCAGCTCATTTGTACAGAATGAAAACATGTTTATGAAAGCCCACATTAAATGAATGCTGGCATCCAGCTTGATTCAGAAAAAAAGTGAAAGGCCACAAATTAATGGAATATCAGCTCTCTTAATGGCATGCTGACAAGAGTGTAGTAGAAAAGGGTACATGAATTGGGAGATACGGGTTGTGGACCTGGTTCTTTCATGGACTTGTGTGTTACCTTAAAACCAAGTATTATAATAACCTTACCTTGGATTTCCATTTCCTTATACTTCTCCCGAAATAGAGATGGGCAGGGTATAGCACAGTGAGCCATATCTCCTAAGATCTTTTACTTATATAAGTTGACACAGATCTTAAGGTATTTACTCATGAAAAATTTCTTAAGGCTTATGATTTGCTAAATTTTCTTAAAATTTTAGGGGAGACATATAAGGAATTTACATAAGACAGCTGTACAAAATGGAGCTGGAGGAGCCTTATTTGTGGTAAGTAATTATTCCTATTTCTTCAGAATGGAAAGACTTGGAAATTTGGGTAAAACTGTTTTAACAATCCAAGATATCTTAAACATCAATGTCTCATTGTGGTGATTCAAATATAGCTAATTGAATTCATTAAATTTCAAAAGATGTGTGATTCCAGTTGAACCTCTTGAGTTTAAATTGACACCAGGGTAGCCCTGAATTTAGAATATTTTTTGGTGAAATTACTTTGAGCCCTAAACTGATTTCTAGTCTCACTTTGGGTTCTTAAAAATGCTGTAATTTGGGGATTCCCAAAATGGTCTAGCTTAAAACTCCTGGATCTTAGAAATACAGTGAATACATTAGTAGTTCCTTTGTATTTTCCGTTTTTAGGGTTTAACTACAGGTGGAGGTCCATGAACTCCCTAACTTAATTGTACAATTCAAAGATAAGATAACGTATCTCCTTTCTGTGATAAGATACAGTTATCAGGGATTCATCTGGTGTTGTTTAAAGGCAATTTAGTGGACTTCTAGGATGATTTAGAGCTGGTAGTTCAGTTTTGTAAACTGAGTTATTTCCAGGCTTTATCTTGATAAATGAGTTAGCCATACTACTGTGTAGATTCCTGCTTTATATTTTTTCATGTTTGTCTAAAAGTGTTGAATTTGCCACATACTTGAGATCAATGTCCAAAGTTTCCATTTTCTTTTCTTATTTTATATCGTTGAAAAAGCAGAACTTTAAGACTTAACATATTGAGGTATTCAGTTCTGTGTTCGCCACACATACTAAACATTAATTGATGTAAGTGTTAATCTCAGTGTGACTCATTTAATTTCCTGTTTACATGCCATTTCTTGTCAGTTTTTGAAGAGGGCCTGTTCTTTTTGGAGAAGAAATAAAGCTTCTTGCCATTGGCTAGTTTTTGTTATGTGGTGAAGGAATGGTGTTTTTGTACCTTCCTAAAGTAGTGGGTCCTTTTGATAATTTGATACACACTCTTTTGGAACAATGCCTTTTACATGTATACTCAAAATTTTGTGTCTTAATTTTCTAAGTCTTCCAGCGATTGGGTTTTTTTTTTTTTTTTTTAGTAATTACACTAGAAAATCCTGTTCTCTAATCAAGTTTTTGGATTTGGTCCTAAAGTACTTCTGTTAATTATTAAAGAGTGATTTCTAAAACTTTTCTGAAATTTTGAATTCTGTTAACAATACTTTGTTAATCATATTCATTAAATGTGTATTTAATAATTAGTCCTTTTTGATGCATGGATAGATTATATAATGTGGGAATTAAAGTGAAGAGATTAAGTGATCAGTAGTAGTATAGTAATAATACAAAGCTGTTCTGAGGGAGTTTTGATAATTCTGGAAAACATTTTTTCCCTTTATATAGCACAGAGATACTCCTGAGAATAACCCAGATACTCCATTTGATTTCACGCCAGAAAACTATAAGGTATGACTAAGTTAACAGTATAATTAATTTATAAACTATTTAATATCTTCCAGATGTACTAAAACATGTGCTTTTTCTTTGATATAGAGGATAGAGGCAATTGTAAAAAACTATCCAGGAGGACATAAAGCGGCAGCTGTGCTCCCAGTCCTGGATTTAGCCCAAAGACAGAATGGATGGCTGCCCATCTCAGCTATGAACAAGGTACCAAATTCATTTTTACCTTAGTCTGAAAAGAGGAGAGACTGTGTATGAATTTCTTCCTTATGTAGAAATTCCTCTGACGGTTTTTAATGTCAGAATCAAGGAATTTGAGGCTTTTAATCATTTATGTTTCCTCAAATTTGTGTTTTTGTTGGTTCTCTTAATAACGTGGAGAAATGAAAAGGTAGAGCTTTTTATCCTTGCAGGAAATAGTAAAGGCATTATCGTGAAAGTAGTTTTCTCTTTTTTCCCTTTTTTTTCTTTTTTTAAGATTTTCATTCATTTATTTGACAGAGATCACAAGTAGGCAGAGAGGCAGGCAAGGCAGAGCCTGGGTGGGGTGCGGGGAGCAGGCTCCCCGCTGAGCAGAGAGCCTGATGGCGGGGCTCGATCTGGCGGGGCTCGATCCCAGGACCCTGGGATCATGACCTGAGCCAAAGGCAGAGGCTTTAACCCACTGAGCCACCCAGGCACCCCATATGTTAAGACTCATTTTTTTCTAATTATGGTTTCAGCAGTAATTCACATTTCACATTTATTCATGTCATATTAATATAACTATATTTTTGTGGTGTTATGTTGCAGGGTATAGTTTATGAAGTGCCATACAAAATCATGTCTTTTTTTTTTTTTTAAGATTTTATTTATTTATTTGACACAGAGAGAGAGATCATAAGTAGGCAGAGAGGCAGGTGGGGGTGGGGGAAGCAGGTTCCCTGCTGAGCAGAGAGCCCGATGCAGGGCTCAATCCAAGGACCCTGAGATCATGTCCTGGGCTGAAGGCAGAGGCTTAACCCACTGGGCCACCCAGGTGCCCCCCAAAATCATGTGATTCTTAGGAGAATCACACAGATAATAAGCTATATGATATAATGGAAAATACATTTGTCTTTGAGCGAAGAGATGTGGTTTTTCTGTGGACTTCCTTGCTCATCTGCAGTGAAGATTTTGAACTAGGATAGATCTCTTGAAATTACTATGTTATGATTCCTAAGTGATAGAGTTGGGACTGGACCATTTTCAATTCAGTGCATTTCCTACTTGGCTGACTATTGCAGAGATTCTTCTATACTTCATTTCTCTTTTTCACTTTTAAAATTTTATTTGGTCTATTAGGCTAGACCATTATCGTCTTTCTTAAAGAATAGGAATGTCTGGGCGCCTGGGTGGCTTAGCGGGTTGGGCCTCTGCCTTCAGCTCAGGTCATGGTCTCAGGGTCCTGGGATCGAGCCTGCGTCGCCCTCTTGCTCTCTGCCTGCCTCTATGCCTACTTGTGATCTCTGTCAAATAAATAAAATCTTAAAAAAAAAAAAAAAAGAATAGGAATGTCTTCAGTTGATTTAATGGAATGCCATAGGAAGATTTTAAATTTTGTTCATATCTCTTAATTTGCTTTTAACATGGTTATGGACCATTATTATTATTATTATTATTATTATTATTATTTATTTTTTTTTTTTTTGACTAAAAATGATACAAAGCAAGTTTGATTGGTACTATACTTAGTAAAATATAGTCAGGTGGGTTTTTTCCCAATAAATCACACAACCCTTTGGGTATTTTCTAAATTACTTAACATTTTTTTTTTTATTATAATAGCAAACTTTTTAAATAACAGTTTAGGTATGTTTCTATTTATAAATACTTTTTTCCTTGTAAAAATTTAAGTTTTTAAATATTTTATTATTTTTTAATAATCTCTATACCCAACATGGGGCTTGAACTTACAACTCTGAAATCAAGAGTTGCACACTCTATTGAATGAACAAGATGTGTCCCCCAAATTCATGTCCATAATGGCAAATATGTTAGAAGTCTTGCTGAATGGTAAGCTTAACAGAATGAAATAAATGACAACCAATGTGAAAATGTTTCACAAATATTGTCCTGTTCTCTTTAGAATTGAATGTATATGTGTCAGAGACAGGGAATAGTGTATAGAGAATAGAATCAAGATTCCATTTTTATATTTGAGACTTTTAATGTTACTGTTTCTGTGACTCCCCCCTCCCCAAAGGAGAACCCAACCTTACAACCAGAACAATATCCAGAAACTCACATATTAGTTCCTTAACCATTACTAAGGTGTAGAGAGGATACAGTAGCATCCCCAGGGGAGCTTTTTCAAGTTAGGCATCGGTGGTAGAGCTCCAGCATGTATATTTTTCTGGCTCCAGCATGTGTGTTTTGAGAGGGCTCCCAGATTCAGAGGTACATGCCTGGTTTAGTATCACCAAATTAAATTTAGCACAGCCACTTATCTTCCACAAGTGAGCCATGGTTAGAGGTCTTTTGAGAATATATACCTTTTAGAATATTCTAATATGAGAAAGTTCAACATATTTGTCATCTGAAATGCCATTTAACAAACTCATCTTTCATGTCAAAACATGGAAATGTGGATAATTTTTTAAGAATGCCAGACATCAGATCTTAAAATCTGATAGATTAATGATGTTAGGTCACCTGGAAAGTTATAACCAGGTTGATAGTCATGATAGACTCTATGTGGACTGTACCTAGGATACAGCTAAAAAAAACTTGTTTTCCTTAATAGACTTGGCCTGATCAAAAGAGTTGTGCTCAGGTAATGATTCCCTTGGTCCTGAACTCTACTCTGTCAAAAGAAATATTTACTATAAATACCTTGATGTGATGGGTAGGGAAGTACTAATCCATAAGATTTTCGTAGAGTGTTGCGATTTGAAGTAGAAGTGTTTTGGATTGTTCTGGAGAGTTACGTACATGTTGTGTATGTGGTTTGTGTGCATATAAAGTGTATAGATATGTAAATCAGTATAGGCTAATAGGTGAGCTTTGATTCTCGCCCCTTTTTTTGTGTTGCCCATACCCCTTGCATGCAGCATACATCCCAGTAACATCAAGGCTTTTTGAAAAATTGGTGAAGGGTTGAAAAAATACAAGTATTTAATTTATTGGGGCTTGGTCATCAAATTTTGCCATTTAGAAATTTCAGATTATAAAATATGAGAGTTGAAATGATCAAAGTAGAAATTCTTAACAGTGGAAGACTTAAGGATTTAGAGAAAAAGAAGATCGTTTTGCAGAGACCAGGCATGGGGTAAAGTAAAGGAGGTGCTGTAACCATTGGCTTGTGGGCTCTGTGCAGTTGAAGTGTAGATTGGACTTAAACCTCCAAATACCAAATACAGGTATATTTTCTCCTTATGAAGTTTTACATTTTTACCAAGTTGAAATTATGCTCTTTAAAATATACCTAAATCTCAATTAGTAAACATTGTAATTATTTAAAATTTCCTATTATTTTAGGTTGCAGAAGTTTTACAAGTACCTCCAATGAGAGTATATGAAGTAGCAACTTTTTATACAATGTATAATCGAAAACCAGTTGGAAAGTATCACATTCAGGTCTGCACTACTACACCTTGCATGCTTCGAAACTCTGACAGCATACTGGAAGCCATTCAGAAAAAACTTGGTATGGGACACATTGTATTTATACCTTTTATGAAAAATAGGATTGTCTTTCTAGATTTGACCCATTTCTACCTGAGTTTTCCAATGTTTGCCATCTTACTGGACCTGATCTGTACTTCACCAGTAAATTTTTGTCTTACTATAGTTGCCCGCCTTTATTTGTTCTTATTTTGTATTTTTCCTTAGTTCTCAGCCTCAAAGCTGAATTTTCACCTTCTTTCCCCATAATCATTAGGTATGTTTGAAAAGTTTCTAGGGAGGGGTTTTAAAGTTTTCATTATTTAGAAATTAAGTTTCACTCATTGTGTAATGATAGCATGTGGTACATTAAAAAGTGAGTTTACTGTCCTTGTATTCTTCCAAATGAGTCTTGAAACAAATAAGATAAGAGAACAGTAGCAATGCTTTAGAAAGGGAAATTTGAAATAAGATGTTATTACAGTGCCATTTATAAAATTATAAGGGCATTTTTCCATACAAAATAGCCATTGCTTCATTTATAACTCTACAAACCAAATGAAGTAAAAGGGAGGTACACTCTAATCATGTTGCTACCGAATATAAAGTAGTTGCATGTTGTAAAAATAGTTGGGCTGTATTGAAGTATATGAAACAGAAAGCTTGCTTAAGTCTGCTCAAAAATTTCACCCTCACAAATTCTGATTAATAGTTGACTATAATTAGTTTTAGATTTTATGTTGTTTTGCTTATTTTCAGCATAAAAACAAATACGGCTTTTTGCTTTTTGCACTTTATTTTTGCTCTAGCATATGTATGTCTGCCTTGTTTTTCTGTTATAAGTTATTCTGCAGTTACTTTCATGCATACATATCTTTGCATGATTGTCCTGTTGTATTACTGAGGCTATTTACAAGAACAGAATTGCTGAATCAGATTTTACTATATTTTGCCAAAATGTCTTTGCTGAAGATATGAGAGTATCTGTTTTCCTTGTAGTCTTAATGATCTTTGACATTAGCACTTTTCTGTTTTTTGCCAATCTGACAATGTGACTGATTGTAATAGGTTATCTATCACAATTGAAATGAAAATACTATATTCTGATACACTGCTGTTTAACAGGAAATGCTGAAGATAGGAGTCCCCTGAAATCTTGGTTTTTTTTTTTTTTTTTTTTAAGATTTTATTTATTTATTTGTTAGAGAGAGAGAGAGCATGAGCACAGGCAGACAGAGTGGTAGGCAGAGGCAGAGGGAGAAGCAGGCTCCCTGCTGAGGAAGGAGCCTGATGTGGGACTCGATCCCAGGACGCTGGGATCATGACCTGAGCCGAAGGCAGCCCCTTAACCAACTGAGCCACCCAGGCGTCCCTGAAATCTTGTTTTTAAAGGAATAAGTCCGCTTAAGAAATCCTTGAATGTTCTGGTATAATTATACAGAATTGTTTTAAGAAAGTTAATGTTCTTTTTTTTTTTTTTTTTTTTTTTTTAAGGTTTTATTTATTTATTTGACAGACAGAGATCACAAGTAGGCAGAGAGGCAGGCAAAGAGAGAGGAGGAAGCAGGCTCCCTGCTGAGCAGAGAGCCCGACGTGGGGCTCGATCCCAAGACCCTGGGATCATGACCTGAGCCGAAGGCAGAGGCTTTAACCCACTGAGCCACCCAGGCGCCCCAGAAAGTTAATGTTCTTAAATAGTTTTTGTATACCTCTGTAATTTGTTGTTGTTGTTGTTTTCTTAAGCTACATTGCTACTAAAATGTAATCTGGTCCTTACAGTGATTATTTATATTTTCAGGAATAAAAGTTGGGGAGACTACACCTGATAAACTTTTTACTCTTATAGAGGTGGAATGTTTAGGGGCCTGTGTAAATGCACCAATGGTTCAAATAAATGACAACTACTATGTGAGTATTCCATTTAATATAAGTTAAAGTTGTATGATCTCGTATTTAAAATATTTAAATATATGGTTTTCTGTCCTGTAGATACTGATTTCTGAATACTTGTTTAAAAGAAACTGTTGGCATAAATATCCAGGTTTTTTTTTTGTCCTGTTTTCCAAAGTTTATTAAAAAACAAAGAATTGAAAAGTTTTGCATAAAAATGTCAAGTTTAACTTCCACACTGTTGGCCACCAGAAGGTTTTTAAAAATTATTTTTAAACATGTTTGCATTTAACTCTAGGAGATAATGACATATTTTAAAAGCTTTTAAATTATAAAACATAGAAATAGAGAAAATACCCACCAAGATTTAAAAGATAATTCACCATACATACTGTTACTAGGTATTATTTTTATCATCATTGTTATTATTTATAGAAATAAGCCAGCGATAAAGGTAAACCACCTCTACGCCCCGAAATCCTATTCCTTTCATTTCCAGAGATAACCACTATCATAAATTTAGTGTGTATTCTTCCTGTAGGTGTTTTTAAACTGAGTATATGTATCAAGCCATACTAATATATTATATTGCTTGTTTAAAAATTTTAGAGATATCATTCCTCTAAGTACCACTTTAGCTGGACTGCACAAGTTTTGATAAGTAATATTTTATCATTTCTAAAAATTTTAAATACGCATTTTTAAAAATATTTGAGAGGAAGAGAGCAAAATAGAGTGAACATGCATGCTCCTGTAAATACTAATGTTCCAAAAGAAATCTCCTTTCCTTATACCCTCCCCTGTTGTTCCAATGTATAAGGGTCTAGACTAGCAGTTCTTTTTGAGGGACAGTTTAATTTCTAGTTTATCCCTGAGGGAATAGCCTTTTTGGGTGTTTGGGATGTCTCTTGTAGCATGCAGCTTTGTCCCTTAACCCTTTAAGCTATGAAACTCTAAAACCAGGTCTGCTTGGTGTTCCACTTGTTTTCCTTTTTTTTTTTTTTTTAAGCTTTACTTATTTAACAGAGAGAGATCTCAAGTAGGCAAAGAGGCAGACAAATAGAGAGAGGGGGAAGCAGTCTCCCTGCTGAGCAGAGAGCCGGATGCCAGCCTCTGTCCCAGGACCCTGAGATCATGACCTGAGCAGAAGGTTGGGTCTTAACCCACTGAGCCACCCAGGCGCTCCGTTCTTGGGTTTTCATTGAGTTTTTGGCCTCTGGGTATTTCTTTCTTATCAGCATGTTCATAAAATTTAAAGCTTTTTGTTTCTTTAAAATTTTATCCAACATTTTTAGTTTTTTATAGTGGTGGGGTGTTCAGTCAGGATAGCTAATCTGCCATAATACCTGAAATGGAAATCTCCTTTTTTTTTTTTAAATGCAGATGAAATTTGATTTCTCTGGCTGTTTAGATTTCTAGGGTGGTCTCATTCCCTATAGTGACTTTCTTCATTTTAATGATCAGAGATTGAAATTTCTTATCTTCTGTATTACCCATACTTTAAAAAAAAAGTCCTTTAAAAATATGGCAAGTTTTGCCTTCTCCCACATTTCTGCAGTTTACTTATAATATAGAGGGTCTTGATTTAATCAGGAATTAGACAGTCAAGACTTTGTGTGAAGCATTGTAAGTTTAGGGGTGCCTGGGTGGCTCAGTGGGTTAAGCCTCTGCCTTCAGCTCGGGTCATGATCTCAGGGTTCTGGGATCAAGCCCCACATCAGGCTCTTTGCTCATCAGGGAGCTTGCTACCCCCTCTCTCTCTGCCTGCCTCTCTGCCTACTTGTGATCTCTCTCTCTCTCAAATAAATAAATAAAATCTTTAAAAAAAAAAGGCATTGTAAGTTTAAATATAATAGCCTATGGATTTATACAGGAGATAAAGATTAGTAGTGTTATGGTCTTTAGCAAGGCAGTTTTTGTTTTTGTCTTTTAATCCATATCCAACATGGGGCTTGAACATAGGACCCTGAGATCAAGAGCCGCTGCTATACTGACTCAGCCAGCCAGGCATTCCCAAGGCAGTTAACTTTTATGGATCTCAGTTGTCTGGTGGATAAAATGAAAGTCATGTAAACTTTGACTGCATAGGAAAAAACCTGCATAGGAAAAAAACCAGCTATGAAAAATACATTTTGAGGGTAGTTGGTAGATTGTGAATATGGACTTGACATTTGATAAAGGGATTATTTTTGGTTAATTGGGTGTGGTGGCATTATGTTATCTAAGAAAACGTTCTTATTCTTCGGTGTCTGATGAAGTATCAGGAGTGAAGTTACGATTGTCTGCAACTTACTTTCAAACAGCAAAAGTTGGGGTGCTTATGTGCTATATATAATGCAAACACGGAAAATCAAAAATTGTTGAATACAGGTGGTAGGAATATGAGTAAAACTATACATGTATAGTTTTTAAATTTTTATAATAGTTGGGGGGAGGTAAACTCATTAGATGACTTAAAGATTCCTTTTAGCTATGAGGTTCTGAACATTTGTTGAACCCTAAGCAGTTTGAAAGCAGTGTTTTATTTTTACAAATGTTTAATCATTGAACAAATATTAAATAACTTCTATATGGTGAGGCACTGGAGATGCAGTGTTGAATCATGATTTCTCTGGCATAGTATCAGAGTCCTATAAAACATTTTTTTAAGTACTTAACAGTTTTAGAGAGGGAGTAGGAGTATGGTTTGTGCATTTTTCTTTTAATCTTACCCATTCTGTTCTGACTCTTGATTAAACCTAGGGTGCAGCTAGGCACATGGGCATGTGTATCTGTGTGTTTCAATTGTATTTGTTATTTTAAACCAGAATCCTTTCCTGAGGTAAAAATTTTACATAGGTACATAGTATATAAAATGTAGAGCTGTTGTCATTGAAATGGGGAGTGCAAGGAGGGCCAGGGTCATTGAAATAACGTTCCAAAAATAATTTCTTTTACCTTCTGTTCAAAAATTAAGTGAATTTGGAAACAGTGAATTTTACCTGGGAAAGAAAGACGGTATCATGAGAGTATTAAATCTTTAGGTTAGAGATGGATGTTAGGCATCTACTTTTATGTTACTATGACTGCCGGTGCTAATTACTATTTGCACCTCACTATTTCTTTAAGGACATAGCATTTGTTGAGCATGTGCCATGGCACTGTTCTGTTTTCTGTATTTTCTCATTGAATCCTCAAAAACATTCTTGAAGTAGGTTTACTAGTAAAGAAACAAACTTAAGGAGGCTGAATAACTTACTGAAGATTATTAGCTATTCAGTGGTGGAGCCAGGATTCAAATGCAGAACTCTTTCACTTTAAAGTACTCCTCTGTCTTGCCTCATTAGCTGCAGCTCTTCTTGCATACTGCATTTAACAGTATATACTTATATGTAGGAGTTAATCAGTTTCTGCTACCTTGGTGACTAACTTGGGAGCCGAGAAAGACTGACAAATAATGAACTAACTGGTATTAGGGATTTACACAGATTTCAGTAGTAGGAAGTAACTTTAATATGACTTTTAATTTTTTATCCTAGGAGGATCTGACACCTAAGGATATCGAAGAAATTATTGATGAGCTTAAAGCTGGCAAAGTTCCAAAACCTGGGCCAAGGTATGCGTTTATTTCTATACAATAAATTTTAATGGCTTAACCTAATGTATACTTAATTTAAAAAATTTTATCCCTAGGGGCTCCTTGGGTGGCTCAGTCAGTTAAGCATCTGCCTTCAGCTCAGGTCCTGATCCCAGGGTTCTGGGATTGAATCCTCCTTGCCCCCAGTGAGACTCCTTGCTCAGTGGGAAACCTGCTTTTCCCTCTCCCTCTGCTTGCAGCTCCCCCTGCTTGTGCTGTCAAATAAATAAATAAAATCTTAATTTTTTTAAAATAAAAAATTTTATCCTTTAAGGGGTGCCTGGATGGCTCAGTAAATTAAGCATTGATTTCAGCTCAGGTCATGATCTCCGGGTTGTGAGATCGAGCTCTCCATCCCAGTGTGGAGTTAGGATTCTCTCTCTCCCTCGCTCAACCCCTACCCATTACCCTCTCTCTCCCCTAAAAAAAAAGAAAAATATGTCCTAAGTACTAAGAAGGAGTTGTCAGGAGCTTTGGATAGTATTGAAACCAACCTGTCATCTAAAATAACCAATTTTTTTTCCCTCTAAAATCCTATCATAATCATCTGGTATCTACTTGAATATTTATAGAAAAGGGAATTTACTACAAATAAAATCTGTTCCATTGTTTAAAGGTTCATACTTTGATGGACTCAAAGTTTGTTTCCCTCTAATTTCCACTTACATGTCCAGTTCTGCCCTTTGAACTGACACAAGATAACCTCTATACCTCTTCTAAATGATAGCTCTTCAGTTACTTAAAATAGGTGTTTTCTTTTCCCCAAATCTTTTTCTCAGAATTAATGTCTACTGTTGTTTCATTTTTTCTGACCTAGTTTTGGTTTTCCTCTTTGATAGCTTTTCTGGTTGGCTAATGACTTTAACATGGTACTAATATTAATCAGGGTATTTGAGATATGTACTGAGTAGTGCAGAGCACTGTGGGACTCTCCTCTTTGTTCTAGACATTATGCTTATAATAATGCAGCCAAATTACATCAACTTTCACTTCAGGTACATTTCACTAGTAATTGCACTTACAGTCAGTTAGAATGTCTAGATCTTTTTTAGCTTCCTGCACCGTTCATCCCGGTTGTTCCCATTCTGCAGTTGTGTTATAATAATTACTTTTCTTTCAATTATGAACCTGAACTTTTGCTGCTAACCCCTGTTCCATATCTAAGTGCTTATATTGTTCAGAATTTTTTTCTAATACTAGCAAGTGTTTATGTAGTTGTAAGCCCTGTGTTTTTTTCTGCTTATGCCGTATAGTTTTCCTTCTCTCAATATATTTGTAGATTTTAATGTATTAAAAGAACTATGGTGTGCCCTTTATTCCTGTTTTAAATATGTTTTCCTGCTCTTTGTAATAAATAGCAGTTCTGTGTACTCTTTCAAGAGGTAGTTAGGGGCCCAGATATGTAAGTTGAGTTGAATGCTTAAATATAATAAAAGCTGTTTGTTGTAGGAGTGTTTTCAGGAGGAAATGATGTGTAATCTTGTTAAAATTATTGTGCTAGTTACTGTGTAGAGAACAGTTCAAAATCTAGTGATGTTGTGGGGTAGAGGAATTAGGAGTGATTTTTAGCTTTTTGGTCTGAGCACCTCAGTGGTTTCTTTAACTAAAAAGGAGATTTGGTTTGGGAAAGAAAAGGCACTTCGTTTGGGACAGGTTAAAGTTGAGATGCCTCCTAGACATCCATGGTGGAATACCGAAAGGTATATTTGAACATGGAATTTAGGAACTAGATTAGGACTGGAAATCTGAATTGGGGATTCATTGATTGTTATAGATGGTATTTAAAGCCATAAGGCTGGATGAGATTACTGGGGATGAAATTAGTTTGTTGTTGTTCTTAACATAGGATACTATAACATTATTGTATTTTAACATTAATAAAACAATTAACTAAGTGCTACAGTTAAGCATTTTTAATATCTAATAATAGAGATGTTGCTTATCAGTAATTATACATAGTTCTTCACTGGGATTTTCTTTTGAGTGTT
Organism: Lontra canadensis; assembly: GCF_010015895.1. NCBI lineage: Eukaryota > Metazoa > Chordata > Mammalia > Carnivora > Mustelidae > Lontra > Lontra canadensis. The sequence continues at coordinate 5,404,106 of NW_022631051.1, forward strand.
CTAGATTTGAGCCAAAAACTTCAGAATTATTGATTTCTGAACCTATTTTTTATTTCCTATGTATCACCTCTTATTTAAAAAAGAGATGGGGCATCTGGGTGGCTCAGTCAGTTGAGGGGCCTACACTTGGTTTCAGCTCAAGTCATCATCTCAGGGTCATGGGATGGAGCCCCAAGTCAGGCTTTATGCTCAGTGCAGAGTCTGCTTAAGGATTCTCTCTCCCCCTTCCCCACCCACATGCTCTCCCTCTAAAATAAATAAATCTTTAAAAAAAATAAATAAAAAGCAGAGGTAAATCTACTTACTTTCAGTAATTGCAGAGCATCTGCCAGTGGTGTCTGTAGAGACTGTATGTGGACATGGTAGTTCTAGAATGTCTTCCCACCTTGAAAGACAAAAACTTCTGCTCTCCTTCCTCAAGCTTTTTGGTTATATAGTATAATGCAAGAGATTGCAATGATAGTAACCAAAATATAATTATAGTTAGACTTTAAATAAACCAAAGTTGGGCAATTTTTTATTAGTGTTTTTATAATAAAGCACTCTGCCCACATATGTAAAAGACACTGTCTTTGAGTAACCAGAGATATTAAACTGGTTCAGCAGTACCTGGTTTCTGAGTACCATTACCAGGTCTGTCCTGACCAAAATCAGAAGAGAGTCATGTTTTTTGTGTGGTTCCGAGGTTCCGAACTGCTTTTTTATGTTTTTGGTAAATGACAGGTAGAAAGGAAATACTAAACTGATGGTAAAGCATTGCTTTATTTTGATATTAAATATTTGTGCTGAGATTGTTTTCATTTTTAAGTACCAAAAATAACTTCTTTTAGCCTGCTTTGAAATTGCTAATTAAGAGGTAGAAGTTGTTTTTTTAGTATGGTTAACTAAAACTAGTTTGAAATCCAATTTGAATTCTTCATATTTCGTTTTATAAAGATACCTTTTTGCAGAATTCTATGATGTACAGATAATACGAGATGTAAACAAAATAGAGGTTGTTGCTGATGGATAAGTCTAGACTATAAGGTCACTTTTGTTTTTTTATACTAAAAGTAGAGGGCAGTAGTGTGTATATCTCAGCAATATTAAAAGAATAAGCACTAAACTTTCATGACTAGCTTTTCTTTAAAAAGTATTTCTAAGCCATAACCAGTGTACAGATAGGCCATGTTTTCTAGAATGCAAATGAGTTAAAATGAATGTACAAATAGTGTTGGAATGGCTAAAAAAACCAGATTTACCTTTTGAGTTGTAATAAAAACAAGGTAATTAATAGATGGCATTTTATTTATTTATTTTTTAAAATATTTTATTTATTTATTTGACAGAGATCACAAGTAGAGAGGCAGGAAGAGAGAGAGAGGGAAGCAGGCTCCCTGCTGAGCAGAGAGCCCGATGCGGGACTCGATCCCAGGACTCTGAGATCATGACCTGAGCTGAAGGCAGCGGCTTAACCCACTGAGCCACCCAGGTGCCCCATAGATGGCATTTTAAACATAACACTTGAGGCAAATCATTTTTTGTTTTTTTATGAAGTGAAAACCCTAATGTAAATTGTGAATGGAAGGGCTAGATCCCTGCCTCTGGTGTCTGATGCATATTTACAGATAAAATGAGGGGAAGGCTGTATGATTAATAGATGAAACACAGTCTGTGGACTTCACAGCCTTTGTAGCATTTTAATGTGCATTTTGTGTAGGGTGAGGGAAGGAGAAAGTTTGGAGGCAGACACAAGAGGTAGTTAACCATCCCCCCCCCTCCAAAGTAGGTCATGGGACTATAATTACATGGAACAAACTTTACAAAAATGGACCAGATCACTCTTGAAATTACATTCTTATACAAAAATCCACAATTCCTTGAAGAGTTCAGGCAGTGTGCATGATTAATTCTCCCACTTATTGTTCTAAAAACCTGTTTTAAGTAAGTTCTTTGTGTTGGTAAAGAAGGTAGGTGAGCTTAAACCATAGAGGAAACCTAGTAAAGGGGAAGAAAGGTCCTCCAAAATAATTTCATTAGCAAAGAGCAGTAGGTATTACATGTATTATTAGTTAACATAAACAATTACAAAGCCAAATACTGTGGGTTTTTTTTTTTTTTTACTAAAGTTAGATACCATTTTGCTACTACCTACATTAATTTTAGATTTAGACAGATAGCTCGTAGTTGTTTTTTGATCTGGTTTTCAATGCAAATATATTAATTTCTGACTTTGTAGGCACTCTTCATTACAATACACACTTAGTTACTTGCATTGTGTAATAGCTTGAAAGATCTTAAAGAATTATCCTGTTCCCTGAATAAAAAATGATTTCCTGGAGCTCTAAAAAAACTTGCAAGATTGATGACAGAATGTGAAGGGCAAAGCAAGGAGTAAAAAGATGTAAATTGAACAATTCTTCAGCTGACGTCTGTGACAGGAGCAGGTAAATTAACAAAGCCAGGAAATAGAAGGGGTGAAATAGTAGTAGGTGCTGAGCTGGGCTCTAGCAACAGAGGTCAGACAGAGGAAGAGGTGAGTGATTACCTGGGAAAGTATGTGTGGGGGTGAACAAAAGACAGGTTGTTCTACCTCTATGCTTGCCTCTCTTCATAGATTCCTACCTAAGGACCTGTTCCTGTTCTCTTTGTGGCTGTGGGTAGCCATTCTGATCTGGAACCTGTTTTGGAAAAGTTAATACTACTAATATTGCTTTTAAAAATACGAATACCAGTATATACTTTGTTTCCAGTGCCTCTAAGGAAACCCCCTTCTAAATCTCCAAATTCCCATTTCCTTTAATACCTCTGTTTTATTTCCAAATCTAATGTTTGTATTCTCTTCTGTTCACTGTGATAATGGATCTCAATCTGAGTAAAATTCAAATATAAAAAGAATAAATGTAATGCTTTTATTAAAACATTATTTTTTAAAAAGATCTTAGAGGGAGGAGAGAATCTCAAGCAGACTTTGCACTGAGCGCAATGTAGGGCTCCATCCCACAACCCTGAGATCGTGACCTGAGCCAAAAAGAAGAGTCACATGCTTAACTGAGCCACCCAGGCACAGGATTTTTAAAAATGTTCTCTGAGTCTGCGTTAGTTTCTTATAGTTCTTAGCTCTGATCCTTGGACAGGTGGTGAAACCCCTAAGCCTTCATTTCTGATCTGTAAAATAAGGCCAGTATTACTTGTCTCATGGCATTATTTAAATGAGCTAATAATACATGTACACTGCTCAGTAAATGGGAAGTAGTAGTGTTACTTTTTTTTCGTATTTATGGTGAGTTTTGATATGTCCATTTTCATATTTAACTTCTGAAAATATTGCAGCAGTTGAAATGCTCGGATTAAATAATCCATGCAACTTTTGGATGAAAAATAGTTATTGGGCTGTTGTGAAATAACATTTTAAATCAAGATTTATAAATGGTAATCGTTCATAGTTTAATGTTACTTGCTCTTTTCAGGAGTGGACGCTTCTCTTGTGAGCCAGCTGGAGGTCTTACCTCTTTGACTGAACCACCCAAAGGACCTGGCTTTGGTGTGCAAGCAGGACTTTAATTTATATTCAGCTGTAAATATTGTCACTGGAGAAATAAAAAGGAATCTCCTATCTACATAAACTTTTTATATTGTTCATTTCATTGTGTATACTTATGCTGTAAGTGTCATGTTGAAACTTCAGAGTACCATTTTAGTTTTTTGCTATCTCTGGCTAACTGAAGACACTAATTCATAATGTGGTTAACAATCACTCAGTATCATCATTTTCAACTGCCAGGTCACTTTTATCAGTAACATTAGATTATTGTGAAGTAAAAACTATGTCAAATTTCACATATATTTTGCTTTAACTAAACCCAAGTCTTAACATGATCCTTCTATACACCTTGTTTACATTAGTACTCCCCTCCCTTTAAACATTTTCAGATTTACAGCACATAATTGTTACTCTGTTTCCAACTAGTAAGTCATATCTCAGGTAGAGGTCTAAGGATAAAGCAGTTACCTCTAGAAGTAGTGTTCTATCATTTTTATGAAAGAGAGGCACTTTGTTTTTGTCTATAGCAAGTACATAGAAACTGGGTGGAGAGACTGGAAGTACAATCTGAGTCAGAAAGAGCAGTCAGTGAACAAAATACTCTTCAGCTGAATGCGTATTTCAACTCAGAACAATGGATAAAACCTGTGTATTATATACGCTCAAGAAACTAGCTATGGTGCTTTAGTATTGCAAGTTAGAAAAAAATTAATAGCTTTAATTCAGGGATAAATCTAAATCCAGTTATTTCAGGATTTCTCAAAATCATTGTTTGGCCTTGTTCTTCTGGCAGACTGACCAGTCACGTAGTAACTGTGATGCTTAAAAACATGATTATTTTTAAGAGTCTCTTTAAAAATTAGTTTTTGTTTTTTACCTGGGAGGGTAAATAACAACAGTTAATTTCTTAAGTGGCATAGAAAGGTAACACAATGAAAATGCCTCTCTTCTATCCTAGGGCCCTCCTAACCTGTTGACTTTTATTAAAAAAAGTAAGCTTTTTATACTTTCATTAAAAAAGTAAGCTTTGATGTAATTTTTTTTTTTTTTTAAACAAGAAGAAAAATTAGAGGTGGGAAGCTTCAAATACTGGGTGAAAAAACCAAAGACCTGTATTAAGGATGTGCACTGATTATCAATTTTTATGTAATATTTTAGAAACAAAGTTAATTTTAGATTATTATAACTGTAGGCATACTGTTACACCATTATCAAAATATATTCTTTAGTTCTTAGATTATCACTTATATTGTATTGCAGCAGTGTACATTAGAATTTTGAGTCTTGCTTAATTTTTTTGCCTAATTTTCTTAAAAATGCTGTCAATAATGATAGTTATCTGATTAGCTATAGAAACACTGGGCAGGTAAAAACACCTGGCAGGTAATCCACAATGGTTTTAAAATGTATATGAACACACTGATTAATATTTCTTTGCCCATTTTCGGAGATGACAGCTATATCCTTGCCTATTTCTCAAACATGTAGGGAGAGGTAGACATCATTTGTGTGTGTACCTCATTTCCTCTTCTCAGTTCCTAACTCTGTGCTGTTTTTTAAAAAGGGGGTATTCAAGGAGGAAATCTTAATTGCTGTTTAATGACAAAAATAATTTATTCTCTCTACTGACAAAGAATCTAATTCGTTTTTTGTGGGTTTTTTGTTTTTTTTTTGTTTTTTTTTTTTTGTAGCAACTACTAAAAACTGATTGCTCAATTACTTGCTGTAATTGGGTGGGGCCACTGCTCCAGAAAATCCTACAACACATAGTAATCGTTATAACCATATTTGCTGCAGAGGCATTACATATGTATAGACTAAGTCATATAACAAGCTATGATCTGAGATTGTATTTCATTTATTACCTTCACCTTCCTGAAATATAGCAGGATTTTTTAAATGACCTGACTTAACTGGACTTAATGTACCAGCTGATTATAAAGGCGTGAAGAACTAAGTAAGCTGGTAAGAAAGTAACTTTTGCAGAATGGCTTCTAATTCAGGTATCAAATATAGTTGACTCAAAGAATGCCCAGCGTTGGGGGGGTGGTGCAGTTAGGGGCATCAACTCCCCTCTGAATTGAAAATCCTCCTGTAACTTAACTCCCCTGAAAACTTAATAGCCTCGGGGTGCCTAGGTGGCTCAGTGGGTTAAGCCACTGCCTTCGGCTCGGGTCATGATCTCAGGATCCTGGGATCGAGCCCCACATCAGGCTCTCTGCTCCACGGGGAGCCTGCTTCTCCTCTGTCTCTGCCTCCCTCTCTGCCTGCTTGTGATCTCTCTCTCTCTGTCAAATAAATAAATAAAATCTTAAAAAAAAAAAAAAACTTAATAGCCTACTGTTAACTGGTAACATAAACAGTTGATTAGCATATTTTCTGTTACATGTATTATTTATATACTGTATTCTTACAATAAAGTTACAGAAAAGAAAATGTACATCTGCATTCCCGCACTTAAAAAAAGTTCATGTATGAGTAGACTCACGCAGTTCAAAACCCATGTTCAAGAGTCAACTGTATACATGTTTTAAGTGTCTGTTTAACTTTGGCTAAGACTGAACTTCAATGCTTGGGGACCTTGACCTTTTAGTACTATTATGAAAACTGATGCTTTACCCACTTGGTTAAGACTTGAGCCAACGAGAGACAGGGCTATACAATTAAAAGTCTTGGCAGCTTACTAGCCAGCTAGCTTGTGGATATAAACTTTTCTTCAGACTTCTTTGAGACCTCTATCTGTAATAGCTATAATATTTATTGATTTATATTTCTAGTTTCACATTGAAAAGGAAAATTAGCTCCTCTTGCCTTCCTAAGTATCATGCGGACCTTTTGAATAATAAATGGTGGCTAATTTATAATTTGCCCATATAATCTTTTTTTTTTTTTTTGAGATTTTATTTATTTATTTGACAGAGATCACAAGTAGGCAGAGAGGCAGGCAGAGAGAGAGAGAAGGGGAAGCAGGCTCCCCGCTGCCCAGAGAGCCCGATGCGGGGCTTGATCCCAGGACCCTGGGATCACGACCCGAGCTGAAGGCAGAGGCTTTAACCCACTGAGCCACCCAGGCGCCCCTGCCCATATAATCTTAATACGAACTTCATTAAATTTTTTTTGCAACTAGTCCCATTGAGTGTAGTCAATACAGTGCCCTGTAGCACAGCTGCCTTAGGAATCTCTTACATATTCAGTGATTTTAGGTAAAAAGATTGTACATATAGTCGTTGCCACTAATTATGGTTAATTTACTCCAGCAAATTCAAGGTTACCTACATTTCAACTTTGAAGTGAGGCAGTGCTATAGAAATAACAATTGCCATTGCCATTGATACTAATCACCATGAGTTAAATGAGAAGTCAGTGATTTGAAGGGAGTTGGTTAAATTTTAGTGGGTTTCTTTGTATTTCATGCCATAAATATCCATGTTAAATGTAACTGTAGGGGCACCTGGGTGGCTCAGACCTGGCTCAGTTCCTGGTTGGGACTTCCTGCTCAGCGGGAAGCCTGCTTCTTCCTTTCCCATTACCTCTCCCCCTACTCGCGCTCTCTCTGGCTCTTGCTCACGCGCAGATAAAATCGTAAAAATAAATGTAACATTATTTCACCTCTAGCGTAATGGGTTCTCTTACTCTTCATAGTGAACCTAATGATTTACCGGTGGAAGAAACCAGGAAACTAGGAAGGGAAAAATTAGTGACCTTTAATCCAAGTTTATGTTTCATATAATTTGTTGGGATTTAACTTCGTGTCAAGTCTAAAGTGTCACATCACCGTAGACAAATCTGTTACTCCATTAAGTCATAAGTAGGTGCTGTAGTTTGGAGACCATCATTAATGATGAGGGAGGTGGTTTCCGTCCAATTATGTATCCCCTTTAGTGGTTAGATAAAGGCATGAACAAACTGGCACATTAACCTCGATGTAAACAAAAAGCGTTCAGAAGTTAAGTCAGAATAAGATGGTTTCCCTCAGAGTATGTAATCCCTTTGGTGGTTAAGTAAAGGAACGTACAAACTGTCGCCGGCTAACCCCGATGTAAATAAAAAGCGTCCAGAAATAAGAGTACCCGCTGCTGGTACGCCGAGACCGTAAATTTTCCTCACGTGCTCTTCTCAGTACTTGAGCAGTTCCTCTGAAATACTATCTAGGGTGTAGAGAAACTTATTTCTCTCAAAAGGTCACTCGAAGGTGTGAATGGGAGAGAGTATTGTGGGGCTCGCGACGATGTCCCCGCGCCAGGTGCACGTTAATGTACTTTCGAACTCACACTGAGGCCCCACCTGGCACAGGTGAGGGCCGGCGCGTCGGGGCGCCGCCGAGCTCCCCGCAGGTCCGGGTCCCGGGGGATCCGGTGCAGGTGCTGTACCGCCAGGGCGCAAGCGCACTACCGCGCGGACAAGGGGGCCGCGACGTGCCCCGCGTCTCGGTACAGGCCCGGCCAGCTGTTCGCAGCTGCTAATTCAGGGGACAGATACCCTGCTTCTCTCTTTAGACCTATTTTCCCGGGCTCGACCCCACAAATTCGCCCACCCGCCCTACGAAAACAGTATGTAGAATACCCTGTGTGCAGCCTCTTCGCCGCAGTCGCCGCCATTTCCAGAAGTTTCTAGTCACATCCACGGCCATGGTCGCCACAAAAAGAGACTGCAGAGCCCTCCGGCCCCGCAGCGTCAGCTGAGCCAGCGCTGCTTTCTTGCGCATCCCAATTCCCCTCTGTTTTCCGGCCGGTGACGGCTGAGGGAGACGGCGACACCTGGGTGGGGAAGGGAGAGAGCGAGCAACGAAAGAGGAGTTCCGGCCTGCACCCCCGCCGCCTCTCACTTGGTACCTTCCGACTCCTCCGCCCCGCGGCTCGGGAAGCTTCTCCACAGAACTGAAAGAGCGGCGCGGTAGCGGGGAGGGGCCGGCGGAAGGGGCGGGCGGGCGCTGGGGGCGGGTCGGTCACGCCGCCCGTCCCGTGCCCGCGGAGTCACGTGCCTGCGTCGCAGCCAATCGCTGGGCGGCGCTGTCCTGGGAGCGAGGAGGCTGTGGTGAGAGACGGACGGAGACCGGAGATGTTTTCAAGCCCGGCCTCCGCGGCGTTCGTGGCGGTTGCAGCGGCGACGAAGACAACGACAGCGACGGCAGCACCGAGGCACTCATTCAGGGGGTAAACCCTCCTGCGCCGATCGTGCCTCGGGTCCGTGAGGGTGAGGGGGGCGTGGCGACAGGCGAGGAGGAAGGAGGGGCGCGGTTTCGAGCCCCGTCCCCGGCGCTTGGGAGGAGACCCCTCAGTTCTGCGCTGCTCCCGTCCCCCCTCCCCAGAGCAAGGTAGGGGACGCGCCCTGCCCACCCTGTCTCGTGCCGACCGGCCTGGCCAGGCGAGGCCCGCGGTGCCGCTGGCCTGACAGTGACAGGCCGTTAGTGGCCCCGGCGCGGGTTCGCCCAGCCCGCCGCCGCCCCTCCAGGAGTCCCGAGGAGCCGCGGCGCGGCCGGGAGCTGCCAGCAGGGCGAGGGCGGTGCGGGGTACTCGGCGGGGCACCCCCCGCCGCCGCTCCCGGGGCTGGGCTGCCGCCGCCTCCCGGAACATGGCGGGGCCGGGAGGAGTGTGTGCGTGCGAGTGTGCGAGGCCCGAGAGGGCGCCGCCGGCGTGCCGCGGCTGGACCCAGCGGGGCGGGGCGGGGCGGGGCAGGGCAGGGCAGAGGGGGGAGGTGGAGGCGCGCCCAGCTTGCCGCGCGCGCCCGCCCGCCCGCCGGGAGCTGGAGTGCGGGCGCGCCCGCGGGAGACGGCTGTGGCCGGCCCGAGGGAGCATTGGAGGTACCGGGGTCAGGGGGAGAGGAGGTTGAAAGGGAGAAGGGAAATCGCCGCTTTAGTAGTCTCGGGGGAAAGGAGAGCGGCACGCTGCAGCTCTGTCTTAAATGTCAGTGTAATCTGTCTTTGCCGCATTGGGCAATCGGTTCTCTTCAGGGTTCTGCAAGTGCTCGTTCGAATGGTGTTCGTAAACCCTTGAAGCACGTCAGGTTCTTAGATCTCATTTTGAGGGGTAATATGGTGTGACGCATCCTCGAGGATCCCAAAGCGTTGAATAAACGGTTGTACAAAGAGGTTACCGAAGCCCAGCTGACAGCTGTTTTTATAATAACAGTAAGAAACAGTTTGGGATGGGAAGTTAACACTGTTGCACCAGTTGAAACCGTAGGCAACATTTGAAGCAGTGTAGTCGTTGATATTGTAATTTCCACCGGACACCCGCGGCTAAACTGCGAACACGGTTGAAAGGGGTAGCAGATTCAGTGATGTGTAAAGCCTTGGAATTGTCTGTAATCCTGAAGTTGAAATGAACCTATGTTCTTAGTCATGCCCTCCTTTTTTCATTTTAAAACGGCTTGCGTAAATTATGAAGGAAGGCGAACTGGTAAAATAGCTTTTTTAAAATAAATTGACTGTTTATTAAAAACATATGCTCAAGTAGGCTGTTAAAAATCTCGGGCACTGATGTGTTTTAGTTTCTTCAGTCATTATACAAAGGCTTTCCTGGAGATTAGCTCAGAACTGGCAGAACATATGCTTTATTGGTGCCAAGTGGCTTAAAAACAAAATGAGATAGTGTTGACTGTATAAGATCAAGTCATTATATTAACTAATCTTGTTGGGAAAAGTCTTTAATTTGGGCTAAACGCAAAAAATATTTAAGAACTCAGAATGTTTCCTCAGGAGATTATAGGCAAGCGGAGAAAGGTTTTACTGCTTAAAGATTTTTTATAGTTGACACCAAGTACTAACTAAATTTCTTTTAAAGGAAGGTCTGCAGTCGGGTTGACTAAAGTTAAGCTTAACTATTCAGGGCATGTGTTCTATTTTAGAGGCAGGCAAGGTGTTAAAATGAACTAAAATCTGAATGTTAAGTGGTATTCATGGAAGGAAGAAAGTAATAAAAAAAAAAAACACAGGATTCCTTTAATTTTCTTTATCTTATACTTGTTAGTATGGTTTTATGAGCAAGCAGAGCTGCGAAAGTGAAAATCTAGGGTTGAGTATTCCATGAGGAATATTTGAGGAAGAATAGAGAGAACTAAAGTTATTCTGATGAGGAAAGAACTTAATAGGTGAAAAATATGTTGTTCAGTCTCTGGTTTTAGTTCTTGGACATATAATGTCAGGAAGAAAAGAAAAAAAAAAAGACTGAATTTTGTTTGGAGACAAGTGCCTGGTCAGTGGAATGAATTTAAAATGAAGATGTTTTTGTCAAGGTGCTTATTTATTCCTTTTTCTTCCTATGGAAGTTGTTGGAAAATGCGATAGTCTTCTGAGGTAGATTGTAGAAAATGGTCGTCAGTGGATATTTGAAAAACTTTGTTGGAAAGAGGTCTTAATTCTAAGGAGTAAGAAGAAGAATAAAATATTCAATTTGTTGGCATTAGTTGAACGGTAGTTAAATTTTCTTCCTTCTCATGTTTTAAAAGCATTATTACAGCCTGAAAAGAGAATGATCTATGAGATTATTTCCATCATAGTCCATAAGAGGTTTAGGCTGCTTTCTTTATAAAACCTTGATGATACTGAATACGTATCTATCAGAAAGGCATGAAAAAATTGATTAATTGATAATAAGAGTTCATATTACTTTGTGACTTGGAACTTGTTGCTAGAATTGACATTAACATGTATTTCTAAAATGCCTGTGCTGTATAAAAGGTACAGTCATGGTGATTTTTCCTGAGTACTGGAAGGGTCCTCAAATTTTCTAGTCCGTTTCCCCCACGAGAAAATTAAGTCCTAGTAAGGTGAAATGACTTACCCAAGTCAGTACAGCCTATTTAAGAAGTCTGTGGTTTGGGCCTAGAGATTTCCTTTCTGTGAAAATGCTAATACCTCTTTCTTTAAGAAGTAGCTTTATGGAGTAGTGAAAAAAAATACTGAAATATAAGTGAGAAGACTCAGTTTAAATTCTTGATTTAAAAAAAAATCTTGATTTATTATTTCCTGTGGTTCTTGACAAATCACATTAACTTTCAGAACTCTTTTAATCTACAAAAAATAATTTTCCTAAATAATTTACAGAGTTGTTGGATGGAACAAGTGTGATTACATGTGGAAAGCACCAGGTATACCGTAAGCTTTTGTACATATAAAAAGTGGCAATGTTTAAAAAATAAATACAGTTTTACTGTGTTACAAGGTGTCTAGATCCCTAGGTTTTTGCTTAGCCTTAGCTTTATTGTTTCCAACACCTGCTGTTTTACAGATTATAACTCCCTGTAGATACATTTCTGATCCCCACTTAGTTCTAATCTTAGTAAAGCCTCTTATGAACATTTTAAATATTGCAGTTGTTAGAGCCTGACTTCCTCTGGAGAATATGAAGTTTCTCCATATAGCATTTAGAAACATTCTCATTTACACTCATGCATGCATAATCTGTTTCTTTAACAGTGGCTTTTAAAAAGTAATAGTGAAAGTATCTTAGTTGCAATGTTAATTTGTCTGTTGCTAGTTTCCACATATGGCAATAACAGGAGATAATTTCCTTTATAAACTCAGCTTTGAATGGTTTGTGTTAAGGTTATCTTGTACATCTAAATATATAGAAATGTTCAGTTTTTGTTTGTTGGCTTTCACTGTTATGTTTAAAGACCTTTTCTTCTGGTGCTTTAAATTGATACTGGAAACAAACACATAAATATTGTTTATTATAGTTTTATGTAGAGTATTTGTAATCTTGAAGCTAAAAATTATGATTAACATTCATTGAGCACTTGGAATATGAATGTATCTGTGTTCAAAGTTTAAAATATTTAAGATAATTTTCAGAATAACCCTGTTAAATAGATACTATTATTATTCTAACATATGGCTGAGGAAAATGAGGCTTTGAACTGTTATACCATGTGTAGATATTCACAGACCTAAAAAAAAGTGACAAGACTGTATTATTCCCACTATTGTTCTTAACCATTTGTCTGTGCTCTGCCTCTAATTAAGTGTTTAGCTGATTTTGAAAAGTTTTAAGGCAGTGTTTCTTTAATTTCAGACTTTGTGAAAATGTCTAGGGGCCAGCTCTGCCTTCTACTGTGTTGGTCAAAAAACCAAAAAAAAAAAAGTAGACACCTTATAAAAATCTTGGAAGGTAGGCAATAAGTAAGCCTTTTCTGAGATGTTGAGATAACTATTGTTTTTTTTTTTTAATGTTAGTTGTCAGAAGCAAATTAATTTCATCAGCTACAGAAGGACTACAGTTGTTAACATTACAAGAAGTGATTTTAACAAACTCCATCTTGATGTTGGTGACTGGAGAAATAAAGATCACTTAACCAAACTCATTTAGGACTTTTATAAGTAATTTACTTTTATAGTAAATTTGTCCAGTTTAGATAAATAGCATCTAAGACTAGATTTTCTAATTAATGAGACCCTCCAAAATTCTAAGAAATTCAAACTCTGAAATTCTTAGAAAATTAAGTTTAAATACAGAAATGCTTCCAGATTGAGATAAGTAGAAGAGGTAAACATGAAGCTGCAAGTAATAAGGTGGAGTAACTTCTTTGGCATCTTAAGTATTGTCTCCTCTTTAGCCGATCCCTTAATATTTGCTTATTGCACTAAAATTGTTTCAAAATATGTAGTAGTTTTACTTTTCTGGCTTTTGGTTTGTATTTAGGCCATAACTGGAGGAAGTATCTCTAATATTAGTTATAAATAATATACTTTCTCTACTTTTTTAAAGATTTTTAAAAAATTTTTTGAATTAAATACTGTCTATATCCAATATGGGGCTTGAACTTAAACCCCAAGATTGAGTCACATGCTTTACTTATGGAACCAGCCAGGTACTTCCACATATCATATTTTTAAAGCTACTTTGTTACTTGAAAGAGATGTGAGAGAATCTTATAGCTTCTCGGATTATTCTTCCTCCTACATAGGAGTTTTGTCTGACTCCTGTTTCTAATAGAGAATGAAAACCATGCATGTGTGGTTCTCACTTCCTAGAAATAGCTGTATTGACTCAGGTTATAAGATAATAAATAGTATATAAGAATTACGGTGCTGTGTAGTTCATGAAGAATTTTTTAAAAAATTTATTTATTTGAGAGAGTATGCACAAGCATGAAAGAGGGGAGATGGAGGGTGGAAAGGAAATCCTCAAGCAGACTCCCTGCTGAGTGGGGAGCCCAGTGTGGGGCTGGATCCCAGGACCCTGAGATCATGATCTGAGCTGAAATCCAGATGCTTAACTGACTGAGCTACCGAGGCGCCCCAGTTCATGAAGTACTTCTTACATCAGATCCCTTGAATTTCACAGCTACTCTGAGATCAGCAAAACATCAGCTAACCTGATGGTGTTGAACCATGGGTAGGATCCAGGTTAAAATTCCTTGGCAAAATGGTGGACTCTTGAAATTCACTCGAGAAAGAGAAGTGTTTGCAAATCTAAAGGAAGAGGAAAAAACACATATTTTTATCCTTTTCTATCAAAGGCACGTTGTACACAGCTTTCTTTCTATTTTGTTATACCTCTTCTGAAACTTAAACAGGGTAGATGTAAATACTAAAAACACTCTTTATACCACTGTACTAATTAGTGGTGATTGATAATGATGTTAAAGACAGAGGAGAAAATTAAAATTTTACAGAATGTTTCTTACGTTAATTTGAACAAAAATATTATAAGGTGGAAGAAAACCTTGTTACATTCTGTTGTTCTGGAGTCTAAAGTCTTGCAACCTCCAAGTTAAAGTAAGTCCTTTTTACCAGAGTTTAATTTTAAGTATTTGAAAGCTACTTGGTGATCAAGTTTAATTTTATTGAGCTTCTGTACTTAAGGTACTGTTAGATACTTTCATATATGTTATTTTAATCCATGATGAGAGTAGATACTTTACATATCTAGTTTTGAAAATACTTCAAAAAGGCATCTCCAGCTTCAGATACTAGTACTCATGAACTAACTTGAAATTTACAAGTGCTGTATAAATGTAAGTTTGTTACTTTAAGAGAGATTTTTCTTCATAGATTTATGTTGAGGTGGATCATCCAGTGGTAGTTATTCGACCTTCAGAAATTATCCCTGTCTTCCAATGTTCATCCCAAGAATAAAGGTGAATGTTCTCTTTAAGTTGCGTTGAACAGGACAAAAAAGTACCTCTTGACTAAGTTTCTGTTTGTCCTCATATCATTGAAAGTAAACAGGAATGTTTGACAGCAAATTGGCTTACTCATTCTTCCTTTCTTTTGTCCTTTTTCCTCCTTGCTGGCTCCTCCTTCCCCTTCAGACACTAGTGTTCCTTTGCTTTTGCAAACACCCAGTGGAAAAAATCTATACCTATCTGTTGTTGGTTGACAGCTTAAAATCGTTTTACTAGATTTAAGTAATAGCACTTTTATTTTCTATGTCAAGGCTTTTGTCGTTAATTATGGTTTGAGTATTGATTTTAGGTGCAGGAATTTGGATTATTAGCTAATATATCAGGAAATTGTCATTTGCATTTTCTGTGAATTGACACTTCATATCCTTTGGTGATTTTTCCTCTCCTTATTTCCTTATTGGAAACTTCTGGGAATGGCAATCAAGAATTTAAACAATTTCAAAAACACTTTTATTGTGTTTTTAAATTACAAAAATAATACATGCTTATTATTAAAATAAAAAACTGTGTAATAAAAGGGTTAACAATTCTCCAACACCCCCCAATAGTCTTTGTACATTAGAGATTGTTAATCTCCTATATATTATAATAATTTTTTCTAATTTATCATTTGAATCAGAACTTGTATTTTACAGCCTTTTGGCAAACCCAGAAGAAACTGGCTCTCTCTAAAGTTACCTTATTGAGATGATAACTCTTTAGGCCCTTTTATTATGTCTCCACATCCCAGTCCAAGAATTTTTCCTGCCTATAATTTTTGTGAACTCAGATGTTAGAGAAGTAGTAGCAGAAAACAGTGAGAATCCTTTGAGCATAGGGGAAAACTGGAATCTCATATTTAAGTTATGTTCATTATGAAGTGCCTATTGACTGGTACAGGTGTAAATGACAAGTGTTCTATGATTGGTTATAGGCTCTCCACATAACTTTTCATTCACTACTTATACAGTGATCTTGTGAAGTTTACTTTATTCCCATATATATATATATATATATATATATATATATATATATATTATTTTTAATTTCTGTGTTCAACAGGGGGCTTGAACTCAAGACCCGGAGTTCAAGAGTCACATGCTCTACCTACTGAGACAGCCAGGCACCTTTATCTTATTCCCATTTTAGACATGAGATTTCATTGAAATCTATGGCTGTATTTTTCCCTCACAAAACTACACCTTCAAAGAAGTTGGAAAAAAGGATAAAATGATAGATACATGTTTACGCTTTTAGGGAAAATTAGTTATTTTGTGTTATGGATTATGGATTGTTACAAAGAGTGAAAGGGCTTGAATGATCCAGTGTGATAGTGTGATAGTTTATTGAATTTGAAAGTAACTAGAATTTTTATCTTTTTACTTCTGAATCATCAAGTTGAACAAATATTATGAATATAATAAAGAAGGTTTTAAGTATTTCATCATTAACAAATTTTAAATAAATGTTTCTATGAAAGCATTGACCTTATTGTTGAGGCAGGTGTTTGGGAAAATACATGCAAAGACAGTATTATGGTCTCTGTCTTTTTTAGGTGTTTATACTCAATGAACAAAAAATAGACATGTGAAATAGGAGGACGGTATTCTTTTTTTTTTTTTTTAAACATTTTATTTATTTGAGGGGGTTGGGCAGCACGAGAGGGGGAAGAGCAGAGAAAGAAGGACAAGCAGACACCCCCTAAGCATAGAGTCGGATGTGGGACTTGATCCTACAACCCTGAGATCATAACCTGAGTAGAAATCAAGAGTCGGACACCTAATCGACTGAGCCACCTAGGCACTCCAGGGCAGTATTATTCTCAAACATCTAAATTGCTTTCTGGTTGTTGCAGAAAGGAACGTGGTAAACCCTGCAAGGACATAGATCATGTCTATCTTGTTCAGTATTATATATCTGAATTTCATCACATCCCATGGGGATTGGAGTTTTCACAATACTACCCTTTTCTTGTTACTTTCTTACAGTTATTTTAATATATTGAATTTACTTGTTCAGGTTCCCCCATTACCATATTTCTCCTTAACACTCTCTTCAGTATACTTTGGTAAGGAACCAGTTTATAATTCTAAATTGCTGTGGCCAAAAAAAAACTACCAGTAATATGTACATATACCTCCCTAAGCCTATTTAGAGCATGTTTTGTTTTAAATGCCCTGAAATATGCACTTATCGTGAATTCTTGTGTGTACTAGAGTAAGTAGGTTATTGGTCAGTATGCAGGTTACAGAAAAAGTGGGTTAGCATATAAGTATTGAAATAAAGCCCAAACAATTCAACCCTGGTGTGGAGTCATATGAAAGCTATAAATTTTGGCTCTAGTGTGAAGCAGTGTTACAACCAATGCTATAGTTGGGTCTGGGTAAGAATAGTGTGGTATGTAGATTAGAAATAATTTAATACTTCCACTGGTATTGCTCTCTCATAAGGTACTAATTTCAGCAGTTTCTCAACTGCATAAAGAGTTTGGGTATAGATCAAGATGAGTTTGAGGATCACAAGTTTATGATTATTAAGGCAGTGATTCTGGGAATCTTTTTTTTTTTTTTTTAATGCCATGAACTTTATCCTAAATCGCTGACATTTTTCTGTACCAGTGTTAAAAGTATACCAGATTATCTAAACAATTAAAAATCCTTCCATTTGAAGGTAAAGTATAGGCCCTGTTATTTTAAAAGAAAGCTGTTAAAGTGAGTTAGGGCATTACTTGGGATTAAACTATAAGGAGTATTTAGAATGGCACCAGATTCAGCTGCTTGTCTTTTGAGGGGCAGGAGAAGGGGGCAAAGTTAAAATACCAAAACCTTGGGTGCCTGGGTGGCTCAGTGGGTTAAAGACTCTGCCTTCAGCTCAGATCATGATCCCAGAGTCTTGGGATCGAGCCCCGCAGCGGGATCTCTTCTCGGCAGGGATTCTGCTTCCTCCCCCCTCTCTCTGCCTGCTTCTCTGCCTACCTGTGATCTCTGTCTGTCAAGTAAATAAATAAAATCTTTTAAAAAAATACGAAAACCTTTTTATTTTGAAGTATTTCAAATAATATAAAAGGTACAGGAAGGAGCATAATGAACTTCCCGGGTACCTATCACCAGCTTAAGAATAAACATTACAAATTCAGTGGAAGCCCCTGGTGTACTTTTCCTAGATCCATTTCCTTACTCCCTGGGGGGAATTCCTATTTCCCTTTGTACAAACTTCCCAACTGTGGTATTTCCCTTTCTCTAGACCTATGTAATTTTGTTTCTTTTTTTCAAAGTTCACTTCAGTGACCTCTTTTCATCCTAACTTTATTGTATATTGTATAATATGGAGTAGGAGTGGTCTGAAAGGGAGTTGAAAATAATATTGTATACGTGAGGTAAAAATCTACCTTAAAATCTAGGCAAGGGAAAGTTAGGTTTCAACACTGTACTATATGCAGAACAGAATTGGTAGAGTAGGTATAAGAATAACCTAACAATGTAACAGTTTTTAGGAAGGTTACTCTGATAGGAGCTGTGTGGAGTTGTGGGTCTAAAAGGAAGTGATGATTTGCTAATCATTTTGATTGACTTTTTTCCTCCTAGTTACTGTATGGTGGTAAGATTTTACTTGGCCTCCAGACACTTTATCATTTTGACAGAAGAGAAAGGAGCTGGTGGCAGAAAGCTTAATAATGAGTATTTCTAGTTTTCAGGATTTGGGAAATTACTCCTGACCCCTTTTAGAATCTGTTGACAGTGAAGCGAATACATAGATTCTATTAGATTTCTGCTTTAGCCATTGGTAATTTTTTCAGGTCCCAGTGCCAGCGGTGCAAGGAAAACTACGCCTAACCATTTTCTCTGAGCTATTGCAGCCCTCTGCTGGTCTATAAAAGTCGCACAATTTAGAACCATGTCGTGCTAGAAAGAGGTCAGTAACTCAGCAGCTTGTTTTTAGAATCTTCAAACTTTAGAAGTCATTTATGCCCCCTCTCTCAGTTGCAGATAAGTATTTTATATAATACACCTTCACAATTCTGGAAATAAGTGTGCATATAGATGTATTAGATACCCAGGACAAATAGATCATTGTAGACACAACTGCCTGTATTTCTTTAAAAGCCTAAATTTATTGTTAGAATGTGGTCCTGTATGGTCCATTGTTTGACAGTGTCAAGAAACATCTTTTTACCACTAATCTCTTTTGTAAATATGGTCTAATAAAGTAGTGAGAATTTTGTTTTTTAAAAATTTGAGATGTTATTTAGTTGCTACTGTTAGGAGATAAATACAATAGACAAATGCTAATTGCTTCTTTTTTTTTTTTTAAGATTTTATTTATTTATTTGACAGGTAGAGATCAGAAGTAGGTAGAGAGGCAGCCAGAGAGAGAGAGAGGGAAGCAGGCTCCCCACTGAGCAGAGAACCCGATGCGGGACTCAATCCCCGGACCCTGAGATCATGACCTGAGCTGAAGGCAGCGGCTCAACCCACTGAGCCACCCAGGCGCCCCTGCTAATTGCTTCTTTTAAATTATTCTCTTTTAGGTGCCTCCTTAGCGCAGTAGGCAGCACATCAGTCTCATAAATTATTTTCTTTTTTTAAAGATTTATTTATTTGAAGGGTGCCTGGGTGGCTCAGTTGTTAAGCATCTCCCTTTGGCTCAGGTCATTATCCCAGGGTCCTGGGATTGAGCCGTGCCCTGCATCGGGCTCCCTGCTCAGTGGGAAACTTGCTTCTCTCCCTCCCACTCCCCCTGCTTGTGTTCTCTCTCTTGCTGTCTCTCTTGCTGTCAAATAAATAAATAAAATTGTTTAAAAAAAAAAAGATTTATTTGAAAGAGAGCATGCACACATGTGTCGGGAGGGGGAGGGGAGGGGGAGAGGGAGAGAATCTCAGATAGACTCCTCACTGAGCATGTTGCACACTGCCCCACTGCGGGATGTGGGGTTCATTCCCCCAACCCTGAGATCATGACAGGAGCCCAAATCAAGAGTAGGATGCCCAACCAACTGAGCCACCCAGGTGCCCCTCGAATTGTTGTATTTTAAATTACTTTCAGCAACTTTCCTGTTGCTGGAGCCAGAAACTCTAAACCTCTTTGCCCTTGTTTACAATTCTCCCTATCTCACAATCTGATTATACTTTAAGTGGTCTACTTGTCTCTCATCTGATTTCTCTTTAGCCTGTCTTCCAGAGTTTCACTAGCAACACCTTTCTAAACACTACTTAAATTATGTCACTACCTTTTTAAGAGTCTTTTGTTTTTAAGATTTTATTCATTAATTTGAGAATGAGAGAGAGAGAGAGCATGAGAGGGGGGAGGGTCAGAGGGAGAAGCAGCCTCTCCACTGAGCAGGGAGCCCGCAGCAGGACTGGATTCTGGGACTCCAGGATCATGACTTGAGCTGAAGGCAGTTGCTCAACCAACTGAGCCTCGAAGGCGCCCCTGAAAGTCTTAAAGTGCTTTTTGTCATCATTAAGATCGAACAACACAATCAAAAGGCACTTCATGATGTGATCCCTTCCTACTTTCTTTAGATTCATTTTCTACCCACTGTGCTTTCAAGTTTTCTATCCTTTCAGAGTGGCCTGCTTTCTCGTGTGGGAATGTGCACATGTGTATCCTTCTCCATCTGCAGCCCTGTCCCTATCTACCTGCCTGGTGGTCATCCTCAGGACTATCTTAGTCTTACCTCTTCTTGAACTTCCCCAAGCACACCCCCATATACATGCATCTGAATTGGGTGATCTCTTTGTGGTAGTGCTGCCTTATTTTTGTAACATTTTTTGTTCCATATAGTAATTAACTTGTCTTTTACCCCTTAAAAACAGTAAATTTCCTTTAGGCTAGAATTGTGTCTTATCTTTAGTTCCATTGCTTAGCATAAAGATGCTTAGGAAATATTAAGTCATTAAAACTGCATGAGTGGGGCACTTGGGTGGTTCAGTCAGTTAAGCATCTACCTTCAACTCAGGTCATCTTCCCAGGGTCCTGGGATCAAGCCCCGCATCGCATTGGCATCTGGGTTCCCTGTGCTCAGCGGGGAATCTGCTTCTCCCTTCCCCTCTGCCCCACCCTCTGCCTATTCGCACTCTCTGTCAAATAAATAAAATCTTTAAAAAAAAAATTGCATGAGCAAACTGGGGTATGATAGCTAAAGGAAATATCCATAGTTAAATAGTTTAGCATCCAGTATGAATTTTTTGAGCTGTAAGGGGAATCCGTTCTTTTAGACCAGTGCTTATTGGACATACTTTTCACCATCTGTCTATATTGGGAGAAGAGTTGGGGGAGATAAAGAGTGATAGGATTTTAGAGCTGGAATGGACTTCATTTTAAAATGAGAAAACTGAGACCCAGAGTTTACTTAGAGTGAAAATAAGAACTCAGGTCTTCTAGTACTTATTTTGCTAAATTTCTCCTAATATGTTTTGCCTTAAGCTTGGCTAGTATTAGTAGATATTGGTTGTTTATATTTCAGGCAGTTGGCTTATTTAAATATTATTCTGTTTTGTGTCATAGGTTTACTTTAGTGAAATTTTGAAAGTAATACACAAATACAGCTAAACCAAATTGATCATTATATTTACTTTGAATAGTGTTCTGAATTACCTGGCATGGTTAGATTCCTGAAAGATACAATACTTAGCAGCACCAGCCCAAAAGGCTATACTTACTGGATTGAGCTTCTGTCCTGAGTCTTTTATTTCCTTTCCTATTCTGGTGGCTGGGTTAGAAAACATAAAACACATGAAAGTGCCTTTACTTTCCCTCTTCTTTGTCTGAGGCACTCTCTCACCTGTCATCTCATTATACTTTCCCCTAGAACAGTATAGTTCTCCAGAGCAAACCAAGTAGAAGTTGACCTATTTTTTTTTAATTTTTATTTTTTTTAGATTATATAATTAGTAAAGTTAATATAAAAGTTATTATAAAACTATAAAATAGACCACAGACTTTCCTTAAGGGCTTTTAAGAACATTGTTTTAAGGACACTGTTGAGGAGAGTTTATTTAAAAGGTTGTGGATGTTTGTCTTCATCTTTTGCATGCTGTTGGTTAAATTTGTCATGTTTATGATACTTATTTCTTGGTGTGGAATACAACCGTCATATTCTTGTGGGAAAATGTTACGGAATAGCTGCCAGAAAATATTATGGTGAAAGTCAGCCATTGGTATGATAAAGAGTGCACAATCTCCTTTCATAGACTGCATTCTCTCTTGAATGGTTTAAGTAGTCAAGGGGAGGAAAGTCCAGTTAATATCTCAGAAACATGTCATTTATTGTGAGGCCTTTTCCACTTCTTTTAGAACCACTTTTTTTTTTTTTTTTTTTTTTGGTCACATTGAGAGAGCGCACAACAGGGAGAGCAGCAGGCAGGGGGAGAAGTGGGGCTCCCCTTTGAGAAAGGAACCTGAGGAGGACTCGATCCGATCTGAGGACCCTTGAGCTGAAGGCAGACCCTCAACTGACTGAACCACTCAGGCATCCCTTAGAACCACTTTTGAAATGTGAGGGAATTAAGCCGTATGGTCTTTAAGTAGGAAATAACCTAGGATTTATGTGTAATGGTTTACACTTTTTTGCATGGGGGGAAGGCAGAAATAAGGATGTCATAATTTTTTAATAATTTAAACTATCATTTTTGCATTCATAGAAAAGTAGAATTTGGAGTGCAATTATTCTAAATCTCTTATTCCGGAATCGGAATTTTGAAAGGATAGGAGATCTGCATTGTCATCTAGCCTAACATTACTTTCAAAAAGAAACAGAAATACTGTGAGACATGATGAAGGTCAACCAAAAAGTCAGTGGTAGGTCTCAGAATAGAGTCTTGGATTTCAAGTTCCAAGATGAAATCATGGACAGTGGAATTGTAAGTTTCCTAACTGAATGACTCTTAAGGATCATTTAATTCTGTTGCTATAATTTGATCCTTTACTAGATGCCTTTTTTTTTTTTTAAACAATTTTGAAGGAAGCATTTTCACCCCCAGAACAGCTGCAACCCAGGGAAATCTGAAACAAGAAAAATGGAATTTTTATTCCTTGGTTATGGTCCTATCTTTTCTTTGAATGTAAAATTAGTGGTGGACTTAGAGGGCAGTATTTGAATATTTTATATGTGCCAGCGACTGCTAAGATATCATTTAATTACTTTCCATATCTTTATCAGTTGAGTTTTATCATTTTATAATATAGGTGGAGAATTTAAGTAACTTTAATTTTGTTTTTCAGTTGTATTTAGTCTAAAGTGAATGTTTTAGGGACTTCTAGACAAAATGGTAGACTGGGGAAGCTGCCTTTTTCAAATATGTGGAAATGCTAGATAAAAATAAAACAATAAAAAGTACACAGCGGAGTTTAAAAGCTAGAAAGAGGAATCTGCAGGTGCCTGAAGTGGAAACAAGACTCATCATCATAATAGAAAACAGAAAGTGAAGCCCTTTCCTATAAAGGAAACAGATATTCCTCAACCTGTGAGCTTTAATGCAGTGGTGGAATTCAAAGGCCCAGGAGTGGCAGGGAGCCGAGCCCAGACCTGGAAAGGTCTGAATTCATGAGTGGGGTAAACAAACAACAAAGAAACAAAGTCTAACTACCTGCCTGGGTTTATTTTTCCTGTCTTTATTTTTAACCTTTTAGGTACCCTTTCATGGTTTCTCTTAGTATATTGCTGAATCTTTTATCTAGCTGCAGAGATTTTTATCGTTTTGATTAATGAGTTTAATCCATTTTCATTTATTATAATTACACATTGGAAAGTATTTACATTCTGTTTACTAAACTTCTAGTTATTTTCTACAGTTTTTTAATCCTGAATATATGTGTGTGTGTGTGATGTATCTTCCCTCCAAACAAGACAAGTACTTTTTTTTTAAATTTTAAGACAAGTACTTTAATTGCTTTCTCACTGTCCTCCGGTCTTCATCCCATCCTCCACCGCCAGTTTCCCAGTAGCCATGTTGATGTTGTGTTGAATTTTAGATCGGGCTTGCTGGGTTTTTTTCCAAGCATCCATCCATCCTTTTTCTTACTTTTTATATAAAATATGCTTTATTAATTATTTACTCACTCTTACGTATATCATGTAGTGTCCTCACAGATTTATTTCACTTCCTATTTGAGTGCCTATATGAAAGCAGTTTCAACAGGGTATTTGTATGTAAACATTCTAAGGCTTTTTATGCCTGAAAATATCTTTAGGTAACCCTCACTTTTAAATAATAGATTAGTTTAATTACAGATATTACCGCATTATCTTTTTTGCTGCTAGTGCTGCTTTTTGTAAGTTCTGATATCCATTTGATTTCTTTTCCTTTCAACATGACCTGTCCTTCTTCCCTAGAAGATTTTGAGATTTTTGTCTTTTCCAATTTATAATGTGTCTGAGTATAATTACTTTTCTGTCTTATTTCCTTCATTCATTCAGCCAATACTTATTCAGAAATCTCTGTGCCAGGATGTATTCCAGAAACTTTAATCTGAGGTCTTTCATCTTCTCAATTCTGAAAAATTATTGGTCATTTTTTCAAATATTTTGTTTTCTCCATTTTTTCTTTCTGTGAATTTTATTATATGGATTCTGCTGCTTCTAATTTCTTTATCTCTTAATTTTAATATTTTCCCTTTTTTTATTTGCTTGTTTTTTTTTTTTTTTTTTTAATCCCCTCTTTATGCCTTCTGCAACTATCTTCTACCTGATCTTCTGGCTCATTAATTCTTTGGCTTATCCATTCTATCATTTATCAAATTTGTGAAGTTCTTTATTTCAGCCATTATACTTTTCTACTCTGTATTTCTTCTTTTTTTTTAAGGTTTTATTTATTTATTTGACAGAGAGAGAGATCACAAGTAGGCAGAGAGGCAGGCAGAGAGGGAAGGGGAAGCAGGCTCCCTGCTAAGCAGAGAGCCAGATGTGGGGCTAGATCCCAGGACCCTGGGATCATGACCTGAGCTGAAGGCAAAGGCTTAACCCACTGAGCCACCCAGGCGCCCCTTTGTATTTCTTCTTTCTTCTGTTTAATCTTACTTCATATTATCAATCTTGTCTTATGTCTTTGAGGATTTTGAATGCCTAAAAAATTGTTCCATAATTCTCCATATAGCGTACATAGTTTAGTTTGAGTTTAGATTTTATTCAAGTTCAGTGGAAAGTCAGTAAAAAAATTTAAGCAGGGCAGTGGTTTCATCCAATTTGTAGTTTCAAAAGATCCCTCTGCTGCCTGTAGAAGGTACATATAGGGGTGAGAGCAAGAAAGAGAGGAGGAAGGAAGAAGTGGGGTAAGAGTAAAAGCAATGGAAGTTATTTGTGAAGTTTTTGTAGTTAGCCTGTTCAAATGATAATAGTAACTTGGGATGGGTAGCAATCAAGATTAAAGGACATGGATTTAATTTGGGATATGTAGTAGAGATGGAGTCAACCTTTCTGGATTTTTGACTTAAATGATGGGTAGATGGTGATGCCATTTCTTGAAATGGAGAAGATGGATGGGGGTGTGGAGGAGAAAATTTGACAGGAAAAATAAAGAATTCTCTGTAGTCCTATTTGTTTTCATATGCATGTTAGACATTTATGTGAAGATGTCAAACAGACAGTTGGATATACAAATATAGAGTTTTAGATAAGAATTAAAGGTACAGAGTTAGACGTCCTTGGCATTTAGTGATACTTAAAGCCATGAATCTAGATTAGGTCATTTAGGGAGTGTGTTAAGAGAATAGAAAAGGGTCTAGGTGCTGTGAATTGTGTAAACCTGGCGATTCACAGACCTGTACCCCTAGGGCTAATAATACATTATATGTCAATAAAAAATTTAAAAAATTTTTTTAAAAGAAAGAAGAAAAAGGGTCTAGGATCTAGTCCTGAGGCATTCCCAACATTTACAAGTTCTACAGAAGAGGAGATGTCAAGAAAAATAAGTACCCTTTTTTAAAAAGAGCTTGTTCTATTTGCACAATTTTCAGCATAAAACGTGTACTATACTTTGTTTAACCAGATTTTTGTAAATGGCCATTTAGGACGACTCCCCCCCCCCCCCCCGCCCCCGCCCACCATGTTCAGGACATACAAGTAATATTTCAGTGGACGTCTTTTTTTTTTTTTTTTAATTTAAGATTTTGTTTATTTACTTGAGAGAGAGAGAGAGAGAGAGCACTTGAGTGGCAGGAGAGGAGCAGAGAGAGAGGGACAAGCAGACTCCGAGCCCACTCCAAGCCCCAAGTGGGGCTTGATCTCACTACCCTGAGATCGTGATCTGAGCCTTAATGAAAAGTCAGACACTTAACTGATTGAGCCACCCAGGTGTCCCAGATGTCTTTTTTTATAACCTTCGCATATTTGTGTAGCACACATGTAGGATAAATTACTAAAAGTTGAATTATTAAGACAGAAGACTGCATTTGTATTTTAATGACTCAACCAAATTCCTTTCCAAAGAGGTTATCCCAGTTTCATCACCATCAGCAGTGTATGAGTATTCAGGTTTCCCTGAACCCTTGCCAGCACAGCTTTAGTCTTTATCAAGTCTTTTTAGTGAAAAGGTATCTCATTATTTTATAGTTTTAAAATTATGAAATGGATTTGAATACTTCTATATGTTTTCTTATTCTTTAAACTGCCTCTTTGTGTCTTCTGTTTGTTTTTTGTTTTGTTTTTTGGGGCTAAGTTGTCTGTTTTCAAGTGATTTGTTTAAAACTCTTTATTAGTCCTTTTCCATTTGTGTTGGAAATGTTTTCATTTGTTGTCTGATTTTTGTGATATTCGCATTTCTAGTTTACAGGTCTTATTTAGGATTTCTAACAAAATGACTTTCATCTCTTATATCACATTTTAGAAAAGCCTACCTGTCTTAAATTTTTCGAGTATTTTTTTTTTAAGATTTATTTATTTATTAGCAGAAAAGAGAGCATGAGCACAAGCAGGAGGGACAGAAGGAGAGGGAGAGATAATCTCAAGCAGACTCCACACTGAGTCTGGAACCGTATAGGTCTCCATCTTGTGACTCTAAGATCACAACCTGGGCCGAAACCAGGAGTCAGAGGCTTAACTGACTGCACCACCCAAGCACCCCTCTAGTATTTCTGTGGCTTAATTTTTATGTTTATTTCTTTGACCCAAATATCAACATTTTTAACTTGCCAAATTATTCTAAAATTTATTTGGTGAGAATTGGAAAGGTAATTTGGCAAAAGATGATGGACCAAAATTTATTATAAAGCTGTACAAAAAAGTATAAAAAATAAAATACTCAAATGCAAAAAACAAAAACCAAAACTATAGAATATTGGTACAAGTATGGAAAGACCAAGTACTGAAACAGACTAGAAACCCAGACTAGAAGACAGGTTTGGGTACATAAGGGAGTAAGAATGAGATTAAAAATTGGCATTACAGGTAGATGGGAAGAGTTAAATGTCAAAAGAAGTTAAAGGAAATAGCAGTGAGTATATTTTCTGATCTTGAAGCAGAGACAGTTTAAGCCTAAAAGAAAAGGAATGATTCATAAGGAAAATGCAAGCATAAAAATGTATTTTTGGTAGTATGTTGTACAGTCTGGGCACCTGTGTTCATAGCATTATTCACAGTATTCAAGATGTGGAGACCACTTCAGTGTCCGTCAGTGGATAAATGGATAAACTAATTGTGGTATATACATGCAGTGGATAGAGTATTAGTTCAGCCTTTGAAAGGAAGGAAATTCTGACACATGCTGTAAGATGGGTGAACTTTGAAGACATGCAGAGTGAAATAAGCTGGTCATAAAAAAACAAATACTATAAAATTTCATTTATACATGGTATGTAGGCAGTTAAATTTATGGAGACAGAAAGTAAAGTGGTGGTTACCAGTGGCTGGGAAAAGTGGAAATGAGGAGTTATTGTTCAGTAGGTATAGAGCTTCAGTTGGAGCATGAAAAAGTTCTGAAGATGAATGGTGGTGATGCTTGCACAACAGTGTGAATATACTTAATGCCACAGAACCATACGCTTAGAAGAAATAACAAGTGATTGAGGATGTAGAGAAAAGGGAATCCTTGTGCAGTGTTGATGGGGGTGTAAACGGGTGCAATCACTATGGGAAACACCCTAGAGAGTCCTCAAAAAATTAAAAAGAAAGCTACTGTATGATTCAGCGATTCAGTTCTAGGTATCTTTCCAAAGAAAGTGAAAACACTAACTCAAAAAGATTTATGCACTTCCATGTTTATTGCAGCATTATTTGCAATAGCCAAGAAACAAAAACAACCTAAGTGTCCATTGATAACTAATGAAGATGTATGTGTATACAATGAAATATTATTCAGCCCTTAAAAGAATGAAGTCTTGCCATTTGCAGCAACATGACCTTGAGGGCATTGCACTAAGTGAAATAAGTCAGAGAAAGACAAATATCTCATATGATCTCACATGTGAAATTTAAAACAGAACAAAAACACAGAGCTCATAGATGCAGAGAACATATTGCTGGTTGCCAGAGGTGGGAAGTGGGGTGTAGGCAAAATAGGTGGAAGGTAAGTCAGCTTGTAAACAGATGGCTTCACTGGTGAATTTTACCAAACATCCAAATAAGTTAGTACCAATTCTTCTCAAACTCTTCCACAAAATAGAACAGGAGGGAATTCTTTTTTTTTTTTTTTTTAAGATCTTATTTATTTGTTTGACAGAGATCACAAGTGGGCAAAGAGGCAGGCAGAGAGAGAGGGGGAAGCAGGCTTCCCGCTGAGCAGAGAGCCCGATGTGGGGCTCGATTTCAGGACCCTGGGATCACAACCTGAGCCGACGGTAGAGGCTTTTACCCACTGAGCCACCCAGGCACCCCCAGGAGGGAATTCTTCCAAAATAATTTTATGGGGTCACCGTTATCATGATACCAAGACCAGATAAGATAACATAAGAAAAGAAAAATTCCCACCGCTATCCCTGATGTGAATGTACGTACAAAACTTCTCAACAATTATTAGCAAACCAAATTCAACAGTACGCTGAAAGGATCATACGTGATGATCAAATGGAGTTATTCCAGGTATATGGGGATGGATCAACATTCTCAAGTCAGCCAGTGTGATATACAGCACATTGAAAAATGAAGGGTAAAAGTCATATCTCAATATATGCAGAAAAAGCATTTGACAAATTTCAACATCCAGTTACAAAAAAAAAAAAAATACACTCAGCAAAGTAGGTAGAGATGGAATGTGCCTCAACATAATAAAGGTCCTATGTGACAGGCTCAGAGCTAACATCAGAGTCAACTATGGGAGGTTGAAACCATTTCATCTGCAATCAGGAGCAAGACAGGGATGTCCATTCTTGCTGTTTTTTTTTTCAACACGGTATAGGTATACCTAGCCAGAGCAGTTAGTCAAGGAAAAGAAATAAAAGACCTCTAAATTGGAAAGGAGGAAGTGAAACTGTCATTGCAGATGACATGATAATATATATCGAAAACTCTACCAAAAAACTGTTAGATCTAGTAAACGAGTTCAGTAAAGTTTTGGGATATAAAATCATAAAAAATAGGGGGAGGAGTCAAGATGGCGGAGAAGTAGCAGCTGAGACTACTTCAGGTTGAGGGAGATCAGCTAGATAGCTTACCTAAAGATTGCAAACACCTACAAATCCAACGGGAGATCGAAGAGAAGAAGAACAGCAATTCTAGAAACAGAAAATCAACCACTTGCTGAAAGGTAGGACTGGCGGAGAAGTGAATCCAAAGGGACGGGAAGATAGACCGCGGCGGGAGGGGCCAGCTCCCGGCAAGCGGCGGAGCAATGGAGCACAAAATCAGGACTTTTAAAAGTCTGTTCTGCTGAGGGACATCGCTCCAGAGGCTTAACTGGGGTGAAGCCCACGCGGGGCCATTGTGGCCTCAGGTCCCGCAGGGTCACAGAAGGATTGGGGTGTCTGAGTGTTGCAGAGCTTGCAGGTATTAGAACGGGGAAGCTGGCTACAGAGACGGAGCCGAGGAGTGAGCTCACAGCTCGGGCTTACCTTGAACCGGTCGCAGGCTCGGTGAGCTCGGAGCGCGGCCGGAGGCCAGGCAGACGGGAGTAATTGGGCGCTGTTCTCTGAGGGCGCACTGAGGAGTGGGGCCCCGAGCTCTCGGCTCCTCCGGGCCGGAGACTGGGAGGCCGCCATCTTCATTCCCGTCCTCCGGAACTCTATGGAAATCTCTCAGGGAACAAAAGCTCCCGAAAGCAAACCCGAGCGGATTACTCAGCCCGGCCCCTGGTAAGGGCGGTGCAACTCCGCCTGGGGCAAAGACACTTGAGAATCACTATAACAGGCCCCTCCCCCAGAAGATCAACAAGAAACCCAGCCAGGACCAAGTTCACTTACGAGGAGTGCAGTTTCAATA
This sequence comes from Lontra canadensis, assembly GCF_010015895.1. Lineage (NCBI taxonomy): Eukaryota > Metazoa > Chordata > Mammalia > Carnivora > Mustelidae > Lontra > Lontra canadensis. Next base: position 5,434,084 of record NW_022631051.1, read on the forward strand.
CCAAGGAGAGCAGCGGAATTCCAGAGGAGGAGAAAGCAAAGCACGGAACTCATGGCTTTCTCCCCATGATTCTTTAGCCTTGCAGTTAATTTAATTTTTTTTTTCTTTTTCAATTTTTTTTCCCTTCTTCTGCTAATTTTTTTTAACTTTTACCCTTTTCTTTTTTAACGTTTTGTAACTAGTTTATCTAATATATATATAATTTTTTCCTTCTTATATTTTTTTCATTATTGGTTTTCTTTTTTTATTTGTTTCTTTTTTATTTTTTATTTTTTTTCTTTCTGAACCTCTTTTTATCCCCTCCCCCCCCCCCCATGATTTGGGATCTCTTCTGATTTGGCTAAAGCATATTTTCCTGGGGTTGTTGCCACCCTTTTAGTATTTTACGTACTCCTTCATATACTCTTATCTGGACAAAATGACAAGGCGGAAAAATTCACCACAAAAAAAAGAACAAGAGGGAGTACCAAAGGCTAGGGACCTAATCAATACAGACATTGGTAATATGTCAGATCTAGAGTTCAGAATGACGATTCTCAAGGTTCTAGCTGGGCTCGAAAAAGGCATGGAAGATATTAGAGAAACCCTCTCGGGAGATTTAAAAGCCCTTTCTGGAGAAATAAAAGAACTAAAATCTAATCAGGTTGAAATAAAAAAAGCTATTACTGAGGTACAATAAAAAATGGAGGCTCTCACTGCTAGGATAAATGAGGCAGAAGAAAGAATTAGTGATATAGAAGACCAAATGACAGAGAATAAAGAAGCTGAGCAAAAGAGGGACAAACAACTACTGGACCACGAGGGCAGAATTCGAGAGATAAGTGACACCATAAGACGAAACAACAGAATAATTGGGATTCCAGAAGAAGAAGAAAGAGAGGGGAGCAGAAGGTATATTGGAGAGAATTATTGGAGAGAATTTCCCCAATATGGCAAAGGGAACAAGCATCAAAATCCAGGAGGTTCAGAGAACCCCCCTCAAAATCAATAAGAATAGGTCCACACCCCGTCACCTAATAGTAAAATTTACAAGTCTTAGTGACAAAGAGAAAATCCTGAAAGCAGCCCGGGAGAAGAAGTCTGTAACCTACAATGGTAAAAATATTAGATTGGCAGCAGACTTATCCACAGAGACCTGGCAGGCCAGAAAGAGCTGGCATGATATATTCAGAGTACTAAACGAGAAAAACATGCAGCCAAGAATACTATATCCAGCTAGGCTATCATTGAAAATTAAAAGGAGAGATTAAAAGCTTCCAGGACAAACAAAAACTGAAAGAATTTGCAAACACCAAGCCAGCTCTACAGGAAATATTGAAAGGGGTCCTCTAAGCAAAGAAAGGGGTCCTCTAAGCAAAGAGAGAGCCTAAAAGTAGTAGATCAGAAAGGAACAGAAACAATATACAATAACAGTCACCTTACAGGCAATACAATGGCACTAAATTCATATCTCTCAATAGTTACCCTGAATGTTAATGGGCTAAATGCCCCAATCAAAAGACACAGGGTATCAGAATGGATAAAAAAACAAAACCCATCTATATGTTGCCTACAAGAAACTCATTTTAAACCCGAAGACAACTTCAGATTTAAAGCGAGGGGGTGGAAAAGAATTTACCATGCTAATGGACATCAGAAGAAAGCAGGAGTGGCAATCCTTATATCAGATCAATTAGATTTTAAACCAAAGACTATAATAAGAGATGAAGAAGGACACTATATCATACTCAAAGGATCTGTCCAACAAGAAGATCTAACAATTTTAAATATCTATGCCCCTAACGTGGGAGTAGCCAACTATATAAACCAATTAATAACAAAATCAAAGAAACACATCGACAATAATACAATAATAGTGGGGGACTTTAACACTCCCCTCACTGAAATGGACAGATCATCCAAGCAAAAGATCAACAAGGAAATAAAGGCCTTAAATGACACACTGGACCAGATGGACATCACAGATCTATTCAGAACATTTCATCCCAAAGCAACAGAATACACATTCTTCTCTAGTGCACATGGAACATTCTCCAGAATAGATCACATCCTTGGTTCTAAATCAGGTCTCAACCGGTATCAAAAGATTGGGATCATTCCCTGCATATTTTCAGACCACAATGCTCTGAAGCTAGAACTCAATCGCAAGAGGAAATTTGGAAAGAACCCAAATACATGGCGACTAAACAGCATCCTTCTAAAGAATGAATGGGTCAACCAGGAAATTAAAGAAGAATTGAAAAAATTCATGGAAACTGATAATGAAAATACAACAGTTCAATATCTGTGGGGCACAACAAAGGCAGTCCTGAGAGGAAAATCTATAGCGGTACAAGCCTTTCTCAAGAAACAAGAAATGTCTCAGGTACACAACCTAACCCTACACCTTAAGGAGCTGGAGAAAGAACAAGAAAGAAACCCTAAACCCAGCAGGAGAAGAGAAATCATAAAGATCAGAGCAGAAATCAATGAAATAGAAACCAAAAAAAACAATAGAACAAATCAATGAAACTAGGAGCTGGTTCTTTGAAAGAATTAATAAGATTGATAAACCCCTGGCCAGACTTATCAAAAAGAAAAGAGAAAGGACCCAAATAAATAAAATCATGAATGAAAGAGGAGAGATCACAACTAACACCAAAGAAATACAGACAATTATAAGAACATATTATGAGCAACTCTATGCCAACAAATTTGACAATCTGGAAGAAATGGATGCATTCCTAGAGACATATAAACTACCACAACTGAACCAGGAAGAAATAGAAAGCCTGAACAGACCCATAACCAGTAAGGAGATTGAAACAGTCATCAAAAATCTCCAAACAAACAAAAGCCCAGGGCCAGATGGCTTCCCGGGGGAATTCTACCAAACATTTAAAGAAAAACTAATTCCTATTCTCCTGAGACTGTTCCAAAAAATAGAAATGGAAGGAAAACTTCCAAACTCATTTTATGAGGCCAGCATCACCTTGATTCCCAAACCAGACAAGGATCCCATCAAAAAAGAGAACTACAGACCAATATCATTGATGAACACAGATGCAAAAATTCTCACCAAAATACTAGCCAATAGGATTCAACAGTACATTAAAAGGATTATTCACCACGACCAAGTGGGTTTTATTTCAGGGCTGCAAGGTTGGTTCAACATCCGCAAATCAATCGATGTGATACAACACATTAATAAAAGAAAGAACAAGAACCATATGATACTCTCCATAGATGCTGAAAAAGCATTTGACAAAGTACAGCATCCCTTCCTGATCAAAACTCTTCAAAGTGTAGGGATAGAGAGCACATACCTCAATATTATCAAAGCCATCTATGAAAAACCCACTGCAAATATTCTCAATGGAGAAAAACTGAAAGCTTTTCCGCTAAGGTCAGGAACACGGCAGGGATGTCCATTATCACCACTGCTATTCAACATAGTACTAGAAGTCCTAGCCTCAGCCATCAGACAACAAAAAGAAATTAAAGGCATCCAAATCAGCAAAGAAGTCAAACTATCACTCTTCGCAGATGATATGATACTATATGTGGAAAAGCCAAAGGACTCCACTCCAAAACTGCTAGAACTTGTACAGGAATTCAGTAAAGTGTCAGGATATAAAATCAATGCACAGAAATCAGTTGCATTTCTCTACACCAACAACAAGACAGAAGAAAGAGAAATTAAGGAGTCCATCCCATTTACAATTGCACCCAAAACTATAAGATACCTAGGAATAAACCTAACCAAAGAGACTAAGAATGTATACACAGAAAACTATAAAGTACTCATGAAAGAAATTGAGGAAGACACAAAGAAATGGAAAAATGTTCCATGCTCCTGGATTGGAAGAATAAATATTGTGAGAATGTCTATGCTACCTAAAGCAATCTACACATTTAATGCAATTCCTATCAAAGTACTATCCATTTTTTTCAAAAAAATGGAACAAATAATCCTAAAATTTATATGGAACCAGAAAAGACCGTGAATAGCCAAAGGAATATTGAAAAAGAAAGCCAAAGTTGGTGGCATCACAATTCCGGACTTCAAGCTCTATTACAAAGCTGTCATCATCAAGACAGCATGGTACTGGCACAAAAACAGACACATAGATCAATGGAACAGAATAGAGAGCCCAGAAATAGACCCTCAACTCTATGGTCAACTAATCTTCGACAAAGCAGGAAAGAATGTCCAATGGAAAAAAGACAGTCTGTTCAATAAATGGTGTTGGGAAAATTGGACAGCCACATGCAGAAAAATGAAATTGGATCATTTCCTTACACCACACACGAAAATAGACTCAAAATGGATGAAGGACCTCAATGTGAGAAAGGAATCCATCAACATCCCTGAGGAGAACACAGGCAGCAACCTCTTTGACCTCAGCCGCAGCAACATCTTCCTAGGAACATCGCCAAAGGCAAGGGAAGCAAGGGCAAAAATGAACTATTGGGATTTTATCAAGATCAAAAGCTTTTGCACAGCAAAGGAAACAGTTCACAAAACCAAAAGACAACTGACAGAATGGGAGAAGATATTTGCAAACGACATATCAGATCAAGGGCTAGTGTCCAGAATCTATAAAGAACTTAGCAAACTCAACACCCAAAGAACAAATAATCCAATCAAGAAATGGGCAGAAGACATGAACAGACATTTCTGCAAAGAAGACATCCAGATGGCCAACAGACACATGAAAAAGTGCTCCATATCACTCGGCATCAGGGAAATACAAATCAAAACCACAATGAGATACCACCTCACACCAGTCAGAATGGCTAAAATTAACAAGTCCGGAAATGACAGATGCTGGCGAGGATGCGGGGAAAGGGGAACCCTCCTACACTGTTGGTGGGAATGCAAGCTGGTGCAACCACTCTAGAAAACAGCATGGAGGTTCCTCAAAATGTTGAAAATAGAACTACCCTATGACCCAGCAATTGCACTGCTGGGTATTTACCCTAAAGATACAAACGTAGTGATCCGAAGGGTCACGTGCACCCGAATGTTTATAGCAGCAATGTCTACAATAGCCAAACTATGGAAAGAACCTAGATGTCCATCAACAGATGAATGGATAAAGAAGAGGTGGTATATATATACAATGGAATACTATGCAGCCATCAAAAGAAATGAAATCTTGCCATTTGCGACAACGTGGATGGAACTAGAGGGTATCATGCTTAGCGAAATAAGTCAAGCGGAGAAAGACAACTATCATGATCTCCCTGATATGAGGGAGAGGAGATGCAACATGGGGGGTTAATGGGGTAGGAGAAGAGTAAATGAAACAAGTTGGGATTGGGAGGGAGACAAACCATAAATGACTCTTAATCTCACAAAACAAACTGAGGGTTGCTGGGGGGAGGGGGGTTGGGGGGGGTGGGGTTATGGACATTGGGTAGGGTATGTGCTATGGTGAGTGCTGTGAAGTGTGTAAACCTGGAGATTCACAGACCTGTACCCCTGGGGGGGGGGGAAAATATATGTGTATAAAAAATAAAATTTAATTTAAAAAAAAATTAAAAAAAAATTCATAAAGAATATGTTGCATTTCTGTATACTAATGAACTATAAGAAAGAGAAATCAGGAAACAGTCCCATTTACAATTGCATCAAAAAGAAAAAATTACCTAAGAATAAATTTAACCAAAGAGGTGAGGCCCTGTATATTGAAAACCAGAAGTCATTAATGAAAGCAGTTGAAGATGACACAAATGGAGACATATTCTGTACTGATGGATTGGAGGAATCAGTATTATTAAAATGTCCATACTAGCCAAAGCACGCTATAGATGCAGTGCAATCCCTATCAAAATGCCAGTGGCATTTTTCACAGAAATAGAATAGACAAATTGTAAAATTTCTTTGGAATCACAAAAGACCTCAAGTAGCCAAGGTAGTCTTCAAGAAGAACAAAGCTGAAGGCATCACGCTCCCCGATTCAAACTATGTTACAGAGCTATAGTAATTAAAACAGCATGTTACTGGCATAAAAAGAGGCACAGAGGTCACTGGAGCAGAATAAAGAACGCAGAAATAAACTCATGCATACGTGGTCAGTTAATTTACAACAGAGGAGGCAAGAATATACAAGGGGAAAGGACAGTATCTCCAATAAATGGTCTTGGGAAAACTGGACTACTATCTTATACCCTAAGCAAAAATCCACTCAAAGAGCATAAGTCATGACAATTCATAAATTCTAGGAATTCTAGGAATTCCATTAAAAAATTCCTAGAACAAAACCGGTGTTAAGCTCCTTGACATAGGTTTTGGCAATGATATTTTCAATCTGACGCCAAAGGTAAAAGCAAAGATAAACAAGTGAGACTACATCAAATTAAAAAGCTTCTGCACAGCATAGGAAACCATCAACAAAATGAAAAGGCAACCTACTGAATGGTAGAAAATATTTTTTAAATCATATATCTGATAGGGACTGATATCTAGAAGATATAAAGAACTCCTACAACTCTAGCAAAAAAGAAAACAATGCAATTTAAGGGTGGAAGAAGATCTGAATAGACATTTTTTCCAAAGAAGACCTGCAAGTTGCCAACAGGTATACAAAAGGATGCTCAGCACCATTAATCATTAGGGAAATCTAAATGAAAGCCACAATAAGATACTGCTCACACCTGTTGAAATGGCTGTTATTAAAAGACAGGAAGTAAGTATTGGTGCAGGTATGGAGAACGGGGAACCCTCCTCGTGTGCTGTTGGTGGGAATATAAATTGGTGTAGCCACTATGGAAAATAGTATGAAGGTTCCTCAAGAAATTAAAATAGAACTGTCATATGATCTAAGAATTCCACTTTTGGGCATCTATGCAAAGAAAACAAAATACTTGGACATATATATGCACTTCCATGTTTATTGCATTATTGTTATAATAGCCAATATATGAAAAGAACCTGTTTGTTCATGGATAGATGAATGGATAAAGAAATTATGGCATGTACAATAGAGAAGGAGAAATTCTTCTTCTTTTTTTTTAAGATTTTATTTATTTATCTGACATAGAGAGATCACAAGTAGGCAGAGAGACAGAGAGAGAGGGGAAAGCAGGCTCCCCGCTGAGCAGAGAGCCCGATGCGGGGCTTGATCCCCGGACCCTGAGACCATGATCTGAGCCAAAGGCAGAGGCTTAACCCACTTAGCCACCCAGGTGCCCCGAGAAATTCTTCTTTTACACTTCAAGGCTTTACAGCTGGACTAAGAATTAAATTTACGTGAGACAGATTAACAGGAGAAAAGCCCAAAACTTTGTTATGTGCTGATGGAGGCCCAATAATGAAATGAGATCCAAGAAATGGGCAAGGCAGACAGTTTTTATACTTTTTAGAAAAAGACAGTAAATTTGTGAGGAATTGAGAGGATGAAGAAAACATGTTTGGGAACTTTATGTAGTAGGAATTTTAAGTGAAATTTGGGCTGAGGTAGTAGATTTATTTCTACAGCTTTTTCATTTTTGAAGTACCTTTCACTGATGATAAGGATGCCTTTTCACTTAGTACAGGGAGGGTGCCTTTTATATGGTAGATATATTTCCTGCATTCACACACACAAAAGAGCGTTAAGTATCCGTCCATGCACTTTCCCAAGTAGCTGCAATTCAAAATAATATGCTGTTGTGGTAGATTTTGGGTGGCCTTACCTTGGCCCCTACAACACATACACACACGCACACACACATGAATATCATTCAGCAATAAAAAAAGAATGAATTTGTGACAACATGGGAGCTCCATAAGGACAGTTGTATTAAATGAAATAAGTCAGACAAAAAGGCAAACACTGTATGATCTCTCTTAAATTTGGGATCTGAAAAAAAAAAACAAAACAAAAACCAGCAACAACAACTGACCAAAAAAAAAAGTTCATGGATAAAGACAATAGTAGTTGCTAGAGGTGGGGGTAGATGGTGAAGGGGGTCAGATGATTTAAAATAAAATTAAAAAAATAAAAACAGTCAAATAAGTCATAAAGATGTAAAGTACAGCGTGGTGACAGCATAATGTGTACAGCATGGATAATACTGTATTGCCAATTTGAAAGTTTCTAAGAGTAAATCTTAAAATTTCTCATTATGAGAAAAATAATTTGCAACTGTGTATGGTGACAGATGTTAACTAGACTTATTGTGATCATTTCACAATATATACAGATACTGAATTGTTAATGTTTTATGTTTGAAACTAATGTAATGTTACATGTCAATTATACCTCTATAAAAAAAAGTGGTAAATTCTATATTACGTATATTTCACCACAATTTAAATTTTATATATATTTTAAATTTAAGTTATATGTAATTACATATGCATAGTTTTAATGAGTATAATTTAACCACAATTTAAATTATTATGATTTAAATTTAAATTACATGTAATTACGTATATAAACAGGCATACTTCATTTTCTTGCACTTTGCTTTATTGCACTTTGCAGACATTGCCTGTTTTTTTGTTGTTGTTGTTGTTGTTGTTATGGCAACCTTGTGTGGAGCAGGTCTGTCAGTGCCATTTTTCCAACAGCCATTTGCTCACTCTGTGTCTTTGTATCACATTCTGGTAAGTCTTGCAGTATCTCAAACTTTTCCATTATTTGTCATGGTGTTCTGTGATCAGTGATTACAACTCCAAACTCAGATGATGGTTAACCGTTTTTAGCAAGAAAGTATATTTTTAATTAAGGCATATCCATTTTTTCAACTTAATAGACTACAGTACAGTGGAAGACAACTTTCATGTGCACTGGAAAACCACCTGGAACTTTTTAAAATGGAAATAAAAGTCACGGGCGCCTGAGTGGCTCAGTGGGTTAAAGCCTCTGCCTTCTGCTCGGGTCCTGATCTCAGCGTTGTGATCTCGAGTCGCACTCTCTCCTCGGCGGGGAGCCTGCTTCCTCCTCTCTCTCTGCCTGCCTCTCTGCCTACTTGTGATCTTTCTCTGTGTGTCAAATAAATAAAATCTTAAAAAAAGAAATAAAATCCACATATGATTCCTCTTTTAACCATTTTAAAGTGTACAGTTCCATGGTTTTAGGTATATTCACAGTGTTGTGCAACCATCACCATAACCTAATTGTAGACCATTTTTAATTACCCAATAGGAAACCTGTTTTCCCTCTACTCCCAGCCCCTGGCAGCCACTAAAGACAGCTTTTTAAAAAGTGGTATTTATCTCCCTTCCCAGATATTCTGATTTAGTAGTTCTAAAGATAAAGCTAGACATCTGTATCTTAAAAACAACAACAACAACAAACCATTCTGCTTTGCTTCTGGTAGTCAGGTAAGTTTGAATTACCAGGTGGCATAAGCCCAAAAGAAGAGCATATTTGGAGTAATTGAAATGTTCTAGAAGCAGTAATGTGAATTAAAGAGGATCTCATCAAAGCTAAAAACAAATGCCAACACAGTTTGATTGTCTTTAACTTAAAAGTCGGTTTTAGGCAGGGTTGAAGTGAGGGAAATAAACCATTTTATAAAATGTCAGCTTGTTGCATCTGTGTTTAGATTTCAGTTAACTTTTACTCCATGTGGTCTGTATTCATCCATTGCTAAGTTTTGGTTTCAGTACTTTGTTCTGTTTATTTTCTCTTGGGTGTTTTTTTCCCCTGACTTTTTTTTTTTTTAGAACTTCTACTTATCTTAGCCCATTTAGAGGAAAGCTTCCTCTCTTCCTGCCACCAATATCATAGTAAAAGTGCTTTTAAAGGATGAGTACTAATTGCCAACTAGGTATGGAGCAGTATGTAGTAGTAAAGCTAAGCATATTTGATAACTGGGAAAGATTTGCTGACTGAGTTTGATACCTTTTTGTTTTATAGCTAGAAGCTAAAGACAAATTCTAGTATTTTGTGATATCCCTGTGAAGAATATTGGAGTCAAATTTATAATTTGGAAAATAGAGTGACTAGACTTAGAATTGGAAGATAAAGTAACTAGAGCTAACAAAAAATAATGTTTAAAGCATTGATTCTGAGGGTCCACAGCTCACGGAATGCTGTAAAACTATAAAGTGATCTCAAAATACAGAATTTTCTTAAGTTTCTTTAAAGGAATACTTCTGTGGATTTTCACTTTTACTTTATGTAATCTTTTATGTCCATAGCATGTAACTTAGATTCCATCATCTACTTCTGTTCTCCAAAGTTCTCTTCCAGCCATACTACCAACAATGGGTGGTTTTTTTGTTTTTGGGGGTTTTTTTTGTTTGTTTTTTGGGTTGTTTTTTTCCCCCTCTCCTCCCTATCTTGCCAATAGTCTACCAGTAGTCTTTTTTTCTTCCTGGATTTTTTTCCTTTAACCCTCACTTGTTTCATCATGTTGAGTAGCTTTTCCCTACAGACTGCTCCTAGGCTTATTTCCTTCTTGATTAGTTTTTCAAAGCATTTCCTCAATAAAGTTTGGCTTTTTTCTATGGGCGATTTTGTACTCTCTGCTAGGAAGAGAAAGTTTTCTCCAAATTGTTATCCTTAGGATGAAGAGTAAGTCATAAACAAAAAAGAGCAACTTACTACAGTTTCCTGAAGAATCAGTTTTGTTATACTAAGACTGTCAAGCAAAACTTGACATTGCAGTTACCTCAGCCTTGAAGAAGGATGCTTTTCTTTATCATTATTCATGTTGAGTTAGCTGTGTTGTTTGAATCTGCCCTTCTTGTTATTAAATTATAACTTAACATTAGTTTAGTCTAGACATTGCTACTGGCTAAATTAGTTGTACTTCCTTGGTTAAACTTTACATTGTGGGTAGTGATAAGGATTTTTATCAATAGTTCTTAGCAAATTTCCAGGAACTGGATTTTTTAGGTATGCATGCATTGTGTCCCAAAAATGCATCGGTTGGACTCCTTTTGCTAAAGCAAATGCATATGTAATCCAAAAATGTGTGCTTATAGAATATTTTTCTACTGGAAAGAAGGATTGAGTAAGGTAGATGGATACCACCTTACATAGGTCAAGAGATTAAAGATACAGTAGTTTTCTTACAGTTACGTGATTCTCCTCCTCACCCCACACCTCTCCCCCCACCCCACATCAGGAGCAATTTCTAGAGATTCCAATGAAGAAGGCTTTGAAAAATCAGTTTGGAAAATACTGTTTAAAGTTCTACTAAAAGGTAAAGAATTGTGTAAAACTACAGTCGTTTTTTACTTACAATCTAAAAGAAATATAGTCCATGGTTGCAGGCTTCTTTTAAGACTGTCTTAAACTTAAAAATCTAGGGGCGCCTGGGTGGCTCAGTGGATTAAAGCCTCTGTCTTCAGCTCTTGTCTTGGGATGGAGCCCCATATCAGGTTCTTCTGCTCAGCAGGGAGCCTGCTTCCCTTCCTCTTTCTCTGCCTGCCTCTCTGCCTGCTTGTGATCTATGTCTGACAATAAATAAAATCTTTAAGAAATATAAACTTAAAAATCTACAGAGGGCAATAATTGAGGAAGCAACAAATTTTCTATCTAGAGTGGAGGGAAAAATAAACTTCCAGAGAAGCCAGTGTTAAAGGTGATAATTAAGAGGCAGTGACCAGAAACTAATAGTTGCTGCATATACTTTCCACAAAAATGGAAACAGATTAATCAAAGAGAAGAAAGCTGTGGAGCATTTATGGCATAGTAACAATCAGTAGAATAAAATAAATACGATACCGGTGTTTGAGTGCTTTTTAGGATCAATTTTGTAAGTTAAAGTACTCTCACAAAGAGTTATCTTGTGAAGAAAGGAAATAACAGTTAAAAAATTTTAATGATACTCTCAGGCTGCTTAATGTAGGTATTTTTAAAATTAACATGATATATCACACACCCACATGCATGCATTTAATGTAAACATATGTATGGTTTAATATGGTAGAGAAATAACCCAGTCTTAGATTATGAAATGAGTCCTTATGAGAACTTTTATAATACCAGCAAAAATACTCACTAATTTGTTTTGAAATTTTCCTAATGATAAGAACCACTGGGATACTTATTAAAAGTACAAATTCTTTGTTCTATTTTCAACCTATTAAATGTGTATTTTAACAAGCATGCCAGGAAATTTTTATTAAGTAGGGCTACATTAAACTGAAAACCTTTTGCACAGCAGAGCAAACAGTGGAAAAGGCAAGCCTTTGGAATGAGAGAAAATATTTGCCATACATTAAGGGATTTATGTCCAAAATATGTACAACTCAGTGGCAAACAAACTCAATTTGAAAATGGACAAAGGACCTGAACATTTCTCCAAAGAAGACACACAAATGGCCAAGTAAATGAAAAGGTGCTCAACATTACTAATCATAAGAGAAATGGAAATCAAAGCCATGATGAGATCTCACCTTATACCTATTAGGATGGCTGTTACCAAAAAGACAAGAGATAGCAAGAGTTGGTGACCATATGGTGAGAAAGGTCCCTTATACGCTCTTGTTGGAATGTAAGTTGGTGCAGCCTCTATGGAAAAGAACATGGGGGTACCTCAAAAAAAAATGTTACTTCTATTGGATCCAGCAATCCCATTTTTAAGTATATATCTAAAGGAAATGAAATCAGTACCTCTAAGTGATATTTCTGCTCATGTGTTGCAGCATTAGTCGTGATAGCCAAGTATAGAATCAGCCTTAATGTCTGTTGATGAATGAATGGATAAAATATGGTGTTTGTATTTACAATGGAATATTGTTCAGCCATTGAAAAAAGGAAGTCCTTCCATATGAGCCAACATGGATGAACTTTGAGGACATTACATTAAGTGAGATAAGCTAGAAACAGAAAAATAAATAAATACTGTATGATCTCACTTATGTGTGGAATCTAAAAATGAACTCACAGAAGCAAAGAGTAGAATGGTCGTTGCTGGGGATTGGAGGAAATGGGGAAATGTACAGCATGCTGACTATAGTTAATAATATATTATATTTGAAATTTTCTAAGAGTATAGACTTCTGTGCTCTTACTATACACACATAGATAAATGTTAATTATGTGATGTGAATGTTTTAATTAGCTTGATTGTGGTAATCGTTTCATATATATATGTATACACACACACATATATGTATGTATGTATGTATAAATATAGAAAGTTACACATTTTACACCTTAGATATATACGGTGTTTATCAGTTATACCTCTTTAAAGCCAGGGGGGAAAAGATGATGAGGTGTGATGAGAGTGTACATTCTTGCCTCATTGTTGATCTTAGGAGACAAAGCATTCAAGTTCTACTCTGTCACTTAGGAGACAAAGCATTCTACTCTACTCTGTCACTTGCCATGAGTATTAACTTTTATCAGATGCTTTTTCTCTATCTGTTGAGACTATCATTTTTTTTTTTTTTTTCCGCTTTTAGTCTGTTAACAGAGTGAATTGCATAGATTGATTTTCACACAATAAGCTGACCTTCAGTTGCTGGGATAAATCCCACTTGTCATGATGGATTGTCCTTTTTATATATAGCTGAATTTAAATTCCTAATATTTCATTGAAGATTTTTTGGTATATGATCACGAGCTTTTATATTGATCTGTAGTTTGTGTCTAAGTAGGCTCTGCACACATCATGGAGCCCAACATAAAGCTTGAACTCACAACCCTATGATTAAGACCTGAGCTGAGATCAAGAGTCCGGCAGTTAACTGACTGAGCCACCCATGTGCCCCAATTATTTTAAATTTATTAATGTTTGTTTTTGACCCATGACATGGCCTATCTTGGTGAATATTATGTGTGCCCTTGAGAATTAATATTTTCCTGTTACTGGGCAGATTTTTGTACAAATGTCAGTTAGATCCAATTGACTCGATGGCATTTTTCAGTTTTTTATGCATTTTGATTTTCTGTCTTATTGAGAGTAGTTGAAGCTTTCAACTATAATTATGAATTTGTCTATTTCTCCTATTTTGTCAGTTTTTACTTCCTGTATTTTGAAGCTCTGTTGCTAGTTGCATACACATTTAGTGAACTGATCCTTTTTTCAGTGTGTAATATGTAAAATTCCCCTTTGCTCTGAGATCTGTTTTGTCTGATATTAATGTAGTTACTCTAGCTTTCCTTTGATTAGTGCTTGCATGGCATATCATTTTTCCATTCTTTTACTTTTAACCCACCTGTATTATACGTTTGAAGTAAGTCTCTTGTAAATAGCTTATAGTATGGCCATTTCCCCCTTTCCTTCTGATAGTCTCCTTTTTTTTTCTTTTCAATTTTCTGTCTACCTATCTGTCTGTCTATCTATTTAATTCTAGCTCAGTTAACATACAGTGTTATAGTAGTTTCAGGTATACAGTCTGACAGTCTTTTTAAATTGGTGTGTTTAGTCAGTCCATTTGCATTTCATATCATTATTGGTTTGTTTAGATTAGGTCTGCCATTGTTTTGTTTGTTCCTTCTGTTTTTCATTCCTCAGTTTTTCCTTTCCTGCCTTCTGTTTGGTTATTTGTACATTTTAAGATACTCGGTTTTAGTTTACCTGATGTGATTTTGATTATCATTTGTATATTCATTGCTCCAGCAGTTACATTATATAGCATGGGCTCAGAACCTAAATGTATATTAAATGTTTAATATTTATGGATCGAAGTAATACTTTTAGAATCTAATTTTGATTTTGATTGTTCTGAGATTTTCCAAATAAAGTTATTAAAAGACAATACAAGCTTTTTCTGACATACAGTCCATTAATAGAATATTATTGTTATTATAATTTTCTTAAAAATATTCAAGACAGTACTACATTCACCAGTAACTTGCTTTGCTTGATTTACAAAGGAGATAATGCTTAATCTTTATAGTTTCACCTAGACTAATGCCTGTTGATATTATGCAGATCCATTTTGCTTTTGAGTCAGAATTTTTCTGTTTATATATGACTCATAACTGCAACTCTGTAAGCTTTACACAAGGCTAGATTTGAGGGTGGTGCTATGTTTAAATGATTCTGTTTAAATGGTTATAGTTGAAACAGTTGAATGATCCCAAGGTAAACTGTGCATCATGTGTGTAGTATCAAAAAGATTTATTCTTTCTTCAAGTTTATTTCCTCCTCTATAAATGAAAGATCTTAACTATTTGAATTCTTTTTTTTTTTTTCCTGTTGGAATGTATTCTAAGTTGGCTGTTTTCAGATTAATTTAATAGAGTTTTGATACTTTACAAGTTAAGTCATTGATTTAAGGGATTTGGGGGTTTGTTTCACCTATTGAAATCAAACATTTTAAAGCACCAGTAGAACAATTTGAAGAACACAGAAGATGTTATTAACCCTCTGTACAAGGTGTCTGGATTTTCATAATTCACACAGATGCTAGAACTTAGCTTACTTAGACCTGTAATATCCATCTATAGGAAATTTATTGCATGAAATAATTAAAAATTAGACTTAACAGTCATTCCGCTTAATGTTGTGGTCTAAGTAATGCTCCTGTTGGCCAGCAACTTCAGTCTGTCCCAGTGCTATGCAGTAGAGCTCTCTGTCATAATAGAAATAAATATATGTCTGTATTGGACAGTAGTTACTTTACTTTTAGTTAATTTAACTTTCAGCAGCCACGTGTAGCTAATGGGTCATTAGCAACACTGGTCTAGTCTCATAGCTTCCCTTTTTGTATGTAAAACTCCCTTCTTGGAATTTTTATGCATTTCAAATGTAAGCTCGTATGTAAGCATAAGCTTCTAAGAAGACTCTTGATCTGCTGCAGAACAGGAAACAGAAGACTGATCAAATTAGAAAGAAAATGGTATATGACATGATAATTACAGTATGATAAACATTAAGC
The DNA here is from genome assembly GCF_010015895.1 of Lontra canadensis. Taxonomy (NCBI): domain Eukaryota; kingdom Metazoa; phylum Chordata; class Mammalia; order Carnivora; family Mustelidae; genus Lontra; species Lontra canadensis. Next base: position 5,449,850 of record NW_022631051.1, read on the forward strand.
AAATGAATAGGTTGATAAAATGACTAACTGCCTAGGAATGTCTGGGAGTTGAGTGAAGAATAAACACTCGGGAATTTTAAGTAGGAATGGTTTCAAAATTTAAGTTAATTTAAAAAGAAATTAGATATTATAAAATTGCAATCAAACCTATCAGATTCTTCGTTGGGTCTTTAGAAGTAAATTCCAGAGCAATGCAGAACTACCAGAGAATCTGCTACAACCTTCTACCTCTAGAAACAGGCTGAAATTACAAACCCCTTGTTACTGCTTTCACTTCTACTAATTGTTCCTTGGAAAACTGCATATTAGATATTAGTTTAGAGAAGGTGGGAAAAAATCTAAAAGTATTTGTCTTCCTTTCAGAGACAAGCTGAGTGGACTTTAATTAGATGCTCAGATTCTTAAATGACAACTTAATTTAGGCCAGGACTTACAGAGACAGAGTGTAACAAATTGCATTAATCGTAGTATATACCTTTAAGTAGGTGTCATTGCGTATGTATACAAATAACGCTTATATATCCATTCTTTACAGATCCAGGATGAGAAGACTGTTAAAAGAAGAAGCTAGCTGAACAGCTATAAGATGCCCAAATCTGGGTTCACAAAACCAGTTCAGAGTGAAAATTCTGACAGTGACAGCAATATGGTAGAAAAACCATATGGAAGAAAGGTATATGATTATACTAAAGATGTGTTGACTCTTTTGAAATTGGGAAAAACTCCCCATTTAGTATTTTTAGTAATTACCCATAAAATAAAAAGCAGTTGGATGCCAGATAAATCCAAACCATTTATCTAAAACCTTTAGAATTAAATTGGATTCCTAAGAAAAAGGTTGTCTTTCATTCGCTGAGATAACACAGTTACTAATGTGGCATATTTACTTAAATAATCACTGAAATAGTGTGGGAAAAAAAAAAATCCAAGACCTCACAATCATTTGGCATTTCTTTTTCCACCTCCTGACCCCCAGTAGCAAAAAACACATACACAGTAGCAATTCCAATTTCCATGTGTTAACCTTGGATAAATTTACACTTTGCCAGCCTCAGTGTCTCTCTCTGTATTGGAGGACACATACTTCAGAGAATTGTTGTGACGGTGAAATGGCATTAAATATGGTGCCTAATGCAATACTTGTTACATACTATGTGCTTAATAAATGTTAATAGTTTTTGTTGTTTATTATTAGTCATTGCCAATGACCTGTGATTCTTTTTATGTCTATCCTTCTTCATTCCTATTTAATTTAGGCCCTCAAAACCTTCATTTAGATTTCTGCGATTGTCTCCTAACTGGTATCACTCTCCTTTATCTAGTTAATTTTATACATTATCTTTGGATTTTCCTTTTTGTTTTTTTGTTTTTTCTTTTAAGTCTTTTTCCCCCTAAGTCATTTTCTTATTGAAGGACATCTGAGATGTTTCCGGTTTTTGGCAAATATGAATACATTTGTACACAAATCTTTTTTTTAATCACTTTATTGAGGTATAATTTATATACCCTTAAAATTCAATCATTTAGTGTATAATCCAGTGATTTTTAGTAAATTTATAAAGTTGTTCAGCCATCATCACAGTCCAGTTTACACCATTTCTTTCATTGCTAAATGATCCTCATGCCCATTTGCGTTCAGTCCCTGTTTCCACACCAACTCCCAGTCAATCCCATATCTGCTTTCAAAGTCAGGAATTTTAAGTTTACAGACTTTGTTGTTTTCAAAAACTGTTTCGGCTATTCAGGGTCCTTCACATTTCCAGACAAATTTTAGGATTAGCTTGTCAGTTTCTACAAAAAACCTACTGGGATTTTTATAGGGATTTTATTGAAGAGATCAGTTTGGATAGTATTGATGTCTTAACAGTATGCCTTCCAGTCCATCACCCCAGAATATCTCTGTTTATTAAGGTCTTCAGTTTCCCTGAGCAATACTTTATAGTTTTTAGTGTATAAATCTTTCTTGCATTTCTTTTGCTAAATTATTAGTGTTTTACTCTTTTGGATGCTATTTTAGTTAATTTCTTTATGGATTTTTTATTGCTAGTGTAAGAAATACAGTTGATTTTTATATAGTGATCTTTGTATTCTGTGACCATACTGAATTCATTTATTGGTTCTAAAAGTTTGTGGATTCCTTAGGATTTTCTACAGATGGAATCATGTCTTCTTCATATAAAGATAATTTCACTTCTTTTTCAATATAGATACTTTTTTTTTCTTGCCTGATTGTACTGGTAATCTCTGCCTTTTGATAAAAATGATTGATCCATTTACATTTAATATAATTATTTATAGGGTTGGTTTTATATCTGCCATTTTTCTCTGTGTTCTTTTGTTTCATATTCTTTTTTTGTTTTTCTCCGATCTGTGCTGCCTTTTTTTATTCTAAATATTTTTCAGTGTACTATTTAAATTTCTGATTTCTTAAACTTCTTAAATTTCTGATCTCTTGAATTGTAATCTTAAGAGGTTGCTCTCTGGATTATAATATGCATCTAACTATTCAAAGTTAATATTGACTGAATTCTAATAAAATATAGCAGCTTTGTTCCTGTACAGCTCCATTTCCTCCCCCTTTTTGGTGTATTTATCTATAGATTCAACAACATTTGTTATCAACCCCAAAATAGACTGTTACAGTTTTATTCAGTCTTTTAAAGAAATAAGAAAGGAGAAATATGTATTCATACAGTTCTCTTTGCCTACCAATTTACCAGTTTGGTCACTCTTAATTTCTTCTTCTTTTAGACTCAAGTTACTGTCTGGTTGTTATTTCCTTACAGTCTCTAAGAATTTCAGTATTTACTATAAGACTGATCTTTAGCCATGATTAGATTTCTCAGTCTTCATTGCTCTAGGAATATCTTGGTTTTGCTGTATTTTAAAAACAGCTTTATTGAGATAAAATTCACATACCATATGATTTACTTATTTAAAGTGTACAATTCATAGTCTTTAGTATATTTACAGAGTTGTGCATTTATCTCTACTATTGATTTTAGCATATTTTCACCCAAAAAAGAAACCCCCGTCTGTCCACCAGTGGTCACTCCTCATTCATTTCCCAACTAGCACAGGCCAAGGCAGTCACTAATCTACTTTCTGTCTTTGTGGAATTGCCTATTCTGGATGTTTCATACAAATTGACTTACAGAATTGTGGTCTTTGGTGACTTCTCAAAGGGCAGTTTTGTTGGATATAGATTTCTTAGTTGACTTTTTTAAAGAAAATGAATATCACCCTACTTTCTTGCTTTAACTGTTTCTACTAAGTCAGCTATTGTTTTATACCCTTGTAAAGATGATTTTTTTTTCATTGCGTCTCTCTCTCTCTCTGACTGTCACATGCTTCGGATTCCCCTGTATTCTGTTTGGGGTTTCTTGAGCTACTTATATCTGTAAATTAGTTTTCATGAAATTTGGAGTATTTAATTTACTGATTTTTTTTTCCATCTCACATCTGCTTTTAAACTTTTTTTTTTTTTAAGATTTTATTTATTTATTTGACAGAGATCACAAGTAGGCAGAGAGGCAGGCATGGGGGGCGGTGCAGGCTCCCTGAGAGCCCAATGCGGGGCTCGATCCCAGGACCCTGAGATCATGACCTGAGCCAAAGGCAGAGGCTTAACCCACTGAGCCACCCAGGCTCCTCTGCTTTTGAACATTTCTAATACATTTTCATTCATTGCTTTTCAAATCCAGTATTTCCATTTGGCCCTTTTTGTAATTTTTCTTCATTAGTATTTTTTATTTGATAAGTCATTTTTGTCATACCTTAATTTTTTAAATGTTTTCTTTATAATAACTGTCAAATCTAGTATTTGGGCTTAGAGAGTTTCTACTGAATACTTTCATCCTTGCTTTTTTGTATGTCTTAATTTTTATTGAAAACTGGACAATTTAGGTCATATGCTGTAGCAGTCCTGCAATTCTGGTTCTCATTATTTCCCACCTGAAAGTTGTAACTGTTGCTGAGTTTTTTAATTTATTTATAACAAAGTGTTAGGAATTTATCTGCAGTATATGTCTCAACCACTGGCATCCATTTTTTTTTTTTTTCTTTTTCTTTTTCAGTCTTGCTTCCACAGGGTTATGCCTGTGTCTGTGTAGATTAGTCAGCAGCAATTGATTGGTCAGAGGTTATACTCAAATACCAGGAGCCAGTAAGACTTCCACCTTCTACTGGCAGATTCGCCTATGTGTTGGGGAGTGCATTTATTATTCAGGCATTTTTGTTTTGTTTTAAGATTTTATTTATTTATTTGATGGAGCACAAAGAGGCAGAGCAGCAGGCAGAGGGCGAGGTAGAAGCAGGCTCCCAACTGAGCAATGAACCCAGTGCAGGGCTCGATCCCAGGACCCTGGGATCATGACCTGAACCAAAGGCAAACACTTAACTGATTGAGCCACATAGGTGCCTGCATTCAGGCATTTTTGAAATCTGCCCCGGCATTTACTTTCTGTTGGGCTCATCCAGGTATTCCCTTTGCTTGTGTGCAGTCAAGGATATGTAGAGAACTTGGGCCCTCCCATATTGCCTCTGCCTGTACACACAGTCTCCCAGTCAGTGAGGGATATATAAATTACAACCTTAGGCTAATAAGATTACGTGTTGTGCCCCTTCCAGTTGTTTCCTACCCTGTTTGCTATTTTTATAAACAGTGCAGCTGGGTGTGGGCTTTTCCTTCTATACCAATTCAAGTTACAGTCTCCGTCGACAGAGATGCAGCTTTCATTGCCAGCCCCACCCCAGTAGCACTTCATGCAAGCTAAGCATCAGCCAGGGAATGAAAGCATTCCCCAGGCAAGAATACCAAAGACACTCACTGTTCTTATCCATAGTTAAGCTGTTATTCTTGAGGGGAAAAATGCTTCTCAATTTGTTTGCTTTTTTCAATTTCTAGAGACTCGAAGTGGTTGTTTTTGACAATTGTCTAGATTTATAGTTGTTTCTTGGAGAGGTAAGTTGCCAGGATCTTCGCTCCACCATAGATAGGTTTCCCCAAATGTATTTTAATGCACGAGATGTGACAAATCTTAAGCAGAATGATTTCATTATTAGAGTTATCTAACAAACCTTATATGGGATTCCTAGTGTGTTATGTACTCTTTTATGACCGTAAGAATAAAACAAAAGGTGGTTAAGGCATGATTTAAATCTTTATGAAGACTCTTAACTATACTCTTTCTGTTTGTCTGAAATGTTTTGCCCTCAGGACCCCTTCGGCATAATCAAAGATCCCAAAATGGGGTGCCTGGGTGGCTCAGATGGTTAAGCGTCTGCCTTTAGCTCAGGTCATGATCTCCAGCTCCTGTGATTGAGCCCCACATTGGGTTCCCAGCTCATGGGGGAGCCTGCTTCTCACTCTCTCTCTGCCTCGCCCCCTGCTTGTGCTCTCTCTGTCTCTTTCTCTCAAATAAATAAAATTTAGGGAGGAAATAATCCAAAAAGCTTTTTTATATGTGGGTATATCTGTTGATATTTGCAATATGAGGGGCGCCTGGGTGGCTCAGTGGGTTAAGCCTCTCGCCGTCGGCTCAGGTCATAGTTCTCAGGGTCCTGGGATCGAGCGCCACATCGGGCTTTCTGCTTGGCAGGGAGCCTGCTTCCCCTTCCCTCTCTGCCTGCCTCTCTGCCCACTTGTGATCTCTCTCTCTCTCTGTGTCAAATAAATAAATAAAATCTTTAAAAAATTTTTAAAAAGTATTTACAATATCAGAAATTTGAACTGAGAAAAAATTAAATGTATATTAACTAGTTTAAAAAAAACAGTAAAATTATCACATTTACACACATATATTTTTATGGAAAACAATAATATATTCCAAAACAAAAAATATTAGAAGTGTCCTTTGTTTTGCACATGGCTTTTAATGTCTGATTTAACAGAAGCCTACCAAATTCTCATCTGCTTCTGCATGCAGTATATTTAGATATCACTTGTCATGTCGGCTCTAGAAAACTCTGGTATGTATTCTTGAGAGAATGACCAAGGTGCAGTAACAGCTTAGGATTATTGTGAGCATATTTCTGACCTTGCAGATCCTCTGAAATGGTCTCAGGTACCATACTTTGAGAATTGCTCTACCATTTTATGAAGCACATTATTGGAAGTACTGAGTATACAATGATGGGACAAAACGGAAGTATTGAGTGTACAGTGATGGGACAAAAAGGAGAGAAGCAGTCAGCTGTAGAGAGTTCAGGAATGGTTTCACAATAGAAAAGATAATATGCATTCTCAAGGATGGATGAATATGTGGCTAGCAGGAAAGTGGAAGCAGAGGGACAGTCCAAGATGTAAAAAAGACATGAATCTGAACATTACAGTAGTATATATAAAATTAAGATGTAGCCTGTGGATGATGGAGGGTAGGAGATGAACATTAGACAGGGGCTGGTTCATTATGGCCTTATGTGTCTTGCCAAGGAACTTGAAATTTGTTCTGTAGCCATTGAGTCAAAAGGGAAGGGCCATGGTAGAGAGCAGTTAGTTTTACTTTAAAAATCTAAGCAAAGGCAGTCTGGACAGTGGCTATGGGGGTAGAAGTTGGCAGATCTAAAAGATGCTGAATGAATTAAACTTGAGCATGTAGAAGGAGTAATCTGCGTCCACCCTGAGGTTGATTGAATTATTATTCCCTGAGAAAGAATCCAAGAAAGGAAATGGCTTGTTTTGAAAAGAATGTTTGGTTTGTACTTGTTGGGTTGGCCACTGGCACATCCAACTGGAAGTATTAATAGGCAGTTCGATATAAATCCAGAGCTCAAAACAGCTCATTGGAGATAAATATATGAGGATTGGTAGAAAAGTAACCTTATCATTATGGAGATGTCACCCAAAGAGAGTGGAGTGAGAATGGGGGAGATACACCCTGAGGAATTCAAATCCTTCAGGAGTCATCAAGAGACAGGAGATGAGGACAGAGAGAATCAGGAGAGGCTAAGCAGAGAATAGCTAAGGGTGTCTGTCTGTATGCCACATTCCACAAAGGTTAACAACAGGAAGGGTGAGGCCATTGGATTTTCAGTTGAGATACCTAAAAATGACTTTGCTTGGTAAAAGTAATTTCAGTAGAGTTGTAGGGACAGAATGCAGTGCTAGATTTGAGGAGATGGTTAGAACTTTTATTTCTACATGTTTGAATATAGTAAAGGTTGCATTTGTGAAATTGCATCTGGACTGCTTGATATCATTTTGGGGGTTGAATTTATATGGCTGAACTTGTTAAAACTGTTATTCTTCCTAGGTACTCTGTATGTATCTTTTGAAAGCTGCCACTAAATCTACAGTAATGGCTAAGCATTGTTTTCATAAAAGTGTAGAAACAGCTAGCAAAAAACACTTTTCACTAACATACTTCTATTAAAAGCATTGCTTTGGTAAGTTAAGAATTCTTATTAATCATTAGATTTATACAGTAAATCGGAAGAATAATACAGACTATTAGGTTTTTCATTTATTAATTTTTGGCTTACTCGAAGTGATAAATGTAACTTCTCAATCTCTCTGTTCAATCACTCAATACTTTTTCAAGATCGCATACTTGTTTATTTGGGTAAGGGTCAGAAACTTCTGAGGCAATGTGCACGGTATTGCTCATTGCCATGTTTTAGGATTTCTGATCAGCTTGTCTTGGAAGTTGTTGAAAGTGATTTTTTTCAGTTTTAAATAGATACTTAACTTAGTGAGTGAGTGAGTGGCCTTGAAGCCAGCCTCAAGCTTCTGAGTTTTTTAAACTTTCATATAGTTTTGGAAATGAATATACAGTTGTTCTGATAGAAACCTTCTTTACAGTTTAATATAACACAGACTATTGCTGTTTTGAGATCCTACCTTAATAAAATGACCTGAACCAAGATTTAATTTCTTTTTTTTTTAAAGATTTTATTTATTTATTGACAGAGATCACAAGTAGGCAGAGAGGCAGGCGGAGAGAGAGAGAGAGAGAAGCAGGCTCCCTGCTGAGCAGAGAGCCCAATGCGGGATTTGATCCCAGGAACCTGAGATCACGACCTGAGCCGAAGGCAGTGGCTTAACCCACTGAGCCACCCAGGTGCCCCAAGATTTAATTTCTTAAATGTGCTTAAGTAGAGCATAATTTAAAGTAATAATCACATTGTATAGCAATATACATTTAATTTAAGATGTTTTCATTACCTCATTAAATATCACAATAGGAGTTCATCAGAAATGTCTGCTCATAGTTCTTTAAGTATTTTATCCTTTCAGTGCTAATCTGTGGCATTTTCCCCATTGATTAAGTTTAGAAATTATTTTGTACTGTTTTCAGCTATAAGTTAGTATTTATAATTTGTAAAAAAAAAAAAAATCTTTGATAAAACCTTCTATGAATATCTAAAATCTAGGTTAAATTCATGAAGTGTGAGAGTGGATATTAATCATTTAATCTGCTAAGTAGCTGTCTTATCTTTTTCATCAACATAATTCAGACCTTCATTATTTTATATCTAAGTGATAATAGAGAAATTTTTATTTTACTATTCAAGTAATATAATACATGTTGTAGAAAGACTAGAAAATACATAGAAGAATAATGAAATAGAAATTGCCTTGTAAAAAACCATCAAGAATCTGAGATTGTATTGCACCCTATCCTACTTGAAAGCTAATCAGTTTCATGGATGCTGGCAGGAGATACCAGACTTTTGAATGGGATATAAAAGAAAGTTAATTTCTCATAACAATAGCAGTCGCTATCTATCAGCAGTTGTGCCTGTAACCGGAGCCCTATTTCCCACAAGGGGATGCAGTCAGGTGACAACTACAGATATGGGGTGGGATGGGGGTGGGGGTTGCAGATGTTTGCAGCACAGGAGAGAACCCCAAATCTTTTATAAAGGATGGTAAGTTACCTGACTTACTCCCCCTAAAGGGAGAAATTATTTGTTATACAGAAGAGTAAACAGATCTGCCCTTTGCTGCAGGGGGAGATACTACCTTCCAAGGCTGTATAGATGTTCTGAAAAGGATAGTCCAGAACAAAGGGAGTTTTTAAGATATGCAAGAGAGCCATGGAGAATTCTAACACACAAGTAGTGCCATTACCTACAGATGGCTCTTCATATTTTGGGTTGTGTCCTTCAAGAGTTTTCTATTTTCTATTTTTTTCTTAAGTGGTAAATTTTTATCTCTTCTTTTTCCCATCTTACTGAGTTGGTAAAAGCTACCAGTATATTGTCTGACAGTAACAGTGATAGAAGGTCATTCTCATCTTGGCCATTGATTTTTGTTGTCAGTGTTCATTAACGTATATTAGGCCCCAGATGTTTACATTGATTTCATTACTGTGTATGGCAGCTGTTGTATGTTACTGAAAGAATAGTATTAACATAAATGAAAGAGACTTAAAATATTTTAAAACAATCTAAGACTCCTAGACTTTTCTGTGTCATGGATATGGAAGAAAAATGTGCCAGTGATTTGGTCCTGGATTGATAGAGTATTAATACCATTTGGTTATATAAAAATTTTAAGACAATTGGACATAACTATTTATTTTCAAAGTTTCTTTCCCCAGATCAGAAAATAATTTTTAAAGTGTTGAAGAGTCTCACGAAAACCTTTGTTCAAGTAATAATTCTGAGGATTAATTTTTATTTTACATAGAACAGAACTGGTTGGTAGCAGTTACAAATATTCACACTAATCACCATATTGCAGAGGAGAGTGTGATCAGTATGTTCTTGTGAACATTTTTCACTTAACATGTTATCAAATTGTTTCTTTTAGCTTGTTCTATGGCTCGGAACAGTATCTTTACTTACACAGGTGCAAGGGAAAAGGGATATCTTCATGTTTTTCTTAGATTGCTTTATTAATAACAAAGACTCCTATTTCTAAGGCAAGTCTCTAGAATTTTTTTGGTTAATCTTTGTATTAATCATGCCTCTTTATTTCTGATGCTTTGACATCTGGGGCCTCCTGACTCAGGGGAGACTGCTACTTCCAGGGCTAGCCAGTTCCCAAGGATAGTGAACAACTCTCTTATGACAAGCATTTCATAATGCAGACCAACCAGAGCCCAAACCCAGCTACCATCTGTATCCAGCTCTCCCACTCTGGGCCACTGTCCCCCTGCCCTAACAAAATAAATCACACTAGAGCTGGGTACCAGACAGTAAGAGAAACAGCACCCATAGCCCAGAAATGGCCGACATTACTCAGAAGAGCCAATCCTGAGCCACTTACTCTGCCTTGCCTTTTCTTTCCTGAGGAAACCACAATAAAAGCTTTTCCCCATGTTTCCCTTCTCTCCTCCTGCCTCCCAACCCACCTTGTTGCTACCCTTTGTGGCCCTGTGTAGTGTGGCATGTCCCTTCTTGAGAATTGTGATTAACAAACTGTCTTTTCAGTAGCGGTGTTCGCCTTATCTGTTGGCTTCACTGTACCTGAGTAATAATAAAACTTGCATTTTAAAACAACTGTATAAACTTTCACATGCGTGTGAAACTCGTTATCATTGGCCGAAGTGGAAAAACAGCTCAAGAGGTTTAACTTTATAACTGAGAAATAAATAATACGAGGCTGTTATTCTTCAGTAATCTTTACCAGTTAAGATATAAGGAAATCACGTTCTCTTCCTGATTTTGCTAATAGATTTATCAAAAATGAATGTAGACTCTGTCAAAATGTTATTTTTGTCACCTGTTAAGATCATTGTATAGTTAAAATCTTTTGATACTGTAAATTGTCTTAAGTGATTCTCTAATAATGAACTATTCTTGTATTCTTTGGGTGAACCCTGCTTGATTATAATCTGTTATCTTTCTAAATTCTAAGACACTAATCTGATTTGACAGTTTATTTGGGATATTTTGTTTTTGTGTTTATTTCATGAGCAATTTAGTTTATAATTTCTGTCTTGTATTCCCTTTGGTATCAGTTTTATTTCAGACTTATAAGATGGATTGTTGCTTTTTATCATACCTTCATACTGTAGTATTATCTCCATGACATGTGAAATATCTGTCCCTTGAATTTTTTAAAATCTCTCTTAAAATCTTCTGGGCTAGGTACTTTTTTAAACTTAGAATCTTTAGCTATGGAGTTACGGTCTTCTGTGATCATTGGTCTGTTCAGGTTTTCTATTTCTTTCCTGAGCCAATATTTAGTAATGTATGTTTTCCAAGAGAATAGTCTATTTTCCAGGCCTCTTGAATTTTTGGTAGTATAAAAATGAATACAGTATTTTTTGATAACTTTTTAGTAACTCCCCTGGGGGTTTGATTTTATTGATTAAATTTGACTTTTAGAAAAAGCACTGTTAAATTTTTTATGCCTCTTCTTCCCCCTCTTCCTTCATTTTCTGTCTTGGGTTGAGAGCTGGTATCTTCTGCAATCTGAATCTACTTGTAATTGGCTTCTGAGAGTCTCTATTATTATTATATCATTTATTATCATATCACTATTTAAAAAAATATTTTATTATTTGAAAGATAGAGAACAAGCAGAGGGGAGGGGTAGAGGGAGAGCTGACTCCCTGCCTGCCAAGCAGGGAGCCCAGTGCAGAACTTGATCCTAGGACCCCAGGATCATGACCTGAGCCAAAGGCAGATGCTTAACTGACTGAGACACCCATATCACTATTCTTTTAAGCTCTCCTGCTAAGGTGATATGGCTTAGTTCTTAGTATCTAGCAGGTTTTTCACAAAGGAGTCATTATAGCCCAGTTTATATGTGCAGTGCCATGTCAGATATTTGGATTATAAATGTGAACTTGATAATGGTTGTAGACTGTGAAGGTAGGATACTCACCTGAATGGGTAGTCACAGGATATTAACAAAGCACAATATGTTTAATTATATCCAGAATCACTTTTTCATATTTATGTATTTGTTCATTGATCTATAGTACACTTACAGAGTTTTATTCAAGATACTTCTTTTTTTTTTTTTGTTATTTTAAAATTTTGTCCTTAAGTAAAAGCAGGGGGAGTGTGAGACAAGTTAATTAATGTTGAATTTGTTGCTACTGGGTCTTGAATACCTTGAAGACAGTGGTTTATAATACGTCTCTACTTTTGTATATATTTGAAAATTTTCTTCATAAATGTTTTAATACTGTATTGCTTAGCTAATATTGTTACAACTTTATTCATATTTGATTTTTAATAGAGTAAAGACAAGATTGCATCATATAGTAAAACTCCAAAAATTGACCGAAGTGATGTGGGCAAGGAGATGAAAGAGAAATCATCCATGAAACGTAAACTTCCTTTTACCATTAGCCCATCAAGAAATGAAGAACGAGATTCAGACACAGGTAGAATAATTTGTTGTTCTCTGGTAAAATCTTAATCATTCTTTTCCTATGATTTTCTTCATAACATTCTCTTTGCACCCATTTTATAGAGAAATACTGATATTTCAGTATGTCAGATACACCATTTTGGGGCAGAAATTGATACATTTCTCACCCAAACATGATTTCTAAACAGATAACAACAGTTTGCTTCTTTGCTTACTCTCAGCTTTGTTACAGATCTCTTACCACTTTCAGAACTTAATTTCCTGGGGAGCATTTCAGTGATGAAGATTTACTGTGATAGCATAGGATATGTCAGAGTTGCAAAAAAGTTGTTGAATTTTTGTGGACACGCTATTGAACCCACCAGAGAAAACAGTGTAGGCATTTTAGCTTCAGAAGTGAATCCAAAATGTGCCCTCCCCCACCCTGAAAAAAAATTACTAAGATTTACCTCTTAAGCCCAATTCATGGTACTTTTTTTCCTCAAAACTCTCATATGTCAGGAATGATCCTTGACATTAGTCAGTCCCAGTTATTCACAATAGATTAAAATGTCATTATCACTATTTATAAATCACTAGATTGTGTTGTACCCTGAACTAATTATTTCTTGAAACTAATATAAACTTCAGTGTTCGTTATGTATTTATCATAATTGTTTTATCCCTTGCATGAAGTACTAATAGCGAACTGTTTTTAAGAATGTTTCAGCTTCACTCACAAGAAGTGTCCTAGTCTGAGTTTATGTACAGAGATTTTATTCTACTTATACTTTCCTAGCCATCTTAATCATCAGTATGGAAATGATCTTGACTCTGGAATCTGAAAATACTATAAAGATGTTTGAAGTGCCCTATGCTAATATAGCTTTAGAAAGTCCTTAATTTTTATCATAAGCTTTTAATTAGGTAGGCCTCCTTTTGTGTATTTTGCTCTCTCTCTTAGCTTGAATTACAAATTCTTCTTAAACATGGCATTTTTAATCCTTTAAATTGTTTTTTGCAGTGATTAAGATATTTTGTGCTTTGCTCATTTTAAGTTACACTGATGTCTAGAGAGTCAGTCTTTTTTCCTGAAGAGTGACTCCTTATCCTTAAGCAGTATTCTCAAACAATTAGTTGATCACTTAGCTGAGAAGGTGTATAATGTGCCTTTAGATAGATAGGATTTAACTTTTCTCATATTTTCTCCCTGGAAGTCCTTTTGTCTGTCATTTTTAAAGTACTTGCATTAACCAGGTTTTGTTTTCCAGTGACAGTGATATTTCTACTAGTAATTGAAGAGGGATTTAGATAAATTCAAAGAATGTTAATATATTTTTAGAGGTAAATAAGATTTCAAAATAATAAACTTTCCATGAGAACCTTGTTATCCGATCAGCTAGATTATTTGTCTTTTGTTTATTGTAGAATAAAGGAGAAAATGTTATTTAGGAAGGCACAAAGTTTAAGCACTGAATAAACATAATCTAATTCATATTTTATTAACTAGATTATATACTTTTTCCCTGCTACAATTTTTCCACTACTTGAATGTAGCAGAATGTTGCAGCTCTCTCTCATTAAGGTTATTTCGTAACAAACTCTTACATATCTTTTGGAAAAGTCATATGCTAACACTAAACAAGATTTTAGTGGATTTAAACATATTTTTGCTAGGCTAAATTTATAACTTTTCATAAAAAGTAGATGTAGGCTTTAGATTTGCATGTGCGCACACACACACACACCTCAAAGCATTAATAAGGATTTCCACAGGCCCAAAGCAAAATGTCTTATTTACAATCCATCTGTCTTATTTTCATAATTAAAAAAAATAATATAGAATCCAAGGTAACCATCAAGGGGTATTTTTCATATGAAAGATAATTATAGCACTAAGCCCAGCATTTGACATTGATCTTTTTTATAAAATGTACTATATTTTAAATGATTGTTTTAAATTATAAAGATATAAAGGGGGAAATATTTACAACATACATGACAATCCTTGTTTCTGAATATATTTAGTATTTAAAGGTCTCTGAAATGTGAAGAGAAAACAATGAGAAAATGGAAAAAAGATAAAAGCAAGTAGTTGAAAACAACAGAATTGCTCTTGGCAAAGAAATATGTCTCAAAAATTTATCCATAGTAAAGAAATACAATATATAACAACTGACTAAATTGTTGGCCTAAATAGCGCCAGACGGTCACTGGCCAGAAATAGGAACAAACTTTAGTTGGTCTAAATAATAGGAATATTTTGTTGGAGGTAAATATGAAAATATTTATCCAAAACTAAAGTTTGCTAACATTTGACTTTTTCTCTGTTTTGGGATTTAATCTATGTAAGTAATTGATGACAGTGGAAATTATCTTTGTGTGCATTTATTTCTACTTCATTTATAATGGCAAAAATAAACCCAGGAAAATAGTATTAGGTAATAGTTTGTTCAATTATGGTAAATCTAGTGAAGAAATACAATTTTTACTCTTAAGAATAACCTTGTAGAACAATACATGAAATGGAAAGATGTTCATAGCATACAGAATTTAAAAATAAGTTATGAAATAATATGTGCTGTTTGATTGCATTAAGAGTCATATTTTGTATATTTATATTTGTATTTATGTATACCCAGGGCATATATTAACGTACATCTTGAAAGATTAGATTGTTTAAAAGACTGTTTCACTGTAGAACTAAGCCTAAACCTAGTGGGTGTATTATGAGCCCAGAACAAAAATGTAAATATTGAATATAAACCCTGACTTAGGTTAAATAAAAGAGGTAGGGAATTGGGAATAAGGAGAAAATGTTAGCAATGCTACTCACCTTATCTCTTATAGCCAGGGAATAACTGTTGTTGTCTACAACTGAAATACATCGTTTTTAGAAATAATTACTTAAAAATTTTAATCTTTATTTAAAGTTCTTTCATAAATTTATGTGTTTGTATTTTAGTATATGATATATCTTTTTTTTTTTTTTTTTTTTTTTTTTTTATTTGAGAGAGAGACTGTGAGAGAGAGCATGAGTGAGGAGAAGGTCAGAGAGAGAAACAGACTCCCCGCGGAGCCGGGAGCCCGATGCGGGACTCGATCCCGGAACTCCAGGATCATGACCTGAGCCGAAGGCAGTCGTCCAACCAACTGAGCCACCCAGGCGTCCCTAGTATATGATATATCTTTTAGTGAAGAAGCAATTTCTTTAATTTCTTCCTTCCTTCCTTCCTTTCTTTCTTTGTTTCCTTTTTTTAAGTGAATTCTGTGCCCAGTGTGGGGCTTGAATTCATACTCTGAGATCAAGAGTAACCAGCTAGGTGCCCTAGTTTCTCTTACGTTGGATTAAGATAAATCTTTCAGCTTTTTATTTTTAAATAGTATACATATATTTTTCTATTTGTATATGAATCGATCACTCCCCCCCAACCCCTGCCAGTTCCTTTTTTTATATATATATTAGAGAGATGCTTGGAATAATGCTCGCTAGATGTTAATATTTTATTTCCAGGATTTGGGAGCATTTTTACTTTCTCTGTTTTTTTTGTATGGCTTGAATTTTTAAAATGAGCATAATTATTTCTGTAAAACACATTTTTTTTTTAAAAGATACTCATACTATTCAAAGAAGGCTCAGTGGTTACCAAAATCAGCAATAATGCCAGGATAAGTCATTCATAGTCTTTATTTTGAGATACCCTTGGTGTGTCTTAAACTTCCTAATTCTTAATTGTTTAATATTTATTAATTTTTTAAAAGATAACTGTTGGGGCACCTGGGTAGCTCATTAGGTTAAGCCTCCAACTCATGATTTCAGCTCAGGTCATGGTCTCAGGATCATGAGATCAAGCCCCACATTGGACTGTGCACTCAGCATGGAGTCTGCTTGTGATTCTTTCCCTCTCCCTCTCCCCCTCCGCCCTCAAGTAAATCTTATTTTTTAAAAAGTTAACACTGTAAAAAAAAAAAAAAAAGTAATTGCTTGACTAGACAAAATTTGGGGGAAAATTAGAGCATAATTTGATGTCATGGATCCTTAGAGCTATATCATACTACTATCATAACTACTACTACTACTATTTATTTCAGCAAATCTCTAATATATCTGCTTATTGTCATTTCAGTATCTATTCCATGCTGTCCTATCTTATCAGAGAATTCCCATAAATTTTGTCCCATGAAATGTTAAGGGGCCAATATATAGAGTGACTTATTGCACCTGTGGAAGCAACTATTTATCTAGAAGACAAATTATTCCTTATACCTACAGCTTTTTTATCACTTACTTTTAGCTTTTGTAAGTTAATTATAGTTAAAATAGAGGTAAATTATAGTATAGTGTTTATTATCAGAGGCTTTGGAGTCTGACAGACCAGTGTTGAGTCCCTGTTCAGTTCCTGTTAGCCCTGGCCAAAAAATTTGAGCCCTTTATAACTCTGATTTTCTCATCTATAAAGTGCATGAGACACCATCTTCAGAGAACTGTGATCTTTAAGTGACATAACCTATAAAAGTCAGTTTGTGATATGTTAATTAAAACAAAACTGACTAACACTGGCTTAAACAGATTGGATTTTTTTAATCTAATGTAATTAGGTTACATTACCAAGCATAAGCAGTCCAGAGTTGGTATAAGTAGTTCAGTAATGCCATCAGGGACTGAGATGTTTTTGTTGTTCTGCTCTCTCAGCCTGAACTTGTACGTGGGCTTTTTTCTTAATATTTTGCTTTATAGTCACACAAATATTTTGCTTCTTCCTGCGCAGAAAGTAGGAGAGGAAGGACCAATGACAAAAGTATCTTTCTTGCAATGAGACTTTGCCTTTTTATTGCTGAAACAACATCCCTAGGAACTCTTCTGCCTGCATCTCATTGATTAGGCTATCCGAGTTGCAGGGGAGTCTGGAAGGTTAACTACTTTTAGCTGGGCATATTGTCACCCTAATCAAAATTGAAGTATTTCTGTTAAGAAGGAGAGAATGAATATTGGGTAGGCATCTCACAATACTGACACTGTATGTAGTTTTTAGTATGATAGTTAATAACTGAAAATTGTTACCTATAATAGTTATTAATGTTTCTACCTAAGTCACCTTTATTTCTGCATTGCTAATCAAAAAATCATACTTCTTTTCTAGTCTAATGGCATTCAAGGGGAAGCCACAATCCCTTGATACGAAAATACTAAACAGCTTTCTTGAGGGTACACGTGAGAGTCACTTTTTGGCCTTCAAACTAAATTTGTGATTATTTTGTTACGAAAAGTGCCATCATGAGCATCCTTGCAGATTGTATTTTTATTATACCCTGAATTCTTTCTTATTCATTCTCAGGAGTGGGATTACAGGATTACAGGTTAAATATTTCTATGATTTTTTCCAAAATAATATATAGTGGTACAAAGCCGTCAGAGCTGTATGAATATTCTTTAACCTCAAATACCATTGGGGGCACATGCTTTTCTTTAGGTTTGATAGATCCAGTGTTCTACAGAGGTAAATCAGTGGTACTTCATCATTTTAGTTTGTATGTTTAAATAAGTAGAAAGATAAAATGTCCTTCACTTTTTTATAAAAATACTTGTTCTCTCTTCATAAGCATTACTTAATTACTTACTAATTTTTTTCTTTTGGCATGTATAGAGAATGCGGCATGAGAAAATCCAAAGAGGCACAGAATGATCTGTTTCCAAAGTCCATGGTGGCAGTTCTGGAGCATGTTTACATGTTTTAAACTAAATCTTCTCTGCCATCCAGCCTTAGAAGTTCTGTTTTCCTGAAGCCATTGAAGGATTTACCCTGTTTAATAGAACTCAGACAATTTTGGAGAGAGGAACTTTTTTTTTTTTTTTAATAGAATTTTCTGGGGTTCTTTTATTTTAAAAGCAGTAAGAAATTATAAATACTTTGGAAAATTCTAAAAATACAGGGAAGAAAAAATCACCCATAATTTTACAGCCTATTAATTTGGTTAACACTTAAATGTATGTTACCCCAATTATATACATAACGTTTTTATCCACAAACTTGAGCTCATGTTATATATACCCTATTTTTTCATTTTAACATATTAAGTATTTTTCTTGAAGTAATTTAAACTTTTGTACAATATACCACTCTGTAGATGTAACCTAAGGTATTGTTTTCCCTTGAGTATTTAAACCAATCATCTATGGTTGGATATTGATGATGTTTACATGTTCTTTTCCATTACAAATAACATTACAGTAAATGGCATTTAATAAAAATTTTTGTGCCTATCTATGATTAATGAAGATACATTTCTCTTACAACTGGAACTTTGGATTAAAAAAAAAATTAAACCTTGGGGCACCTGGGTGGCTCAGTGGGTTAAAGCCTCTGCCTTCAGCTCAGGTCATGATCCCAGGGTCCTGGGATTGAGCCCCACATTGGGCTCTCTGCTCAGCAGAGAGCCTGCTTGAGAGAGGAACTTTTTTAAAAAGGAAACAAATATAATTTTTCTGGTAACTACGTTAAAGTAGCAAATAAAATCAGTATAATTTGCTTAATAAGGATGATCACCTTTTGGTGGTTTGCATGGAGATTACTTATTACAGATTTTCTTTTGTTCCTCCCCCATCTTTAAAACTTTTACTTTAAAAATTTTCAAATATACAGTGCAAACCTTTTTAATCATTTTTTATTTTTTTCTCTTACTCTCTTGCAACCTTAAACAGAATATTAAAAAGAGGGCTTTTAAAATACAAGTATTATTTGTCTTGCTTGCTGCAGAGAACATAGCAGGGAGAGAGAATTGCTCTGCTTACTACTCAGCGTTTTACAAAAACCTCATAGGGTGTACTGGTCTCAATATAATGCAGAGGGAAAAGTGGGTAAATCAAGGGACAAGATACGGAAGCTTTTACTTCAGCTCCTGAATTAAATCTTAGTAGAACAGTCATTCAGATGCACCAAGTATAAACATACTTATTTGAGTAAAAGCCAAAATATGTATGGAGTCAGAGTGGATTAATTTACTACCGAAGGAAGATCTGAATAAACTATTATACCACTATATTAATGAATATAATTTAAAGTTCAGTTTAACCATTGGGTTTTTTTTTTTTTTAAGATTTTATTTATTTATTAAAGAGAGAGAGAGAAAACAAGCAGGCAGAGTGGCAGGCAGAGGCAGAGAGAGAAGCAGGCTCCCACTGAGCAAGGAGCCTGTTGCGGGACTTGATCTGAGGACCCTAGGATCACAACCTGAGCGTAGCAGCGGCCCAACCGACTGACCCACCCAGGCATGCCTTAACCATTGTGCTTTAATCTGTCACAGTAATACATCTGCTTTCAGTAACCCATTTAATTAGATTTGTTGGCTCAACTTATTGGTTGCTGCTTTTTCTTTTCTTTGCAGTATATGGGGGCCATTTTTGCTTGTCTTCAAAATGAAATATCAAATATTCATCATGGAATTTTTCTAGTTGCTAACTTAATGTGTTCAGTTTTGAAATAGAAGCGTTTATTGAAAGGCTTGTCATTGAATCCATTTACCCACTTGGCTTAGAATTGGCCTAAATGTTATTTTATCAGTCATTTCTTTCAGTTGAGTGAGCCTTCTCATCACTAAATTTGCAGGTTTATTTTTAAAAGTTTCAAATACTATGTTTTATTCCCTAAATGGTTTCTTTTTTTCCAACACTTGTTTCTTTATTCTTAACTGAACTCATGAATAAGATCTATAATAATGATTTCAGAAAGAAAAGTGTATGTCAATAAGTTGAGTATATGAGGAACAAAATAATATTGTGTTAAAATGGCATATTGTTTACAAGTAAATGTCTATGCTCTGGCCATACTGCTAGAAGTCAACTGGAAATATTTTTACTTGTCATAAATTGTTAGGCAGAATTCCATATTCTTAGCTGATAAACTTTGTTCTGATATTAGGCTGCTTTCTCTCTAAGAGGTCTTATGTAGTGCTCATTGCAGTAATTCATACCACTCAAATGTATATAATTTGTAGAAAGGTCTATGGTCTAGAGTGATAGTGCTGTCCAAAGTATTCATTGTCTTCTGAGTAGTTTGGCATTCATAGAACAAAAAGGGTTTATTCACGTCCTTTATTCAGGTTTTCTAAAGACAAATTCTAAGCAGAAAAACGGTAATAGAATATCGCCTCTTTTATCATATTCAAAGAATGAAAAAATACATAGCCTCAAAGGAGGTATCTTTTAATAAGCAGCATCAGTAATAACCTATTATTACAAACTGCATGGTTGACTTTCTCAACTTTAATATGCCAGTTGAAAAAACTGAAATCTTAGCCAAACTGAAATCTTCAGCCAAACCTGTGTTTTAAATGTGCTTTTGGCTTTTCTTTAAAAGTTATCTTTTGGACAAACAATGATAGATCATTGATTAACTAGTGATCTTTTGAAAAATGTTGGTTTGTTGAATTCTGCATTTCCCTTCGTGTGCTTTTTTTCTTTTCTCCTGTCTCTTCTCATTCTGTAGATTCAGATCCAGGACATACAAGTGAAAATTGGGGGGAGAGACTTATATCTTCTTACAGGACATACTCAGGTAATTAGATTATCAGGGGCACCTGTTTAGACAGTGGTTTCTTTCACATTTACAAGTAATTATTGTACTATAAATAACTTCCTTTCACACCAGTATATAGATCTTTGGTTAAATAAGTGAACTTATATGAGCGGCACTGAATTTTCCAGTTTTTGTTTGAGGTATCTAGTGCATCATATCCAACACATGCTGTGTGTGAACATTATAAGCAGGAGTACTTTGTATCACCACTCAGTAGTTGTATAGCACAACTTGTGGGCCACCATTCATCTAGAAAAGAATATAAAAGTTAGCCCGTTGGCAGTGTAGCAATCCCTATGGGAAGATACCCAAGGTCCTTGATCTCTTTTGCTCTCAACTTTTCATACGATATACGAAGTCTTCATAAGATATACCAAGTGTATTGGTCTTGATAAACAGTGCCATCTTAGGCTTTAATTATGCAGTGTTGTTGTTTTTTTTTTAATTTTTTGAATTTTTGGTTGAACTATCTTTAGTCTATTGACTTCGCTGCCCATGTTGAATTTAACAGTGGATTAAAACAGCAGCTTTCCTGGAGAAATGGCCATTACCATTAACTGTGTTGGAATAGCTTTATTCGTGGCACCAGGTATTATGCTTCATAATTGCTCCAGATAGAAGAATACAGGAGAATATATATAAATACTGTCTAGTATGTGAAACTAATTAATTGTTTTGATTATCCTTTTTTTTAATGGGCTTACATTTTTATCTCTTAACTTTTTTATGATGTAAAATATTATTTAGTCCCTGGGTGTCCAAGTGTCCAGCTTTCAGCATATGACGTTTAGATATAAAAACTTGAAAGAAACCTTCTGCTTAGGTATAGTTTTTATTATTTTATAAATTTGTGGGGTTTGGGTAAAGGTGGTATAAAACTAAATAATTATTTTTAAAATTATCCTGAAAGCTATTAATTGAGCTGATAAGTCTATAGTATTTGATTATCAAAATTTTAAAAAAGCCTACACTTACTGTGGAGTTAAGTATACTTTTCTAACACCAGAACTCCCCAAGGCCTGGGTGTACCTGAAAGAGCTATATGGGATGAAACCATTCATGATTTGAGTATCAGTGCTGGAAATCAAAAGATACACACACCTCTGACTTTTAGAGATATGTGTAGCTGCTTTAGAACTGGGGAGCAAGGATGGCATTTTTTCTCAGAATGGAAATACACACATCCCAGTTGAGTTACAGCTCCATTGCTCCATTCCTTCCACAGTGACTGCTTTGTGGGAAAGTATCACATTCTTTCATTTCTGAGACACTGGATTATGAGCCAGTTCCCCAAGAAAGAAATTGTGTCTCTTCTACCTAATGTACTCTACACTTGAGATGTGACAGTGTTGACCTTTCTGTTTATTTTGACAAGTCCTGAAAAGAAAGCATTAATTTTCACGATTACAAGACAGAGACATCTCTGTATTTCTTAAGTTTCTCTGAACCCTGAAATAAAGAATTTTGGGTTGTTGAAAATCCATTTCTCTGTTTTTCTTTAGTCTTAAGTAAAGCACTTGGATTTTTCTTTAAAAATCTCTTGAATGGCTCAGTGGAATTTCAAGTCTGTAGGAGACTGTGCTAAATGATCACTTGTCAGTATTCCTGCATTTAAATTTTAAAATTCTGACCCATTATTTGGACAAATAAATAAATAAATCTATATTTGAGAAACACCAAACTTTGTCAAATATATGTGATCATTTTTTATTTATGACAGGTCAGAAAACAACTTCTTCACAGAATACATCCTAGAGAGAGTTTCATTGAATCTTAAAACTTGAAAAACATACTTTGGGACATATTAATCTAACAAAATTTTGAAGAATGGTACATAGTTATCTCTAGCGTAGCTACCAGCATCTGTTTTCTTACCTTCTTTTCCTGTCTCATGTAAAACATGAACTCAGACAAATGACTAAGAAAACTCAATTAAAGAAAGAGTTCAGATTGGATGCTAGTATCTAATTTGAAATTTTTGCTTGACTATTTGGAACATGTACAATTATATTCGTTTCCAAAATGTAATCATTATGTCTTTGATCATTTGACAGCTAGAATGCTAAAATGAATTTATAAGTATCTCACTTTTTCCTTTCAACTGACTGCATATCACTTCAGAGCATATTCTTTTTAAAAATTGCATGAAAATGCCATTAGAAAAGTGGAAAGTCCATTACTTTGCAAATACAATAATCTCCCCCAAATTTTAGAAAATATTTTAAGGATAGATTCTATGTACATTTTCTTCATTTTGTTTCCTCCAGTTACTAAGTTTTACTTCTTTTTAAAAAATTCTACTTCTTATAAAATTTTTACGTTTAAATATTTTAATTTTAGCTAAGTACATTCCTTATATTTAAGGATTTGTTATTTAGATGGAAAATCATTAAAACCATTAAATATGAGAGAACCAAAGCATACAGAACATTATTAGAAGAAAGTAAATGTTTCAGGAAAAACAATCAGCTTCTTTGAAATACCTGTTAGGGACTTTTAATGAACAAATTTAGTAAGTTAGGTGAAACACTGTGCTGAAACTGGATTTATACTAAATCAGGCCATTAATGATAATGAAATGAGAAATTTGAAAAATAAAAATATAATAGAACTATTAAAGGCTGACTTAAGTAAATCAGGTTTTTTGTTTTTGTTATGTAAAATATCAATAACTAGACATTTTGGAGCTATTGAAGTTTGACTATGATTTGTGGGCAACAGAATATTCTGATCTCTTAATTTTTCTAGACCATTAGAATACCAGCCATTGTATTCAAATTAACGATAAGTGTTGCACTGCAAGAATTACTACTTTAAGTTCTTACGCCCTAAATAATAATAATATTTAAACAATATCAAATTCTTACTGCTTTCTTGAAACTTGCTAGATTAATAAATGCTTATGATCTCTTGGAGTAGTCTATTTGCTGGCCACATCGGCCTTAAAAAAATGCAATATTGACTACTGAACCTTCCCCCTTTTCCATTTCTGCTATGTTTTATACTTATTTTAAAAATTTACTTATTTATCTCTGTAGCCCATCTTTGCAGGGACCTTCAAACCCGGATCAGTAAATATCAGTTATTTATATAGGATTTCCCAAGAAATAGATACCTAGACAGTTAACCAGCAGACCCTCTACATTAACTCTCACCTGCATTGTCTCCCAGAGAAGTCTTACAAGAGATACTTGTATCTCTTTGACTTATAGAATCCAGTTTATCTGAAATTCCTGGGACTTGATGCTGACTGTATTGGCAAAAGATTTCCCAAATAACTCAGCCTTTTTTTTTGATGGGTCAAATCTTTTTGAAAAAAGTCCTTAGACATTTTGGATCTTTGCAGAATCTCTGTTAAACACCCCCACATACCTACATACACACAGAAATCTTTAATATGCTCAGTTTTAGCTTTGATTAATATCATTCCATGTTCAGCTATCCTGTGTCTGGAATAAAGTGATCCTTTGCTTTTTTACAATAATTACTTTGTGTGATGAGTATTGTCTTAAATACTTACCTTGTTAGAAGACTGTACAAATCGATAGTGGAATTAGGGAAGTAATTTGAAGGAACATCGCTATAAGGGCTTATCAATAATTAAGAATAAAATTATAATGAATGAAGTTTCAAAAATGAAATACTAAGGAATGTTTGAAATATTATTGAGAAAGTTAAATTTTAAAAGAACAAATCATTAAAATACAGATTTGACAAGGAATGAATTTCCATATGCTCTTAATTTTCAGAAAATAGTAGAATTAATGTATTATTTTCAAGACATTCAGAAAGAAATTGTTTATATGATAAAAGTCTAGTGCTCTTTTGTCAACATACTGCTAGTCTATATTGCACATGTTTCTCATATACATTTATAGCATCTGTTTTTTTTTAAATTTTCTTATGTTTTGCTTTTCAGAGCTTATGTTTATTTCAAATTCTTACATATTTACTAATAATTCCAGAGAAAGAAGGTCCAGAAAAGAAGAAAACAAAAAAGGAAGCTGGAAATAAGAAGTCCACACCAGTTAGCATTCTTTTTGGTTATCCACTCTCTGAGCGGAAGCAGATGGCACTTCTTATGCAGATGACAGCAAGAGACAACAGTCCAGGTGACACCATCTTTGAGTACATGTGTATTCTTAGTTTTACTCAGACTTTCTGTCCTTATCTTAACAGTTAACTACTTTAAACTTTTAATTTTAAAATCTTTTTCTTGGATTTAATAAAAATTTCTTATAACATGTTTGTAATTTTACATTTATTTGCGTGATAATTGTCTGTCGTGTCCAAATAAGGATCTATACAAAAGCAGGGATCATTGCATTTAGAGGACATTCAGTAAATACTTTTCAACTAAAATGGGTCATTTAGAAATGGTTAGTCAACTTGAGAAATCCATTGTAGCACTGTGTGCTTTCACCGTACTAAAGAATCTTAACCAGTTTCTGTAAAGTTGCTTCTAGGTTTATAGTTTACTTTTAAGTTTGGTAGCACCCTCCTGATAAACGGATCTTATCACATGAGTACTATTATGCAGTAGTGTAATCCATGTATTTTTGTTTGAGATCTAAATTATTTTAGAAGGAAAATGTCAGGGCGCCAGGTGGCTCAGTTGTTAAGTGTCTGCCTTCATCTCAGGTTATGATCCCGGGGTGCTGGGATCAGGCCCCGCAACGGGCTCCCTGGTGGGCAGGAGGCTTGCTTCTCCCTCTCCCACTCTCCTTGCTTGTGTTCCCTCTGTCTCTCTCTGTGTCAAACAGATAAAATCTTAAAAAAAAAAAAAAAATGTCTGCAGCATACTGTGTAAATTTATCTTGTATTGCGTTGCAAACTTCCAGTTAAGGTGGTATATACTACATGTATGTGTGTGGGGGGGGGGTTATTCCAATACTGTGTTCTCCAAAAATAATTAGATGGGTTACAGCAGAACCAAAACAATAAGGGAGCAAACCACCCAACCTGCTAATTAATTAAAAGGAGCTATAAAAAGGTAGATGAAATCCAGGTCGCTGGGCTGAAATGGTAATTACTATTGAGCAGTGAATGCATTCTGGCATCAATACAAAAAAATTTTAAGTTGTGCAGTTCTTATTGACTGATAAAGTAAATCAGTTTTGTCTAGAGAAAAAAATTATTTTGGCTCTGAATTCAGGAAATCTTTATATAAGATTTTGAGTAATGTAACAAGACCCTGTTGAAATGCATTGAAAAGGACAGTTTCTCTAGTGAAGTTTTCTCATATTGGCTCTTTAAAAAAAAAAAACTATGATAACATGGTAAAATTCTTAGTTTCTGTGTATTATAGTTTCCATCGAATCGTGGTATGTCTGATATCTTTTACTGATAAACAAGTTTTAGGGCTTCCCACTTTTTTAAGTAAAAGTATGTTGTTTGGGGTTATTCTCCTACCTTTCCACCCCCAATTTCTGAAAGACTATAGCCAAATTAAAGATAGTATACATTGTTAAAACTTTAAATGTTTCTATAAAATGTTGGCTTCGTGTCAGATTTAATAGTTAGAAGACTTACATTTTTTAAAATTTTCTGAGAGAGCAAGCATGTATGAGCCAGGGTTGGGGGGTAAGGAGCAGGGCAGACAGGGAGAGAGAGTCTTAAGCAGGCTCCATGCCCAGTGATGGGCTCAGTCTCATTACCCTGAGATCATTACCTGAGCCAAAATCAGGAGTCGGACACTTAACCAGGTGAGCCACTCAGGTACCCGAGAAGACTTTTATTTTTTATTTATGTATTTTTTAAATCTTTTTTTTTTTTTTAAGATTTTATTTATTTATTTGTCAGAGCAGAAGCGTGGAGAGCTTCAGGCAGAACAGGCAGAGGAAGAAGCAGGCTCCCTGATGAGCAAGGAGCCCGATGATGTGGGATTCAATGTGGGACTCGATCGCAGGACCCCAGGATCATAATCTGAGCCAAAGGCAGATGCTTAACCAACTGAGCCACCCAGGCAGTACAGATTTTTACTTTTAAAAACTGATTTTCTTAATACCAGGATAAATTAAAAGGCAAATTTCTAGAAATTTTCTAGGCATGAACATGCAAATGCATACCTTTTGTTGTAGTTTGTATTTTTTTGTTTTGTGATTTTGTTGTTGTTGTTGTTGTTTTAAGTAAACTTAACCCCCAACATGGGGCTTGAACTCACAACTTGAGCCACCGATTGAGCCAGCCAGGCGCCCTGTGCTGTTTGTGTTTTAAAATATAAATAAGATCACACTATAATGCAGTTGATTCTTTTCATTTAAGGACTTTTAGCCAACCGTATTATATGTAGAACTAGAGTGGAAAGCTTTTGAAATACAGAGCTGTTTGCCAAAATATAAACATTCTTGCAGTTTTTAGGGTTCATTATTTTATCCATTACATAATTTTTCATGTTTATGTTATGTTTACCCTGATTGCCATTATGGATGATACCGTTATTTTATGTATGTGAATATTACTTTGAAATGGCTAATAGAATTTTATATGAATTAAAATTCTTGCAAGTTGTATGAAATAACAAGTACATTTCATTTTTAAGAAGTTGAACAGCTAATTTTCTTAATAAATAATTTGACTATAAAGATCATAGTAAAATTCATAGGGCACCTGGGTGGCTCAGTTGGTTAAGTGTCTGACTTTAGCTGAGGTCAAGATCTTGAGGTGCTAGGATCAAGCCCCGTGTCAGGCTCCACACTCAGCAGGGAGCCTGCTTCTGCCTCTGCCCCTCCCACTGTTCATGTTCTCTCAAATAAATAAATAACATCTTTTAAAAAAATTATAATAAAATTCATTTATTATTCATTTCATATGTGCCAAGAAGTCTTCTAAACAGTTGACAAATGGTAATGAATAAGGTAGACAATTATCCTTGCTCTTATGGAGTAGTACAGAGAGGAAACTGTTACTGATGCAGTATACTTTAAAATCCAAAATGTAAATTTTAAACTTTTTTCTTATTGAGGAAAGAATGATAGTACTTTAGTGCTCTAATAATGTCTGTTTGCAAGAAAATCATATATGCTGGAAATTTATTTTCCATAGAGTTTTTTTCTCTTAGAATAGTTGTTTCTTTTAAATTGTTGTAAATTTTCAGAATTAATTATTAACATGATACATATGTCTGGAATCCTTAACTGATTAAAAAACCTATTTTGTGTTTTGTTTTATTTTTTTTTCCCAGTAGTTCTGAAATTGGGACAAGAGGGAAAACTTTGGGCATCATCTTGTTTAATATTTTGTTTTTGGTATGAACACTAGAACAGAAAATCAAAGGAAGAGAATCAAACCAAAGAAAATTTTTTTCTCTTTTATCAGCCCCCTTTTTAAAGGCCTTCCCAGACTGTCCTTATTTCTTACACATCTTAAGCTTCATTTTTATGCTAAAATCATCCATGACCTCAATTTGCACTTAATATCAGAATGGAATTCTAATACTTTGTGTTAGAAATGTGAACTCTGTCCTTCAGTGTCATTTCATCTGGTGTTGGAATAATAGAATAACATGCCATGAAAAATACATTGTTGTTTTTTTCCTAGCTTATCAAGTTGTTCATTGAACAAACATTTTTAGGGCACATACTTGATACTTTATCACTTCAAGCCAATTTTATGAATTGACAGAATAAAGCGTTTTTTCTAAATTTACTCATGCAATATTTGATGACCGTAAAGGAAGACTACTCCCTGTATTTGGATAAATTATTAATATATCATCTAAACCACGTTTTGGAGTGTTAGAGTGAGAAGATATTCCCCCATTCCAGGAAATTGCACATTACAAAACTCTCAATGAACATGCAAAATATTTAGCCTTAGAACTTTCATTAGTTTCCTTTTTTCTTACAGATTCCACACCAAATCATCCATCACAAACAACACCAGCCCAGAAGAAAACTCCTAGTTCCTCATCTCGACAAAAAGATAAAGTTAATAAAAGAAATGAACGTGGTGAAACTCCTTTACACATGGCAGCTATTCGAGGAGATGTGAAACAAGTCAAAGAATTAATAAGTTTAGGGGCAAATGTGAACGTGAAAGATTTTGCAGGTAAGATTAGTAATTAAGGACTAATGCTCAGGAACTAAAATTTATCAGTTAGGCAGAGTCTTGTTATAATCTGTATTCCGATATTCTTGCTGAAACAAGTTTTCTAAAAGTGTACTTCATTGCAAAATTCTTTTGGACTATGTACTTAAAACCCTGATCCTCTGCTGCAATTCCAAATCAAGAACTATTCAGATTTTTAAATATTAAACTTCTATTTTAGTTGACATACTGCCATAAAATTCTTTATCCAGTTTCGGTTCTATTCTAGATGAATTAGAGTTATATGATGTTTTCAAAGTGTCAATTCATTCATAAGTCTTAAAAAAGAACATTTATTCACTTGAGAATGAGGACTTGAAGAGAGCATAGTGGTGTTTCATTTTAATTACTCAAATACCATACCAGTACATTCTTACTGTGAAGAATTCAAACAGTAAAAGCATTCAGGGAGCAATATAGAGATTCCCTTTAGTTTCACATACTACAGTACAGTTTCTTTTTTTGCCACAGAACTATTGTTAACAATTCGGAGGCTATCCTTTCTATGCATTTTTATTATGTATACATAAAATGAACATTTATTTGTATATAGACTTTTAAAAAAAAATCAAATCATTCCATCTATATTATCAGTCTGTAGTTCTACAGCCTGCCTTTTTTACTTAATCTCTTACAGATATTTCTCTCAGTACGTATAGGTAGTTCTGTTTTATTCATTTCAACAGCTGCATACTATTCCATAATATAGATTCCATGGACAATACTTTAGTGAACCCTCCTGTAGAAATAAGTGTATAGGGGCACCTGGTGGCTTAGATGGTTAAGTACTTGCCTTTGGCTAAGGTCATGATCTCCAGGTCCAGGGATCAAGCCCCATGTCATTGGGCTCCTGGCTCAGTGGGGAGGCTGCTTGCTTCTCCCTTCGCTTCTCCCCCCTCCCCCATTCATGTTTTCTGTCTCTCTCTCAAATGAATAAATAAAATATTTTTTAAAAAGAAAGGAAGAAGTGTATAGTTATAGGAGGATTTCAGAATGGAAACTGTTAAGGGGATGCATATTTAAAATTTTTGTAAATACAGTAAGGTGGTACTCCCCCAAAAATCTTTTTTTTTATCAATTTACACTATCATCAGGAGTATACAAAAGAACCCTTTCCATCACATCTTCACTAAAACTGGATATTATCAATTTATTTATTAACAGTCTGACAAATGAAAAAAGACTATTTGTATTTTCTTAATCTATAGTGACTATGAATTTTTTTCTAGTGCATACTATTAGTTTATGTGTATGTTGTGACTTGACAGGTGGAGTCTTCTGCCCATTTGTCTTATGGCAGTATTATTAATATGTAAGAGCCCTTTGTTTAGTGTAGGTTTTAATTCTCTATCAAATACGTAAAGGTTTTCACTGTCCGTGGCTATGTTTGAATTTTCACTTCAATGTTGTTTATTGTACTGAAGTTTTAATTTTTTATGTAATATCAGTTAAGTCCTTCTCTGTTCCTTTATTATAAAATTATACCCCCTATTTCCTCATTTCCGAACTTTGTTTTTGTTTTGCTTTTACATAGAGCCCTATTAGAATACACCTGGAATTTATTTCTGTATTTGATGTGAGTGGACAGAAGTGCAGTGAACAAGGTCTACTTTAAAGAATGAAACTTAAAATGCATAGCATCCATTCAAGAAGAAAACTTGGTATTATATATCGGAAACCAAAAAGTACTTTGATCTAACAATTCCACTTCTAAAGACTTACCTTAAATATTTAGTCATGGCTATGCATGAATGTTTAGTTGTAAGAATATTTGTTGCAGCATTGTTTTTAATATTTTAAAAATTAGAAATAATCTGGAGTACCTAGGTGGCTCAGTTAGTTAAGCATCTGCCTATGGGTCAGGTCATAATCCCACGATCCTGGGATCAATCCCCATATCAGGCTCCCTACTTTGCGGGGAACCTGCTTCTCCCACCCCACTAACGCCCTGCCATTCCCCCCTGCTTGTGCATGCTCTGTCTCTCAAATACATAAATAAAATCTTTAAAAAAAAAATAAATAATCTAAATGCCCAGTAAATAGGATCTTGCTTAAATAAATTATGGTCTATCAATCAGTGTTATACTGTGTTGTAGAAAAGTATAATGACCTGGGAGATTATTTTCACTGCAGTGAAAGTGTTAAACAGCTTTCCCAGTTTCATTTTGAAATTACAAATCTATGGGCACCTGGGTGGCTCTGTTAGTTGACTGTCCAGCTTCTGATCTCTGCTCAGGTCTTGATCCTCAGGATCATGACTTCAAGCCCTGTGTTGAGCTCCACACCAGGCATGGAGCCTACCTTTCAAAAAATCATTTATTTATTATTTATATATATTTATATATAAATTTATTTATTTTATATATATTTATTATATATAAATATATATTTGTATATACATAAATATATATTTGTATATATGAGGGAATTTTATATCTAATTTTTTCATTTTATATTTATTTTATATAATATTTATTACATATTTTATATATATATACATATATTTATATATAAATATATATGAGGGAGAGAAGTTAGGAGTTTTATTTTATATATATATATATATATATATAAAATATATATACGAGGGCGAGAAGTTAGGAGTTAGACTAGAGTCTTGAAATTATTGTAGCTGGGTGATGGAATTATGGGTGATGCTTCTTACTGCTTTGTATTTTTTGTTTTCTAGTTTTTCTTTCATGAACATGTAACTTCTTTTAAATTGTCACAGTTACTGCAATGGTAAATTTATTTTAAAGTAGGTATTAAGTCTGGAAAAGATGAGAACCCTTAAACATAGGGGCTTTTGTTTGCTGAAATCCCCTAACAAGCTTATTAATATTTTTATTTCCTTCTTTTTCCATAGTTCAGATGATTGTTATAAATTACAGCAAGTTTGTGATGGGATAAACTTAAATATTTACTATTTTGGTAAAATAATTTAGTCCCAGTGGAAATATTAACATAAATGAACATTCTGTAGAATTGGCGGTGTTCCAATAGCTTGTTCATCATTCGTTTTTCCTTCTGTACTGTGTGCGTTGGAATCAATATATCTCACATAACTATGTGTATAAAACACATATTTTGAATTAGTACAGATTAACCATATGTTAAATTAATATTCTAACTTTAGGTTGGACACCATTGCATGAAGCTTGCAACGTTGGATATTATGATGTTGCTAAGATACTTATAGCAGCTGGAGCAGATGTTAACACACAAGGATTAGATGATGACACTCCACTCCATGATTCTGCTAGCAGTGGGCACAGAGATGTAAGTATGATAGAAAAATCAGTACACATTTGCAAAATAGTAATTCAACCCAGAGTCATTTAGTTCACTTTTTAGTCATACCATTTCATTTCCTATTTCACTGAATGCTGGTCAGCTCATCTATGTTTTATTTTCCCTTTTTTCTGCCTTCTAATTGCTAATTCCTATCATAGTCAGATATAGCATTATCTTTTCATAAAATCTGTATAACTTGACAGTTAATTAAACAGGTTGGCAAAATTTTTATTGCAGGGCCTTCTACTGTCAGATAACTAGATATAAAAAGCAGAATTTACTTAAAAACTTCACTGAGTCCCCCTGCCTGTATATATTTTTTAGGCTTATAAATATTTAATGGTCTTTTGCTATGCAACCTTCATTCCTGAATTTTAGCAGACATTATTTATTTAGTATATTCAGATGACTTATGTGTATAGTGCTAAAACGTAGACATGATTATATATTTAAGCATATATATGTATATTATGTATGTAAACATATATCTAATTATATATGCTTACAATTTAATGGCATCATTGAACACCATGTTTAATTTGTTTTGATGTAGTTTTATGAATCATGGTAGGTTTTAAATCCATTTGCATTTTCAGTCTTTGACATCTTGTTATCAAAGCTAAACCCATCTTTGTTATAATGAAGCTCATCTTTTAAGTGTGTTTAATGCTTAATTGCATTGCAGTAATCTGCTTGCAATGAGAACAAATCTAACCTGGAGCACTATTAGCAGTGGTTCTAAAGCAGGATTTCGTGTTTCAGATAAGTAGGTTTTCTCTTTACGTAATTTTTACTTTTGTCAAAGAATATTTGGACATAGTTTAGAAAGTTGAAGAGTACTGTTCAGCTTATAAAGATAACCATAGGTCCCTCCTGTTCTTCCCCATTTCCCAGTATCTTTCACCAAAAGCTACTATTGTAGGTGTTTCTTCTAGTGGTTAATTAACTCTGTATTTCTAACAAGATGAAGCTGTCTTATTTTTTACTTTTTAGTTATTATTTATTGATCTCCTGTAAAGGATTTTATTGTTGACCAGAGACTCAATAGACTCTATACTGTCTAGTCTACACTGTACTATCTATAATTGTGTTTTATTTTTTGGATTTTTTATTACCTGGGTTAACACATTGCCTTGTTCTTTTTTTTTGTTATTTAGTTTTCCATGCATCTATTTTTGTTCTTCTTTACTCTCTCTGACATAACTCTAAAATGCTTCTAAATAAGGTAAAGCACATTGATCAACTTAACTGTTTTTTTTTTTACTGGGATCATATGGTCGTTTATTTTTTTAGTTCTTGAGGAAACCCCACACCATATCTCATAGTGTCTGCACCAATTTACATTCCCACCAACAGTGCAGCAGGTTTTCCTTTCTCCACATCCTCACCAGCATGTTATTTCTTGTCTTTTTGATACTAGTCATTCTGACAGGTGTGAGAGGACACTTCATTATAGTTTTGGTAACTTAACTGTTTTTGAGAACTACCTGTAGGATTTCTCTTATCACTGTATATAAGATATCTTGTATCCTGATCTAATTGGAACTAGTTGCTTTCTAGATCTGTAGCATAGATGCTATCCTGAACTACTGCTTTACTGTTAATCCCACCTGGGATTCTCAGTCTCTCCATGAAATTTCCACTTCTAGGTGTCCATCTTAACTCTCCAAAGATAGAAATTAAATGGTTTGCTCCACTTCCTGCATAGTCACAGATTTCCCCCAAACCCTTCACGTTGTTGCTCTGATTTGATGTATTTCTCACATTAAAGATCTTCTGGGGGCACCTGGGTGGCTCAGTGGGTTAAAGCCTCTACCTTCGGCTCAGGTCATGATCCCAGAGTCCTGGGATCAAGCCCCGCATCGGGCTCCCTGATCGGAAGGGAGCCTGCTTCCTCCTCTCTCTCTGCCTACTTGTGTCTGTCAAATAAATAAATAAAATCTTAAAAAAAAAAAAAAAAAAGATCTTCTGTTAACTTCTCTTCACTCATATTTGAATGAAGCTCTAAAATGCCTGCTTGACAAGACATGTAATGTACAGAGAGCTTATTGGCTGGTGGGCTTCTCTGTAGTCTGTCTGGTGGACAAGAAGGCTGTTTTGTCAGAAGTCTCCTAAATGTCTGTATTTGTAGGTCCTTCTCTTGAGACAGGTAGTTTCTCCAGAAAGCGTATTCTGCCTTCCTGTCTGGATGACATAAGAATGTTTTCTAGCATTTCAGAAGCCAAACATAGGAGGGGTTTTTGTTCAGCTGTAGTGAGGGGAGACTGTAAACTTACTCTGTCTTAGAGAAACTTTTATTCAGTCTTCCTGACTTACAGTAAAATACCATTAAACTGTTCTCCACCGTGCTATCTTAATCCAGAAACTTACTCTTATTTTGAGAAAAACCTCTTCTTCAGGGTTGGAGAAAGTGCTTTTTCCTGGTTGTGAGAAGAGAAGAGAAGCAGTCATTACAATTAGTACTTCCCTGGGGCCTGTTAAAGGCCTGAAAGTTTGAACAGTTACATGACTGCCATATGCCAGGACTGTCAGTACTCCCATCTCCTGGCAGCCAGTGTGCAATCCAGTTCAGAAATCCTGTTTTAGAGTTTTTAGAGTCTGCACCTAGGACCACTCCCACATATACCATAGGTTGGGTGCCCTGGGAACCTGAAACAGAAATTTGCACGTGATTACAGAGGATGGGAGAAAAGAGGGATGTGATCTCAGGAACAATACCTGGAAGGATGTGACAGGAACAGCATAGAACAAAGGGAGAAGCTGAGCTGCAATGCAGGTGTGCCTAAGCTTTAGCCAGTTTCACAGGGAGTCCTTGCTACTAGGATGCACTTCTGAGATGCTCTGATTTGAGGTAAGGGTTAGGTCTGTGTGCCCCCACATGGGGGGATGCAAGCTGCTGATGGCAAGGAGACACATCCTTTTAGTGCTGCCACTCCATTTGGCCATGGCAGTTCCTGGTGAAGAACTTAGCAGTTGTTAGTGAACAATACTCCGAGCATCTGCAGGTAGGAGTATTTCAGTCTAGAAGAGGGTATCTGAGCAGTGCACAACATCCACTATAAACTTCAGATGGCAGCTTCTGCCGGGCACTGTTACATTGCCTGGCCCTGTTGATCCATATACAGCTGTCCCTCTACTCTAACCCAACAGTACAGGCACAACCCAGAGAAACACACACCATTTCCTACCATTAGTGAGCATGCAGATCTGTTTCCCTGACTGCCCTCCTTCCTTGGTTATCAGAGCAAATCCAATCAGCCATTCCTTCTCGGGTTTCTCTAGGCAAGAGTCAAACACTGTTCTATGTGAACCCAAACTCCTGACACTCAGGTAAAACTTTATTTTCATGGTGACCTAATCCCAAGTGAACTGCATCCAGTATAAGGTCAAGAAATTCCCTTTAAAAAAATGTCCTCATACATTGTTTTCCTATTGACTAGATCAGGGATAGTGATAAAAGAAGAGGAGAGGATTTGGTATCTTTCAGCAAGTCTGGCATTATATGCAGCATTTCTTTTTTTAGCTGGATGAATACTTAGTCTTCACTACCATCATATTTAATATCTTATTGTATTCTGAATTCCATGGAGTCAGCAAATTACTCTGCTTGAAGCTGTGCCATAAATAACATTTTCTTTGAGGAATATTTGAACAGTCTACATGTAAGTGGCACCATTTCATTACAAATGAAGATATAATCGCTTATTGATCTGAAAAACATTTGGAACTGTTGAAATTTTTCATATATTTTTTTAAGATTTTATTTATTTATTTGACAGAGATCACGAGTAGGCAGAGAGGCAGGCAGAGAGAGAGGAGGAGGCAGGCTCCCTGCTGAGCAGAGAGCCCGATGCAGGGCTCAATCCCAGGACCCAGGATCATGACCTTAGCCGAAGGCAGAGCCCTTAACCCACTGAGCCACCCAGGCGCCCCTGAAATTTTTCATATTAAGGAAGACTTGGTAATGGAGTGTTCACATAAATTATTTAGCTGAGGTTCTTGTAACTTTGCATTTTCAAGTAGTTGCATTTGTTTGTCTTATTTGACTCAATAGGCTTCAGTGAATATTTCCTGAAGTCAAATAATAGGAAAAACCAACTGGGTAACAAAAATGAAAATTAGATTTTATAGTAAGAAAAATCCTCAGTATTCACGTGATAAAATGACTGGGCTAAATATGAGTAACTTGCCCTCTGTGATTATTTTGTGTTATTTGTGAACTCTACATTACATTAACTTCTCATGGCGGTATTTGTGTTTTTACTGTGTGTTCTAAATGTTTTATATGTACCGATTCTTTTAATCATCACAATAAGCAAATAAGCTTCTGGTGTGTCTTGTTAATAAGACTGTGTGGCCTATTACATTTCAATACCCTCAGCCTCTCTGTGAGCGTGGAGGAGCATTGGCGTAAGAACTCCCTCTCTTCCAAGACACTCCCATATTTATCAAATTAATATGACTCCAAATTAAGGGAACAAAAAGGACAAATCTCAATGGCTTTTTTTTTTTTTTAAGATTTATTTATTTATTTATGTGTGAGAGAAAGCACAAGTGGGAAGGAAGAGAGAATCTCAAGTAGACTCAGCACTGAACGCAAAGCCCAGTGCGGGGCTGGATCTCAGGACCATGGGATCACTACCTGAGCCAAAAGCAACAGTCAGAAGCTTAACCAACTGTGCCACTCATGTGCCCCTTAATCTCAATGTCTTTTTAAGACAAAGAATGAGATGATGATTCAGTAATCTGGGAGAGTTATTATTTAATACAGTCTCCACTTTCTAGGGAGAAAGATAGAACATGCTGCTTTGTAATGTCCTAGTTTGGATTTTGATATCATCTCATACTTTCTGCTGGAAAATAATTTTTTTCTCTCTCTTTAGCAGCAAACATCCCTGTCTTATTTTCTTTTTTAACAGGCAGTAAAAATTTCAGTGTCAAGCGGCCTGTCTGAATAGCCAAATTTTACTCTGGTTAAGAAAAAAATGGAATTTGAAGTGAAAGTAGAAATGAATTCAATTGTGGCCTGGCCAGTTTACCAGCTATGTGATTTTGAAAAGTTACTTTTCTCCTCTGAGTCTCCATTTCCTCATTTTAAAATTATGTAATAAATAATACCTATCTAAAGTGGATATTTTGAAGGAAAAAAGACACTGTGCTTGTAAACAACACCTTGAAATCTAAAATGGTATAGAAATATCAGAGGTAAAAGATTGTTGTATTATACTACTGTTTTGCAAATATACCCAAATATTTTAGATACTAAAATTTGGAAACTGAAAATGCTGTTTTTCTTTTTTACTTTTTTCTCTAAGATACTTTTTATGATTCTCAAAGTTCTAATTTTGAAGAAAAATGCAGCCTGTAAATGTTATTTTTCCTAAACTGGTTTTTGCTTACCATTGGACCAGTCTCTTCTCCCTTGGCAATTTGTATATGCCTATATGATAGCACTTACTACAACTTTTTTTTTTTTTTTTTAACTGATATACTTGTATGTGTTGTGCACTGCACTGTGAGTACCATACATACAGGCTTTTTGTATTGATTTGTGTTAGTGACCTCTGGAACTTTTTAATCACTTAAGACTTAATAAACACATAATAATGAATCTCCTTGGGTGCACGTGTAGGTGGATGGATGGATGAATACCTAAGGATCAAAGATAAGCAGGATACCAAGGACTTAATTTTTAAGGCCTGACAATATATAGGGTACATTTCCTTTCCCACTGCATTTATCAGAAAATGACTTATTTTCTGACTATGATTTTTTTTTTTAAGAGAGAGAGAGAACACTCATGTGTGAGCAGGGGGAGGGGCAAAGAGGGAGAGGATCTCAGGCAGACTCCATCCTGAGCATGGAGCCTGATGCAGGACTTGATCTCAAGACCCTGTGGTTATGACCTGAGCCAAAATCAAGAGTAGGACATTTAACCATCAGAACCACCCAGGCATGCCAGCTGTGATATTTTAAATATTGTACTTTTTGCTCTTTTTGTTGAGCAAAAAGAGCTCGGTTATTGATATTGATAGTTTATCAAAGATGAATTTTTTCTCTTTGAAGTAATCAGCATTTCCTAATTTCTGAATATAATGTTAAAGAGTTATGCCTTGTTGGACATGTTTCTATGAATACAAGTTTCTAAATGTGCACAGAGCTGCAAATATTTTCAGAGGCTGACCTTTGAGCTCCTATACTTACAGAGACTCAAAACACTATTTCCAGTCTCTTTTCAGAGGGAGACTGGCATACTGTTTTCAAGAGACCTTTGCTTTTCCTCCTACCAACATGCCTAGGATAGTAGGAGTCACAATTCAGAGCTATTGAGAGCTGTTTTCTCCTTGTTCTTTTAGTTATGCCTAAGGAGGAGGAGGGAAATGAGAGCCAACAAACTGTAATGTATATGTATCTGTACCATTATGAATTTCTAAGAATTGGATTTCTCTCACTCAGTAATACTTTTGACAGCTTCATCCATCCATAAAGCATTTCTAAAGTGGGAGAGGCAGAAAGATAGCTGTTTTGTGTCCTTTTCTAAATTATTTAGAGTAAGAGGACTAACATAGCTTACTAATCTTTAGTGTACCATTTGCAAGTGTATATAGTACTTAATGATATATATTTTCGTAATCCTTTCTTCCTAGTTCTGTTTTAGATACGTGTCTCTGAGTTCATCGTTTTTACCTATTTCAAATTTGTTGTCTCTTGTGTGTTAAGCAACTTTGAGTTACTTTATGAATCATTTTTAGAAAAATAATTATTTGCATATAGGGATAATCTGTAAAGGATTGTCTAGGTTGGGGTTTTTGTAACATGTTTGAATTAACCAGCTGTCCCTGACTCATCACAGACATGTAATAAATATTTGCTGATTATTTCCTGATGGGTATTGAAAGTTTTCAGTAATATCAAATCCTGCATTCTATTTTCATATCCTAGGGCTTTAACCTAAGGAAATAAGCCTAAAAATGTAAAATTTTCCACTTACAAAGATATATGCTACAGCCTTATTTATAATAATGAAAAGTTGGGGCACCTGGGTGGCTCAGTTGGTTAAGCAACTGCTTTTGGCTCAGGTCATGATCCTGGAGTCCCAGGATCGAGTCCCACATCGGGCTCCCTGCTCAGCAGGGAGTCTTCTTCTCCCACTGACCTCTCTCCTCTCATGCTCTCTCTCTCTCTCCTATTTTCTCTCTCTCTCTCTCAAATAAATAAAATCTTAAAAAAAAAAAAACTTAAAGTTTTTATTTCAGTTACCTTCTTAGACTCCTAAAATGACAGTAAGAGGAGATGCTAAGTGACAGATGCAAAGGACAAAACAGAAGAAACAAGAAAACCAGTATTTTGGGTGATGGAAACTAGAAGAATGAGTGGTTACTGATCTAGAACAGGGTTTGGCAAAATTTTTCTGTAAAGGGCCAGATAGTAAATATTTTAGATTTTGCTGGCCACCTGTAGCCTCCAGCATCCCTTCCTTTCTCCTTCCTCTTTTCTTCCCTTCTCTTCCTCTGAACTAATTCTCCTTTATGAATCCTTTTCAAAGTAGTAGAGAGAGAGGAAGAGAAAGAGAATCTTAAGCAAGCTCCATGCTTTGCATGGAGCCCAACTCGGGACTTGATCTCACAACCTGAGATCATGACGTGAGCCAGAAACAAGAGTCGGAAGCTTAACTGAGCCACCCAGGTGCCCCTAAGGTATTTTATTTTATTTTACTTTTTTAATTTTTTTTATAAACAACCCCTAAGTATTTTAAAAGAATATAAAAACTGTTCTTCATCGGCAGGCCAGATTTGGTCTATGGACCAAATTTTGCCAACTCCTGGTTTAGAAAATCAGAGAAAATTGAAACCAAAGCCATTCCAGCACAGAGTCCTAGAAAGACTAAAGCTCAGGAATTCGTGGTACCTAGAAGTGTACCACCTTCTATTGGTACTTCCGGAAATGCCTGTTAAGATAGAACTGAAAACAAGAGAAATGAATATGTCTTTTTGACCCTTAAATCCCCTTCCTAACCTTACATAGCCAGATGACTGCACCTCTCTGACCCTGGCAGGTGAATGGAGGTTGATTTCCTGGCAAGTATGAACCACATATTCTGGACTGACATACCACAAGAATAGATGAGAGTAAGGATTAAGCGTAAGTTAATTAAGTGAAACATACTGAATGTTAAGACCCCAGGCTCCTTTTAGCAACCAGAATG
Organism: Lontra canadensis; assembly: GCF_010015895.1. Lineage (NCBI taxonomy): Eukaryota > Metazoa > Chordata > Mammalia > Carnivora > Mustelidae > Lontra > Lontra canadensis. The sequence continues at coordinate 5,490,267 of NW_022631051.1, forward strand.
CTGACAGTAAGGCTTACAGTTTGAGGCATGAGTTGGAAGGTTTCTGCATAGGAAATTAAACTAGGCAAGAGGGGAGTCTGATGAAATGGTCCTGTCATATCACACTGGCATGAAGTTCATCTGTCAGCAAGTCCAGGATATGCCAACAAAACTTTGAATAAGTCTTTTAGTACCTTGCTCTTAAATGTGTGGACAGCCAGTGATCCTTCTGCATTTGAAAAAATTCTCTAACATAGATGTCCTGATTGGAGGACAGGAAAATGCCATGAGGAACTTCCTCAAAATCCGTCAATTTCCCCAAAGAGATAAGAAGCTGTTGTAGCTCTGAAATAAGACCTGAATGCATTAAACAAGGAACAATCAATAAAGGAAAAAACTTCTTGGAAATTAATAATATGGTTGCAAAAATGAAAGATGGATTATTACAGTTGACCCTTGAACAACACAGATTTCAACCGCATGGGGCCACTTACATGCGGACTTTTTTTTTTTTTTTATAAATGCAATACAGTACTATATATGTATTTTCTCTTTCTTGTCATTTTTAAAAAAATTTTATTTACTTATTTGACAGACCACAAGTAGGCAGAGAGGCAGATGGGGAGGGGGGAGCAGACTTCCTGCTGAGGAGAGAGTCCGACGTGGGGCTCAATCCCAGGACCCTGAGATCATGACCCGAGCCGAACGCAGAGGCTTCACCCACTGAGCCACCCAGGCACCCCTTTCTTGTCATTTTCTTAACATTTTCTTTCTTCTAGCTTACTTTATTGTAAGCATTTAGCATATGATACATAGTAACACGTAAAATATGTGTTAACTGTTGATGTAATTGCTAAAACGTCCAGTTAGTAGTAGTAGTACTAATAAGTAGTAGTAGTACTAATAAGTAATTAAGCTCTTGGGGAGTCAAAAGTTGTACATGGATTTTTCAACTACGCAGGTGTAGTGTTCCTAATGCCCATATTGTTCAAGGGTCATTTGTGTTGAGGAGTAAAGATAAAGTTGAGGAGGTCTCCCAGAGATCGGGAAGCAAAGAGATAAAGGTGAAGGAACAGAAATGAGAAAAAAGATGATTACTTTAGGAGATCTAGTATCTTAGTAAGGGTTCTTTGGAGACAGAACAGTGAAAACTTAGGAGATTATCAAGTAAAACTAGAAACTTTCCTAGAACTGAAGGAACATAGGTCTTCATACTGAAAGATTGAAAAGGCACTTGAATGCTCAGCACACAATGCTCAGTAACTTCTTCATCCAAGATCAAGATGTATTTATCCGGGGTGGGGGGCACCTTGGGGGCTCAGTCAGTTGAGAGTCCTACTCTTGGTTTCCTTTCAGGTGATGACCTCAGGGTCCTGGGATTGAGTCCTGTGTCAGGCTCCCCACTCAGCGGGAAGTCTGCTTCCTCTATCCCTCTGTCCTTTCCCTGCACGTGCACTCGCTTGCACGCTCTCTCTCTCTCTCACACACACACACATACACACACACACACACTTTCTCTCAAATAAATAAATCTTGAAAAAAAAAGATACATTTATCCTGGAATTTCAAAACCATAGGGGCAAAGAATGTCACGTTTACAGGGAGAGAAGGCAAATCATTATATTAGGAAAAAAATCAGAATGGCATCAGACTTTGCATTAACAGCACTAGAAGCTAGAAGATAATGTAATGATGCCTTCAAAATTGGAGGGGAAATTGTTCTTTATCTAGACTGAGTATTAATCAAGTGAAGATAGAATAAAGGTATTACCAGACATATAAAAAATCTTAGGAATTTTCTGAAATTGGTGATTCAGCAAAATGAGGGAGTAAATCAGAAAAGAAGACAAGCTTTAAAGTATCTAACACAAAATTGAGGGAAGGATGGGTGCCCGGATATCTCAGTCGGTTAAGCATCTGCCTTCGGCTCAGGTCATGATCCCAACGTCCTGGGATCAAGCCCCTCGTGGGGCTCCCTGCCCAGCAGGAAGCCTACTTCTCCCTCTCCCACTTGCCCTGCTTGTAGTCCCTCTCTCACTGTCTCTCTCTCTTTCTCTTTCTGTCAAATAAATAAATCTTCTTTAAAAAAATGAGGGAAGGTTATTTGTGGGATGATAGGATTGAAGGGCGATAACAGCTGGAAAGCAAATCTAGAGGGCATCCTGTCTACTTTAGAGCCCATTAGAAGGTTTAGAGAAAGGAGTCTCTAACAAAAACAACAACAAAAAGTGATAGAGTGTTGAATCAAAGAGATCTGTACTTACAGCAGAATGGGTGATGAATAAAAAATGATTATGTAGAAAACTGAACAAGTGAAAAATCAAGGCATTTAACTACATGGGGAAAATAGAATTGTGTAAGAATGGAGATTTAGTCACGGTATACTACTTGTCTCAACATTTTTATTATTCCTGATAATGTACAAGAAATACATAACTATATTAGAAAGCTAGAAGGGAAGTGTATGTGTATGGAAGGAGAGATAATGAGAATTGGTGAAAGACGGCTGAATTCACATCTTCCATTGTAAGACAGGCAGTGCCTAAAGCTGAAAAATAAAGAAGCGACAAACTCAAATCTGTTACTTAAGTGTATGAAGATACATTTTGGAAATGGTTGTTCCTCACTAGTGGCACTGAAAAGCTGGTTGATCTTTTAAAATCACAAGCATGAGGGTGCCTGGTTGGCTCAGCTCAGGTCATGATTTCATTGGGCTCTCTGCTTAGCGGGGAGCCTGCTTCCCCTTCTCTCTCTGCCGCCTCTCTGCCTACTTGTGATCTCTCTCTCTGTCAAATAAATAAATAAAATATTAAAAAGAAATAAAATAAAATCACAAGCATGTGTAATTTGATAAAGATTAGTGAATAAAAAGGGAAATAAAGGTTAATAGTTGGAGTCATGAGTAATTTATTTTCTTTATACATTCTTATATTTCAGATTTTCTACATTGATTATTCTTTTTTTTTTTTTAAAGATTTTATTTATTTATTTGTCAGAATGAGCACAGGCAGACAGAGTGGCAGGCAGAGGCAGATGGAGAAGCAGGCTGAGCAAGGATCCCGATGTGGGACTCGATCCCAGGATGCTGGGATCATGACCTGAGCCGAAGGCAGCAGCTTAACCAACTGAGCCACCCAGGCGTCCTACATTGATTATTCTTTAAGAGTCCAGAAAAAAATGTTCCTTTTTCAGTATGAGTCTTCATTATTCTTAAATATTTTTTCATTTGTTAGGAATTCCTAATTTACAATATTTTATTTAATATTGTTTCTTCAAAAAGACGTGATTTATTTCCTAAATCCCAGAAAACACGATAGAATTGGCATTGGGAATAAATACTTGATCACTCATGAAGTTTGTGGTCTAGAATATGGGGAGAGATGTGTTAATTAATTACAGTACAAATTTACGTATGAGGGAACACACCAATGTCTACAGAAATAGAACACGAAAACAAGAGACAGTGAGGAAGCAGAATTAATAATACTTGGCCACCTGTTTGATGCAGAGGATGAGTGAAAAACAAGAGTCAGAGATGACTCCCAGCTTTCTGGCTTCAGTGACTGGGTATATTTGGTGTCAGTGACTGAGAATGGAAATAGATAAAAGATAAGGTGCAAGTTTAATGAACTGTTTGGAACCTATTGGTTTCAGCTGTTGCATTGAAATGCAAATATACTCATCTAGATTTATCCAGGATGATGTGTTTGGAGCTCAAGAAAGAGGGCTGAGAAAGAGCAAGCAGAAGAATGAAAATAAATGAATGGATTGCATAATTGTCAATCACATTAAAATAGAGTGGGTGAGAGCTCCAAATAGATGATGTAGACTAGAGCATGAGAAGTGAATCAGAGGCAGAGCCCTAGGGAAAACAGTCATTGTCTTAGATGTTTACAGATCTTGGGATACCCCTTTGGGCGTTAATTGTAGGTATAGAGGAGTGAAGAGCCAATAAAGTCAGGGCTGCAAGGGTGAATATCTTTTCATAAGCTTGACTGTAAAGGAAAGAAAACAGACTTAGCTAGAGGAGGTTTCTTGTTTTATCTGTTACATTTTTTTATTGCTTTTTTTTTTTAAGCTGGAAGAGACATGAGCTGGAAAGACTGGTTTCTAGAAAGGAGCCAATCAGAAAGAGGTTTAAAAACATAGAAGAAAGAGGATAAAAACAACAAATGAAAGAAATGAAATGATGACTAACCAGGCACATTCGTTTTCTGGAGCCCAAAGCTTACTTTATGTGGTAGAGGAGGTGAGGGCTTAAGGAAAATGTCAAAGTAATGAGTACAAAATTAGATCCAGTTGGTTAAGCGGAAAGGGGGACCATGAAAGTTACAGCCTTAAAGCTTAGGGCCATGTAAGGGGACCATGAAAGTGACAGCCTTAAAGTTTAAGATTCATTAGTTCTGAGTAAATCCGTGTCAGTTCCTAATAGTTTAAATTTCCAGAAGATGGGAAATACGAAAAAGAACACTGGTAGTTTAAAAAAAAAAAGCACTGCTAGTGATATTAGCCTTACAGAGAAGGATACTTATTTTGAGACTCCCTCTAGAATACACATAAGAGGCCACTTGGCCTCTTATCTTGTTATCTTGTCTGTTGATTTATCTACAAAACTTGGAACAGTGCTTATTAATTAAGTCCTTAGTAAATATTTGTTGAACATATGTTGGAACAAGAAGAAAAATGAGATTTAATGCTCAGAGACCATCTTAAATTTTAAGGAGGAAATGTTTTTGTAGTAGATAAGATTGTCAGATGAAGGGTGGATGGCAATGAAAATGGAACTTGAAGAGAGCAGTCATGATTTAGAAGAGACACTGAGGAAGGGAGGCAGAGTAGATGAGGCAGAAGGATATTGTGTTATCAAGAGAATGGTTGAAATGATAAAATCTCCGAAGAGACTAAATCTTCTTACTGTTTAACATTGCAGATAGTGAAACTGTTACTTCGTCATGGTGGAAATCCATTTCAAGCTAATAAACACGGGGAGCGTCCAGTGGATGTAGCAGAGACAGAGGAGTTGGAATTGCTGCTAAAAAGAGAGGTGCCTTTATCTGATGATGATGAAAGTTACACAGGTTCGTTTCAAATAATCTTTATTCAACTGTTTGACATGGTATTTAGTAGAACATTCTGATTCTGCTATGCAATATATAAAATGTTTGTGTTCCTTAGGATAAAACTAGTCAGTTATTAAGGATGATGAATTTAGTACCTTAGGTATTTGCTGCATGTCCCCTGTGTAAGTGAAAACATAATGTCATTGCCCTGTTTTCATGATCACCCCCGCCTCCCCCACCCGGCAAACTGCTATCACATTCAAATCTCCTGCAGGACCTTTTCCCATTAACAGCTATCAGAACTGCTACTCTAACTTCTTTCATTCTTTTATAAATTAGGTACTAACCAAACCCTTCCTGTTTTTCCTAGCATTAATGAGTCATCTTTGCATTTTTATTTCTTTGATTTAGGTGGTTGAACTCTGGTCATTGTTGCAACATAGGGGCACAGTTTTTCAAAAACAGTTTTAAAAAGGAAAGATCTAAAAGAATAGTTCAGAAAACTTTTGGCATACTCCCATTTTCTTGTAAACATAAATAGTTAAAAATGTAACAAAGTTTCCTGCACTGAGGAAAGTCTTTTGCATACGGGTTTGAAGGGTTCATGCTTTCAGGCAAAAATCAATGAAAAAGAATTGATTCAGAAACACAACTGACCAGGTGCCTGGATGGATTTGATTCTTGATCTCGGCTCAGGTCTTGATCTCAGGGTTGTGAGTTCAAGCTCCACATTGGGTTCCACGCTGGGTGGAACTTAAAAAAAAATAAAAATAAAAAGAATCATAACTGACCATATTCTCACAAAATTTTAAAGAATTTCTGAGAAATTAGGTAATACTACTTCTTATATACAAGGGAATAAAAATCAAACCATACTCATTTAATCAGCCATCGCCAGCAGGCAGTAAAATGACACCTATAATAGTTTTGAGGCAGAAAGGTCTACCCTTTACTTTTTTTTTTTTTTTTGAGGTATAATGACATATATTAGTTTCCAGTGTACCACTTGATTTGATCTTTGTATCCATTGCAAAATGATCACTACAATGAGGCTAGTTAATATCCATCATCCTACGTAGTTACAATATTTTTTCTTTTCTTTTCCTTGTGATAAGGAGTTTTAAGATCTACTGAATTAACAACTCTCAAATATGCAGTACAGTGTCATTAACTATAGATACCATGCTGTATATTACATCCCCATGACTTAATTTATTTTATTACTGAAAGTTCGTACCTTTTGACCCATTTTGCCCAGTGTTTCTCTGTTATCAATGAACTTGGCTTTTTGTTTTGTTTTGTATTGTTTTTAGATTCCACATGTAAGTGAGATCATAATGGTATTTGTCTTTCTCGGTCTGACTTATTTCACTTAGCATAATGATCTCATGGTCCATCCATGTTATCTCAGATGGCAAGATTTCATTCTTTTTTATGGCTGACTAATATTTTATTACATACATATACCACATTTGTAGCCATTCATCCATAGATGGATACTTAGGTTGCTTCCGTATCTTGGCTACTGTAAATAATGCTGTAGTGAATGTAGGGATGCACATCTTTTTGAGTTAGTAATTTTGTTCTTCAGATAAATACCCAGAAATGGAATTGCTGGATCTTGTGGTATTTCCTTTTATTTTATTTATTTATTTATTTTTTGAGGAGCTTCCATACTGTTTTCCATAGTGGTCACACTAATTTACATTCCCACCATCAGTACACGAGGGTTCTGTTTTCTCTACATCTCTTTCACTTCTTTGCTAACAGTTTTTATTTCTTATCTTTTTGATAATAGCCATTCTATAGGTATGTGGGGGATATCTCACTGTGGTTTCCATTTCCCTGATAATTAGTTATGTTAAGCATCTTTTTGTATACTATTTGCCACAGGTATGTCATCTTTAAAAAAATGCCTGTTCATATCCTCTGCCCATTTTTTAATTGGATTGTTTGCTTTTGAGTTGTATGAGTTCTCTATATGTTTTAGATATTTTTATGAGCTATAATTTCTGAATATTTTCTACCATTCACTAGATTACCTTTTCATTTTGTTGATGATTTCCTTTGTGTGCAAAAGTTAGAATCCCAGTATTTTATTATGAAAATGTTCAAATATACAGCAAAATTCAAAGAATACCCTTTACCCACCAACTACATTTTATAGTTATTAACTTTTTACTATATTTCCTTTATTACAGTATCACATACCTATCTGTCTACGTACAGTCCATCTTATTTTTTTGATGCATTTCATTAACTAGCGTTCAATTTTTGTGTCTTATTAAACTTATAAAGTATTTATTATTTACGCTTGTGAAATTAATAATTCTTTCCTTAATGAAATATCCTGACTTTAGAGAAATGTGTAGACCTGTGTAGTCCAATCTTACCAAGATATAGACTGTCTCCATCACTTCAGAAAGTTCTTAAGCCCTTTCCTAGTCCATTCTCACACCTGCCTGATCATTTACACCCTTTATGGTAAAAATTATTGGGCAGGAATCACTAATGGCTGATAATCTAGAGGGGATTTTTTTGATGAAGAGCAGAATCTTTACATGGCCTTTTCACATTTATAAGAGAGGAGGGGGCTGGGAAACAGTGATGATAGGGAAGAGAAATTTAGCATCATCTGAACTGTGTGATTAAAATTAACGTCATTAAAGGAGGGACAGATGCACATTATGTGCCTTCAGATGTGATGGTGTGAGAAGGCTATAATATTACTTTTATAACATTTTGGCTGTGATGCATAACCATGAAGAATGTTCTGGTTTTTTTCTTTTTAAAAGCCAGTGCCATGGAAGATTAAGAAATGTCAATGTCATAAAGTGATTAAAATGTTCCAGACTATGTAAAGAGATAATAATTAAAGGCAATACGTGTTCCTTGGCTGTATCCTCTACTGGAGAGGGGAAGTGACTATAGAGGACATTATTAGATCATTTAACAAGGGAAATGGATGGTAAATTTATGAACTTGACAACTATACTGTGGTGACAAAGAATATCCTTATGTCTTAGGAAATACTTATTTCTTAGGAAATATTCACTGGAGTATATGGGGTAAAGAGCCATCATATATATAGTTTGCCTTCATATAGTTCAAAGGAAGAAAATTTATACATACATGTATAGAGAGAATACAAATTATAAAGCAAGAGAGTGTAACAATAATAAATTTGGGTGAAGGATATATAGTATTTAGTATTTTATTCTTTCTAGCTTTTTGTGAGTTAGAAATTAATTCCAAATGAAATCGAAAATATGTATTAATACATAAAATTTCCTTGCTTTGTCCATTGAAAGGATATAAAAGTAATGACATTAAGAGAGTAAGCAATAATCATTCCTGATGCCCAGATTTTAATCTTGAAATATTTTCTACTAAAAGAAAACCAGGGATTCTTGAAAAAAAAAAAAAGGATGATGCTATGTCTGGGACAGGAAATAATATAAGAAACATCTTGTCATTACAGATTCCAAGGAAACTGTCAAAACCTTCTCAAAAAACCTTAGGAGACAACTTGGAGAGCAGTTCACACTGGCCATAGATGGGGTAGTTTGAGTTTCAAAAGGGTATTAATTATAGATAATGTAAACCCATCATTTATGTTTAAATCTGTGATTCTATAGAGATAAATTTTTTAATTCAGCATCATCAGAGAACTAATTTGTCATCTTAAAAATTAGGCAGAACTGAAAAAAAATATTTATTTTGCCTTTCCTGTATGAACTTTATCATTGGGTAACCTCATTATAGGTGAGAAGTATTTTCTTTTAAGATTAATCCAGCCAAAAGAATGAGGAAAAAAGATTAACTGTTTGCAATCCCCAATTAGTTAATATATCTAAGCATTGAGGATTGATCGTAGTTGCTAACATTAAATTTTTTAAAAAAGAAAATATTGCATGCCCCTTGATGAAGGAATACCAATTCTCAGTCCTCAGGATTCAACTGCAACATGTAGGAAATACCAGGGTAAGAGGGATATGCTGACCTGCATCCAGCAAAATGTAGACTGTGGGAACCCCAAACAGCTCCAGTTCTTCAACTGCAATCTATCTAGATTGCATAAAAATGATAAAGGATGGGGCGCCTGGGTGGCTCAGTGGGTTAATCCTCTGCCTTTGGCTCAGGTCATGATCTCAGGGTCCTGGGATCGAGCCCCACATCGGGCGCTCTGCTCAACAGGGCCTGCTTCCTCCTCTCTCTGCCTGCCTCTCTGCCTGCTTGTGATCTCTCTGTCAAAAAAAAAAAAAAATCTTTAAAAAAAAATGATAAAGGATAACTCATAGGGAAAAATTAAAATGTTTAAAAGGAGTTAAGACTAAAAAATTGAGCATGTATTTAATAGATGATTTATGCTTTTCTGGGGGAGTTTTGTGCAAAACTAGTCACAATAGATGGCACATAGAAGATCCAGGATATTAGGGGTTTTTTAATAATAAGAAATTCTTAAGCTGATACGTTAGGAAAAGCCTAGTAAGTTTTCAGTAGTTTTGAGAGAGACCAGCAATAGTGATAGTTCCTTTATTTCACTTAGGAAGTGATCAGCACTGTTACTTAAGATCACCTATCCAAAAGTGAGACTGATTGTAGTTAAGAGGAGATTGGGGGTAGGGGGTTGTAAATAAGGAGAGAAAATGCAATGTTGGTTAAAGCGTTGATAGCAGTATTTGGTATAGTGATAATGTTACTGAATGAAACTAAAACTATAGGCAAAATTGTAAAAGTGTCAGCATTGCTTTTAGAATCTATTTTCACCTCTTCACCATGCGATAGATATAAACTCCTTAAGTGGTACATAGACACTGCTCGGAAAATATTTGAATTGGTGGGGAGATGTTACTGGTCCTCAGGGATTATGTGAGGACTCATCTTCAGCCTCCACAAATCCAGGGAATAGCTGAACCTGTAGGCTGAGTTCCTCCATTACTGAGACTAGGAAAGTTTGAGAAAACCTATAATCAAACACCAGAGAGCCTTCCTCCTGGTACTTAAGCTGCTAACTGGCAATCTCAGGGGTGAAGGCCACTTTACCTTCCACTACTCAGAGGAAAGCTGCTGCTTTGACCATTCTAACATTGGGTTGTACTGTGCTAACAAAGGAAAGCAGCCCTTCAGAGTTGCCTGCAAATTCAAGAGAAGGATTGTTCTGAACCGAAAGAATAAATAGAACTAAATAAAACTACTAGAGGAAACAGATGATTTGAACAATAAAAGTGAACACTGAAGGAAATGCAGGCATAGCTAATAAAAATCACGACTACGCAAGCAGAACTCCAGTGAGGAGTGATCATTGTTGGGACTTATTAGACTGGAAAATCAAGTAAAAATAAATCCTCACAACACAGCAAAAATACAAAGGGAAAGAATCCTGAAAGAAAAGATAATAGAAAAAAAAAAGAAAAGAAAATAGACTTTGAGACTAGCTAGATCTAGGAGACCTAACAGATCTAACATGTGAGTAACATATGTATGGGGATTTAATAGGGAAAAAGGAAACAGGTGAAGAATAGTCCACAGTTAAGCAAATAGAAGAAAATTTTCCTGAGCTATAGATAGCCTGAATTCATCAATAATAAAGGTCAGTGAGTTCCAGATAGTTTAATGAAAATGCACACACACACACACACCCTAGACATATATTGATCAATTTCCTTTGTTCTGAATGTGACAAGTTAATCTGCAAGGAAATACTGTCACATTGGCATTGGACTTCTAACTTGTAACCATGGAAGATAGAACCTTGAGAGAAAAGAACTGTACCATAAAAATTGTATACCTGATCAAGGTATTATTCCCCTGACAGGGTAAAAGAAAGATACTCGCAGACATGTAAGCATTTAGAAAATGCATCAATATGTAAATTTTCTTACATTTAAAAAAAAAGAAATACTGGAAAAATAAACTAACAACTTAAAAAACTGGTTGCCTAATAGGAGAAAGGATAAAAAGAGAGATATATTAATGGTCACAGTTTTTTTTGAAAAGCAGTCTGACAACAGCTAACAAAATACAACAGCCCTTATCTTTTAGAGATATGTCCTGAAATATTTGTAGATGAAATGATAGATTGAATAGGATGTGCTTCCAAATGATACAGGGATAGGATGAATAGAGGTATGGATTGGCCACATTGATGGCTATTGGAGCTGAGTGATGGGTACCTGACGTGGTGGTTCAGTATAATATTGTCTACTTTTTTGTAAGTTCAAAGTTGACCATGATAAAAATGTTTTTTAAAATATGTATGCTCCTTGATCTAGCAGACACACTTCTGGGAATATCTCATGTTTATTACAGCCCTGTTTTTAGTGGCAAAAGAAAAAATAAATAGTGATATAAAGGATTGGTTGCATAAATTGAGGTAGATGACCATACAATGGACTATTTATTGTACAACCATGTAAAATAGAATGTCTTACTGCTCTTACTTGGAGAAATTTTCATAAGATACTTTGAGTTAGAAAAATCAAGATAAATCCTCTTACTATCTCTTTTTTGTAAAATGAATAATGTTTTTAAAATCTCTATGTATGGGGCGCCTGGGTGGCTCAGTGGATTAAGCCACTGCCTTCAGCTCAGGTCACGATCTCAGGGTCCTGGGATCAAGCCCTGCATCGGGCTCTCTGCTCAGCAGGGTGCCTGCTTCCTCCTCTCTCTCTGCCTGCCTCTCTGCCTGCTTGTGATCTCTCTGTGTAAAATAAATAAATAAAATCTTTAATAAAATAAAATAAAATTTCTATGTATGTTTGTATGTATACATATATTTGTGTAAAATCTTACAAGCATGGAGCAGAATCTGAAAGGATATAGACCCAGCGAAAAGTGTTCTGTTGAAACTGTTTATTAACATCACACATGATCTTCTAATGGCCAGATCCCTTAGCTGCCTTTTCAGTCTTTCTCTAGATTTTGACGGTGTTGACCATGTTCTTTCTAAAATTCTCCTATTGTTGGTTTTTGGGATGTAATTCTCTCCTGGCTTTGATCTAGCTTCCTGGACAGTTTCTTCTTAGTTTCCTTCTAGAATCTCATCTTCGTTTCTTCCTCATTTCCATACATTCCTGTGTTGGTTTTTCCAAAGATTTTACTCTGGACTCTTCATGACACATACTCTCACAGGTAAATTTCATCCTCACTCACAGTTTTAATTACCATCAATGTAGGGAGGCCTTCAAATATCACTCTGTCTTTCTCTTAAGCCTCAACTTGTATATTTAGCTGCCCTCGGGATATTACCACTTAGAATTACACAGAAGTCAGTAGCCCTGACTAGAACTTCTTTTTCTTCCATTTACACTCCTTTTTTCTTGCTTTTCCTGTCTCAGTTGCTGATAGCATCATTCAGCTATACATATGTCACTTGTTAGATGTCCTAAGCTCTTCTTCCTCTTTTCCTTCAGTTCAGTTATCTAACAACTATCTTGAAGCATTCATTATGTGTTAGACATTGTTTAAGTACTAGGGATACAGCTCATTAAGAAAATGGAGATACTAACATAATCATCCACCTACCCCTGTCAGTTTCTACTTTTAAAATACGGTATATCCATCTACCAGTTACAAGCTCTAAGTCATTTGAACATCTTTGTGCTATATGAAATCATCTTGATTTCATAATTTAAAAATTTAAAATTTCATATTTCCATAATAGCCGAAATTACATTGGCTTTCATAAGAAAGTAAGAAAATAAGATTTGAAAATTAGAAGATTTTTATATGATATGTCGATTTTCCCATTTATTATGGCTACCGACTCTATAATTCTGGTCTCTTCAGAAAACAGTAGCTGTGAAAGCATATTATAAAACTTTCCATTAGAAAAAGGTATTACAGCAAATTTTTCCCATGGAAGAGGGAAGGTGTCTTATTTGAACTTAAATGTTTAACTAGAGTGAAACACATCATCTAGAACCTTTTTGATTTTTCACTGATTTTGACTATTTCATGTGTTCATCAACTATGTATTGATTTTTCAGAATATTTCTTTTCCACATGATGAATGTGCCTGAATTATTGCTTGATCAAAGTCCCTCAAGGAATGATGCAAAAACTGTCAGTAAGTATCATACAAAGATTTTGGAGTTGCTGAAAAAGACTGATGAAAATACCCAATTTATTGCTTAATTTACATGAGGTCCTTGTTAAACTTAACTTTATCAAACTTCATCCGATCTAAATTTAGAATGTATTACTATGTAATCGAGAGTTAATGTAACTGCCCATAGCTGTTTGTATGTGTAAGGCCTGATAGCATCATTATCCATCTGGTATAGCTCATGATCCATGTGACAGATACACTTTAAGTATTGCGAAGTTAGGGAATGTAACCAAGACATTGAATTTTAGAAATTTATGAATTTGGAGGAAATAAAGGGTGTTAAATACATAACATTTTAAATATGGTTTATTCCATTAGCCATTGTGCTTTATGACAGTGCTACTCAGGTCAGGGTAGCTGTTCCACAAACTGTTACTGGTCCTCGAGTTAAGGAGCTTGTGCCAGAATGTAAATCAATGCATTCCTTCCTCTCTCAAAAAGGGGAAAAGGCTGTGAGTAAACATCAGCTGAACTAAGCAGTGTGCTAGTTGACATAATTGCTTTCCATTTTTGGTGCAGGCTCCTTATTTCTTCACAGATTAGTAGTAAACAATTTGCAGACTGGCCTCAGTTGAAGGACTACACTGAGTAGCTGTCCTATGTCATACATATCAAACATTTACGATATTGTTGCAGGAATACATGTCCTGGTTAGTACATCTTATTTGTATACAAATGTGCGGCACTTTTAAATTTGCATAATTCTTTAGTCTTTCCCCCCTCCCTCCCTGCCAACTTCTGCCCTTTTCCCAGTCTTATTCCACATTATCTTCCTGCATAGACATTCTTTCTAATAATGGTGTTTGCTACAAATATTTGCTTCTTGCTACCCTGCCGAGGACTCATTCGTATTCAGGGAGCTGTATCATGCTCATGAGACATAATTATGGTCATACAGAAGTGGGTAACTCTGTGTCACACAGTGCCCCCACCCAGTACTTTCTGACATTCATTAATTGCCAAAGTGAAGATTCTGTTGCAAATATGCAGACATTGATTTTATTACTTAAAGTGGCCAGTGAACAAAGTTGAAAATACCAATCCTTGTCAGAAAAGTTATGCATCTTTTTCTTGTACTTTGACCACCAGAAATCTGACCTTGTTTATTAAGCAGCTGCTGCAAACTTTGCTCACTTGCATACTTCAACTTAAGCAAGGAGATGCTCCATCATAATAAATAGATGAGGTACATTTTAGCATCTGCTGTAAAACAGATTAAGAAACTTTTAAAAAGTGATATATTGTTACCCACTGGTGTTTACTGAGTACATTTCTGTGTCATAAAATACACAAAATGACCAGTATTTTGAAGCCTTATTTTCTTAATATTAAAATAATAAATTGTTAACTATTCTAGTATATTGTCATAATTTGTGAAATTCATTTCCTCAGTTTTATATTTCAGGAGCTATGAAAATATGACTGGTTGATGCATGCATATATGGAATTATAACAGTTAACAAATCAAGAGATCAAAAAACCTAATTATTTAAGTCAAAATATACCAGAATTTTTTTAAAATGGATTATGTGATATTAATTGTTTAACATAGGAAGAAGCATCACCTTAGGAAGTTTTAAAGCAAGCCTTTTAATCTTAGAAGTATGAAGATATCTACAGGAAGAAATTACCCAAGATGATTTTAGAGTGTTAAAAATATTTATCAATATACTTGATCATTAGGAATTTAGACTTGATAGAGCATTTTATAGGGTAAAGGAGTTTGCCTATTAGTCTACTTAAAATTAGGATTTTTCTGTTTAAGATGTAAAGAATATTTTATCTTCTTGCTTTCCGAATGGCATTTTTAAGTCACTTCCAATATAAATGTTAGGAAGTGGGTTAGGTCAAGTTTGGAAAATTATAATCCATTTATAACCCAAGAACCTTATTTTAATTAGGACTGTTAGCAACCTTTGGTTAAATCTTTTTCTGACATTGTTGAGTGGTAGCAAGCACAGTGTGGGTGTTCAGCACCCTTTATTTTTCACATATCCCTATAGTACCAGTGTTCAGAGGAAGTGAAAGACACTTAGGTAACCATTATGTATGGAGGGCTGAGCATACAGCATGATAGGCAATGAAATATTCTTTGATTTAATGACCAGAAGAAATTCCGTAGTGATTTGCATAGTTTTTTGCATGCTTTGCTTTTTCTCCTCTGCTTTGTGACATATATGGTACACTTTATACACAGAGTTCTGAATTTTAATTTTTCAAACTTTCTTCTAAATATCACCAGCTGCTTCTTCCTGAATCCTAAACAAACAAAAAGCCTCTACACTTCTCTTATTTGAAACGCAGTACTTTCAAATCAATACAGATTTTACCATGTCTTAATTTTAATTATAGCAACCTAGTTCCAGAGCTTAAGAATTTTTAATTCTACACGGAGTGTTTTTTAAAGAAAAATATATATGTCAAAGTTTGTTAAGTGGAGAAAAAGGAAACAAAATTAACTAAATTACCATTTACTATAGATAACGTTTTTAGCAGTGTCTATAAAAATTACACAGTTCTACATTTTTACTTACTCCTGTATCAGGAAAAATAAGTGGAGAATTGTTGTTGCAGCTGAGATGTTTTTTGGATGTCTGCAAATGAATACTTTATAAGCCTTTAAATTTTATGTTACATAAAATAATAGTCTGCTAAATATCCCTCTTTGAAGTTCATGTGCATATAGTAGTAAAGATATTTCAAGTGTATTTGCCCAAAATATGTAAAATTATTTATCATAAATATGAAACTAATAGGTTTTTTGTTAGTATGTTAGCTTGATGGTTTTTATTACAAATTATTTCTACCACTGTCTAGCAACTTAAAGTGAGTCTGTCACATAATTATGGTAGTTGAGATATTACTGAATATTTAAGACAAACTCTGTAAAAGGTACATTTGGGCAGAACCCTTAAAGAATTTTGACTTAAAAAAAAAAATGCTTATATTTGAATGAGTTCAGCGTTAGCTATATCATCCTGTCTGCAGAAAAATGTTTTATCTAGTCATGGTTAAAAGGACCTCCATGTAATAAACATACATCTATCTATCTATCTATCTATCTATATATATATATATATATATGTATACACACAGAGATACACACACATACAGTGTAATTGTATATTATATATATATATATATATTTGTTATGGAATTAGCTGAGACTGGGTGATTTTGTCAGTTTCCTTTAGTGACCTCAAAATTTTTGTAGTGATACTAGTCTTATTTTTAGGAGAAAAATCTTGATCAATTTATACTTTATAGAAGTAGTTTCTGTGTTACTGACATTTTAGTAGGAAGGCAATGTGTATAACTAATTATAATTAAGTGAGGGAGTATACAGAGTGTTGTGGTACTTGATTTTATTTCCTATGTAGATTTTGCTTTTAGACTTAGTATTTTCAACTGTTGATTATATTCTCTTCCTTCCCCAGCTCACCCCTAAACTCTTGACTATAATTCTCTTACCTATATCTATTACTATAGAAATACAGTGAAAATATGTCCTCATTTGGCATACTTATTTCTAGATAGATGTATGACTGCTCTTCTATAAAGCAGAATTAAAATACCAAACTTTGGGGTGCCCAGCTGGCCCAAAGCGTGCAACTCTTGATGTTGGGGTTGTAAGTTCAAGCCCCCACGTTGGGTGTAGAGATGACTTAAAAATACAATCTTTAAAATACCTAAACTTTACTTAGGAATATTGTGGCTTAGAAGTTGAGATTTACAAGAGACTATGTAAAATTACCTAATGTTTTATTTCCTGGTCTCTGAGCTACAGTTCTCAATTAGTTTAGGGATACGAAAACTGTAATGATTTGTTTACTAAAATGCAGGTTTATATTTTTTTTAGTGTTACTTCTTTAACTATATAATATAAAGAATTTATATAATTAGTCCTTAAATATATTAGATGTGGTTAGTGAACTATTACAGAGCAAAGGAGCAACCCAAAATATGTATGAGAGGCCTGCAGCAGCTGTGAAGTACTCCTTTATTGAAGTCCCAGAGAATCTCTGAAACTTAGAATCAGTTTTTTCAGGAAACAGTCTCAGCAAAAGACTGAGCACAGATTATAGAGAGAGCACAGATCATTGCAAAGTCTTCTCAGAGGAGGAGAGGCCTGTTGTAGAGATCCACCAGAAAACTGCTGAAGAAATGAGTTTTCCCTGTTATCAGTACAAAAAGAAAAATGGATTTAAGGAAAGTCAGGTGAATTAAAGACAAGAAGGACCAAGATGAACAAACAGAAAAATTGGTCTTAGAAAATATAAATAATAATAGAAAGCAGGAGGATAAATTCTTCTTGTTATTCTTGGAGATCCTTGGAGGGCAATCAGTCTACTAACCATAACAACAAAAGGCTGTGGTGAAAAAGTAGACCTGGAAAGTCCTTGGAATTCAAAATACTTATCATTACTCAAAATAAATACTCTGTACAGGACTAAAAAACAGACTGGATATTGCCGAAGATCTTGAGATGAAAGAGAAGAACAGTGTATAAAACATTTTTAAAAAGACATTGAAAATATGAGGAAAATGATAAAGACAAACAAACAAAACACATGCCCAGGATAATATAGTGTTCATCTTAAAAAAGAGCAAATGCTAAGAAGAAAATAAATTTTTTAGTTGAAGAAAATGTCCTTTAAAGAAAGATTTATGTTTGTGGATCAAAGGGAAAATTTAAAGAATAGAAAGAAGGGGAAAAACAAAAACAAAAACCCACATCTAGATACATCACAACTTCAAGGATAAAGATTTTTTTTAATCCTATAAGCTCCCGGAATCACGGGGAAACATGTTACCTACAAAGGAAAGAGAGTGTCATCAGGTTTCTCATTCTTAAATGTTTTAGAAGACAGGTGGACGGGCACCTGGGTGGCTCAGTCAGTTAGGCATGTGCCTTCAACTCGGGTCATGATCTCAGGGTCCTCGGATCAAGCCCCGAATCGGACTCCTTACTCAGCAGGGAGACTACTTCTCCCTCTGCCTGCTGCTGTCCCTGCTTGTGTTCTCTCTCTTGCTCTCTGACAAATAAATAGGTGAAATCTTTAAAAAAAAAAAAAAAAAAAAAAAAAAAAGGACAGGTGTAGCTATAGTTACAGCATTCTGTGAAATACTATTTTGAACTCAGAATTCCATTCCCACCCAACTATCACTCAAGTGTAAAGAAAAACCTCGGATATGCTTTCTGTTCTTTTTCTGAAAAAAAAACTACTTATATTTTTACTCTTCAGTGACACAAAATACAAGTCTAAAAGGAAGATACAAAGACTAACTCGGGATTTTGGTGAAAAATTCCAGAGTGACAGCAATGAGCAATTAGCATATTTTTAAACAAAATGTCAGCTTTATGAGGAATGTTATCAAGAAAATAGTAGATAACAATACACATATTGCATGAATTAGATTCTGAGAGTTCACTGTGTCTGGTATTATTGATATGAAGGCATATTGTCTGAGCTGATGAATAAGAGTAAAGGTGAAAACTTCAGGGAAAATAAAACATGAGCAATTCCGGGCCTAATTATAAAGCAGGCTAAAATGTGACATGATTTTGGGGTGCTCATGGAGCGTGTGCATGATTTCTGAAATGGCAGTAAGAGCCATTTCAGGTAATTTAGAAGAGTCTGTTGGTCAGGTAATTTAGAAGAATCAAGAGAACAGATCTGAAGTTCAGAAATTATGTTCCCTTTATTATTTCTAAGTTAAAATCAAATGTAGTACTTTAAATAGGTACTGAAGAATGATTCTCTTGGGTGGTAGGATTTTTTTATAGATTTTTTTTTTCTTCACCCATCTCAGTTTTCTATCATGAACTGTTTCACCTTTATAATAAAAGAACGATAAATGCCACTTGAAAATAATTGAAATGAAAACAATCTTTATAATAAATAAGATTACCAAAGAAGTATAGCTTAGAAATTTTTATGCATTAGCCCATCACTGAATAAAAATGACATGTAAGCAAACACCATTCCAAATGTAAAGTTTGGGTTGTGTTTTTTTTTAAAGTAATATTCCTTGTGTTAAAAGAATACTTAGTTCTGTTTGAGTTCTGTTGAGTACATTACACACACACACACACACACACACACACTGTAGATATTTTGGTAATGGAAATCAAGTCATAAAGCATTTTTTTCTATTCTTTTTGAAATGGCTGTTTAAATAATAAAGTTCAGATTTTATTATTCCATACTACCTAGATTTGATCTCTCTGATTGGGGCAAGTTAGTTAACCTTTAGGTGCTAAGTTCCACATCTGTAAAATAGAGATTACAGTACAGACCTCATAGAGGTGTGGTAAACAAAGATTAAATGAATTAATATATGAATGCAAGTAGAGTATCAACCGGTACAGAGTACACTTGATAAATACTAGTTTTAAAAATAGTGAAATTCTGGGGTGCCTGGGTAATTCAGTCATTAACTGTCTGCCTTCGGCTCAAGTCATGATCCCAGGCCTGGGATCGAGCCCTGTATTGGGCTCCCTGCTCGGCAGGAAGCCAGCTTCTCCCTCTCTCACTCCCCCTGCTTGTGTTCCCTCTCTCACTATGTCTCTCTCTCTCTCAAATAAATAAAATCTTAAAAAAAAAAAAAAAAAGGAAGCGAAAATCTGAAATAAGGTTACCATATTAGACATATCCAGTTACTTAAAATGATATATTGAGAACCATACTTATATAATAATTGTAGTTTTCTGATCTTTAAAAATGTCATTTGTATTTACCATTATAAAGATGAAAAATCTAATCAAGTTCATAGGTTTATAGTCATTTAAGGTAGGCACAGCATGGCTGTATTTCCTGTATTTTTAAATTTCTAGCTTTTTGAGATACAATAGACATAGAACATTGTGTAAGTGTACAGTGTAATGATTTGATATATGTATGTGTATACTGAAGAATTACCACAGTAAGGTTAGAGGACACATCCGTGCCTCACACAGTTACAATTTTTTGCGTGTGTGGTGGGAACTTTTAAAATCTACTTTTAGCAACTTTCAAATGTACAATACAGTTTTGTTAACTGTAGTCCTCATACTGTACATCATACCCTCAGAACTTAGTCGTAACTGGAAACTTGTACGCTTCAACTACATTCACCCATCTTCCCCATCCCCTGACTTCTTTTCCTTTATAAATTGTGTTAATAGTCGTGAGTGAGGTGTGTTTAATCTCTTTATTTCATGTATTTTTGGAGTATATAAATGAAGATATTGGTTCTAAGATGTGAATATCTCAAAATCATGCAGAAAATAGATAGTGAGTTCCTATTTGAAATTCAGCTTTAATCTCAGGTGGGTATGTTTAACACCACTAATTGTTACTTTCTCAATTCAGATATTTTACATGTTAGATTAACAGTAAATCCCATTTAATATAGTGCTTTATTGTAGAGCCTAGGTTTTTGTGATAGTTATTTTCTTGATATACTCAATCATGAAATAAACATATAGAAGTAGAAGGTATTCATATGCATGTTTATAAATTATGGCATGGTTTTACTGGGTGTTCATCTGGTTGTATAGTTCATCTTGACAGTATTTAGAGTTTTTATGTACTCAGAAGTAACAGCATGATGATAATGAGTACTAATATTAGAATCAGAGAAATGGGTTTGAAGACCTAGCTCTGCCACTTATTAACTATATGGTCATGGACAGATTTATTCTTAACATTATTACAGAGTAGTATCCTAGACATACAGGGTGGGTACAAAAATGAATGAGGTAATTTGTAGGCTTTCATAAATACAGTATTTTAAACTTTCCCCATGGATTATTTTCAACAAAAATTCTCATCTACTTATTAAGTTGTAGAAGAAACACTTGCTTTAAATCATTCTGTAATGACTTAACCATTGTAGAATATCATCTTATAATGGCATTAAATTGCAATTAACAAATGAAACAATTACATAATTGTGTCTCCCCATCTCTAGTCCCATTCCCATTTCCCTTCCCTTCTTTGAGGAATACTAAAAAACCTTTTACGTAAGTAATTGTCTTTTTATGACTAGTACTTTTATGTTTAAAAATATAAATTCCACCAGACACTAATATAAGAAAATTGTTCCTTGGTTCACTCTATTTCTTCTTTCCCCTCACTGCCTCTACCTGTGCCTCCTCCTTACCCCAGGAAAAGTCTTGGTCTACATATGTCCATTTTTTTACTTGAAATACTAGTGGTTTCTGTTGCCTTCATTCTGAAGGACACATACCTCCATTGTAGCCCTGTAGTAAGTGAAGTAAGTTCCTGGAGTCAACTTGAATCTTTTTGTCTTAAATTTTCTGATATTAAATTAAATATGAAAAGTTACGGGATTCAGTTTTGGCTTTTTAAGTTAACATGTGCTTTATTGAATTTGGTTTTATTTAAGTACTTTTAATTTAACGATACATTTTTCTCTTCTTACCTAAGCGGTGAGTTAATATGTAATCACATGCATGGTATGTACCAGGATACGCTAGGCACATTATGTAAATTCATCTAATACCCAAAATAGCCCTGTGAGTTAAACCTTAACATTAGATTACTGACTGTTAAGTGGCAGAGCAAAGATTCGAACCTAGGACAGAATCCTTGTACTTTTCCATTGTACCATGCTGATTGTCACTGGGTATGAAAATTTCCGAGTCTAATGATCCTGATATCAGCATAAAGCCAAAATATGCGTCTACTGTATGTTTGACTTAATGATAACTGTTACAAAGTGTGCTGTGATCAGAGTCATTTCATTGTGTTTGAATGTGACTACAAATGTGGCTACAAAGAGGGTTCTGAAAGTAAAATATAATAGCTGGTGTTTTTGCTTTTTGCCGTAGATTCTACCATTCATAAATTTAAAATCTTTAATGAAAGTTTACATTTTCATACATACAAGATTCCTAAAAACGTGCTTACATTTTACCTGATTTGGTACTAAGAAAATTATTTATTAAAAAAAACAAAAAAAAAACAAAAAATCCCTGGGCACCTGGGTGGCTCATCTGCCTTTGACTCAGGTCATGATCCAGGATCCTGGGATTGAGTCCCACATGAGGCTTCCTGCTCAGCAGGGAGTCTGCTTCTCCCTCTACCCTTCCCCCCTGCTCATGATCTCTCTCTGTCTCTCATGCTCATACTTTCTGTCTCAAATAAATAAATAAAATCTTAAAAAAAAAAAAAAAAACAAAACAAAACTGGGACACCTGGGTGGTTCAGTGGGTTAAGCCTCTGCCTTCAGCTCAGGTCATGATAACAGGGTCCTGGGATCGAGCCCTGCATCAGGCTCTCTGCTCAGCGGGGAGCCTGCTTCCCACTCTATCTCTCCCTACTGCTCTGCCTACATGTGATCTCTCTCTCTGTCCAATAAATAAATAGAAATCTTTAAAAAAAAAAACTCAACTATATAGGTTTAGGGCTTTTAATTTTATTCTGTATATTGTATGATGTATTCATTTTTAAAAACATTTTTAAATAGATTATAGTGTAATTGTAAACAAATTAATAATTTTACCTTTATTATCAAATTTTTCAAATATATGCAGAAGTAGAACAGTATTATGAACCCATATGTATTTATGACCCAGTTTTACTAATTACCACCTTCTGACTAACTTGTTTTGCCTCTCTCCATTCTTTCATACCCCATCATTTTGAAGTCCTTTCACTAGAAAATGTTTCAGTAGGTATCTGTAAAAGAGCCTTTTACTTTAAACATAATCACAATACCATTATCATACCTAAACTAAATGTTATTACTATTTAATATCCAGGTATTGTTAAATTTTAATATTAACTATCCAGTTCTGATTGCCTCATAAAATCAAAAGGTTTTTTTCTTTGACTTTTTTAAAGTCAGAACCCAAATAAAGTCCATGTATTGAAAATTGGGTTATATATCTCAAGTATCTTCTAATCTGTAGATAGTTTCCTTGCATTCGTACATTCTTGCAATTTTGTGTTGAAATACCCTGATCATTTGTGGGTAAATTTTCTCAAAGTCTGGATTTTGCTCATTGCATCTCCATGATTTCATTTAAGGAAGATTATTTTCCCACTTATTATCTTGCCTGATTCCAAATTTTCATAGTTTATCTACAGTGAGTTTAGTGGTAAACTGGCTTTAACATTGAGAAGGAAAAGTTGCTTGCAGTTATTACAAAGAAATTTTGCTGGAGGTTGAGCAGATGATTTTAATGGCTCTGATCAATTTTCTTAATTTTGGTCAAGACTGGGGTGAACATTGGGTTTCTTTTGAAACTAATTTCTAGCGGTACTGGCATCAACTCCTCATATAAATTATCAAGATATTTTACATGCTGGGTGTCTGGGTGGCTCAGCTGGTTAAGTCACTACCTTTGGCTCAGGTCATGATCACAGGTTCCTGGGATGGAGTCCCACATTGGGCTCCCCCTGCTGTGCAGGGGAGCTTGCTTTTCCCTCTCCCCCTGCATGTGCATGCTCTCTCTCTCTGTCAAATAAATTAAAAAATATATATACATATACATATATGTATATATATGTGTGTGTTAGTGTGTGTGTGTGTGTGTGTGTGTATATATATATATATCTATATATATATATATATATGATGATTTTGCCCTTAATTTTAAAACCTTATTTTCATCACTGCTTTTTAGAATATCAACACGGTGTACATATATCTAGTATTTCATGTGGGTTCTCTAATTTTCCTTTTCTTTGCAATTGAACAGTCTTCACTGAGCTGAAGGAGGCTAAAGATTTGCTATTTTTATTACATCCGTTCAGTTTCTGTCTTAATTGTGGTGTTACCAGTATCATCAGTTTTTCTGATAAATACAAACAAAATACATATGTATTCAAATAACTGTATAAACACTATATAAAAATGGTGCTATTGCTTAAAAATAAATTTCGGGCTGACTAAAATAGTTCAGCAACTGATACATAAGAGCAGGAGATCAATATAGGAAGATAGGCATGTTAGTGGATAATGTGTGAAAGTGCAAGCTGTATGAAAATTCAAGGTGGCTTAAAGCAAATCAAAGAACAGAGCTGTGCTCCACATGACAGGTGATATGGGAACTAATGGCATGTGGATGAAATACTTGCCACCTCTTCAAATTGCTGAGTTTAAAAGGGACATCAGCAATGAATTACCCAGATAGTATCAGTGGCAGCATCATTTGCCACCTGGATGCTATACAGACTTGTAGAGTGAGTAAATTTGTATTTCATGTTTATATCCCTTTTTACAGTCCTCCTGTTCTACCATATGTATTCCCATTTGATTTCTGGATTTCTTAATGTAGTTCTAAAACACCCTCTTTGTGTATTTATTCTATACTTATTAAGCACCTACTATATGGTATAGTGGAAGTTCCCAAGTGTAAGTCATAGACTTACGTTTAAAATATCTGTTGAATAGGGGCACCTGGGTGGCTCAGTGGGTTACCTCTGCCTTCGGCTCAGGTCATGATCCCAGGGTCCTGGGAACGAGCCCCACATTGGGCTCTCTGCTCAGCAGGGAGCCTGCTTCCCTCTCTCTCTCTGCCTGCCTCTCTGCCTACTTGTGATCTCTCTCTGTCAAATAAACAAATAAAATCTTTTAAAAAAAAATCTGTTGAATAATGTGGAAAACAAGCAGAAAATTACAGCTACCTCATTGAAGGTTACTTTCCCCCAAAGGAGTCTCAAATTCCGTAAGTAGGCCATTTTTTTCTTAGTAAGCACACTCCCATCCCTAACATCCTTCATCTCACAAACATAAAATACAAGTTTTTCATTCCCTGGATGCTACAGATTTAGGCAGATGCTGTTAAAAATAAAGTAATATATTACTGTAGGGTTCTAGGAAGCTGAATCTTGTGCATGTGTGTATTTAAGCACTTCTCATCTAGAATAGGTGGAATGCATTGAGGATATAGTGAAGCAGATAGCCTTCCCTTTGCCCTTTGCCTTTTTTGGAGAAAGTCTTTAACCTCCCATATCCCAGGTGATGAGAATAACAGATTTTTCTTAAAAGTCACCTTTTGGAAGTGATGTTCCCAAAGGATAAATGAGAAACTAAATATAGCTCTTTCCAAACCATTCCATATAAACATAAGTAATCTCTATAAATGCCAGTGCAAACATAGCTTCAAGTCCCCTACCCAACACCCTCCCTATAATAGGTGACTACCCCAAGCCCTTCCTATTTATAAATTCTTGAAGTACTCATCCCCCTGACCTCTAATCTAAAATATCTTCTAGTTAAGTAGTTGGGAAATACTAAAGAGCAACTGATCAGAATACACATAAATATATATGCATGTAAACTTGAAGAATGAGTAGAATACACTAGTCTGGCTAATGCAAATAGGGAGAAATGAGAGGTGGGAGCCAATGTAGAAAATACTGTGAAGTTGGACAAAAAATCCTGGGCTACATTTCCTAAGGATGAGGTAACCTTGGACAAACTACTTACCTGGCTCAGACTCTGTTTATATGTCTCTTAAATAGGAATACTAATTGCTGTTATGAATAAATGGTAGTAGGAGAGATAATGTTTTGGATTTTCAAAAGTCTCATACCATCATCTGTGGAGTTTTTATTTTATCCTCGAGTAGGGAGCCCTCGGATGAGAAGAGACATAATATGTTCTGTAATGCTGGCCACATTGTGGTTAAGGTGATAACTGATTTAGGCAGAATATGATGAGAAACTGAGCTGGAACAGTGGTAGGGGGAATAGAAGATGGATTTAAGAGATAGTCCAGAGATTGAAACTCTGAACAGTTAATTTTGGAAGTTGAGGAATTGAGAATGTTAAAAATGGCTCAGAGGTTTTCAGTTGGAGTAAGTGGATTGATATGGTATGCTACAGAAGTGGGAAATAGTGGCTTTAAGCAGCTAAAGGAAAGCTTCGGAAGAGAAAGTAAGGAGTTGAACATCCTCAATTTTGAGTTAGGATGGTTGGAAGGAGTCTAAGAATGTCCAAGTTAGGCATCTGAAGCTCTAAGGAAAAGTAGAAACGTGAACTTCACTATAAGTTCAAATTTTAGGGTCATGGTGTGTTTAGTTTTATATCATCATTATCATCCACTCTGAGAATATATGTGGCATTAGAATAAGTATATGTTACCTAAAAGTTATTATAATTTAGACATTTTCAAAGTCCAGACTCTACTGAATTTCTTACTAGATTGTGATGTAATTGGTTTGTCAAATGCACATTGGTGGTTTTGGAGAGATTTTGAAAGAGGAATTTATATATTATCATCTCTCTGCATTGGTCACATGTGCTAGTTTTGCTGCCCCTTTTTTGGATACCATACAAGAAAAGATGGAAATGTGTGGTAGCCTCAGTAGGGAAAAAGTCAAGCCTAAGGATAATATTGACCTCAGATAACATTTAATTATTCTGTAAGTGTCACTAGTGTTTGTTGCAAATTATCTAAACATGCGTTGAGAAATATAAGGGCAAATTTCAAATGTATTTAAGTGTTTTTAACCAATTAACCTTTCTCATATTATTTAGCATTTTTTTTATGGAGAAGAAAACGCTTTAATGAAAAATTAAATGCTTGAATGATTGCTTAACCTTTGTATTTCTCATTTTCCCTACTAGTTTCCCAAATAAAATTGTTTGAGGTGATAAACATTAATTTTTTTTTTTTTTAATTTAGAGAGCAAAGATCATGATCCCAGGGTCCTGGGATTGAGCCCCATGTTCTCCTGCTCCCTCCTCATCAGGGACTCTGTTTCTCCCTCTCCTACTGGCCCTACCCCAAGGCCTCTCTCTCAGATAGTGAACAAGTGAATGTGAATGAGCTCAGGGGAAGGGCAGAGAGAGAGGGAGGGAGAGAATCTTAAGCAGGCTTCATGCTCAGCACAGAGCCTAATGTAGGGCTCAATCTCATAACCCCAAGATCATGTCCTGAGCTGAAATCGAGAGTCAGACACCTAACTAGCTGAACCACCCAGGTGCCCCAAACATTAACAAAGGACCTTTTTGTCAGAAATAATTTGATATGTGTTTTAAATACAAATTCAAATTTACTGATTAAGTAGATAATTAAAGACTAAAAGATTGGAACAAAATGGAAAATAACAGTATAATGATAGCCATGCCATTCGACTACAAGAATTTGAGGATTTGGAGAGTCTAGGTGATTTTCTCACTGTAAGTGATCACCTCCTAAAAAAGGCAAAAACCTACTTTTTTTTTTTTTTTGAAAGTGACTTCCACACTGTAATTGCAAGACCAGCCCTATGTTCCTGTTAAATCAAAAGGTTTAGGGGTCACTTAAGGAAGAAAAGAGATTTTTCAGCCTGGTCTGCAAGTGAAATGATATCAGGGAGATGTACTACCTTTGCTGAGATCACACTCCCCAGCTTCATGAGAGCAGTGCAGGGTTATTGCCACCAGCTGCTGAGGACCACCCTGCAGTGGAGCGAGCCCAGTGGGTGCATGCAGCTCATTGACCAGAGCCAGGTTACAGTCCTTCACTGTAGTAATGCCACACTCCTCATGGACACTAATTAGTGTCAACCTAACTTTCTCACTTTAAAACCTACACTTTGTTGTTGTTGTTACTTTTAAAAATGCAGTCTTTGAAGGGCACCTGGATGGCTCAGTGGGTTAAAGCCTCTGCCCTCGGCTCGGGTCATGATCCCAGGGTCCTGGGATTGAGCCCCGAGTCAGGTGCTCTGCTCAGCAGGGAGCCTGCTTCCCCTCCACCACTCCCTCCCCCCCACCCCCGCCTCTCTGCCTACTTGTGATCTCTATCTGTCAAGTAAATAAATAAAAATTTTTTTAAAAAATGTAGTCTTTGAAAAAGAACCGTAGGGGAAAAAGTATATCTGGATTGGAAAGCATTGCTTAATTACCTTCAGCTGATGAATCAGGAATGCAAATGACAAACCTTACATCTCTTAGGGTACACATATGTATAATTCCCTTAAAGAATTTGCATTTAATCTTGAATGTATATATTCAAGGTAAGCACTACAATATAATAAAACATACATGAGATTGTATGTGTGGTATGATTCAAGTAATGTATTTAATGTATTAAATAATATATTAATATGCATAGACAAAAGACCAGAGGAAAGTAGGCTAAAGAAATTATAAAGTGACATTACACAGGAGGAAATACAAACACATGGCAAAATAAGCCACACCAGTAATCAAAAAAAATAGTGATGTGTTATTTATACCTATTAGTTAACTAGATATATAACTATATAGATATAAAATAGGCTCTGCACCCAGCAAGGAGCCCAGCACAGGGCTCAGCACAGCTCACGACCCTGAGATCAAGACCTGAGCTGAGATCCAGAGCTGGACACTTAACTGACTGAATGAATCACTGAGGCATACCCTCTATTAGTGAACTTTAAAAAAAATTTTTTCTGATAATAATATATCTGTTTTGCTAGGAATTTGGAAAACAGAAAAGTTTGGGGTGCCTGGGAGGCTCAGTTGGTTAAACGTCTGCCTTCAGCTCAGGTCATGATCCCAGGCTCCTGGGATCAGGCCCTGCACAGGGCTCTCTGCTCAGCAGGGAGCCTGCTTCTCCCTCTGCCTCTGCCTGCTGTTCTGCCTACTTGCTGTCTCTCTCTCCATCAAATAAATAAATAAGATCTTAAAAAAAAAAGTTTTAATAAGAAAATAAAAATCACCCATAATTCTTCCAGCAAATTTTTAGTACAGATACTCTTTTGATGCATTTCTCATTTCCTTTTTCATACACAAATTGATAATATTTCTATTTTCAAGTACCATACAAAAAATTTTTTCTGCATTATTAAATATCTATAATATCAAGTAATTGGAAACAACCTGAATGTCCCCTCAGTAAAAGGATCAGTTTAAATGATTACAAATTAACTCAGTGTAATATGCAGTCTGTAGAAGTAGTAATGAAGATTTAATTTCAATAGAAAATGTGATCTGTTTAATGGAAAAAAGCCGTGTGTAAAATGGTATATATGCTGTAATTGTATCTGCTTATGTCACAGTAATTTCCTTGCCCTGAAATCCCTATACATCTTTTGTGCCTCAACTTCAGTGCCACTTCTTTGAGAATCCTGCTTTCCTTCTCTAGTTCTCCCAAGCAGACTGCTTTCCAGGGGTACCCTTTCGACCTAGTATCTCTTGCCTTTTTAGCTATTATCAGGTTGTATAACTGTTAAAGGGGCAGGGCTGTCTTTACATCTTGTCACCCCCTCACACCTAACACTATGTGCCTGAAGAAACATAATTTATTGAAGTCTGATTCTTAGTGTAGAACTGAGGTTTTGTGGCATATACAAAGGAAAAAATCATTCCTAATTTCCAATAAAAGTAATCACATAATGAGAGACAATATAAATAGAATAATTATACATAAATCATAAAGAATTAAATCCTTGAAAACTACACATAGAGATAAGTTCTCAAGAGCAATTACAAATAAAGCATTAACAATAGCAAATAACACCCATTGCATAAGTACATATCCTTGTAGTCACTTAATCAGGGACCAAAATAAACACTGCTCCCAAAATAGATGTCCTCTTTTTTATACCATGTGTCAGTATAACCATACCACTCATTAGAATATTCCTCTTCTCCAAAAATAAGATTGTGACCTCTTCAGAGCTCCTATACAGTGCCCAGTAACTTACAGATGCCCCAAAATGCTTCTGGAATTTGAACTTTTATGTGAGAAGAATATTTGGGGGCTAGATCAGTTTAGAGGAAGCTTGATGTATTAAATTTATAATTTTAATAAAAACTTTTAATAAATACTTAGCAAATTTATCATTTTTATAGTAAGTTTGGTGTTTCCTCCTTGGTCAGAGACCTGTTTTCTTTACCTTTAGTTAGAAGCCTGGGTTTTCTTTTCAGATTGAGGCCCAACATACATTTCAACTAAGAAAAGATGCCCACCTAGGAAGAAGAAAAAATCTTTTTCTTAAAAATGATATAAGGGGCACCTGGCTGGTTCAGTCATTGAAGCATGTGACTCTTGGGAGTTGTAAGTTTGCACCCCACATGGGGTGTAGAGATTCCTTAAAAATAATATCTTTAAAAAAAAAAAAGATGATATAGTGAAATAGAATCTGGCATGTTTTGGCTACATATATACAACTTGAATGCAATTGAACTTCCATGCAGTTAAAGTTAATTTTCATGTACTTAAAAATGTGTAGAAATTGAGCCCATTATTTTCCCCCCATTGTACTAGAGTGTATATTAGTGTCAAGTCTGAATTATAGATATGAAAATTAAGGAACGTAGTAGCTTTTTTCAGATTACATATGTACTGAATTTATCTGTTATAATCTTGATTATATAATTGGGGGATACATGTCTTTATTTTTTTAACCAGACAGTCATGTGTCTTGTGTAGGCAAAGCCATTCGCCTTTATATAAGTTACTATACTTTGTGAGAATTATTCCCTGCTGATTTTATTCATAAAAATTCTGAAAATATAAGATAATATGTGACATTTACTTAATCTCCTTATGTTAGTGGTTCTTAATCTTTTTTGCATCAGAGAATCTTACTTCAACATTCCAGGGAGAAAAAAAGTACATTTTGTAAAATTTTATATAGCCAGTGTTTCCCCTGAATCTAGTCCTGGATTTTCTGCTTTCTATTAATGCATTTTTATATCCTGTATCTTTGATATATGAATTCTGAATTAATTATACTATGTGCTTTTAGAAGTGTCAAGAGATCTCATTATGAAGCAGATTCTTTATAAAGGTTTTCCGTAATACTACAGCAGAGTTCTTACATGTTTTATTAAGCATTTTTTCATTGTAATTCTGAAATTTTCCTTCTGAATTGAAATAGTTACTTTATATGCTATATTTTTCTCTCAGCTTTATTTTTCTGGCTGTTGTCTCTTGACCAACAACAGATTTTCTCTCTTTATTCTAGATTCTGAAGAGGCTCGGTCTGTAAATCCTTCCAGTGTTGATGAAAATATTGACTCTGAGACAGAGAAAGACTCTCTCATCTGTGAAAGTAAACAGATAATTCCGAGTAAAGCACCTCTTCCATCTGCTCTTGATGAATATGAGTTCAAAGATGATGATGATGAAGAAATAAATAAAATGATTGATGACAGACATATTCTTAGGAAAGAGATACGAAAAGAGAATGAAGCTGAAGTAGAAAAGAATAGTTTATTTACCAAACAGGAGAAAGCTTTCTATCCGAAATCATTTAAAAGTAAAAAACAAAAGCCATCGAGAGTTTTGTATTCAAGTTCTGAAAGTTCAGATGAAGAAATTCTTCAGAATAAAAAGGTTTCTGCTCCATGTTCTGTCCCTGAAACGTCAAATTCTGATACACAAACCAAAAAGGAATATGGAGTTTCAAATGAACATAAACAGAAAGGCAAAGTTAAAAGAAAATTAAAGAACCAGAACAAAAATAAAGAGAACCAAGAGCTGAAGCAAGAAAAAGAGGGGAAAGAAAATACCAGAGTAACAAACTTGACAGTTAATACTGCACTAGATTGCTCAGAAAAGACCAGAGAGGAGGGGAATTTTAGAAAATCTTTTAGCCCGAAAGAGGATACTTCGTTACATTTATTTCATATCTCCACAGGTAAATCTCCTAAACATTCTTGTGGACTAAGTGAAAAGCAGTCAACACCCCTAAAACAAGAACATACTAAAACATGTTTATCACCAGGAAGTTCTGAAATGTCTTTACAGCCTGATCTTGTTCGGTATGATAATACAGAATCTGAATTCTTGCCAGAAAGTTCAAGTGTAAAATCTTGTAAGCACAAGGAAAAAAATAAACATCAGAAAGATTTTCACTTAGAATTTGGTGAAAAGTCAAATGCCAAAGTAAAGGATGAAGATCATAGTCCAACATTTGAAAATTCAGATTGCACACTGAAAAAAATGGACAAAGAGGGTAAAACATTAAAAAAGCATAAATTGAAACATAAAGAGAGGGAAAAAGAAAAGCATAAAAAAGAGATTGAAGGTGAAAAGGAAAAGTACAAAAATAGAGATAGTGCTAAAGAGTTGCAGCGGAGTGTAGAATTTGATAGAGAATTTTGGAAAGAGAACTTTTTTAAAAGTGATGAGACTGAAGAACTGTTTTTAAATATGGAGCATGAGTCCCTAACAGAAAAAAAACCAAAATTGGAAAAAAATATAAAAGAGGATAAATCAACCAAGGAAAAACATGTTTCAAAAGAGAGGAATTTTAAGGAAGAACGAGAGAAGATTAAAAAGGAAAGTGAGAAAACTTTCAGGGAAGAAAAAAAAGATTTAAAAGAAGAAAGAGAGAACATACCCATAGATAAAGAAACAGAATGCAGTTCTTTAGGAACAAATGCCAGTGAAGAATCTACAGGGTTACACTCAATGGAAAAGGAAATAGAGACAGAAAAACAAGAAAAGCATATAAAAGAAAATAAGGAAAAATCTGAGAGGCGGTTTCAGACTAAAGAAAAGGATGTTGAGAAGACTGAAAGAAAAAATTCTGAAAAAGAAAAGAAGACCAAACATGAGCATAAGTCAGAGAAAGACAAGTTAGATCTTAGTGACTGTGTTGACAGAATAAAAGAAAAAGACAGGTTGTATTCACATCACTCTGAGCGGTGCCACAAAGAAGGAGAGAAGATAAAAAATATCACCACTGTGAAAAAAACTGATGATAGAGAGAAAAATAGAGAAAAGATGGATAGAAAACATGACAAAGAAAAACCTGAAAAAGAGAGGCATTTAGCAGAAAACAAAGAAAAGCACTTGATAGAAAAAAAAAACAAACAAGCAGACAATAGTGACTATACTAAGTCAGAAAAGAGCAAAAATAAAGAAAAAGACAGGGAGGTAGATAAAAAGGAAAAATCTAGAGATAAAGAAGGCGTAAATATAACTAACTCCAAACACTTCCAGGAAGAGAAGAAGTCAAGTATAGCAGACAGTAGTAAAGCACAACATGAGAAAACTTTATCCCTTAAAGAAAAATCAAAAGATGAACCTTTGAAAACGCCGGATGGAAAAGAAAAAGATAAAAAAGATAAAGACATAGACAGATATAAAGAACGAGACAAGCATAAGGATAAAATTCAACTAAATAGTTTACTCAAAGTAAAATCTGAAGCAGATAAGCCTAAACTTAAGTCCTCACCAGCATCAAAAGATACTCGACCTAAAGAAAAGAGGTTAGTGAATGATGATTTAATGCAGACAAGTTTTGAACGAATGTTAAGCCTTAAGGACCTAGAAATAGAGCAGTGGCACAAAAAACATAAGGAAAAAATTAAGCAAAAAGAAAAGGAGCGGTTGAGAAATCGGAATTGTTTAGAACTTAAAGTGAAAGATAAAGAAAAAACAAAGCATTCGCTAGCTGAGTCCAAAAATAAAGAACTTACTAGGTCAAAGAGTTCAGAGTTGACTGATGCTTATACCAAGGAGAAACAGTCTAAAGATGTCGTAAGTAACAGATCACAATCTGTTGATGCCAAAAATATAACAAATTTAGGGAAGTCATCTTTTGTTTCAGATAATAGCTTAAACAGATCTCCTAGATCAGAAAGTGAAAAGCCAGGTCTCAGCTCCAGATCTGTATCCATGATTTCGGTTGCTAGTTCAGAAGATTCCTGCCATACCACAGTGACAACCCCCAGGCCTCCAGTTGAATATGACTCTGACTTTATGTTAGAGGGCTCAGATTCCCAAATGTCCTTTTCCCAGTCACCTTTTTTGCCAGTTGCCAAATCTCCTGCCCTTCATGAAAGGGAATTAGATAGTTTGGCTGAACTTCCAGAGCGGATAAAACCACCATATACAAGCCGACTTCCAATATCCCATCTCCGATCATCTTCTGTAGAAGATGTTAAACTAGTTATAAATGAGGGGAGACCAACTGTAGAAGTTCGAAGATGTAGTATGCCATCTGTCATTTGTGAACATACAAAACAATTCCAAACAATATCAGAAGAAAGCAGTCAAGGTGGCTTAGCTGTGCCAAGAGATACTTGTCTTTCTCCCAAATCTGAGGTGCCCTCAAATGTGCCTGAAAGAGAACTTTCAAATGTGTCTAACATTCATTCCAGTTTTGCTGCCTCTCCAACTAGATCTGTAAGCAGCAAATACATTTCAGCTGATATAAATGTTATCAAGAGTACTGCTCCAGTGGGCACCTTAATGGACAGTCCTATGCATTTAGAGCAATCTAATCAGGTTTGTGTGATCCAAAATAAATCATGGGAGGTACCTAATGACAGACTGGAGTCATTAAGCACCGGTGACTTGATCTGCCCAAATTCTAGTGTACCTGATCAAGATTCTTCTGTTCAGGGTTTTTGTAATTCTGAAAACAAAATGCTGAAAGAACAGAACACAGATTTTTTATCCCTGCACCAGACTGAACTACCAGGAAACTCTTGTGCTCAGGACCCAGCATCCTTTCCGCCTTCACAGCAACCTTGCTCTTTCCACAGCCAATCACTTTCAGATGCTGAATCTGTTTCTAAACATATGTCTGTATCATATGTTGCCAATCAAGAGCCGGGTATTGCACAACAAAAAAATGCAGTCCAAATTATGAATTCTGTTTTAGATACCAATAATGAATCTACGAAAGAAATGGAAAATACTTTTGTCCCAACAGATGTCCAAAAGACAGATGCCTTTGTCCCAGTGTACTCTGAAAGCACTGTTCAAGAAGCATCACCAAATTTTGAAAAGGCTAATACTTTGTCTGTATTACCATCAGAAAAAGACTTTAGTGGAAGTGATGCCTCTTCCCAGCTAAATACACATTACACATTTAGCAAACTAATGTACAAGTCTTCCAGTGGCCATGAGGTTGAAAGTAGCACTTCTGATATTCAGGTTATTTCACATGATAAAGAAAACAAACTGGAGAGTTTGGTCTTAACTCACCTGAATGATAAATGTGATTCTGATTTATGTGAAATGAGTACAGGGATGCCAAAAGGAAACCTAAATGAACAAGATAATCCAAAACATTGCCCTGAAGGTGAAAAGTGTTTGCTTTCCATGGAGGATGAAGAATCACAACAAAGCACTTTATCAAGTCTGGAAAACCATTTACAACAACCAGCTCAACCAGAGATGCATAAATATGGTCAAATAGGTAAGGTAGAATTAGAAGAAAATGCTGACGACGATAAAACTGAAAACCAGATCCCTCAAAGGATGACTAGAAACAAAGCAAATACAGTGACAAATCAAAGCAAACAGATTCTTGCTAGCTGTACACTATTCTCAGAAAAAGACAGTGAATCTTCATCTCCTAGAGGAAGAATAAGGTTGACTGAAGAAGATGACCCTCAGATTCACCACCCACGGAAAAGGAAAGTGTCACGTGTACCACAGCCTGTGCAAGTGAGTCCCTCTTTACTGCAAGCAAAAGAGAAAACTCAGCAGTCTCTGGCAGCCATTGTAGACTCTCTGAAACTAGATGAGATTCAGCCATACAGTTCAGAGAGAGCGAATCCGTATTTTGAATACTTGCACATACGGAAAAAAATTGAAGAAAAGCGCAAACTGTTGTGTAGTGTTATTCCTCAAGCACCTCAGTATTATGATGAGTATGTGACATTTAATGGATCCTATCTCCTGGATGGAAACCCCTTAAGCAAGATTTGCATTCCCACAGTAAGTAACGTCACTTGACACGCATCTGCTGTCCAGTAGAAGTATGATGCAAGTCATTTACGTGGTTTTAATTTTTCTAGTAGCCACATTTTAAAAAGTAAAAAGAAACAGGTAAAATTAATTTTAACATTTTATTTAACCCAGTATATTCAAAATAACTACTTCAAAATATATCAGTGTAGAGAAGTTGTTTATGAATGAGACATGTTACATTCCTTTTTTTTTTTGTACTAAGTATTGGAAATCTGGTGTACGTATAGTACCTCTTGGTTCAAAGTAAATTCATTCAATAGCCATGTGTGGCTAGCAGGTACCTTATCGATCAGCACTGGTCTACAGTATTTTCTTTTTCCTTACCTGCTTTTCCTTCATCCCAAAAGAGGTACGCTTTTATTTCGCTGAAAGGTAACTCACTTACACGTGCTTCTGCAACAATCTTCTCTGGAATTTTCCTCTGTTGAGCCTCTTCTTGCTGGTGTATTCTTAATATTCTCTCTCAGTTGGCCTTTATCCACCCACTCCGAACATACTTGTTTCTCCTTCATCCTGGGGAGAAAAAACTTACCCTGTGACTGTGCCAGTTTGTCAAGATCTCCTTGTCTCTTTCCTTTACTACCACACTCTTGAAGAGTAGTCTATGCCTGATGTTTTCTCTTTATCACTGCCTATTCATCCCTTAAACCATATGCGCAGATCACCAGTGAGCTTGTGGTGCCACATTTGTTGGCCTCTTTTTCTTTCCACTTGATCTTTGTCACATTTGACATTGTGACCATCTTGTTCATAAAACTTGCCCCTCCTTAGTTTTTTGATGGTATGCTCTTCTGGTTCCCTTGCCTCAATAACATATCTTTTTCTCTCTCTTTTAATGACTCCTATACCCACCCTTTAGGCGTCAGAGTTCCCTAGGAATCATTCTTCAGTCAACTTTTTGTCGTTGTGGTCTTGGCTATTCCTGTGGTTTCAGCATTCTTCCACATGTCAGTTTAGTCCCCTAAAATTCTTACCTTAGCCATCATCTCTGTTGACCTCCAGAATCAGATGTACATGCCTCTTGGGCAGCATTACCTATATGATCTGCAGATACCTCTCATAGGTTTAGTTCCCCAGGAAGTAGGCCGTGAGATTCTGCGCAAAGCTTATTGGTGAGTCAGGAACAATACCTATAACCGTGTGAAGGAACCGCAATTCAGCAGAGCAAGAAGTCGAACTGAAATGTAGTTGCAGCATTCATTTCAGCTGGAACTCAGGAGTGGGGTGGCCCTTCTGACATGTAGCCTGCCTCTAAGGAGGGAACATGACCTTGGGCACACCAACTGTCTTCCCTTCCAGGGTTCCCATTGCCAGTTTCTTGAGAGGAACTCCAGAGAGCTTTCAGCCTCCAGCACTCCTGGGAGCTGGGGTTGAGTGCCTCATTCCTGAAGGAGGATTCTAACCATGCGCCAAGTATCCACTCCAACTTTAGACTCCCAAAGACCAAAAGAAATGATTTATCTCTCATTGTCTCAGAAGCAAATCTTTATTTATTAGTGATGACACCAGAGTACTGACCTCTCAGTTACCATATTCTATCTATTCTACCTTAGAACTCTCTCCATTAACTCTACCTTCTACCACTGCCCTGTTTTAGAGCCCTCATCATCATCCCTCACTTAGAACATGCAGCAATTTTGTCACCACTTTTTTTTCCTACTCTCTTTCGGGAGCAGCATTCTCTTTTGTTGTGAAATATATATCCTATTTAAAACAGTAAAGGGGCTCCTGGCTGGCTCAAATCAGAAAAGCATGTGACTCTTGATCTCAGGGTTGTGAGTTCGAGTCCTGCATTGGTATTAGAGATTGCTTAAATAATAAAACTTAAAAAAAAAACCCAGTAATAAAAAACTATTACCCTACTTAAATATCTTAGCTGTGATTAGCTGTCTTCCCATTACCTACAGCTTAAAATCCACATCTAGTCCTGTTGTAACCATTTATTTTATAATCTGATCCCAATCTACCCCTTCAGCTTCATTTCCTCACAACTTCCAAACTCACCCAATAATTCAGCCATATTTCACTCACTCTTCTGTTGTTGTTGAAATCTGTTGTTTGCTACTCTTGGTAGTTAGTGCTGTTCCTTCTGCCTGAAATACTGTTCCTGCCAGGCTTTTTTTTCTGTTCTCTTCCTTGCCTTTCTTCCAGCTGTGTTGTCACTTCTGTGCAAAATCTTGTCAAAGCAGAATTGTTTGTGTCTTCCTCATACTTTCACTATGATATCATAGTCAACTGCTCACATGTCTGCCTGTAATCTAATTAAGGGCTAGGACACTATTTATCTCTTATAGAATGAGTCCCAAATTTATCTTTAGCTGTGAGTACACTATTGATTTCCGTAACTGTTTCTAGCTTCTTCTGAACATCACCTGCATGTCCTACAATATCCATGTAATTATCAGGTCCAATACCAAACCAATTTATCCTATCTCAAAAGTGTTCTTTTTGCCCTCTCTGATGTAGTTACTGTCATTATCTGCACTCTTAGTTTCCCAGGCTAGGAACCCAAAATTCAACCTTCACCTCTTCCCCCTCACATCAGTCACTAAGTCATGTTCATTCATCTTACTTCCTTCTGTCTCTTACCACTGCTGTGTATGTACCACATTAGCTCCATTAACTATTCATTCACATATGTGAATATTGCATAATCAGATATTCAAAGTACTGCATAATCAAATAACTCATAACCATTTGCTAAGCATTGTGCTAACTAGATATCAGAAACCAGCAAAACAGTCATTCTGAGCATCTACTATAGGTTCTATTCTAATCTCTTCTGTCGAGCTAGCCTTCTTACTGTCCAGGTGCCTTATACATAAATCAGATCTGATTCTGTGACTACCTGGCTAAACATTTTTAGATAGACTCCCAGTTTTCTGTAGAAAAACTTTCCATCATTGTCTACAGGCCCTCCCATACTTCTCTAGGCTTGGCTGTAGTTATTACCCTATTACCGTATATAATGCTTCCCTAGGCTTTTCTATACTATTTGACATCCTGCCTTTGTGTGTGTTATTTTTTCAAAACCTAGTTCAGAGAAGATCAAAAAGTCAGATTTTTACATTACCCTACTACTAGTAAGCAATAATAGTAGATTTAAAAGAATAAGAGTTGTAAATAAGTTTGTCATTTTTTAAAATTCTTTCAGCAAAATAATTTAATAACTTAAAGATTATAAAGCTAATAGTTTTGTTGTTTCTTTTGTTTCCCCTTAAAGGGTAAGAAATTTTAACTGAAGTATGTTATATTGTAGGCTTGAAAAATATAGGTAAAACTGTGAAGAACCCATTTAAGTTAAACTTTTATAAGCTATTACACTAAAAACAATTCGTTTTTTTTTTAAGAGTTTACTTATTTATTTGACAGAGATCACAAGTAGGCAGAGAGGTAGGCAGAGAACGGAAGGGAAGCAGGCTCCCTGCTGAGCAGAGAACCCGATGTGGGGCTCGATCCCAGGACCCTGGGACCATGACCTGAGCCAAAGGCAGAGTTCTTAACCCACTGAGCCATCCAGGTGCCCCACACTAAAAACAATTCTCATAAACCATATTAGCACTTGCCTGTTGAGAGATATATAGTATGACATACATATTTGTATATATGTTATGTGTGCTTGTGTTTATGATTACCTTTTCATATTCCTTCAAAGGTGACATAATACAAGTTTAATCCCCTTGCAGCAATTCTGGAGGTACAGCTATGATTAAATCAGAATTTAGTTATATCAAATATTGTTTCAGAAAGGGCTGTAACTAGAGTTGAGAATTTTTTCTTAGTGTAGTAAAGGGTTTTTTCTTTGTTTCAGAGATTTTATTTATTTGATAGAGAGGTAGAGAGCACAAGTAGGCAGAGCGGCAGGCAGAGGGAGAGGGAGAAGCAGGCTCTCCACTTAGCAGGGAGCCCGATGTGAGACTCGATTCCAGGACCCTGGGATCGTGACCTGAGCTAAAGGAAGCCGTTTAACCAACTGAGCCACTCAGGCGCCCCTTTCGTTTGTTTTTAATGAGAATTATTAAAGAAACACATAGCACAGTATAGTAGAAAGAGCAGTAGTTTCCAGGTAGTATACATAAGTTTGTCTGGATTTTACTACAAACCAGCTGTGTGATCTTAAATAATTCCTTCTCTGATTCTTAATTTTCACATCCATAAAACCATAATACCAACCCTACCTCAAAACAGGTTGAAATAGTACAGGCTATAACCCATTAAAAATGTTAAAACATTTTATAGATTTAAGAGGTTATCATTATTTTATCCCACTCAAAATAACCTTAAGGTTCATATTTATTAGAGTTAATATGCAACCCCCCACCTTTTGTTCATAAAAGGCTGTGCTTTTGAGCTTACTGGACTGAAACTCATTTGTTCAATACTTTTTTTCTAAAAAGTAATGAAAAGCCAGAATAACAAAAATCACTTTTATACTACATTATTTTTAATAGGTTCCAATATGATTTTTTCCATTTGTTTCCTCTGTCAGCTGTCATTTTATTGAATTGATCTCTCCACATTTGTGTGATCTATTTATAGAACCTGTTAGAAATGTAGTGAAACACCTCCAAAGTCAGCTTAAGTGGTTGTCATTCTAGCACATATTTTTCTCATAATTTAGACAGAATGCTGCTGTTTTTCCAGAGAAAGTCAAAGGAAGAAAAATAAAACTGTAGGTCAGGTTCCCAAAAGGCAAATGAACTGGGGGAGAATAAAAGAAAAAGACTTGCCACATCCTGGTATCTACTGTGGTTATGAGTAGCAGCACACAGATCCCTACAGGGAGATTCTAAGAGTGGGTGTCAGGAAGGAGGACCATCCAGGGGAGTCTGTCAGGAGAGTTTATATTCTGGAGACTCCTGGGAATAACAGATCCTAAAAGACAAAAGCTCCAAACATGACTTATGTAAAGATAGATGGGGAAACAGGAAAGGGGAGGTTTCCTCAGAAAGTCTCCATATATTTTGTTTTTGGCGGTTTTACCATTTCTCTGTACATGGATGTTGAAGATTTCCAAATTTTCGTATTCTGCCCAAACCTCTCTTAGCTTCCTTTTTTGCTAAATAGACATAGCTCCACTTGAATGTCCATGAGCTCCACAAACTTGACATATTAGGCCTGAATTTAACCCAAAACCCTTTTTCTCTTTTCTCCTGTCCCCTCTCCCCATTTGGTCCTCATGCTAAAGGACTCACAAGTCCTCTGCAGCTACGCCCTCTCTTTTATCCTTAGTCACCATATTTTTAGACCCCTTCCCTTCCATTCCCTCCTCCTCATACCAGGGTCACAGTGATTTGCTTCCTTACTTTCTTGCCTGTAGGATAAGACTACATTATGCAGACACAGTAGTGAACTGTAAGATCTATTCTGCAGACACAGTAGTGAACTATAAGATCTTTCAGTGGTTTCCCACCTCATACAAAATTTACCTTAATGTGTTATGCATAATATCTGTTCCACAGTGTGTAATTAAACACACGGGGATGATGGTGGAGCAAGGTGGGGAGGGCTCATGGTCAGATACGTTTGGGAAATGGAACACCGTTAATCTAAAGATAATAGGTTTCTTTTGTCACTGCAGAACTTCTCAGAATGAGTAAGTTTAATTTGTTAATTAGATACCTAAGCAAGCGTATATGTACAGTTTTTCCAAACTTACTCATTCTTGGAACCATTTCCTGCAAGTCATGTTTACGGGCCCAGTGTTCTGTGGAACACACTTTAAGAAAACTAGTCTAAGTGTGCCTGGGTGGCTCAGCTGGTTAAGCATCTGCCTTCGGCTCAGCTCACGATCCCAGGGTCCTGGGTTCCAGCCCCGCATTGGGCTCCTTGCTCAGTTGGGAGCCTGTTTCTCCCTTTGTCTGCCACGCCCCCTGCTTGTGCACTCACTCTCACTAGTTCGCTCTCCCTCTCTCTGTTAAATAAATAAATAAAATCTCTAAAATAAAATTAAGCTAGTCTTGAAAAAAAAAAAAAAAGAAGGAAAGAAAAGCTAGTTTACAGAATTAGACTGCAACCTTTATTACTTTGCCCCTACTGATCTCCCCATCTTCATGCCCTTTCATTCTTTCCCTCAAAGTTGATGTCTCCAGAACAACTTGTAGTTTTCCAGACACCATACTATCTTTGTTTTGTGCACTTGATCACACTGCCCTCTCTTCTGGGAATTATCTCCCTCTCTTCTTTCCCTTCCTTTTTCCCCCACAACGCATTTCTCTCACCTTGTGATTCTGGCTCTTCCTTTAACATGTAGCCTCAGGCATTACCCTCTCCAAGAAGTTTTCTCTGATACCCCAGGCTCAAAGGAGTAGATACTCTTCCTCTGGGCTGCATAAAGGAAGCCTTTATGATTTTGGAAAACTTCAAGATAGTATCACTAAACTTCACTGTTACTCTTACTAAACTTAAAGATGTTTATAAGGCACAGAAATCAAACAATTTTATTACTGTAGTTAGAGGCCTGAAAAATAATCTGCCCCAGTAAGTTATTTGTCCTGTAGAATTTTCTGCATTGATTCAACTGAGTGAAATCATGTGATGTTATTTAACATTTTTTTCACTCCCCCATAATTCCTATAAACTGTTTATAGAGTCCCAATCAGATCCAGGTTTGATTCTTTGGCTAGAGCTTTTCATATATGGTGTATAGTTCCTTTAGCCCCACATCAAGACATACATAGAATCTGCTTGTCCCACCTTCTGAAGAATCAGAAAAGTCAATTAAGTTATTCTATGGTTCCTGAACATACTGAGATACTTTACTTTTCCCTAATTGCTGACAGTAGTTAGAAGCTAGATGGGGGTGGAGGGAAGAATATAGATAATCCAAAGGACAGAGGGAGAATATTAGGGGATCACCGATGTCTGTATATTAACTGTGTAACAATGCATAGATGGTATCTGCTTCCTTAACCTCCAGCATATACCAGAATGCAGTCCACTGTAATAATCGATTTAGAGATGAACCAACCATAAGATTTTTGGTGTACGGAAAGACAAAATGGGTTATCACCTATAATAAAGAAATTTGAAAACTACAGATCTATTAGAGGATAATTCCATCTTTTTATAAAAGACTTAATTCAGTAAATGTAAAACTCACCACTTTTTGATTTGTATTCTGTCTACAAAGAGACTTTATGTTTACTACACTAAGACTCAGACTGCTATAACCCTTAGGACCGGACTGTTTGCTTGTTTTTTTCCCCCTGCTTTTGTGAACCCTCCCTCCCTGTTTATGAGCTGTCACTTACTGATGCTCTAAAATGTGTCTCTGTAAAAAGGAATTTCCTTAGTCCTTAGGCTTTTTAATTTGCTCTTTGAAATTTGCTGTGGCCTCAGAATTAAAACATCTAAGTTTATCGGTATGTTCTGTGCTTCAGACTGTTGAAGTTGAGAATAATTGGTTGTATAATTGTTACTGTATTATCTAATTCAGAGAACATCATAATTTATGTTTTTATTAACTGATCCAGTAAGAGGTTTAGCTGGCTCAGTCAGAAGAGATCTGAATCTTGAGGTTGTAATTTTGAGCCCCATATTGTGTGTAGAGATTATTTAAATAAATAAAACTTTGTTAAAAATTGGGAATAGCTCATTGTTGTATTTTTAACAAATGTATGTTTTTAAAAATTAGATTACACCACCACCTTCACTGTCAGATCCACTTAAAGAGCTTTTTCGACAACAAGAAGTTGTAAGAATGAAACTACGTTTGCAACACAGTATTGAAAGGGTAAGAAGTGTTTAAATTAATGCAAAAAATTATTGTATTTTAACAATAGATCATAATGACCTACATTATATTTTATGTGTATATGTATATATTTTATATACACACACACACACACGTAACTGCCTTAGGGGATTTTCCTTATTTAGAACCATTTTGGGAAATGGTTTGATTTTGTTATCTTGTACCTGCGTAGTTAGGGAATTTATAAGCCTGTTTTAGGGTAGCTGTCCTTATGTTACAGTTCGTGTTGAGTGTATTTTTGATGTATTAAAATCTCTTAATAATTTCTTGTTATCATTTGCTGAATTTGTGGAACTAAAGTGGTGAATTCCTAGTTAGATAGTTGGATTTCCAAGTTTTCTGCTTCAGTGCAGAATACTTAGAAAAGCTGTTCTTATTGGTCCTTAGATTTCTGCTTTCGTATTCTAGTTTCTAGTGGTTAATCTTGGCATGGGATGATGTGAGAAAATCTGTCTGTTTATAGAAATCATAAAATTCATTTCACTTGGATTGACAAAAACGTAGCACCTTCTTAATCTTTTGGGAGGGCCAGGGACTTCTGAAACTTGGTATGAAATGTGTTCCTTCTTTATAGAGGCATATATATACTCTTACAAACAAAAGTATGCAGTTTCTTT
The DNA here is from genome assembly GCF_010015895.1 of Lontra canadensis. Lineage (NCBI taxonomy): Eukaryota > Metazoa > Chordata > Mammalia > Carnivora > Mustelidae > Lontra > Lontra canadensis. Next base: position 5,534,445 of record NW_022631051.1, read on the forward strand.
GATTCTTACGTAACTGATTTCCTAGGGCAGAGGTTTTTCACTTTCCTATGCCATGAGACCCGTGTAACAATCTGGTAAATATAAAACCTTTTCTCAAAATTATCTTTTTAAATTAATAAATTTATAGCATTGCAAAGAGAACAATAAATAAAAGAAAGAAGCACTGATACAGACCTTACAACATTGTGCATGACCTATGGCAGTGAATATTTTGTTCTCAATAAGAAGTTAAATCACATTATACACATCAATAGCTATTTCAACCATCAGGCATGTTTGAAGCCACCTGGTAACATATTTTCATCTGTTCATCTATCCATGTAACAAAAGCCATGCTGCCTTATAGGTAGTTAAGAATTCTTATTTGTACTGTGCAATTTTCAAAACTTTAGCGGATAGTAAAAATTACTCACGTGCTTTCATATATTGACCAATAGACAATTTAAAATGCCTCACCAGTGTGACAGCAAACAATGATACCGTTTGGGGGCAATATCTGTAACACTTATAATATGAATTGAAAATATTTGTGATTTCTATGGATGGCAAAGTTGCAGATACTTTTGATATTTCTGTGGTTTGTGGCCTATATTCATAATTGAAAGAAATGTCAGTTAGAGGTTAATAAAAAATAAAGAATTTTTTACATCCAGGTTCACAGATGACACTTTCCCCAGTCTATCTATGGGCTTCTTAGCAATGTTAGGACCCCAAGTCAAGAACCTCTGTTCTAGGATCATTTTTCCCTTTGAAAGTGATGACGATACTTGAATGCGCACCGAATGAACAAACACATCTTACAGCCCAGAGTTCCTGGCCCAGTTTCTCGAACTACGTCATGCCCCACTCTGCCTCTCCAAGAACTAAGGTGGGGAGTACTTTGGGGCATGCATAACCCATTCTCAGAAGACATTGTTTAAGAAGCGATGCTCTGGAAGTGCAAAGACATAACATTAAGAATGATGACCTAATTAAAAAAAAAAAAAGGAATGATGACCTAAAGTGAAATATTTAGGCTGTCATTTAAGCAGTGTATCTCTTTTAGTTTTTTTAGGGTCTGACTTCATTTTTGGTTATTGCTCTTAATCTCTATACAATTATGGCCAATCTTTTAGGAAAACTTTTCTTCTAGTTATTTTTTCTTAGCATCTCATCAACTTTTTGGATATATTATCACTTAAAGTCCCACCTTAAACTTGTACTTAATGAATCATAAGTGTTAGACTTACCTCTTCTCTTTTGAGTATCATTTGTTACATAAGATTTAAAAGAGATTAAATAGGACTGTGTTTCTTTGTGTTTTCACTAAATTATAAATACAGTAAAACTCTATAGTAATACATATTTGGAATAGGGAGGCCTCCGTCCTCCAGTAGGGGAAGAATAAAGTTCTTGTCAAGTCAAGAGAGAATAGGGAATGTGGTGAGAAGAATACCAGCCACATCTTTAATATTTTATCAGCTCAGTCTGCCAGACAGAACCAACAAAATGATGGACATCTTATAATGGAAGGATTCCTGGACTCAGGAATCCTTGAAGTTCTAACCAGCCACAGGTCCTAGGGTTGCCCCCACCGATGTTTAAACCGAAGAAGACAGTTACCACCAGATGGCACAAGTCTGCAACCAGTATCGCCATGGGTTGGGATTGTAGCTATACCCTAGGATTCCCAGTCTGATAAATGCAGAGGATTGCCTGATGACTTCATTAACTTTATGATAGGGTGAGTTTGCATATTACATAACTGGAAGTATTGCACCCCAGTTAACATATTTTAAGACAGGATTGTACTGTGATTGTCAGAGGTTTAATGTCAGCATCAAGGTACAGTGTTTGTTTCTATGAAAATGTTCGTTATAAAACGAGCTACCACCACAATGGCACAGCACTTCACATCCATTAGAAAGGCTATAATAAAAGATAATAACAAGTGTTGGCAAGATTGTGAAAAAATTGGAACCCTCATACATTGCTGATGGAAATGTAAAATGCTACAACTGCTGTTAATGACTTGGCGGTTTCTCACCAGGTTAAACATAGAACTACGATATGACCTAGTACCTTCACTCCCAGTTATTTACCTAAGAGAAAAGGAAGTTTGCATCCAAGCAAAAACTTGAGTGTGAATGTTCATAGTAGCCTTATTCATGATAGCACAAAGCTAGGAACAACCCAAGAGACCATCAGCTGATGAATGAATAAAGAAAATATGGTATGTTTATATAGTAGAATATTATTCAGCCATAAAAAGGGATGAAGTACTAACGCATGCTGTAACACAGATGAACTTGGAAAACATGTGACATGACATTACAGAATACCACATTTTCCATGGATCCATTCGTAAGAAAATGTCCAGAGTAGGTAAATCCATAGAAACAAAAAGTAGAGTAGTGGTTGCCAGGGGAAGAGGAGGTATATGGGGCATGACTGGTGATAGATACGGAGTTTCTTTTTGGGGTGATGAAAATGTTCTGAAATTAATGGTGATGTTTGAACATTTTGGTGACTATACTAAAAGCCACTATTGTACACTTAGAAAGATAATTTTTTTAAAAAAGCCTGCCGCTTTTGGAAAGAACATTTATTTATACTTTTAGAACAATTCGAGTTCTCAAATCTCTCAAATCTCTCAATCTCTGTGAAGAAAAAACTTGTCTGAGGGGCACCTGAGTGGCTCAGTCAATTAAGCGTCTGCCTTTGGCTTAGGTCATGATATTGGGGTCCTGGGATCGAGCCCCACATCAGGGTCCCTGCTTGGCTGGAACTCTGCTTGTCCCTCTTCCTCTGCTCCTCCCCCTGCTTGGGCACATTCTCATTTTCTCTCTAATAAATAAATAAAATCTTTAAGAAAAAAAAACTTCTCTGAAATTCAGGTCCTTTAGTACATTTTAAGTAATTTTATTTGAAAAAACAGGTTATTGAAGAATTATGTTTTGTTTTGTTTTTTTATTCTTGGTTCAACTAGGAAAAACTCATTGTATCCAATGAACAGGAAGTTCTACGAGTTCATTACAGAGCTGCAAGAACATTGGCAAATCAAACACTGCCATTTAGCGCGTGCACTGTGTTACTGGACGCAGAAGTGTACAGTGTGCCGCTGGACGCTCAGGTAAAGTGCCATTGATACAGTTAAAATGTTCCTAAATAGAGCTTGGGTGCTTTTGTGATCTGTTCCCACAGAAGAAACTTGAATCCAGCAATCAGTAAAACTCAAAAGAGAAAAACAGTTCTTGCAGAATAAAGTACTTCTAGATCACTTGATCTTTTTTCTAAAATCCTCTAAACATCAGGCTCATATTATAAAAGCTGATATTTACAAAACCAATATGTGTTTAGAATAGTGCCCTTTTACATAATTTGTAATTTGTTTCTAAAGTGGGTGTTTGTACCTTCAGGCAACCGGAACGCAACTGTAAGCTGGAAGACACTACAGGCAAATTGAACCTCTAGATTGTGATGGTGCTAAAATAGTGCCAGGTCTTGTTTTGGTCTTGGTTATTTCTGGAATAAATAAATATAGTTGTGGAAAAAAACTGTAGCTATGTCTTGAATAGAGTTTACTGCCACACACAAATTACATGAATTCAGAACCAGACATATCAGTTGTCATAATATCTTGTGCCTCACAAACGAGAATGAAATTCATTGGTCATAGAATATAATGATTAAAATAAAGAGTAGGCATGGACAGTGAAGGATTATTACACAAAAGTATTAAGAAATGCTGTTTTAAGTCAGAATAGAAACACAAAGGATGTAGGGTATATTACAGAGAAAATTACTTAGTTCTCTCTGGGCTTTATTTTTCTCCTCTGTAAGAAAAAAAAAAAGATGATGGACATTGGAGAGGGTATGTGCTATGGTGAGTGCTATGAAGTGTGTAAACCTGGGCGATTCGCAGACCTGTACCCTGGGGCAAATAACACATTATATGTTAATAAAAATATATGTTAAAAAATTTAAAAATTATTAAAAAAATAAAATTTAATTATAAATTAACTATGTCATTAAAATAATTGGGTATTAAAACTCATAAAAAGATTAAAACTCATAAAAAGATTAAACTAGAACAGTGGATTTCGAACTTTAAGTCACCGACTGTTTTATCCAAATGAAAGTATTCAGAGATATTTGAAAAGGCTATTAAGAATAATAATTGAGGGAGAAGGGGTGAGCCCGGGTGGCTCACAGTCTTTTGAGGATCTGACTCTTGATTTCAGCTCAGGTCATGATCTCTCAGGGCCATGAAATCAAGCCCTGCGTAGGGCTCCACACCAGGCATGGCACCTGCTTAAGATTCTCTCTCTCCCTCTCCCTTTACTCTTCCACCTACCATTTGCATGCATTCTCTCTAAAATAATGATAAAATAATTGGATCTTAAGAAAGAACTATTTGACTCTAAGGAAATACACATTGGAAAAGACCACTGAGGGAATTTACATAATTCTCAGCTTTAAAGAATTTAAAGGGAAGAATGAATGGTTTTTAATAATGGAAATGAACAGTTTAACTATGTTACTAAAGGCTGGACTAGACAATGAAATATCTTGAGATCTTTTAAAGTTTTGTGCAATTATAGAGTAAGGAAGTCAACTTTAGAACAATATAAATCAAGCTACAAGGAAAGTCTCTTGAAGATTTCTGGTTCACAGTGGTTGAGTAAACATACCTTTTTATTTTGTCTTCCTTCCAAAACTCACCGAAATGACAAAAGATGTAAAAATAAAAAGCAATCCATAGCAGAACTGGAAATTGAGATGGAAAGCCACTGGACCACAACAGGATGACGTTTCTGATAAATAAGAATCTGTTGCCCCAGATAGGTTAGAGGAGAACATCAAAAATAAGTGAGTTTTCTCAGTAAACCCTTAGAAGGATCCCCAAATCAGAGACTAAAAGAAGATTAGGCCATGATCAGCCTAATAATTAAAGGACAGAAGAACTTTGTCCTTCTCTTGGGGAAAACTATGGAACTCTTACCCGTCCTTCTCCTCTGGCTTTAGAGTAGACGGTCTCTCAGTGAGTAGCAGGCTCCCGTGAGAAGAGCCGCCGAGGAATTAACGGAAAGGAGAAGAAGTCTACCTTTCCTAGCTAAGGGCTTAGATCGTCCGTTAGCCTGCTTTCTCGTCAGACCTCTTCCTTTTCAAAATAAGCTTGTAATATTAAAAAATTCAATAATAAAATCTTAAATACTAAAAACATCTTACAGAGGACCAAGGAGGAAGTGATAACAGCTAAAACTGGGAGCATCTACATGATGCCTGGATGTCATTTGGATAGCAGCAGTGGTAATAGTAATAGCAGAAATTACAGCAGATGTTTATTGGAGTGAGTGCTGCCTGTACACCCAAGCATTGTGATGAGGACGTCAGAGGCTTAATTCTCAAAACAAGATTAAAAGAGGTATTCAGCCCTCTTTACGGAGTAGAAAATTGAGAAAGTATATAATTAGTTCAGGATTACCTAAGACGACACAAAGCTGGCATTTGAATATAGCCATCTTAATTCCAAAACTGGTATTCTTAAGAATTGATAAAGAATTTCTTTATGATCACTTCAAAATACTGGTCCTGGAAAAAATGTTGGCCTTAAAGTGCTGTAGCTCATCTTAACACTTTTTCTCCCTACATGCGGTAAACATTAACATTAAAATTAAAATGAGAAATGAAATCAATTTTATTTTAATAAGAATGTCCTAGGCATAAAAAAATTACATTTTATCTTTTTTCAAAATGTTTCCATCTTTCTTTTCATCATTCCATTATACCATAAAGAGATATAATGGCATATAGGTTTTAAAGTTGGTTAGTAAATCGTATAGTATTCAAGTACTTTTTATGTTCTCTTTCAGTCGGATGACAGTAAAACTTCTGTGAGGGATCGCTTTAATGCAAGACAATTCATGTCTTGGTTACAAGATGTGGATGATAAATTTGACAAATTAAAGGTATGTATATTTAAAAGTTCAGTTTAAATGGATGCTTCCCTCTTAAATGGAAAGTGTAGCTCTGTTAGGAAAGGAGATAGCCATTAGTCATGCATCCTCATGCCGGCTGCAGTTGGAAAGTAAAGGAAAATAAAGAGCACAAGTCCATTTTTCAAGACCAGTGTAGTATGAAAGTTGAAACTATCACAGAAGTAGCCGTTTCTGATGGGGATATTTATGCTTGCTGTCCAGTATCCAAGTCTAGTGATCGTTCTGACAGTGAAAGAATGGGGGAGGGCAATCAGAGAAAGAGTATATACTGTAAGTAATTCATAAAGAAAATTATCTGGTTGGAGATTTTAAATCATTTCAAAAATCACTTTTAAGGTGTTCATGATTCTTCTGATACTTTGAAATCTCGTTATTTGAAAGAGCAGCTTCAGATTAAAGTCTGTGAGGTCAGAGAGTGGTGAGGTTGCAGATCCAGAAATAGTTGGCGCACGGGCGCAGACCGGGTCAAGCAGAAATGGGTGTGTGATTTAAAAACTTAGTCACTAAAGGGACCATGGGTGAGATTAATTTCTAAAGCAAACTTGACAGAAAAATCAATTAACCCTTCTCTTCTTCTCAATAGACCTGTCTCTTAATGAGACAACAGCATGAAGCTGCAGCTTTAAATGCCGTCCAGAGATTAGAATGGCAGCTCAAACTCCAGGAACTTGATCCTGCCACCTATAAATCTATCAGCATTTATGAAATCCAGGAGTTTTATGTTCCCCTTGTTGATGTTAATGATGACTTCGAATTAACTCCCATATAGCAGCCGTTCCTTCTGGTGGTGTCGTCTTAAACTCATGTGGCTCAAGAGTATTAAACTGTGGAACACTGCCTTTTGAGAAAAATACTGATATGCCTTTACAGTTGTTAGTAAAGTTTGACTAAAGTTGGCTATGTATGTAGTAAACACTGTCATTTTATAAAGAATGAAAAGAGAATTATTTTGGATCCTAGATCCAGTTTCTAACTGAAATCTAGTATTTATATTGGTGAGAGGTAACTATTACATTAGAGCATGTTGGCAGACTGTGGTAGATACTTCAAAAGCTGAGAATCTGCTAACAGCACTGGAAGTTGTTAGCGCTCCTAAGTAACAAGATAACCACTAGTATTCAAATCTTTAAAGTTTTATTAAAATATATTGGTAAACTAAAAGGTTCAGTTCCTACCAAATAGTTTCTAATGTGGAAAAAAAAGTTGGCACAAAATTTCTTCAGTTTATTTTATCTGTAAATTAATTGTACAGTTTTCTTTTCAAAAGTTTTAATATTGTCTTCCTTTTTAATAACTTATTTTATACATATTGTGCAGATGTAAATCTTGTAATTAATGGTCAAAATGTATACAAAGGGATTGGTAGTCAAAACATGTACAAAGAAATAATTGTAAAGCTGTTGTGTCTAATGTTTTCTTGGACCAAAGTTGTCGTTTGTATGGAGTGTAGTAGTAATGTGTTCAGGTAGCAAAACTTTTAAATAAGGCCTGCATGTGTTTGAGTTAGCTTGTTTTCATCACCATAACCGTAAAGGTTGTGACTTAGTTGTACTGCATGCTTCCTACAGTTTAACTCTCTCCATAAGCAATGCCTGAAGTAGTGTAGGGTGTTTCATGCCAGTCTCCTGGAATAGTACCTATGACTCACTATGTTGGACACATTATTTAGAATTAGTCATGCAAAGGAACAGCTCTTATTTCATCTCACACAGTAGAACCCATTCCCCCTCCCAAAATGCCTTTGAATGAAAATTCTGAAATTGTAAATGTCTATTTTAATACTCAAGTATGAAAGAATCTGTGAATATATGTAAATATGTTTAATAAATTTTATTGGTCATGTTAAATCATTGTAAAACTTTTTTACATTGCTTAAATATAATGTTTTAAGCTTAATAACCTTTGCACTTTTAAAATACAAACTGAGTACTCAAAAAAAGAGATATTCGGTAGTCAAAAGTACAAGAAACAGGCATATTCTGATCAATCTCTTCAATATTTATGAAAAATTGATTAATATGTTGTATTTTTTCCTTGTATCAAGATGCAAAACATAATTTTCAGAATTTTATAATTAAAATAAGATTTGGTATGCTGTTTTTAATAAAATAATTAGCAATATACTTAGAAAAAAACCAGTTTCTTCTATAACATGAAGTAGACTAAATATTCAGGAATATTTCAGGTCTGAAATCTGCTCAACTTACTAAACATTTTTGAAAGGAAAATTAGGTTATAGTAAAATTGAACATAAGTATATGAGATAAAATTTACAGAACTTTCCATAGTACTTTCTTGAATTATAAAATAATGCTGGATATTTTTTATTCTGATAGAGAAAAGTAAAAAGGATATATGAGGAATAAAGTGACTTAAACTCAGCAAGCAAGTTGGAAATCCCAGCTAATGGGAGAGAATGTAAAAACTGAAGTTTTTGAGTGCAAAGGTATATATTAAGCTTAGGGATTTTTGAATTTTTACGTCAATTTATATTTTAATTCATACTGTACTTGGCATGCGCAATAAAGCAGCACGTGTAAAAGATACACAGTGCAAGGACTTTATTATAAAGGTTGGATGTAGTGTTCTTTAGAAATTTAGATGAGATATTTGGGCCTTTTTTATTGAATACATGGGGCCAAGAAAGGCAGGGTAGATTTTGAAGCACTGGTTTTGTTGAAGTTAAGTTTATTAAGGCTGGGAACATTAAAAGCTAATTTATAAAAGCAATACTTTTTAATATGGAAAACTCAATGCAAATTTTGTTTATACTTTTGCCTAAAACTAAAAAACCAGATTATTGAGCATTGAAGTCATAGAAAATATGAGAGGTGTAAATTTATACAGCATCTTGTTCTGAGGGTCCAACTGGAAAAGGAGGGGAAATCACTCTTTAGCCAAACAGAACAAGCTGCAGAAGAGAACAAGCAGGCAGGAATCTGGCATATTTTAGTTGTCCCAGCTTTTTACATACTAACCTAGTTCTCACCCTCTTCAGTGGTACCTCCAGTTGCTGGAGCCTTGATGCCATGCTTCTGCTTCTGCAGGTTTCCTTGTAAAGTGACTCAAAGCTGATCAGATAGCTTACACGAAAAGTTGAATGCCTTCTCGGTGGAATTTATACTTAAGTAAGTAGTTAGGAGCTTTATATTCTAAAGCTCTGAAATACTAGGAAAAAACTTGGAATGGGGTATATACCTAAAAAGATTTAGGATTCTGAAAGAGAAATAAAGGATGGTTAGTTTAATCAGTGATTTTTTTTTAACTATTCAAATATCATGAACAAGATATACTAAATTGTACCTAAGGATTTGTATTTCTTTAAATCTTGTTCTAAATCATATCTGTTTAATAAATGACTAGTTGATATTTGTGCATGTTATTTAATAAAGAGTTATATTTTTATAGAAAAAATAAGAGTGAAATGTGTGCTAAATGTTTTTTTACTTCCCACTCCCATGTGACTCTAAGCCAAACACCAGTGTTTACTTTGGGCAGTAGTAAAATTACAGAAATACTCATTTGGGGGCAACAGCCTCCGAAGAATAGCTCAACTCTCTTCAGTAATGAGATCTCAAAAATGAATTACAAATGCTAGACATGCTGCAAACTTCATAACCATAAAAATCTCAAGCAAATACCCCATGAGGTTCCTGTTAACAGACTTAATAGTTATATACTCATTCTAGAAATTGAGTGCAGTGCTAAATATGTATTTTTCTTAGTTATTCAGAAAGCTAGCAATATTTTTTATTCTATTTCTGGTATCCTGGTACATAAACCCCCAAAATTTTATATAGAGGAAACTGACTTTAAAACTCATCAGATAGTCTTATCCTCTTAAATTTTTAAAGAGAGCATTTTCATGATTTTTCCGAAAATCCCTTTCAAACTTTTAAGGCAAAAAGATTGATACAAGAGATACTAGTCTTTGGAAAAACTTTGTGAAGTTTAATGGATTAAATATCTTTTAATTCATTTTCTTGGTGGTTTTCTTGACACCATAGTCTCCATTGTACCTAAAATGGGGTTAGAAAGCCTCCACAGTAGCAGTTACCTGAAGTTTTTCCAATCAGTAGAACCAGAGTTCATAGAACAGATGGAGGCAAATAAAGTTTTTAAATAATTCCCTTAATCAATATGGTGAAAAAAGCATGTAGAATTATAACTATCAGCATAAAAACAGTGAAAAATAAATCTAGAATGACTTTTTCCAGTGATTAAATGTTAAATACTACACAATATCAGCAAATAATGTAAACTTTTTAGACATGTGCATATCTCCATAAGAGAAAGTAGCATATAAAATTACCTAAAGATAAACACCTTCGCTTGCATGGGGATTCAGTTTTATTAGGTGGATTATTTACACAGAATTTAAGATTATTTATGAAACACATTTATTTAACTCTATTGATGACTTTTTAAAATGCGTTTAAAAATAAAAAGCTATACGCCACATCAAAACATCTGAGTAGTCCAGATAAAAAGCTTTCAGGTAGCCACGTTTTCCCCACTTCCAAAGAAAATTCTGCTGTTAAGCATAGAATGAAGCAAGCTTTTGTGGCATACCTGTGTGCCCATTACTCCGCTTAAGAGCTCATTATCAGTACATTCTCCATATTTAAAAAAAAAAAAAATGGTTTAAATCCAGTTTAAACAAACAAAAAGAGCCAGTCCTAACAAATGTATATACTGTTACCATTGCCTGAATTGTGATTATTTGCATCATGGAAGGAAGTTCCCTGTGCCCCTTTGCAGTTAGTACTCCCTACCCCAGAAGAGACCACTGTGATTCCCATCACTGTATGTTTCTTGTACCTGTTCTTGAGTTTCATATAAATGGAATCAAAAGAGTATATACTATTTTCTTGTGTCTGCCTTCTTACTCTCAACGTAAGGTTTTGAAATTCATCCATGTTGCATATATCAGTAATATGTTCCATTTTATTAGTTAGCAGTAGTATATTGTACAAACTTTTGTTTATTCATTCTCTTGTTGGAAGACATTTGCATTGTTTCCAATTTGGGGACTATTGTGAATAAAACTGTGAATCTGCACATCTTTTTTTGTGGACATATTCTTTCACTCTTGGGTACCTACCTTGGAGTACTAGGTCATAGAATATCGTTGTATGTTTAACTTTATTAGAAACTGACAGTTCTCCAAAGTGGTTGTACTATTTTATACTCCTACCTGTGAGAGACCCATTGCTCTGAATCCTCATCGTTTGGTGGTGTCAGTCTTCAGTTTCAGTGATTTTGGTGGATGTGTAGTGGTACCTTGTACCTTTCTTTAATTTGCATTTCCCTGATGACTGACGAGGTTGAACATTACTTTTTATGTGCATATTGACCATTTGTACATATTTTGTGAAATGTCCTCAGATGTTTTGCTCATTTTTATTGGGTTGTCTTTATTCCTGATTTGTAGGAATTCTTTATATATTCTGCGTATAAGTCCTGTGGTCAGATGCATTGTCCTGAGTGTTTTTACCTAGTCTGTGGCCTGCCTTTCCATTTTTCTTAATGAGTAGTTTCTGGAGTCCTGGAAGTACTTTGAGAGCTTTTGTTTCTGTGTTACATCGGTTGATACTTACCAGAGTAGAAATTAAAACAATTAAAAACAATTTTTAAGTGTATTACTAAACCTATTCATGTATACTTTTATGAAAAGTATATTTCCAAAATTAAAAATTACTAGGAAAAGTGTATTATTTTAAATTTTGCAAATTACATAATATCGGGCCTAAAAATTTCATATCTGCTTCTGCACTCAATGCGTTGTATCTATTATTTGTTTGGTTTTGGTTTGGTTTGGTTTGGTTTGGTTTGGTTTGTATGAAGAAAATATGGTTTCACACAATAGGAAAAGAAGGAGAATATGTTAATATTTTAAATATTTAATAGATTTTCAAACAAATGTGGGCATTGTTCTTTGATTCCACATCAACACGCAACAAATAGTTTCTTTTTTGTTAAAGATTTTACTCATTTATGAGAGAAAGAGAGAGAGAGTTCAAGCAGAGAGAGGGGCAGAGGGACAAACAGACTCCATGCTGAGCAGGGAGCCCAATGTGGCACTCTATCCCAGGACACTGAGATCATGACCTGAGCTGAAGTCAGACCCCTACCAGACGGAGCCACCCAGGTGCCACAACAAATAGTTTCTTAAAAGTTAGTCACCTTGTGGAATCTGAAACTATATAATCAACTTTTGCTAACTCTGTTACATTAAATCTATTTATCTTGCACTTCGGCTCTTTTAACAGTGAATGATTTTTAACATCATGTATTGATCCTTTAGAAAACATCGGGTAACGGTGTTATGTGTGTCTTCCAAATGTTGACAGAGCTCATTTTATAATACTAAAAATTCATACTTGTTAATATCACCACTGATTTCATCAAAAATGTCTTTTAAGTAATCGGAAGCTGTGAAGCTGTAAGTGACAACTACAAGTTTTCCAAAATTCTAATCTTTACTTGAAAGGTCAAACATTGTTGGCAACAAACACTGTCAGTTCTTTAACGTGACAGGCTTTGGGGGCACCTGGGTGGCCTCAGTTAGCAGTTAAGCATCTGCCTTTAGCTCAGGTCATGATTCCAGGGTCCAAGGATTGAGCCCCACATCGGGCTCTCTGCTCAATGGGGAGCCTGCTTCTCCCTCTCTCCCTGGTGCTCCCTATGTTGTGCTCTCTCTGTCAAATAAATAAAATCTTTTTTTAAAAAAATTAAAGTGACGTGCTTTTGATAAAGGTACCATGTGATACATATATCAAATGATCTATATATATCTCACATCATAATGTTTTTAATAGCAAATGATTTACCATTTCATTAAACATTCATCATATGGACATTCCATAATCTATTTAACCTGTTTCCTCTTAGACACTTAGGTATTTTGCAATTTTTTTAATCCAAAAAAAAAAGATGTTCAGTAAACCTCTTAGTACTGAGATAAATTCTTGTGCTAAAACAATAATAAAAAAAATCTTGTGCCTGCTTTCCCTTACAGAGAAATGCTCCTTTTAGACAAAGGAGCAAATATCTTCCCAGACAGACTCCTCAACTAGCTTCATAGTTTCAGTCCAGCCCTATTATAACAAGTTGGAACTAAAAAATTCCCAGGTAGATGGAATGGATGACAAAGTAAGCTTCAGAACTCTAGGCTGGACTAATCACTTTAGAATGGGCTTCTGAGTCTAATTTCATTCAGAATTCCACAGCCATTAGATTTTTCTCCATGGAAAACTAAGTATTTTGGATTATGCACAGGACTGTTCCAGCCAACAAGAAAGATCCACGGTAGCAAAATTTCCAAAATTCTCCACCATGAGACTTCTTCATTGTTGTGAAGATCAGGCAGGGTTCACATATAGAACTCTGAACTCTGGTAGGAAGACTGCCTAGCAATTAGTCTGATAATCTAATATTACAAAATATATGATGCTAAGGATATGATTCTTCTAATTCTTAGGATTATTTTAGTTTTTTCTCAGGGACTGTTTATACTCTCTATGCAATCTTTCAAATATATAGCGTATTTCCAGTAGGTTATGATAAAGTCAACTCTCCTAATCTTGAAGCTCCTAATCATGAGTAGAAATAATTACTGAAGCAAGTTATCCCCTCTGTATGTTCATTCTGAACAACACTACATGATGGCACCAATATTTTCCCCTATTGATCTTGGGGAAACAGGCTGTAATTTTTCATGGCAGCTTGTTAACGCTCTTTATTTTTATTTTATTTTTTAAGATTTTATTTATTTGACAGAGAAAGATGGAACACAAGCGAGGGAGTGGAAGAGGGAGAAGCAGACTTCCCACTGAGCAGGGAGCCTGATGCAGGGCTCGATCCCAGGACTCTGGGATCACAACCTGAGCCAAAGGCAGATGCTTAACGATTGAGGCACCCAGGCATCTCTTGTTAATGCTTTTTAATTCGAAAGTTCATTTGTATTATAGTTCAAAGCTTTCTCCCTATTAGTCACCTCTGTAGCAGAGTAATTACATTATAACATAATTTTCTTTCAACAGAGGCACAGAAATGTATTCTTACATGCTAAAAACAATTTTTTTAATTTTTATTTATTCATTTGACAGAGATCACAAGCAGGCAGAGAGGCAGGCAGAGAGAGAGAGGAGGAAGCAGGCTCCCTGCTGAGCAGAGAGCCCGATGTGGGGCTCGATCCCAGGACCCCGAGATCATGACCTGAGCCGAAGGCAGAGGCTTAACCCACGGGACCACCCAGGTGCCCCGCTAAAAACAATTCTTAAACATTTTCACTTCCATTGATGTTGAAGTAGCAGAACAATCCTATGACCTCACATGAGGTTGGGCATAGTTTGTGTTCCCATCAGCCAAGGAGGAAAGATCTAATACCCAGGGCATCAAATAGAGTACTAAGGAGGGCCTTGCCTTTGTGAAACCAAATAAGCCCCAAATCCCCTCTGGCCAATCCTAAAAACTAGCTTCAAAAAGATCAAACCAGGGACGCCTGGTAGATCCGTCAGTTAAGCATCTGCCTTGGGCTCAAGTCATGATCCCAGGGTCATAGGATTGATCCCCAAATCGGGCTCCCTGATCCGTGGGGAGTCTGCTTCTTCCTATCCCTCTGCCTGCTGCTCCCCCTGCTTGTGCTCTTTCTCTATCAAATAAATAAAATCTAAAAAAAAAAAAAAATCAAATCAGGGGATCCTGGCTGGTTCAGTTGGTAGGAGAGCATATGACTCTTGATCTCTGGGTTGTTTGAGGTTCACGTTGGGTGTAGAGATTGCTTAAAAATAAAATCTTAAAAAATATATATATTTTTAAAAATCAAACAGATTCCAGGTAGCTCAATTACATGACTAAGCCTAATCCATCACTAAAAGAACACAATAAAATGCAGTAACCAACAATGGAAAAATTACAATGTCTAGTATCAAGTGAAAAATGATCAGGCAGATGGGGTGCCTGGTGGCTTTGGCTCAGGTCATGATCCCGGGGTCCTGGGATCAAGTCCCATGTCAGGCTCCCTGCGTAGCTAGAAGCCTGCTTCTTCCTCTCCTCCCTGCTTGTGCTCCCTCTCTTTTGGTATCTCTGTTGCTATGTCTGTCTCTCTCACCCAAATAAATAAATAAAATCTTTTAAAAAAATGACCAGGCATGTAAAGAAGTAGAAAATTATGACCCTCAACCAGAAAAAAATAGGAATTGAAGGAGAAATAAAAGCAGTGATGGAACTAGTAAATATGTTAACAGAACTATTAATGTCTGTATGTACAGTATAGTAGAGGAAAACATAACCACAATAAGGAAAGAATGGGAGATAAAGTTTTAAAACAGCCAATAGCCAATGTCTAGCCCAGTGCTTGGTACACAATAGATCCTCGACATATTTGTCCAATACATATTTCTGTTGGATCATTCAAAGCAGTTTTCCATGGGAACCCATGGGAGAACTTTCTCTCAAGCATGAATATTAAGAAAAGATTACTTCTAGTTCATTTTTATCCTACAAATACTGTGGATGTTCCGATGGGTTGTGTTTCTTTCTTTGTGTTTGCTGTGAGAATGCTTAAAATCAGTCTGTTACCTTCATCTCAACAAGTCATTTTTGTGCCATTCTGTGCCCAGTGTTATTCTCTTGACCTTATTTTCCTTCCTTTCAAATTCTCTGTGTGATGATTTGACCCTTCCTGCATCATTTGCATTTTTCTCAACTTCTTCCAATCCTTCCTGGAAAGAGCAAGCCATAAACATATGAAAAAAAAAATTAGCCACAAGAATGAGACACCACTTTGCACCCACTGGGAGGCCTATAATCAAAATTATGGAAAATATGAATGTTGGCAAGGATGTGGAGAAACTGGAGCTCTCCTACATTGCTGTGTGAGAATGTAAAAGGGCACAGCTGCTATGGAAAGCCGAGGTGCAGTTTCCCAACAAGTTGGTTACCATACAACCCATTCCACTCCTAGTTATATACACAAAGGAATTAAAAGCAAGTGTTCAGGGGTGCCTGGGTGGCTCAGTCTGTTAAGCATCTGACTCAGCTCAGGTCATGATCTCAGGTCATGATCTCCGTGTCATGAGATCGAACCCTGTGCCGGGCTCCATGCTGGAGCCTGCTTAGATTTTCTCTCCCTCTCCCTCTGCTCCTCTCCAGCCCACAACTCGAGCGCACGTGCACTCTGTCTCTCTAATAGGAAAAAAAAGTGTTCAAACAAAAATTTGTACATGAATGCTCATAGCAATACTGTTCACTATGGCCAAAAATAGAAACCACCCAACTGTCCATCAGCTGATGACTAGATAAACAAAATGTGGTATGTCATACAATGAAATATTACTCAGCCACAAAAAGGAATGAAGTTTTGATAGATGCTACAATATGCATGAGCCTGGGAAACATGATGCTGGACACCTGGCTAACTTAGTTGGTGAAGCATCTGCTTTCTGCTCAGGTCATGATCTTGGGGTCCTGGAATCAAGCCCCATGATGGGCTCCCTGATCAGAGGGGAGCCTATTTCTCCCTCTCTCTCTGCCCCTCCCCCTGCTTGTGTGTGTACTCTCTCTCAAAAATAAATAAATATTTTTTAAAAAGAGAAAAGAAAATGTAATGCCAAATGAAGAAACCAGATAAAAAGGCCACATATTATCTGACTCCATTTATCTGAAATGTCCAGAAGAGACAGACCCACAGAGACAGAAGAGACTAGTGATTGGCAAGGTGGAGCAGGGGTTGCAGGATTGCTTAATGGGTATTGGGTTTCCTTTTAAGGTGAGAGGAATGTCCTTGAATTTGATAGTGGTGATGGTTACTTAACATTGTGACTACTAAATGCCACCAAATTGTATACTTTTAAGTGGTTAGAATGGTAAATTTTATCTTAAATGACTTTTAACACACAGAGACAGCGTTAAGTTCCTAGGTACTTGCTGTTCCTCTCTTATAAGGTGGTACGGCTCTGAGGACTGTGGGACTGAGGCTATCCTGGGTGGTTTGCTGCTAGGACACTCCTCCTCCAAGCCAGCCCCCCTCTGCTCACTCACCTCCCTTCACCTCTACCCCCAAGTCCCCCTCTCTGCCCCTTCAAGTCTGAACTGCCCTTTAGACGAAGCATAAGCCTCCAGAAGTCTGATTATTCCAAGCTCCACCAATCTCTGTTTTTCTTTCTCCTTTCCTCCCTCCCTCCCTCCCTCCCTTACTTTCTCCCTTTCTCCCTTCCTTCCTTCCTTTCCTCCCTCCCTCCCTTCCTTCCTTTTAAAGATTTTATTTATTTATTGGACCAAGAGAAATACAGTGGGAGAGGCAACAGAAGGAGGGGGAGTGGGAAAGGGAAAAGCAGGCTTCCCGCTGAGCAGGGAGCCTGATGCGGGGCTTGATCCCAAGGATCCCAAGACCCTGACATCTTGACCTGAGCCAAATGCGGATGCTTAACAACTGAGCCACCCAGGGGCCGACCTTCCTTCCTTCCTTCCTTCCTTCCTTCCTTCCTTCCTTCCCTCCTTCCTTCCTTTCTCTTTCCCTTCCTCCCTCCCTTTCTTTCTTTCTCTTTCCTTTCTTTCTCTTTTCTTTCCTTTCTTTTCCTTTTTCTTTCCTTCCTTCCTTCTTTCTTTCTCTTTCTTTCTTTCTTTCTTTCCTTCTTCCTTCCTTGCTTCCTTGCTTCCTCCCTCCTTTCTTTCTTTCTCCTTCCTTCCTTCCTTCCCCCCTCCATTCCTTCCCTCCTTCCTTTTTCTTTCTTTCTTTTCTTCCTCCCTCCCTCCTTCCTTCCTTTTCTTTTTTGAAAGATGTATCTATTTATTTGAGACAGACAGCATGCAGGCACATGCAGGAGTGGGAGGAAAGGGCAGAAGAGGAGAAACTCAAGCAGACTCCCTGCTTCAACCGCCTGCTGAATCTCACCACCCATGAGATCAGGCAGGACCTGAGCCAAAACCTAGAGCCACTTTGCTTAACTTACTGAGCCACCTAGATGCCCTGCTTTTCCTCGTTTCTTAAAGTAACCATTAAGCTCTCGACTCTATGCATCCTTATCTTTTTCACTAATTGTTTTCACATCTTCGTTACTGTTGTCATTTTGGCTACTACAGGTGAGACCATCGGTCCTAGTTTTTGTGGATCTTCCAAGGGCCAGAGAATCCCTGCACACAGAGAAATGAGACATTGATGATATGATTCCTGCCCTAAAGAATCTTCTAAAATTAGTTCAGGAAACAGAACACATATACATTAATAGGGAAATGTCAGTGCAAATAAATGCTTTGGGAGCTCAGAAGCAATTGGGGACTTTAGCCAGGGAAGTCATTCCTTTAATCAATTCATTCACCTGCTATGTGCCAGGCACTGTGTTGAGTTATGGAAGATGATTTTTGATATCTGTATAGAGTGATACTTGAACAGGCTTCCAAGAGTGGATAGGATCTATGCAGCTAGAAAAAAAGTAAGAATTCTGCCCTGAGCAAAAAGAAGAATGTGCAGAAATACAAGATGGGAAAAATACAAAGTGTGAAAATAGACCAGCTTAGCTTATGCAGAAGATTTGTGTGACATCAAAAAAGATCTGCATATATATGGCATGAAAAGATGTTCTAGATATGCTAAGTGGAAAAAAGGAAATTGTAGTGAAGTATTTTTTTTTTAATATTTTATTTATTTATTTGACAGAGATCACAGGTAAGCAGAGAGGCAGGCAGAGAAAGAGGAGGAAGCAGGCTCCCTGCTGAGCAGAGAGCCCGATGCGGGGCTTGATCCCAGGACCCTGAGATCATGACCTGAGCCGAAGGCAGAGGCTTTAACCCACTGGGCCACCCAGGTGCCCCTGTAGTGAAGTATTCTTAACATAATTTCATTTGTCGCAAATATATATTAGTGTATGTGACTAAAAAAGAAATATACACGAAACTAGGAGCAATCACTGGGGGTTAAAATGGCAAAAGGCACTCATTATGAAGTTCCATAGTTTAAAAATTTTCCCCAGCTTGCATGTATTATATGCATGATGAGAAGGGGACAAAAGGGCAATGAAAAGAAAATAATAAATATTTTAAATAACTAAGCTACAGAGTTTGGACCTAATTTGGTAAGCAACAATGAGCCACATGTAAACACTGAATTTGGGGAAGCTTTAGGGGCTTTTGAGAATGCTTTGTAAATATCTCAATAGTCCTTGCTAGCCCTTTGCAAATCTCTCCTGAAATAGCATCTTCTCCAAGCTTCCCCAGTGGTCTGCTAGGTCTCCTGCAGCCCCTGAGCACCCTCACCCCTACCCCCCTGCTCCCCACTCCCATGCAGAGGAATACTCTTCTTTTTACTGGGTGGTTCAACAACCATTCATAACAGAGGTAATGACAACGGACTTTACTTACATATTTACTTACTTATTACTATTTTTAAAGATTTTATTTATTTATTTATTTATTTATTTATTCATTTATTGAGAGACCCTTGAGAGATCATGACCAGAGCAGAAATCAAGAGTCTGATGCTTAACAACACTTAACCCAGACACCCAAGAAATCCATTTTCTTTCCTCATTCTTTAGATAGCTTTGCAGTAGAACCTTAGCAGAACAAGGAGGAAGGATGGCAGGGAAGAGAATGATGGAGAAAGGCGGTTTCTCTTCAAACGGATCTTCCTACTTCAGTATATCTTCCCTCCCACAGGAGCAGTCTGGGAGGCTGATAGGCTGTGGCTCACTTTAATTTAAATCTGTAAAACCAGATTGGCTAATTTAGCTGAGTCAGCCAAGTAGAGAGAGGTTGAGAACGGGACTGTGGGTTCCAAATCAGAATCCCCAGTCCCTAAAGCGCTTGTCCCTAGGGAGAGAGAGTAGTTTTCCCCACTGTGAAAATAACTGTGTACACAATTTTAATAGTAATCATTCTAAAAATATATACACTATTTTTTTTTAAGATTTTATTTATTTATTTATTTGACAGAGAGAGCATAAGCAGGCGAGTAGCAAGTGGAGCGAGAGGGAGAAGCAGGCTCCTTGCTGAGCAAGAAGCCTGATGCAGGGGGCTGATCCTAGGTCTCTGGGATCATGACTGGAGCTGAAGGCAGTCACCCAACCAAATAAGCCACCCAGGCGCCCCTATATACTACTTTAAAATGTTGATATATCATGAATATCTTTCCATGCCAACAATATTCATCTGCAGTACTAATTCTCAGAGTGGAATCTGCGGACTCTAGGAATCCCAAAACCTTTTCAGGGGGTTCATGAGTTCCAAACTCTTTTTATTTAAATTCTAACACATTCTTTGCCTTTTTCATTATCCTGTCACAAGTTTAGAGTTGTTTCCTAGCAGCTACATAATACACAATATTGCAACAGTATAAATGCAGGAGCAGATATGAAAATCCCATAAAATCCTTCTATTAATTTTGACATTAAAGAGAATAGCACAAATGTAAAATAATGCCATTTTTCTTTTGGGGGAAATATGTACTTATTTTTCATAAAATGTCATTCATGTTCCAATACAATAGAATCTATTATTTTTAAGTGAAACAATGAATACATATTTTTAAATTTCTCTTTTAAAAAAAGATTTTATTTATTTAAGAGAGAGAGCAGGCATGCACAGGGGTGAAGGGAGGGGTAGAGGAGGAAGAGTAGGGAGAGGGAAAGAATCTCACACAGAGCCGGGACTCCGTGCTGAGCGTGGAGCCCGATGTGGGGCTTGATCTTACCACCCTGAGATCATGACCTGAGCTGACACAAAGACTGGGAGACTTTAGGGACTGAGCCACCCAGGTGCCACATTAAATTTCTCAGTTTTAACATAAAGAGTTTTGATAGACCTTAATATACATAAAAGTACTTCTCTGGTGTCCTCAGTACTTTTCAAGAATGTAAAGGGGTCCTGAGACCAAAAATGGGAGAATCTTGGTTTTAATAGCTGATTTAGTTCATTGCACTGGAGTATCATAATTCATTTAATTAGTAAGGAATGCCAAAGAATAAGATCCTTAAAGTTAAATTTGTGTACACACTTAATTATTTCTTTAAGATAATTTTCAGGGATGATTTTTAACATGCATATTTATTTACTTATTGTACAAAAATGGACTAATATCATTAATGTAATCCACCCCCTCAGCCAATCAACACTTTCCATTCTTTCTGTTTTCTTCCAAGCAACAAAGGGGAATGTAAGGCATTTAAGACTACTAGTTTAAGACTTTATCACTAAGTCACCATTTCCAAGGGGAAAGTCCCTTGTGGATCATCCAGCCCAATGGGCCGCAACTTAATCACCCTGAAATCTTTTTAAAACACAAGTTCCCGAGGTTGTGGGAAAGAACTGAGCATACTTCTCAAATGCCTTCATCTACGTGTTTATTGCCAGTGGAATCAATTCATTTTTCTGAAGTACACGCTGAAATGAGCGCTGTGTCATACATACTCCTGGAGCTCTCTCCTGCTGAGGACTGGAGAGGTGCGCTGTAGCCATTTGTGTAGCCGTCTGTCCATCCTCTCTGAGGACTAGTGGCCTCCTTCTTGAACAGCACCCACGGCACCTCCTCTCTTCTATTTCCAGTACCAAGCACAGTGTCAGGCACTCACTGAGGCCGCAGCAAATTTAGTGAACTGCTGAACGAAGGCTCTACCCTAGCAGATCCTTTTTCAGTAGGTGTGAAATAGAGCCCAGAAACGTGCACTTGTAATAAATCCTGCCTCCGACGTCAGATAACATGAGTTCAAGGGTAACGGGCTCCACCCGTGAATCCTGCTCCACCACTAGGTGCCTGGGTCTTGAATCCCCATAACCGGACAGATACAGTCTGTAGGGGTTGCCGTGGGAAGTAGCTGAGCTAATGCACGTCCCGTTCTCGGCTCCGGGAAGAACACACGCTAAGCGCAGAGAATGGGCCTCACGGAAGGTAAGCCACAGCCCCAGGTAGGCAACAAAGAAACCTGAGATGGGGGCAGGGAAGAAGGCGGAGGCAAGACGCGCGTGGGTCCCGGGGTGGGTGTCCCTGGGGGGCGGGAGTGCGGCGCTGTTGGGCGTGACCGGAGGGCGGGGCGGGGCCTTCGTGCGGGAGCCGGGCCGGGCCGCAGCTGGGGGCGGGGCCTTCGTGCGGGCCGCGCCGGGACCGGGCTGGGGGCGGGGCTGGGGGCGGGGCGGGACCGCAGGGGGGAGGGGCGGGCCCAGGGCGTGCGCTGACAGGAGCGCCCCGGGAGTGAGAGACGCCTCCTGGCGGGAGCTGGCGGCAGCGGGGAACCGAAGGCGGGCGGAGGGACCGGGGAACTGGGGGGGAGGGCGGCGGCGGGCCTGTCTCTTTAAGGTGCCCGAGGCTCGCGGGCGCTGCGCTGAGGGACGGCTCGGGGGCGCGGCCTGCCTCCCTCGCCCAGCCCCGCGGCTCGCCCAGGGCTCGGCCGACCTGCGGGGGAACAAGGGCCAGGCAGTCTCGCGGCGCCGCGGCGCACGGTGAGCGGGAGCCGGCGGGGCAGGGTCTGCGGCCGGGGAGGGTCCGGACCGAGAGCGCCGGCCTCTGAAGGCCGAGGCCGCGGCGGGCTGTCGGGGCCGGGAGAAGCGGAGCAGCTCCCGCGCGGCCTGGGCCCCGCCTACGCGCAGGACAAAGTGGGGGTGCCGCCCGGTGGGTGCTGGGCGCGGGCCCGCAGGCCGGCGGCACCTCGAAGGCCCCCTCCCCTGCCTTGCTGCTCAGCGGCGCGTCGGTGAATTGGGGGTGAAGAGCCGCTTTGGCCTCTGCCTCCTCACCGGCAGCCAGGGGCTCCGTGCAGCGGCACAAAGGCTGCTGTCAGTGCCGTCCCCCTTGGGGACCACACACAGGTCGCCCGAGCCCGAGAAGCGGGTCCAGACGTAGGAAAACAGTTCCGGTGCGGTACCGTTCCTCACTCCATAGAAGAAAAAAGGGAGGCCCTTTAAATAATTCTGTTACCTGCTTTGTACATGCCATTATTTACTTGAATACTTTTTCCAGTGAGATTTTGGAAGTAGTATGAAGACAACCATAAAAGATGAAAAAAAAAATCCCATTTTTAGTGAGCGTGGGATGAAAACTACTGCTCGATAAAAATCACTTTTTTAAATACCTTCTTTGGCCTCCACGAATATGCACCAGAAATTATCCGACTTAGTATTAAATACATTAGTCAATGCTGTTAAATAAATTCGGAAATTGGGCTACTAACGGTCTTTGGAAATACTTTGTGGGCCTCAGTATCAATCACCAGGGCTTTCTCTTTCTAAATTGAGTCATACTGGGTACAAAGCCCTTTATTCTTCCCACCTTCTTATTGTTTTGCTTTATTGTGCTTTATAATACTTAGAATAAAAGTTTACAGTAATCATAAAGGGCCTATAAACTCACCTTTTATATATCCAACATCAGTAGTCATTTATTTTACTTGATTCTATCTTGGGAAGGGTTTGTTTTAATGCCAAGAAGTTATATCTTTTTAAAAAGCTTAATAACTATGTTGGTTGTTTAACTACTATCAGGATTTTTTCAGGTCTTTTTTCCTTTTTTTTTTCAAAGTGTACTATCTTCTTAATAACGTTGAAGAATCTTTGGTACCTATGGTATAGAATTCAAAGAATATCTTCACATTTTAATAAATTACTCGAGTTCTTAATGCAATTAATAATTTACTATCCCCTTTGTTATTTGCTGGGTTATTTAAGGAATGACTGCCAACTGCTTTCTCTGAGCTACTTCATTCTGGTTAATTATGTTAAGAGATAAAATGAAATAGTCATAAATAATCATTAGAATAATTTGTGTTTTAAAAATTTGTTGAATGTTTTAAATTATGATACAGTATTAATAGTTTTAAATATGAGTTTAAAGTTGCAAAATGGGCCTAAAACTAAAGGTGAGTAGTAGTGGTGCAGTATTAAAACTAGTTATTTGCCTCAGTAACCTGGTGGTTTTTATCTACATATTATATATTTATACATAAATATAAATATAAATATATAAATATAAATATATATAAATAAATATATATATATATATATATATATATATATATATTTGGAGTTGGCTGACAAGACCTTACCATACAAAAACTGTAGTTTGTTTTGAATGTTTCATCATTCATTGAGAATGTCTTTTAAATGATCACTCAAAAGTCTTTTAACACAAAGAATGAGTCTTGGTTTGTTTTGCTTTTCTTTTTTTTTTTTTTTTTAAAGATTTTATTTATTTATTTGACAGAGAGAGATCACAAAGCAGGCAGAGAGGCAGGCAGAGAGAGAGGAGGAAGCAGGCTCCCTGCTGAGCAGAGAGCCCGATGCGGAGCTCGATCCCAGGACCCTGAGATCATGACCCGAGCCGAAGGCAGCGGCTTAACCCACTGAGCCACCCAGGCGCCCCATGTTTTGCTTTTCATTTCTGTATCTGTTCTTAACCTAGCCCTTGCCTTTGAATTAAAGTTTTTTTTCTTCTTGTTTGTTTGTTTAGCTTCCTGGGAGTTTATTGTCCCTGAAGAAACATGAAGACACACTGTGTTGTTACGCTTACTCTAGCCATCCTGGTGTTCCTGACATGGGTCCCTGTGTCACTGAGTTGTAACAAAGCACTCTGTGCTAGTGATGTGAGCAAATGCCTCATTCAGGTAGGATTAAGTATACTTTTTATTAATATTAAAATGTAGAAGAGATAAAGAGTGCATATATACGGATACAGTGTGTGTGTGTGTGTGTGTGTGTGTGTGTGCGCGCGCGCGCGCGCGCAGATGTACAGTGTAAGGCCCAAGTATTAAGTCAGCTTCTGAGGTACTGAATCATGACACACCCGTCTGGGTTTTTACCTCCATAGTTTTCTTGCATATTCCCAAGGTCAGATTCAAGAAGTTTGGTGCTGAAAATAATATCCAGCTTCATAAATGTGCCATTACAAAGTGATTCGGATAAAGGGTTTCCTTGTATTATCTAGTTTATATACCAAAGAAGCTCAATTACTGTATTTAGGGAAAAATTTAGCTAGTCAGATAATAATCGTTCGCTTATATAAAGTAATAGTGTCTGTTCTGTGCAACAGGTTATCCCAAATGTAGCAACTTAATGCCATAAACATTTATGTCATGCAATGTCTGAGGGTTGGGAGTCTAGGAGCAGTTGAAATGGGTGGTTCCAGCGCATGGTCTTTCACAAGGTTGCAGGCACATTGTTGGCTGAGATTGTGGAGAACCTGCTTTCAAAATACTTGACAGTATCTTTCAGTCATCTGGATGAGCCTCGTGATGTAGCTACCACACTTATTTTTCTGGAGAAAAAAGTGAGGTTAAGTAATTTGGTTAGGTTCCTATAGCTAGTAAGTGACTGTAGAACATGGTCTTTAACTCCATTAAAGGAGCCTGTGGTCTTCCCACTAACCATACTGGTTATTACTCCATAAAGTTGTGTTAATTAGTGGTGAACTTCACATCTTATATAGCCGTTCTCTTTTTTCTCATCCTGTAAGACCATCAGCAGTCTTGTGCCTTTGTGTGTTGTCTGTATTTATTAGCCTCCCTTTTAATTTTTGGCTATTGGCTAAGAAACCTGGTAACCACACATATTAGAATTCTGTGTAAGGTATGAGTCAGCTCTAATTCCCACATGGAGCAGTTGTATGTATGTACTATAAGCGATAATGATTTCTATAGATTTGAGGCATTTTGTATTTATTTGGAACATTTCGGTCCTTCTCATTAATAGTTGAGATCCTAGGAAGCCTGGCCTTTATCTGAGTGTAGTTTGCCATCTTCTCATACTCTCTTTACCCTTGACTTTGCCTATCAAACCAAAACATTGAAATAGACAGCATGTTGGTTGATTTGTTTTTATTTTTTTCACCGTGGACATTTTTTAGGCATAAATAGAAGGGAGGAGTATAATGAAGGGCAATCCCAGGAGTCATTAACTCAGGCCTACCTATGTTTCATCTCTGTTCCTCTACACTGCCCACCCCAGCTATGTCTTAATTTTAGGCAAATTCCTGATACTGTTTTATCATAATTCTAATATCTACATCTTAAAGATAAGAACTCTAAAACACAGCTGTTCACAATTTAAGGGGTGCCTGGCTGTTTCCATTGGAAGACCATGAGACACTTGATCTCAAGGTTGTGAGTTCGAGTCCCACACTGGGGCTTTTAAGTAGCGATTACTAAGAAGACAAAAAAACAAAAAACAATCTTAAAAAGAATTTTCGGTAATCTTAAATATCCTCTAATTTCATACCTGGAAATCTTGTTATGGCAAGTCTGCTTAGGCTCATGCTGGCAGAAAATTCTGTAGTCAGTACATGAAGTCCAGCTTTGTGCTCTGGTCTGATGGGGAAGCTGTGCCACTTCCCACATTGCTTCAGTGTAGCTTCATTATTATTGAAAAAAAAAGTATCACAACAATTGCTACGTTCATGTTCAGGTAGAATTTCACTTAAATCCCACATTATTTTTGACTCCAAATCTATAATTTCCATTAGTTCAAGTAATTAAAAAATTGGATTTTATTAAAATAATTCGCTTGGTAAAGGAGTATTTTAAAAAGCTAGCTTTTGGTTAATATTGGTGAATACCCTCAAAGGTTTTCAGTTTGTTTCTTTTGCTTTTATTTGGAAATATCTTTTCCCATTCACTAAGTTCCTTTTTTTTTTTTTGATGTTTTCTTGCACTGTACAAAAACTTGTTATTTTGGTGTAGTCCCACTAGTTTGCTTTTGTTTCCCTTGCCTCAGGAGAAATATCTAGAAAAATATTGCTAAGACCAATGTCCAAGATGTTATTGCCTGTTTTCTTTTAGGAGTTTATAGCTTCAGGTGTAATTTTTAGGCCTTTCATCCTTTTGAGTTGATTTTTATGTACAATATAATATTTTTTTTATGTACAATATAAGAAAGTGGTCCAATTTCATTCATGTGTAGCTGTCCAGTTTTTCCAACACTGTATCCAAGGAACTGTCTTTCCCCCATTGCATATTCTTGCCTTCTTTGTCATATTAATTGACCATATAGATGTGGGCTTCTTTCTGGGCTCTCTCCTGTTTCATTGATGCATGTGTCTGTTTTTGTGCCAGCACAATACTGTTTTGATTGCTACAGCTTTGTAATATAACATGAAGTCTGGAATTGTGGTGCCTGCCAGCTTTGCTTTCTCAAGATTGCTTTGGCTATTCAGGATCTTTTGTAGTTCTATACAGATTTTAGTATTATTTGTTCTAGTTCTGAGAAAAATGCCATGGATATTTTGATAGGGGTTGCTTTAAATGTAAAATTACTTTGGGCAGTATAGACATTTTAACAATATTTGTTCCATGAGCATGGCATGTCTTTCCCTTTCTTTGTATTGTCTTCAATTTCTTTCATAAGTGTATTATAGTTTTAAGAGTATAGGTTCCTCACCTGCTTGGTTAAATTTATTCTTAGCTATCATTTTGTGCAACTGTAAATGGGGTTATTTTCTTACTTTCTGCTACTTTGTTATTGGTGTACAGAAATGCAGTAGATTTATTTATTAATTTTGCCTCCTGCAACTTTATAGAATTCATTTATCAGTTCTAGAAGTTTTTTGGTGAAGTCTTTAGGGTTTCTTATGTATAGTATCATGCCATCTGCGAAGAGTGTGTTTTACTTCTTCTTTACCAATTTGGATGCCTTTATTTATTTTTCTTGTCTGATTGCTGCAGGTAGGACTTCCAGTATTATGTAGAACAAAAGTAATGAGTGGACCTCCTTGTCTTGTTCCTGATCTTAGAGGAAAAGCATTCAACTTTTCATCATTGAGTATGATGTTAGCTGTGGGATTTTTCATATGTGGCTCCTTTTACATTGGAGCATGTTCTCTCTAAACCCACTTTCTGGAGTTTTATCGTGAATGTTCTTTGTCCAGTGGTTTTTCTGCATCTACTGAAGTAATCATATTGCTTTTAACCTTCCTTGTGTTGATGTGATGTATCATGTTGATTAATTTGCAAATACTGATCTACCCATGCATCCTTGGAATAAATCCCACTTGACTATGGTAAATTAGTTTTTTAATGTACTGTTGAATTTGGTTTGCTAGTATTTTGTTGAGGATTTTTGCATCCATGTTAATTAGAGATATTGGCCTGTAGTTCTCTTTTTTTGTGGTGACTTTGGTTTTGGTACCAGGGTGATACTGGCCTCATAGAATAAATTTGGAAGTTTTCCTTCTTTTGTTTTTTGGAGTAGTTTGAGAAGAATAGGTATTAACACTTCTTTACTTTTTCTTTAGATTTTTTTTTTTTTTTAATTTAAGAGGGAGTGGGTATGCAGAGGGAGAGAATCTTCAAGCAGACTCCCTACTGAGTGTAGAGCCTGAGATCATGACCTGATTTGAAGTCAGATGATTAACTGACTGAACCATCCAGGAGCCCCAATGTTTCTTTAAATGCTTGGTAAAATTCCCTTATGAAGCTGACTGGTCCTGAACTTTTGTTCGTTGGGAGTTTTTTTTTATTACTGTTTCAATTTCTTTAGTAGTAATAGGTCTGTTCAAATTTTCTATTTCTTCCTGATTCAGTTTTGGAAGATTGTACATTTCTAGAAAATTATCAGTTTCTTTTCAAGTTGTCCAATTTGTTGGCATACAAGTTTTCATGATACTATAATGCTCTATATTTCTCTGGTGTTGGTTATTTATCCTCCTTTATTTCTGATTTTATTTGAGCCCTCCCTATTTTTTTTTCTTGATGAGTATGACTGAATGTTTATCTATTTTATCTTGAAGATATTTTTATTTTGAAGAACCACCTCTTGGTTTCATTGATGTTTTCTGTTATGCTTTTTCTCTCCATTTTATTTATTTCTGCTCTAATCTTTATTGTTTCCTTCCTTTTTCTAGGTTCGGGCTTTGTCTTTTTTTTTAATCTCCTTTAGTTGTAAGGTTAGGTTGTTTATTTGAGATTTTTTGGTTTCCTGTGATAGATCTATAACGCTATAAACTTCCCTTTTTGAACTGCTTTTGCTGCATCCCAAAGATTTTGGACTGTTGTATTTTCATTTCCATTTGTCTTCATGTATTTTTTTATTTCCTCTTTGATTTTATGGTTGACCCATCTGTTGTTTGATAGCATGTTATTTAGCTTCCATGTGTTTGTGGTTTTTCCAGAATTATTTCTTATGCTGATTTCTAGTTTTCATTGTGGTTGGAAAAGATGTTTTATATGATTTCAGTCTTTTTAAATTTATTGATGTTTGTCTTATGGCCTAACATTAACATGTAATCTCTTCTGGAGATTGTGTACTTGGAAAAAAGGTATATTTTGCTGTTTTTGGATGGAGGGTTCTATGTATGTCTGTTAGGTCCTTCTGGTCTAATGTATTGTTCAAAGCCACTGTTCCCTTGTTGATTTATTTATTTCCTTCCTTCCTTCCTTCCTTCCTTCCTTATTTCTTTTAGAATTTATTTATTTGACAGAGAGAGATACAGTGAGAGAGGGAACACAAGCAGGGGAAGTGGGAGAAGGAGAAGCAGGCTTCGTACTGAGAAGGGAGCCTGATGTGGACCTTGATCCCAGGACTCTGGGATCATGACCTGAGCCAAAGGCAGATGCTTAACTGAGCCACCCAAGCGCCCCAGCTTTCTTACTTTCTTCTTCTTCTTTTTTTTTTTTTTTTAAGATTTTATTTATTTATTTGAGAGAGAGAGCACACAAGTCAGGGGAGGGGCAGAGGGAGAAGCAGATCACTGCTGAACAGAGAGCCCAACATGGGGCTCAGTCCCAGGACCCCAGGATCATGACCTGAGCTGAAGGCAGACAGTTAACTGACTGAGCCACCCAGGTGCCCCTCCTTATTGATTTTCTGTCTAGATGATCTATTCATTGATGTAAGTGGGATGTTAAAGTCCCTATTATTATTATATTGCTCTCAGTTTCTCCCTTTATGTCTGTTAATATTTGCTTCGTGCATTAGGTACTCCTCTGTGGGGTACATAGATATTTTAATTGTTATAACATCTTATTTGATTGATCCCTTTGTCATTGTGTAGTACTCTTTGCTCTTGCTACAGTCTTTTTTTTTTTAATTAATTTATTTGAGAGAGAGAGCTTGAGCACAAGCAGGGGGAGGGGCAGAGGGAGGGGGAGAGACTTTCAAGCAGACCCTGTGCTGAGCATAGAGCTCCACACAGAGCTTGATCTCACAACCCTGAGATCATGACCTGAGCCAAAACCACATGTCAGGGGCTCAACCGACTGAGCCGCCCAGGCGCCCCTCTACAGTCTTTGTTTTAAAATCTGTTTTGTCTGATATAGGTATTGCTATTCCAGGTTTTGTTTTGTTTTCTTCATTTTCACTGGCATGGTGAATGTGTTTTCAAACCTTCACGTTCAGTCTTTATGTGTCTTTAGGTCTGACATAAGTCTCTTATAAGCAGTAGGTAGATGGGTCTTGTTTTTTTGTCCATTCAGTCACCCTTTCTTTGTCTTTTGACTGAAGCATTTAGTCCAATTGCATTTAAATAAATTATTGATAGGTATGTACTTATTCTGTTTTGTTATTTGTTTTCTGACCGTGTAGTTCTTACAGGACTCTTTTTAAAAAGTCAAATTGTGTGAGCCTGGAATGGCTCAGATGCTTAAGCAGCTGCCTTTGGCTCAGGTCATGAGCTCAGGGTTCTGGATCAAGCCCCACATCTGGGCTCCCGGCTCAGGGGTGAGTCTGCTTCTCCCTCTGCCCCACCCCCCCACTGTGGTCTTTAATAAATAAATTCAATCTTTTTTTTTTTTTTAAGATTTTATTTATTTATTTGACAGAGAGAGATCACAAGTAGGCAGAGAGGCAGGCAGAGAGAGAGGAAGGGAAGCAGGCTCCCTGCTGAGCAGAGAGCCCGATGCGGGACTCGATCCCAGGACCCTGAGATCATGACCTGAGCCGAAGGCAGCGGCTTAACCCACTGAGCCACCCAGGTGCCCTAAATAAATTCAATCTTAAAAAAAAATAAATAAAAAGTCAAATTGTTGGAAAGATACATAATGAAAAATAATCCCTTGAGTATTTCTCTCTACTCTTCATTTTGTTATTCAGGTTGAACTACTTTTAATCTTCCAAGTAATAGCTTCCACTTTTACTTCTTTTACTGTTGTTGTTTTTTTTAGCCATACAGTTAAATAATATGCTTCTACTACTGTTTTTTAACTTCCAATTCTAGATTATGTATCTAAACTGCCTTTCTGCTATATTAGGTTAGGACATGGCTTACTTACCATTCTTTCCTCCCCACACTCCTACCCTGCTAAAAACCCTGTTTTTAGTTTCTCTCATGGTTCTCTCTCTTTTCAATTTCTACAATGTACTTAAACCTTTCTGTTCTGTCATATCATTTAAAAACACTATCTCTTGGGGCGCCTGTGTTGCTCAGTGGGTTAAGTTGGGCTCCCTGCTTATCAGGAAGCCTACTTCTCCCTCTGCCTCTCCCATCTTGTGCTGTCTCTCAAATAAATAAATGAAATCTTTTTAAAAAACCCACTATCTCTTGTTTCCTGCTGTATGAGAAGGATATCAGTAGACCTCCTTTTTTCTTTTAAAATTGTATTTATTTATTTATTTAGCAGTAGACAGAGTAATTTTTAAGAACTGTGCATGTGACTATCATTTATCGCCATATTAAGTATCACGGAAAGCAAGGGAATCAGTTTTGGGGTTTTTTTTGCATCTGTGAATACTGCCCTCAGAATTTTCTGCTTTTGGAGTAACTTCTGATGGCTGTCTCAAAGTCTATGAGGAACGGGATGTGACCTATACTTTAACTTTTATATCATCAAGCTTGATAACATCCATATTGTGAAGGCACTTAGTCTAAGACTTAAGAGTATGAACTCTGAAACCAGACTGCCTGAATTTGAATCCAGTTCTGTGATGTACAAGCTACCTGACCTTAGTCAAGAGAGTTAATGTTTCAGTGTCTCAAATTCCTCATCTGTGAAATAGTGATAGTAACCATACCTACTGTGTAAGGGATATTGTGAGGATTAGATAAAGAGTACCTAGATCAGTTGCTAGCATGTAAGTGCTATAACCATAAATATTATTAACCTTAGTTCTTTGTTTTGTAACCAGTTTGAATCTTCCATGCTTTATTTACGGATATATTCTAAAATTGACAATCAATAAGCCATGTTTATTTTGTAATGTATAAGTATTATCAACTGAATGGTCACACAGGGCACTATGATTACATTTCCTTCCTTGAATGACTTTGTTTTTCTTGAGTTTCTAATTATCTTTCTTGATTTTTCCATCCTCAGCCATTAACATCTTAAGTTGTTTTAAATTCTTAGTCTGTTTTTCCCCCACAAGGGAGCCTCCTAGGTTGCTGTTTCTAGACTTAACTGATTCTCTCTAGGCGTGAGGCAAGCTGCCCTATACTGCATCCACACTGTTACTTCCTAAGTTGGCTCCACTATTTCTTTGAGTCCATATCTTGTTCTTTCTTGATTTATTCTCTTTTTATTGTAACATGCCGATGAGTATTTTCTAACAGAGGCAATACTGGGAGGAAATGTTGTAGGTGCTATATCTCTTTAAAACACATTTATTCTCATTTTCTTTATACCTGTTTGGTGATTTGCCTGAATATAGAATTGTTATATTATTTCCCCTGGGAACTTTGAAGACATTTCCTAACTGTCTTTATGCTGCTGGCATTCTATATTGCTAGTAAGAAGTCTGAGGCCATTCTGTTTTTTATTTTCTGTAGATAACTTTTTTTCTTCCTTTTCTCTGGAAACCTTTAGTTTCATCTCCTGATCCTTGTTGTGGACATTGTGATGAGCACCTTATAAACTCTTTTAGGAAACAAGAAGTTTGTTTTGAGCTCAAGATTGGGATATTCCCCTTTATTATTATGTGTATATGTAACATCCACCCCTTTTTCCTGGAACTCTTGTTAGTGTAAGTTTAAGATAGAGTCTCTAAGTCTTCATTTTTTTAAACAGCTTTTTTGAAATATAATTCTAATACTGTAAATTGCACCCATTTAAATGTGTGATTCACTGGTTTCTAATGTATTCACAGAGTTATACAACCATCACCACAATCTAATTTTAGAATGTTTGATCACCCTAAAAAGAAAATTCATGCCCATTAGCAGTCACTCCCCATTCCTTCTTCCCAACCCCTAGGCAACCACTAATCTACTTTCTGTCTTTCTGTATGCCTGTCTTGGACATTTAATATGAGTGGGATCATATGATATGTGTCTTTTACATCTGGCTTCTTTTACTGAGGATAATTCTTTTATGATTCATCCATGTTATAGTAAGTATCAGCACTTCATTATTTTATGGTCAAATAGTATTCCACAGTATAGATATAACACATTTAGTTCATCTGTTAATCAGTTGATGAATAATTAG
This sequence comes from Lontra canadensis, assembly GCF_010015895.1. Classification (NCBI taxonomy): domain Eukaryota; kingdom Metazoa; phylum Chordata; class Mammalia; order Carnivora; family Mustelidae; genus Lontra; species Lontra canadensis. The sequence continues at coordinate 5,567,758 of NW_022631051.1, forward strand.
ATTGTTTTTACTTTTTGGCTGTGGCGAATAATGCTACTATGAGTTTTCATGTACAAGTTTTTAATGTGGATGTATATTTTCATTTCTTCTGGGTATATACCGAGGAGTGGAATTTTTAGGCCATATTTTCTTTGTTTAACATTTTGAGAAACTGCTAATGACTTTGTACATTCCCAGCACCAGTGTGTGAGGGTTCTAGTGAACCTAGGCTCCATTATTTATTTATTTATTTATTTATTTGTCAGAGAGAGAGAGAGAGAGTGAGAGAGAGAGCACAAGCAGAGGAAGTCCCAGGCAGAGGGAGAAGCAGGCTTCTCCCTGAGCAAGAGCCCAATGTGGGACTTAATCCCAGGGCGCATGGCTCATGACCTGAGCCAAAGGCAAATGCTTAACAGACTGAGCCACCCAGGCATCCCACATGCCCATTTTTATTTACTTATTTATTTATTTTTATTAACATATAATGTATTATTTGTTTCAGGGGTACAGGTCTGTGAATTATCAGTCTTACACAATTCACAGCACTCACCATAGTACATACCCTCCCCAATGTCCATAACCCAGCTACCCTATCCCTACCCCCAACTCCCCCCGACCCTCAGTTTGTTTGCTGAGATTAAGAGTCTTTTATGGTTTATCTCCCTCTGCAGTCCTATCTTTTTCATTTTTTCCCTCCCTTCTTCCCACGACCCCCCCCCCCACCAACCCTGCCTCTCAAATTCTTCGTATCAGGGAAATCATATGATAATTGTCTTTCTCTGAATGATGTATTTTGTTTAGCATAATACCCTCTAGTTCCATCCATGTTATTGCAAATGGCAAGATTTCATGTTTTTGATGGCTGCATAGTATTCCATTGTATATATATACACCATATCTTCTTTATCCATTCATCTGTTGATGGACATCTAGGTTCTTTCCATAGTTTGGCTGTTGTGGACATTGCTGCTATAAACATTTGGGTGCACGTGCCCCTTCGGATCACTACGTTTGCATCTTCAGGGTAAATGCCCAGTAGTCCATATGCCCATTTTTAAATTGGCTTGTTTGTCTTTTCATTGTTGAGTTACAAGAGTTCTTTATGTATATTATGGGTACAAATCACCTATCAAAAATATGAGTTGCAAATAATTTCTCTCATTCTGTGGATTATCTTTTTACTTTCCTGATTTGCAGTACAAAAATTTTAAACTTTGATACAGTCTAATTTATCTACTTTTTCTTTTGTTGCATGTGCATTTGGTTGTTTTGGCTAGGAAACTATTAGCTTAATTCAAGGTCACAAAGATCTACTTGTTTATTTTCCTCTATTAATTGTATAGTTTTAGTTCTTATATTTAGGCCTATGTTTTTATGAGTTAATTTTTGTGTGTCTAACTTCATTCTTTTGTGTATGGATTGCCAGTTATTTCAGGACCATTTTTTGAGGAGACTGTTTTTTCCCTATGGAATTATTTTTGGCACCCTTAGTTAAGAATAATTTGACCAAAAGGATAAGAGTTTATTTCTGAACTCTCACATCTATTCCACTGATTTGTGTGTTTTATCTTTATGTAGGTACCATGTTGTCTTGATTACCATAGCGTTGTGGTATAATTTGAAATCAGGAAATAAGAGTTTTCCAATTTTGTTCTATTCAAAGATTGTTTTGACTATTTTGGGTCCCTTGTATTACCATATGAATTTTAAAATCAGCTTGTTAATTTCTGAAAAAAAAAAAAATCCAAGGATTTTTTTTTTTAAATAATAGACTTTACTTTTTAGTTTTAGGTTTATAGAAAAATTGAGCAGAAAGTGCAGAAAGATCTGGTATACCCTTTTCCCTAGACACACCTACTGTTTTCCCCAATTTTTAACATCCTGTATTAGTTGGTATATTCGTTACAGGTGATGAACCAGTACTGACACACTCTTATTAACCAACATCCTTAGGGCTTACATTAGGGTTCATTCTTTGTGTTGCACAGTTCTGTGGGTTTTGACAGATGCTATTACAGTATAGCAGAGTAGTTTCATTGCCCTAAAAATCCCCTGTGCTTTCACCTGATCCTCGCTTCCTTCCCCTCCCTCCAACCCCTCCCCAGGCTCTGGAAACCACTAATCTCTCTTACTATCTCTATAGTTTTGTTTCCAGTATGTTGTATAATTGGAATTATATAGTATATAGCGTTTGCAGGCTGCTTTCTTTCACTTAGCAATATGCATTTCAGGTTTTCCCGTGTCTTTTTGTGGTTTAATAGATAATTTCTTTTTATTGCTGATTTATATTCCATTGTATAGATGTACCATAATTTGTCCATTCTACTGTTGAGGGACATCTTGATTGCTCCTAAGTTTTGGCAATTAACAATAAAGTTGCTACAAATATCCATGTGCAGATTTTTGTTTGGACATAAATTCTCAGCTTATGATAAATACCAAGAAGCTCAACTGCTAGATCATATCTAAGGGTATGTTTACATTTGTAAGGAACTGCCAAACCATCTTCCAAAGTGGCTCTACATCCTTGTCAACATTTAGTGATCTCAGCATTTTGGAATTTTAGCCATTCTGAAAGGTATATATTGGTGTCTCATTATTTTGTTTTATTTATTTTTTTAAGTAGGCTCCATGGCCAGTGTGGGGCCCCACACAGGGCTTGAAGTCACAACCCTGAGATCAGGACCCGAGCTGAGATCGAAAATTGGATGCTTAACTGACTGAGCCACCAAAGCACCCCAGAGTCTCGTTATTTTAATTTGCAGTTCTCTACCAGCATGATATTGACCATCTTTTCATATGCTTTATTTGCCATCTGTATATCATCTTTGGTAGATGCCTGTGTCTTTTGCCCACTTTTAAATAGAATTATCCATTTTCTTTGAGTTTTAAAAGTTCTTTGTATATTTTGGATAACAATCCTTTATATCTTTTGCAAATATCAGTCTGTGGCTTGTCTTCCCATTCTCTTGACAGTGTATTTTGCAGATCAGAAGGGTTTTTTTGTTTCTGTTTTTGTTTCTTTAATTTGTTTTAAAAAATTTATTTAAATAATCTCTATACCTCATGTGAAGCTCGAACTCATGACCCCAAGCTCAAGAGTCACATGGTGTTCTGACTGAGCCATCCAGGAGCCCGCAGAGCAGAAGCTTTTAATTTTAATGAGGTCCAACTTCTCCATTTTTTTGCTCATGATTGTGTCTTTGGTGTTGCCAGCTGGGATTCTGAAAGGGATTGCACTGAATCTGTAGAGTCTGTAGATCAGTTTGGGAGGTCTTGCCATCTTAACAGTGTTAACTCTTCTGATTCATGAACATGAATGTCTTTCCTTTTATTTAGATTTTTCTTTAATTTCTTTCAACAATATTTTGCAGTTTTCAGAGTACGAGTCTTTTACCTTTTTTGTTAAATTTATTTGTAAGTATTTTATTCTTTTTGGTATTGTTGTAAATGGAATTGTTTTCTTAATTTCATTATCAGAGTGTTAATTGCTTATATATACTGTTTTAGATCTTAAATCTGTTTTCACCATCCTATTCTTCATTCTGCAAGATTTCCTGTGCCAGGAATTGTTAACGGGTCGATGGATCCTTTAAAGGCTCTAGAGGATCCTCAAAATTATATGCAAAATTGTAAGTGTACCGTTTTCATAGAAGGAATGTCCATAACTTTCAGAGGTTCTCGGAGGGATTGATGGTTCTGGAAAGGTTAAGGATTACTGAGGTTTTCTTTCCATTGCACCATACTAAGTTATCATTAAAATTCTTTGTAAATTTAGCAAAGTATAAGGCATGTTGACATTTTAGATAACAATAATCGTTTTTCTCCCTAAACTGTGGAAAAAGAACAAGAACAGAAATGAAGGTGGGAGATAAGTACTTTGAGAAGGGCAATGCTATAGAAGTTTAAAGAAAGAGATTACTTCCCTCTTATGGGAAATTTCGATTCTCTTTTTGTTATTTTGGTTTGGTTTGAACAACATGTGTAGTGTTGAAATGATGTACTGTGAGGATAAATTAGAACATTTGTTTATGTTGAGCGCTCTGCAACTAATGAAATAACTGAGTATAAAAAATTCTCCCTGGAATCTCATAGTCATGTAAATATTTGTTACCCGCATGGTTGCAAGGCAGCATGGTCATTCCCGCCACTCCTACAAGTTGCTTTGCATAACGGTGGTCCCTGTATAAATATTTATTTTTTGTTTCTGGCAGGGAAGAAATCTAACTTTAAACATCAGGGAAGTAAAATTGTCATCTTGGTGTATTTCCTTGCTCATATATTGAATGGTTTAGCTGTTCTATTTCAGGGGGAAAAATGGTTCTACAAGATTTTGCTTTTAAGTAAATATTTACTAGTTTTTCTTCTTCTGTGAAAAGAACATTTAAAGTGTGTGTTAATACTGTGCTTCTACCCCAGAAATCTCAAGACCTATTTTTTATTATGAATGGAAAAACCCCTCAGTGTCTTGTGAGTACTTTTGGCTAACATTTATGGTCATACTTAGGATAATATAAATATTATATTTCATGAAAATATTCAAATTTATGTTCAGAGATAATTGATGCATTATTTTAGCACTTTACTGGTTATCTGAGTATTTATTTAGCACTTTCATGTACTAAATCAACAGTTTGCTTTTTTAACTGTCATATCTTAGATTTTCTGAAATAAGTTGGGATTTCTAAATAATTTTTTATTAATCTAGTTTCTATAAGTGCATTTTGTCCTAAGTTAAAAATATAAGTAGTTCAGGGGTGCCTGGGTGGCTCAGTGGGGTAAGCCTCTGCCTTCGGCTCAGGTCATGATCTCAGGGTCCTGGGATCGAGCCCCTCATGGGCTCTCTGCTCAACAGGGAGCCTGCTTCCCCCCCTCTCTCTGCCTGCCTATCTGCCTACTTGTGTGCTCTCTCTCTCTCTCTCTCTGTCAAATAAATAAATAAAATCTTTAAAAAATATATCTATTTTAAAGATTTATACATATATATACATATATATGTATATGTATATATATATATATGTAGTTCAGATAATTTCAGGGCTTTTTAATTAAAATAACTAAAAAATTAACTTTTTCATCCTTTTTTTTTATTCAGTGCTAAATTCCACATTAGTCTCTTGCTACAGTTACCTTGATTTGTTATTATACTAGTAGTACTTTGGTTTACAACATACGGTGTTTCTTCTTTTCTTGAAAAAACATTACCTTATTTTCCTTTAATGTTTTTTCCTCTTGATTCTACTTCACTGCTCTCAAAAGTGGTTGCAACTCATTTGTGTACTGTTTTGCTTCAGTTACCACCTCATAAAAATCTTTGAAATTAATACCCAAAAGTAATGAGTTAGGCCTGATGTAATTTAAGGGAAGAATAAGTCATTGTCTTCCTCTCAGATGTTTAATGTGGTTAGAACCAGTTGCTAAAGTAAACTAAAATTGATTTTCATTGGCTGTTTCACCTGTTGAATTATTTTTATTCTATTTTATTTTTTAAATATTTAGAGAGAAGGGCGCCTGGGTGGCTCAGTGGGTTAAAGCCTCTGCTTTCACCTCAGGTCATGATCCCAGGGTCCTGGGATCAGGCCCCGCATCAGGCTCTCGGCTCCGCCGGGAGCCTGCTTCCTCCTCTCTCTGCCTGCCTCTCTGCCTACTTATGATCTTTGTGTGTCGAATAAATAAATAAAATCTTTAAAAAAAAAATTTAGAGAGGAAGTGAGCATGAGTGGGAGGGGCAGAGGGCTAGGGAGAGAGAATCTCAAGCAGACTCCACACTGAGTGGGAAGCCTGATGTGGGGCTTCATCTCTTGACTCCTGAGATCATGACCTGGGCCAAAGCTAGGAGTGCGACACTTAACCAACTGCACCTCCTAGGTGTCCCTCACCTGTTGAATTATTACATGAAGACAAAGAGGAAGATTTCATTGGGGCACTTGGAAATTTTCAAATAAGCATATAATAGAGAGTATAGTAAAATACGCCCACACCCAGTTTACTTATCCCTCAGCTCCACAGTGATCCACATATGGCCAGTCCAGTTTAATCCATACCCCCACTTCACCCCATCTGGATTATTTTAAAGCAGCTTATTGGGCCACTTTTAAAGTAAGTAAGATAAAATTTTGTGGCTATGTTTATATAAGAAATGGGTGCCATTTGATATATTTTGATAGTTCATACATGAACTTATATGCTGATTTATTTAACCAAAAGAATAAATTCTGTTTTCAGTAGTGTTTCACTTAAATTTATATTATTTTTAGGGCAAAAGTTTACTAATCAGTCAGAATTCATAAAGAGCAACATGATAATAAAATTCAGTTTAGATACTTCCATTCAAAGTTTGAACGTTTTTGTGATGGTCTTCTTAAAGAGCATTGACATCATAACAAATTTATTGTAACCTAATTATAATTATGTTCATTCTTTTGAATAAAGTCTGATTTTTTGAGAATGTCTTGTTCTGTGTTTGTTTTTAAATATCCATCTGAGGGGTGCCTGGGTGGCTCAGTGGGTTAAGCCCCTGCCTTCGGCTCAGGTCATGATCTCAGGGTCCTGGGATCGAGCCCTGCATCAGGCTCTCTGCTCAGCAGGGAGACTGCTTCCCCCCACCCCCGCCTGCCTCTCTGCCTACTTGTTATCTCTGTCAAATAAATAAATAAAATCTTTTAAAAATAAATAAATATCCATCTGAGGGGCGCCTTGGTGGCTCAGTTGCTTAAATGTGACTCTTGATTTAAGTTTAGGTCACAATCTCAGGATTGTGAGATAGAGCCCCGAATCAGGCTCCATGCTAGGCATAAAGCCTGCTTAAGATTCTCTCTCCCGCTACCCTACCCTCACCTACCCCCACTCTCTCCCCCTTAAAAAAAAATCCATTTTAACCTAAGTAAAGATTGTAAAAGTACGTCAGTATAGGTATAACCTAATGCTTTGTTGATTACTGATGCTTACATGAGATGCATTTACTTAATTAGCTTTGTTCTTACAAATAATTTTTTAAATTCCTGTACGGTTAACATACAAAATTATTTAATTCCCGTATAGATAACATACAATGTTAGTTTCAGATGTACAATATAGTGATTCAGCAATTCTATACATTACTCAGTGCTTATCATGATAAGTGTACTCTTAATTCCCTTCACCTATTTCACATATCCCCCCACCTACCTTCCCTCTGGTAGCCATCATTTGGTTCTCTGTAGTTAAGAGTTTGTTTTTTTGTCTCTTGTTTTCTTTGTTCATTTGTCTTCTTTCTTAATTTCCACATAAGTGAAATCATATGGTATTTGTCTGTCTTATTTCACTTTGCATTATACATTTTAGATCCATCCATGTTGTCACATTGGCAAGATTTCATTCTTTTTTATGGCTGAGTAATATTCCAGTATGTGTGTGTAGACACACACACCACATCTTCTTTATTTATTCATCTCTCAGTGGACACTGAGGTTGTTTACCTATTTTAGCTCTTGTAAGTAATGCTGCAGTAAACACAAGGGATACATAGATTTTTTTCAAATTAGTGTTTTTGTAATCTTTGTGTAAATATCAAGTAGTGGATTACTGGATCATGCAGTAATTCTGCTTTTAGTTTTTTTGGTAACCTCTATAATGTTTTCCACAGTGGCTGTAACAGTTTGCATTCCCACCAAACATACACAAGGATTCTTCTTTTTCTCACATTCTTGCTAACACTCGTTTCTAGTGTTTTTGCTTTTAGCCATTCTGACAAGTATAAGATGTTATCTCATTGTAGTTTTGATTTGCATTTCCCTGATGATTAGTGATGTTGAGCATCCCTTCATGTGTCTGTTGGCCGTCTGTATGTCTTCTTTAGAGAAAAGTCTTCCGTCCATTTTTAAATCAGATTATTGGTTTTCTTAGTGTTGAGTTATGTAAGTTCTTTATATAATTTGGATACTAATCCTTTGTCAGATATATCATTTGCAATATCTTCTCCCATTCAGTAGGTTGCCTTTTTGTTTTGTTGATGGTTTCCTTTGCTGTGCAGAAACTTTTCATTTTGATGTAGTCTCAGTAGTTTGTTTTTGCTTTTGTTTCCCTTGCCTCAAACTAGAAAAAGTTTACTATAGCCAATGTCAGAGAAATTACTGCCTTTGCTCTCTTTAATGATTTTTATGGTTTCACCTCTCACATTTAGGTCTTTCATCCATTTTGAGTTTCTTATTGTGTATGGTATGGTCTAGTTTTATTCTTTTGCATGTAGCTGTCCAGTTTTCCCAACACTGTTCATTGAAGGAACTGCCTTTTTCCCATTGCATATTCTTGCCTCATTTGTTGAAGATTAATTGACTATAGAATTGTGGACTTATTTCTGGGCTCTCTGTTCAGTTCTATTGTCTATGTGTCTGGTTTTTTTTTTTTTAAGATTTTATTTATTTTTTAGACAGACAGAATCACAAGTAGTCAGAGAGGCAGGCAGAGAGAGAGGAGGAAGCAGGCTCCCTGAGGAGCAGAGAGCCTGATGCGGGGCTCGATCCCAGGACCCCGGGATCATGACCCGAGCCGAAGGCAGAGGATTTAACCCACTGAGCCACCCAGGTGCCCCTATGTGTCTGTTTTTGTGCCAGTACTGTACTGTTTTGATTACTACACCTTTGTGGTATATCTTGTAGTCTGGGATTATGATACCTCTAGTTTTGTTCTTTTTCAAGATTGCTTTGGCTATTTGGGCTCTTTTGTGGTTCAATCCAAATTTTCAGAGTATTTGTTCTAAATCAGGTGTACAATATAGTTTTGTGAAAAATACTATTGGTACTTTGATAAGGATTGCATTAAATGTGTAGATTGCTTTGGATAGTATGGAAAGTTTAACAATATTTGTTCTCGCAATCCATGAACATGTAATATCTTTTCATTTGTTTGTGTACTCTTCAGTTTCTTTCATCAGCGTTTTATAGCTTTTGGAGTACTGGACTTTAACCTCCTTGGTTAAGTTTATTCCTAGATGTTTTATTCTTTTAGGTGCAATTGTAAATGGGACTGTTTTCTTAATTTTTCTTTCTTCTACTTCATTATTAGTATATAGGAATGCAGTGGAATTCTGATTATCAATTTTTTATCTTACGACCTTACTGAATTCATTAAAAATTGTAGTAGTTTTTTGGGGGTGTCTTTAGGGTTTTCTATATATAGGGTCATGTCATCTGCAAAGAGTGAAAGTTTTGCTTTTTCCTTAACCAATTTGGATGTCTTTTGTTTTTTTCCTCTCTGATTGCTGTGACTGGGACTTCCAGTACTATGTTGAATAAAAGTGGTGAGAGTGGACATCCTTGTCTTGTCCTGATCTTAGGGGAAAGGCTCTCAGTTTTTGACCAGTGAGTGTGATGTTAGCTGTGGGTTTTTCATATATGGCCTTTATTATGTTGCGGTATGTTCCCTCTAGACCTACTTTGTTGAAGCGTTTTATCATGAATGGATGTCATACTTTGTCAGATACTTCTTCTCCATCTGTTGAAATGCTCATGTGGTTTTTATTCTTTCTCTTATTGATGTGATGTGTCATGTTGATTGATTTGTAAATACTGAATCAGGCTTGCATCCCTGGAATATATCCCACTTGATCATGGTAAATAATTTTTTAAATGTATGTTCAGGTTCAGTTTGCTAATATTTTGTTGAGGATTTTGCATCTGTGTTCATCAAAATACTTGCCTATATTTCTCTTATTTTGTTGTGTCTTTGGTTTTAGTGTCAGGGTAATGCTGGCCTCATAGAATGAATTTAGAAGGTTTCCTTCCTCTTTAATTTTTTGGAATAATTTGAGAAGAATTGGTTTTAACTCTTCTTTAAATGTTTGGTAGAATTCACCCGTGGAGATACCAGGTCCTGGACTTTTGTTTGCTAGTAATTTTTTTGTTATTTACTCAATTTCATTGTCAAATCTTCTATTTTTTCCTGTTTCAGTGTGGGAGGTTATGTATTTCTATGAATTTATCCATCTCCTCTAGGTTGCCCAGTTTTTAGCATAAAAATTTTCATACTATTTTATTAAATATTTAACAGTATTTATCCTTTGTAATTGTGTGGTGCTGGTTATTTCTCATCTTTAACTTCTGATTTTATTTATATGAGTCTTCTCTCTTTCTCTCTCTCTCTTTTTTTTAAATGAACCTGACTAAAGGTTTGTCAACTTTGCTGATCTTTTGAAAGAACCAGCTCTTGGTTTCATTGATCTGTTCTTTTTTTTTTTTTTCTATTTTGTTTATTTCTGCTCTAGTCTTTATTCTTTCCTTCTTTCTACTGATTTTGGGTTTTGTTTGCTCTTATACAAACAGTATATGAGAACTCCTTTCGGTGTAAGCTTAGATTGTTTGAGATTTTTCTTGCTTCTTGAGGTAGGCCTACATTGTTATAAACTTCCCCCTTAGAACAGCTTTTGCTGCATCCCAAAGATTTTTAATCATTGTATTTTCATTTGTCTCCATGTACTTTTTGATTTCCTCTTTGATTTCATGGTTGACCCATTCATTGATTAGTAACGTTTTATTCAACTTCCATGTATTTATGTTTTTTCCTGATTTTTTAAATTGTACTTGATTTCTGTTTTCATAGCATTTTCATCGGAAAAGATGCATAGTATGACTTCAGACTTTTTTCATTTATTGAGACTTATTTTGTGGCCTAGTAGGTGATGTGTTCTAGAGAATGTTCCATGTGCACTTGAGAAGAATCTGTATTCTGCTGTTTTAGGATGTAAAGTTCTGAATATATGTATTAGATCCGTCCGGTCCAATGTGTCATTCAAAGCCACTGTTTCCTGGTTGATTTTGTGTTCAAGTTATCTCTCCATTGATGTCAGTGTGGTGATACAGTCCCCTACTGTTATTGTATTATCATTCATTACTTCCTTTATGTTTGTTATTAGGTGCTTTATATATTTGGGTGCTCCTGTATTGGATGCACAAATATTTACAATTGTTTTGTCTTCTTGTTGGATTGTTCCCTTTATAATTAAAAAGTGTCTTTGGTCTCTTATTACAGTCTTTGTTTTAAAGTCTATTTTGTCCAGTATAAGTATTGCTACTTTGGCTTTCTTTTCACTTACATTTGCATGATAGATGGTTTTCCACTCTTTCACTTCCAGTCTGCAGATGTCGTTAGGTCTGAAATGAGTGTCTTGTAGACAGCATATAGATCGGTCTTGCTTTTTCATCCATCCCAGCACCCTGTATCTTTTGACTAGAGCATTTAGTCCATTTACATTCATAGTATTTATTGGTAGGTATGTATTTATTACCATTTTGTTTCTTGTTTTATGGTTGTTTTTGTAGTTCTTCTCTATTCCTTTCTTTTCCTGCTCTCTCTCTCACAGTTTGCTGGCTTTCTTCAGTAATATATTTTGATTCTCTTCTTGGTCTTTGGCATATCTGTTACTGGTTTTTTTATTTGTGTTTACCATTAGTTTTATATAGGACATCTTATGCATGTAGCAGTCTGTATTAAGTTGATTGCTTAAGTTTGAACTCATTCTAAAAGCACTAAATGTCTGCCCCTCCCATGTTTTAGGTATATGGTATCATACTTTTCATCCTTTCATTTTGTGAATCCTTGGGTGATTTTTATTGCTATGCTGAACTTTACTACTTCTATACTTCCTGCATTTCTTACTCTCATTTATGGTCTTTCCACTCAGCAAGTACTCTTTAACATTTCTTGTAAGGCTGGTTTCCTGGTGATTAATTCCTTTGGCTTTTGTTTGTTTGGGAAACTCTTTATCTCTCCTTGTATTCTGAATGATAGCCTGGCTAGATAGAGTATTCTTGGTTGCAGGTTTTTCTTTTTCTTTCAACACTTTGAATATATAGCATGCCACTCTCTTCTGGCTTGTAAAGTTTCTGCTAAGAAATCAGCTTATAACCTTACAGGGTTTCCCTTGTATGTAACTGTTTTCTTTTATCTCTTGCTGCTTTTAAAATTCTTTCTTTATATCTACTTTTTGCCATTTTATTTACTATGTGTCTTGGTGTGGAACTGCTTTGGGTTGATTGTGTTGGGAGCTCTCTGTGTCTCCTGCATCTGGATTTCTGTTTCTTTCCCCAGACTCGGTAAGTTTTCAACTATTATTTCTTGAATAAATTTTCTGTCCCCTTTTCTCTATCTTCTCCTTCTGGGATCCCTTTAATGTGAATGTTCTAACCCTTGATGGGGTCACTGAATTCCCTTACTCTATTTTCATTTTTTTTTAATTCTTTTTTTTAAGATTTTATTTATTTATTTGACAGACAGAGATCACAAGTAGGCAGAGGCAGGCAGAGAGAGAGGGGGAAGCAGACTCCCTGCTAAGCAGAGAGCCCGATGATGTGGGGCTCCATCCCAGGACCCCAGGATCATGACCTGAGCTGAAGGCAAGAGCTTTAACCCACTGAGCCACCTAGGCACCCCATATTTTCATATTTTGTTATTATTTCTTCTCTCTTCTGTTCAGCTTGATTGCTTTCCATTACTCTGACCTTCAGTTCACTGATCTGTTCTTCTGCTTCCTCTAATTTACTTTTTATTCCCTCTAGTATATTTTAAATTTCAGTTACTGAGTTCTTCATCTCTGATTGATTGGTTCTTTATGTTTGTTGTTTTCTCTTTTTTTGTGTTTCTGTCTGTTGAGAATCTCACTGAGATCCTCCACTCTTTTCTTGAGTGCAGTGGGTATCTTTATGATGATTACTTTAAATTCTCTATCAACTGTATTACTTATCTCTGTTTCATTTAGCTATCTTGCTGTGATCTTTTTTCCTGTTTTTTTCACTTGAGACATATTTTTCTTTCTCCTCATTTTGATGAACTCTTGTGTCTGTTTCTGTATGAGGAAGGTCAGCTATGTCTCCTACTCTAGAAAGTAGCAACCGTATGAGGAAGAGGTCCTGTAGTGCCCTCCAGTGTCAAGTCACCTGTTCACCAGAACTTGGTGCTTCCGGGATGACTCGTATGGGTGCTGCCTGTGCTCTACTGTTGTGTCTGGGCCACTTTGCTTTTAGTTGTCGGCAGTGGCTCACTCTGCCTATTGTGGGCAGGGTTTGGTCCCTGTATTGTTATGGGGCCAGTCTGGGACTGCCTTGGGCTTGAGTTGAGTCACACCAGGCATTTGCCAGAGACACAGTAGCACCAAACTGCAAGGTGTTTTCCCTGTGTTGTCCCCTGAGAAGCTTTAGTTTCATTTCACTGTGGCTTCAGCCTGATGGATGTGAGGTTATCTCCCTTTTCCCTGGGACTGGAATCCCTTTGGGGTGGTGCTGCCCCCTCTAGGAGGTATAGGCTCTGGCCAAGGGCCTATTGGAAGGGGCAAATCTGCAAGAAATACAGGCTAGGTGGAGGGTATTGTTGTCTGCGGGTGTCCTCTCAGGTGTCTGAGTATCTAGGCTGGGGGGTAGGCAGGCAAATTGCACTCTCCACCTCTTTTGTTCCTGGAGAAGGCTCCTAGCATCCGAGCTCTGAGATTAGTAAACAAATCTCCCTTCTCTATACCCCAGGCATCTTTCACTCTGCTTCTTCTATGCTGTAACTTTAAGGGCTGGGACTCAGTTTCTTTTGCCTTTTGGCTTTTCTAGAGCTGAGCCCACTGGTTTTAAAGTTCCAAGTGTTAAACCCCACTGATTGTGAGAACTCACAAAATTATTATGTTTTCAAAGCCAGATGTTATGAGGATTTTTCTTCCCCATGAGGGTTTCCTGTGCCTCGGGTACTTGGCATGAGGGTCTGTTTCTGTCCCTTCTCCACATCCATGGCATCCTTCCCTCTAGCAGATAGTCTCATGGGTCTATTTAGCTCCCCACTGAATCTTCCACCCTCCCTATTCTCTTCAGTGTGGCCTCTTCTCTATATTTAGCTGTGGAAAGTCTGTTCTGCCAGTCTTTGGTCGTTTTCTGGGTTATTTACACTGATGTGCGTGTTATCCTTAGGATTGTATGCTTAAGTTTTATCCTTATTATGAGGTTAACTTAGTTAAATTGAGTTAACTTAGGATCCTCCTACTCTGCCATCTTCCTTTTTGGGGGAGGGTGTTAAGATCAAGATATTTTAAATACTTGGAGTTTGCTTAATTTAATGTTTAAGAATCTTGGTTGGTGTTTTTGAGTATCTTTTTATTGTACAAACATTAAACTGGATAAAGAAGTCATAGTAGCTAAATAATTAAATGTTTACTTGCCATTATAAAAATATTTTATACTCACAAAATAGGAATTTTTCTGTGAGGAAATTTAAAAAATACATTGAAGTATAAAAAGGAAAGGAATCATTCATAGTGCTATTTTCTAAACATAGACTACTCTTAATACTTTGATATAGCTCTTTCTAGGTTTTTATTCTATGTTTAGGTGATTTTTTAAAAGATTTTTTCATTTTTAAGTTATCTCTGAACCCAATGTGGGGCTCAAACATACGACCCCAAGACCAAGAATCACATGCTCTACCAGCCGAGCCAGCCAGACACCCCTGTTTTGGTGATTTTTAACAATTATATATAAGTTTTGTGTTCTCCATTTTTCACTAGTATTGTTTTAGGTTTCTTTGTAAAAAGAAAATTATGTTAGTTTAGAGAAATTTAGCTTTAGCATCAGAGTAAAATAGAGAAATACATTTTCAGAGTTAGAAGAACTAACTGTCTTTTGCATTGCTTTCTTCAGTACTGGTTTGTATATATTTTGAATTCAGGTTTATCAAAATAATGAACTTATGGGCCACAGTGTACCATACTGGTCTTTCAAAGGTGAAATAAAGTATTCTCTTATCTCCCAGAGCACTTTTTTTGGTCCAGATACATTGCGGTATGACTCACATACAATACAGTTCACTTTCTATGGTTTTGAACAAACATATTCTTCTGTGTAATCACTACCACAGTCAAGACAGGGAACAGTGTCCCTTAACAGTCCTCTTCTATCTCTTTATAGTAAAAACTAGCCCCCTTCCCAGACTCAGCACTTGTAAACCACTGATTTGGTTTTTTTCCTTATGGTTTTGCCTTTTTCAGAATGTCTTTTGAGCAGAATTGTGCGGTTTGAGGCATTTGTGTCTGCCTGGCTTCTTTCATTTTGTATAATGCTTCTGAGATTAATCCCTTGGATGCATCAGGTTATTGTTGAGTAGTATTTCATTGTGTGGATGTACCACATTTGTTTATTCATTCACTAGTGGATGGACATTGGGTTTTTGGTGATTAAATAAAGTTGGTATTTACTTTCACTTATAGGTCTTTGTGTGGGCATATGTTTTCATATCTCTTGAGTAAATACCTAGGAGTGGGACGGCTAGGTCACCAAAGATCCTTGATAGCTATTACCTCACTTGGATACCAAAGCCTGTAAGGGAAAATCCAGCAGTACCATCCCCTTTTAATGACTGAAACATGGAGAACCACTGTGACACACTGTAGTTTATGGGCTAGGACAGAATCTAGATCCTGTAAACCCAAGTCATTTCCTGTCTACTAGACTATCATATTCTTTTCAGTGATGTTTCCCGGTTTTAACTAACAAATTTCTAGATCTTGGCAATGGTTAGAGAATGGAAATATTTATCAGTACCCAAACATTGAAATATAAATAAGATTCTCCTTAAGTTATTACTCTTCCATTGCTGGCCTGGAAATTTGGAATTTATAAAATAAATTTTAACTTTTTTTTTTAAGATTTTATTTAATTATTTGTCAGAGAGAGAGAGGGAGAGAGCACAGGCAGACAGAGTGGCAGAGGGAGAAGCAGGCTCCCTGCAGAGCAAGGAGCTCGATGTGGGACTCGATCCCAGGACGCTGGGATCATGACCTGAGCCGAAGGCAGCCGCTTAACCAACTGAGCCACCCAGGCATCCCAACTTTTTTTTTTTTTTTTTTTTTTTTTTTTTAAAGAGAGAGTGCAAGGAGAAGGGAAGGGGCTAAGGGAGGATTTTTTTTTTTTTATAAGATTGTATTTATTTGTCAGAGAGAGAGAACGCAAGCAGGGGGAGGGAGAAGCAGGCTCTCTGCTGAGCAAGGAGCCTGATGCAGGACTCGATCCCAGGACCCTGAGATCATGACCTGAGCTGAAGGTAGATGTTTAACCTACTGAGCCACCCAGGCATCCCAGAAGAGAGAATCTTAATTAGGTTTCACATCCAGCACAGAGCCCATCATAGGACTCCCTCTTATAACCCTGAGATCACGACCTGATCCAAAATCAAGAGTCAGATGCTGACTGAGCTCAGTCAGGCGACTGAGCCACCCAGGTGTCCCAACATATTTTAACTCTTAAAGTTAGAAGAATCCCACCCTTTCCCCCCAATTTATTTTGCAGAGGATTAAGATCTCACCAAAACTTACTTGTATAGACAATAGATATGATGGATTCCTGATTGAATAATTATGTAAAATCTCTGTCTTCGGGCATTCAGAGATTTGAAATTCTCTGAGATATTCAAGATTTTTCTAATACAAATGTAATAATGATTTGGTTTTTTTTGGTTTTTTTTTTTAGATTTTACTTATTTATTTGACAGACAGAGATCACAAGTAGGCAGAGAAGCAGGCAGAGAGAGAGGAGGAAGCAGGCTCCCTGCTGAGCAGAGAGCCCGATGCGGGGCTTGATCCCAGAATCCTGGGATCATGACCTGAGCCCAAGGCAGAGGCTTTAACCCACTGAGCCACCCAGGCGCCCCTGTAATAATGTTTTAAATTATTAGATTCTCCCTAAAACTTTTCATCCTGCCAGATTTTCATTTCATAGAAGCTTTTAAAGCAGCTTGCCAAATTCTGAATATTCATGCTGGTCCATATTAGGAAAACCCAGATATAAAAATTTCTGTTTCTCCTTTAGTATAAAGTTTTGATTTTTTCCATCATAAGTTTATTGAACAATGTGATTACTTTACAAACACCTAGCATAGTACTTCACTCAGAGAACAGATGTCTTATTCCCTGTTACTCTGACTAGCATACAAGAGCAGTGCTGGTGGAACAGCTTTGAGTCAGAAGACCTGATGTCAGGGCCCCGGTTGCAGGAACTCAGACAAATCACTAACCTACTACTTCTCAGCCTTGTCAACGGTCTCAGGAGCAACATCAACACTTTCTCTGAGACTTGAGAAGCAGATGATGTGGTCATTAACTGGCTGAAGCAACGAAAGAATTAAGTATTAAATTCCAACTCACTGGTTTTGCAACTCTTAGCCAATGATACTTATTTTACCTTTACAAACAATGATTAAACTTGGGCAATAGCACTTCTAATTGTATTCAGGTAGAGAGTGAAAGATGTAATAATGCCTTTGACTGAACGACTTAGAGGATTGTTTAGGTTTAATTATGGGTTCATCTCTCTAAGAAAGTAATAACTATAATTATTGAAATGCTAAATTAATAAGAAATAAGCTTTATATTTCTCATTCCAATGTTTGAAAAACAAGAATATCTAACCAAAACTGGGGTCAGATCTCAGCCCCTTACTGAATGATGTACAAATTTTATAATCCTATTTGAAAAATGAGGGTAATAATTGCCTTGAAAGGGCCTTTATGAGAGTCAAGATAATGCATATAAAATGCTTAGCACAGTGCCTTTTAGTGTTATATAAAACCTATTTAGGAACTTTAGGGGAGGTAATAGCAGTAAACAAGTGGAAGTATTGAATCAGTCTTTATTTTGGACTTCTGTGAACTTTGAGTTAGGCTGTGATCACATGTTCCATCCAACTTAGCAGTACTCAAGTTTGGTCATGTAAGGTTAGGAAAATATATAAATAGCCAGTCCAAACAGAAAAATTCCACATCTCAAGTCAACCATATTTTCTACTTAGGTAGAGAAGAATAATGATCAAGTTTTTGACAAAGAATAAGAAAGCGGGGCACTCAGGAATTGGGGGGCCCAACCAAGTTCATCTGTGTCTGCATCTTTCTGTGCCCTGGAAGCATTTTCTACAGCAATACCTCGACCTCCATGTGGGATCATCCAGGGTGTCAGGGTCTCACAAGCCAGGCCAGGCCCCCCTGCAGCTACCCTAGTGCTGTTCCACCAGCCTCCCCAGCTGCCGCTGCCCCGCGGTGCTGGAGATGCTGCAGAGGGTAGAGCAGCGCCAGCACACCCCTGTGGTGGCTGTTTAAAAAACACAATTTTAAATTTTAAAAAAGTTGAACAAGATGTGGAAAGGATCAGGATTCAAGGTCTATTTCTGAATTTTGGTACATAGAATACACTATTATGCAGTTAATAAATTATGTTGACAGATTCTTACAATAGGGAAATGCTTATTTTTTTAGATCAGGAAAGTATATAGTCAAGATTTTGTTAGAAATGTGTAGGAATTTACCAAAGGGGGTGGATTTGGGGGTGTTTTTCCTTCTACTCTAGCATATGTTTTTCAGTATTTCATAATTTTAAAAATACTTAAAATTTTTTTTAAAGTATGCCTGTTACCTCGACTGTAACCTCTTTAGGAAAGCCTTTCTGGTTACTGAAGATTCATTTATGTCTTTGTAACTAAAACTGTTAAAGGTTTCTCTTCAAGTGAAGAAGATTGCTTTATTTATTTTTTTAAGATTTATGTATTTATTAGAGAGAGAGAGAGGTGGTATGTGCATGCAAGCTGGGGGAAGGGCAGAGAGAGAGAGAGAGAGAGAGAAGTAGACCCCCTGCTGAGCGCAGAGCCTGATGCGGGGCTCCATCTCACCACCCTGAGATCATGATCTGAGCCAGAAGCAGGAGTTGGAGGCTTAAATGAGTGAGCCACAGGCAGTCCTCTGCTTAATTTAAATGAGGTAGTTCTTAATGTTTTTCTGTGATCCTTGATACGTTACAGAGTTACACACTGAGTTGGGTTTTTTCTTCTTTTGTATTTCCAATCCTTAGGTTCACAGGACATTAGAAGTACTTTTTATATTTAGAAACATTCATCCTAACCATTGTTTTCTTGCTGTCAAGAAAATTATAGTGTACATTTCCAAAGATATTTATCACCAAACATTCAATAATGTGATTTTGGGAGACATGTAAAGTGAGCAGAAAAGAATGAATTACTTGTTATTCATCATTATTTACAGATGGAAATTCATTGCTTTCTATTTTTTTCTTAACAATAGTCATAAAACAAACGCTTTCCATGTAGTTTGCTCTCTTGATCTGCAGTGAGGTTTTTGAGATCCTAAACTCCATATATTAAATTTGCCTGGAATTGTCCCCTGGAAAATGAGAAGTTATGTGTCTGAAAGTTGAAAAGGCACAAATCCTGACTAAAAAGTTGATTTGAGGATCTCATTTTCCTTATTTTTCCATCTCTTGGAAAGAATGCTCACATGACCTATGAAGAATAGAGATTTGATGTATTTTTAGGCTTATTTACTCTGTAAATGTCTTAATTTATGTGATTAAGTTTATTTTATTAGGACAAAGATTTTTCAGTCTTTTCTGTAGGAAGATGGAAAGAAAGAAAAATATTAGTTGGCATAATGTTACTTTGGCATTCAACCAGTTTTCATAGTAATTTTTACCAAGAAACTCTTTGCCTGGATTTTTATTATTTTAATAGTGCAGTAATAAAGCTCATCTTCAAGTTATTTTCCTCATATCTTGGTTTCTTATAGCTTCTCCCTTTATATCCTATCAGTAAATTATAAATCATTAAGCATATTATTAGGGTACATTCTTCCATCGTACTGACATGTAAAAGTATAGGCGTCTATTAAGAGGGTGTGAAATAGATTTAATCTTGAGGGCTACATAATCCAGGCAAGTTGAAGCAACTGTTAAGTAGTCTTAGTTTTAACCTTCCATTAGTTCTCAGTAATCTTAAGGTATCACCACCCTTTCATTCCAGTTTGAAACACCTTGCAGATCCCTGATAGTAAAAAGACATAATGAATGCTTTAATGACTCAGACTAGAAGCCATTACATTGACATTCATTTTCAAATTATTTAATATGATATACAGTCATTCATTTAATAAGCTATTATTTGGAAGCTTCCATAGATAGAAAAAGGAGAGATATATTCTTTGAATAAATTTGTTACTTTCTAATTTGCTTCTCCTGAGCTAAATAGATCATGTAAATACAAGCAACTAAGAGAGTAAAAGGTTATTTTCTATGTACAATGTAAATTAAAATTTAAAAGAAGCTTTATTTCTTGTGACTAAGTGAAAGCCTTAAAACTAAAAAACAGTAAGTATCAATATCCTTAACTCTGATGGTATTTTAAAAAAACATACTAAAAAAATGTTCTCTCATTCCAAAGATAGGACAGATTTTTATGGGGAAACAAGTCACAAAGTTTATCTTTGGCAACTCTGATTTTCTAGGTTTCCAAGTAAATTTGAGCTTGTCTGAATTAAGCATCACCAGTTTTATGATGAAGCATCTGTACTTCTCAGTAGGTCCCTGCCCCTCTAGTCCCTCCTCTTTCTAAGAGACCTAGCAAAGTTCTACAGTACATGAATTCAGCCTGACTAGACAGAGTTCCAAAGTACTAAAATATTTCTGCTTACATATATCGTCAGGATACAGGTATACGCTGACATGAAACTCATGAGTTAATTAGAAAATAGCACAACTGTTGATTCTCAAAAATGCTGTGAAATAGCTAAGGGACTTTTGGAGAAGAAGAAACAAGGAATTAAATATCAGTGTTGCAAAAAATCATGTCATACTAGAATGATGGAATGACTCCAGTAGTCTAGAAATGTAATAAGATAAACTTAATAGGGATAAATATTATGTACTGTGTTTAAGTTTTTAAAAATGTGTATGGTATCTCATAACCCAAGGACAGCTGAGTAAGCAATGGTGGCTACAGAATTTCTCTTTAAGTTGGCTTTGTTGAGGAGTAGCTGTCTGGTGGAAGGGACTAAAGGAATTACCCTGAAGCCTCATTTAGGAAGCAAAGTTTAGTGGCTTAAAACAATAACCATTTTTTTTTTTTAGCTCTTATTTCTGTAGGTTGGCAGTCTGGGCTTCTATTGAGTGTATGGTTTTTCTAGGCTCATTCTGTGTCTATTGTCAGCTGCTGGTTGGTTGAAGGCTAGATGAGATAGGATGGCTTCAAGTGGACCAACTTGCTCATGTGGACTTCTCCCAGGCTTACACATGGCAGCTGGGAGAAGTTCTGAGAGGAATAGGAGGGAGAGCACTAAATGCTGTGGCGACCCAGACTCAGAATTGACATGATGTCACTTCCACCAAATTCTGCTGATTAAAGCTAGGGCTGAAAATAGGCACTGTCCCTTGATCAGAAGAGCTGCAAAGTTACATTGCAAAGAGGGTGGGTGGACACAGGGAGGCTATAATTGCTCCCTTCTTTTAAATAGTCTACCACACCAAGCACACTGCTTTAATATGTTGTAGGTCAATAAAAATAGCAGTTTTGGCAAGTTGCATTTATTTATATTCCACATATTGAGAAACCACAGCTCCCACTACAAGCTGGCTCTTCATTTAATTTGGACAATGAATTTAATAGCTGAAAAGCAGGTTTTGTGCTTGTACTGAACTGTTTTTCAAGGTAGTTTAGGGGGTAGTTACAGGTTATAAAGTTAAATGTTTTCTCTGTTTCAAAATAAGGTAAAAGCATCCAAAATAGATAACTGAGTACGTCCAAAAGAAAATATAAATCTGCTTGATGTTGTAGATATTTATGTTCCTACAAACAGTTAATGATCTTTTAAAAAACCTGTGTGAAGAGTAGATTACTATAAATGCAAATGTGGGAATTTTGCTGTAAAAAACTAACAATTTTATACATAGATGTTTGAAATTTTAAGTTTGAACATCTGTCTTATTTCCAGGAGCTCTGCCAGTGCCGACCTGGAGAAGGAAATTGTTCCTGCTGCAAAGAGTGTATGTTGTGTCTTGGGACCCTTTGGGATGAGTGCTGTGATTGCGTTGGTAAGTTGACATGCAGGAAAGTTCATGTTTATCACAGAATCTTTGACTTTAAGAGACTTTAAAGAATGTAAGTATATTTTATGTGTATAGACTAGTGTCAGTATAGATGTAGTAGGTGTATAGAACATTATTGCATTTGCTTGGATTGAATGATATTTACATAGATGTGCAGTTTTATTTGTATTGAAAAGGTCTGGAAGGAAATTCAAAGAGCTTATTCTTGAGGAACAATGGAAATTTTTTACTTTTCATTTTTAACATTTCATACTGTTGAACTTTTAATAAGAAGCCTGTGTTATAGTTCCAAATAGAGATAAATACTTCATTATTAAAAATAGATTCTCTTCCTTTTATATAAGATTTCACTATGGGTTGCCTGGGTATCTCAATCATTTAAGCTCCCAGCTCTTGATTTTTCTTGGGTCTCGGTCGTTGGGTGGTGAGATTGAGCCCTTATTGGGCTCCATGCTGGGCTGGGGCCTGCTTGGGATTCTGTCCGTCCCTTTCCTTCTGCCCCTCCCTGCCACTTAAAAAAAAAAAAAAAAAAAAAAAGACTTAACTAAGAGATGCTTGAGAAATTAAAAGCTTTTTTTTTCTTTTTTTTTTGAGAAACTGAAAGTTATTTTTAAGTGCTTGCTGAGGAATAGTGTCCAAGATGTATTAAATAAAAAGTGGAGCACACCTGGGTGGCTCTGTTGGTTGGGCTTTCAACTCTTGATTTCTGCTGGGGTCATGATCTCAGGGTGATGGGATCAAGGCCCCCTCTGGGCTCTGCTCTCAGTGGGGAGTCTGTTTGAGATTCTGTCTCCCTCTCCCTTTTACCCTCCCTGCACTTGCACACTTTCTCTCTCTCATTCTCTCTAAAATAAATAAATAAATCTTTTTTTAAAGAAACCAAGGTGTGTGAAAGTGCGTTTATGGAATCACTTGTGTTTTCGAAAGAAAATTTACATGTGTAGACTGCTGATGGGAGAAACAATCATCATCCTCTCTCCAAACAGTTAACCCTTTTTCATCCTCTAAAACCACAGTTCGAATGTCCCCTTGTCTCCCAAACATCTTTTTTGACTGAGATAGGATCCTCTACGTTATTCAGATTGTCTGCTTCTGTTAGGTCGTGTGCTACATGCTACTATACTTGTTTTTAACATGTTTCTTTCAACAGACTATAAACTCCTTAAGGACAGAATGGTATCATTTTGATCTTTTATAATTAATTACTATGTTTATCAAAGTGGGATATATGTACATACGTGAAGTTCATGCATGTTGTACTAAAACAAGCCCCTGGCATGCTTGTTCCCAACCCTTTGATCCTGTGTCAGAGACAACAACTTCCAGGTCTTTGGTATGGTCTTACTTCCCTAATTTTAAATAGTATCCCTATACTGTTCTCTTGGTTCTTTGATTTTAGGAACTATTCATTGCCTTTTTTTATGGCAGATGATGACTTAGCTTTATCTCTTATCTCCCCAATATAGTTATCACTACTTCTAGTTAAATCAGTAATTACTTTAGCAATCCATTGAATAAATTAGTGTTGCATATTAGTTTGATGCATGATGTATAAATACTAGTTTATTAAATGAATAATACTATTATGTCTTTTTATATTGGAGTACGCTTCCTGAAAGCTTTCTTAATCTTCTAGACTTTGTATTAGATTTTAAAATTTTGGCTTTCATTTTTAATTTCTTTTTTTTTTGCTGCATATTTTTAAAATTTTATTTTTTTATTTTTTATAAATATATAATATATCTTTATCCCCAGGGGTACAGGTCTGTGAATCGCCAGGTTTACACACTTCACAGCACTCACCTTAGCACATACCCTCCCCAATGTCCATAACCCCACCCCTCTCTCCCAAGCCCCCTCCCCCCAGCAACCCTCAGTTTGTTTTGTGAGATTAAGAGTCACTTATGGTTTGTCTCCCTCCCAATCCCATCTTGTTTCATTTATTCTTCTCCTACCCCCTTAACCCCCCATGTTGCATCCCCACTTCCTCATATCAGGGAGATCATATGATAGTTGTCTTTCTCCGATTGACTTATTTCTCTAAGCATGATACCCTCTAGTTCCATCCTCGTTGTCGCAAATGGCAAGATTTCATTTCTTTTGATGACTGCATAGTATTCCATTGTGTATTTATACCACATCTTTATCCATTCATCTGTTGATGGACATCTAGGTTCTTTCCATAGTTTGGCTATTGTAGACATTGCTGCTATAAACATTCGGGTGCACGTGCCCCTTCGGATCACTACGTTTGTATCTTTAGGGTAAATACCCCATAGTGCAATTGCTGGGTCATAAGGTAGCTCTATTTTCAACATTTTGAGGAACCTCCATGCTGTTTTCCAGAGTGGTTGCACCAGCTTGCATTCCCACCAACAGTGTAGGAGGGTTCCCCTTTCTCCACATCCTTGCCAGCTCATTTTTAATTTCTAAGAGCCCTTCTCTAATTGTCCTTTTTGGGGAGCATACTGTTCCTTATATTTTTTAAAATTTTATTTATTTATTTATTTATTTATTTATTGGTTGGTTTAACAGAGAGAGAGAGAGAGCACAAGCAGGGGAATCAGCAGTCAGAGGGAGAGGGAGAAAAGGCTCCCCGCTGAGCAGGGAGCCCAATGTGGGGCTCGATCCCAGGACCCTGGGATCATGACCTGACCCAAAGGCAGACACTTAATGATTGAGCCATCCAGGCGCTCCAACAGCTTTTTTTTTTTTTTTTTTTAAGATTTATTTTTTTAAGTGATCTCCACTCCAACATGAGGCTTGAACTCACAACCTGGAGATCGAGAGTCACGTGATCCACAAACTAACCCAACCCCATTGACCTCTTCTTCTGGGAAAAGACTTACATAGTTCTGTTGAGAAAGAACCACTTATCTATGGTCATATCTCTACAATTCTAGAAGCAACTGGTGTGCTTCTAGGCTAGTTTCCATTTAAAAATATATATGTATATATATTATTTACCTCTGAGGATTTAATCACTAGTTTTAAACTTTGAGGGAGTTCATAATGTAACTTTACCTCTCATTTAAAATTCAGTTAATCTTTCTGCTCTCTAGGATAAAATTTCCATGTTCCAGTTCTTTCTGGAGAGCAGTATTCTTTTTCTTATAAACCATTCTCTTCCACACTAGGTTCTTGTAATGTCCTCTTTAAATCTGTGGCTGCTTCTCCCTTCTAAATTGAAAGACTGCCCATACTTTTCACATACTTTTCATGGGTGGGGCACAGGTCTCTGAGAGGACCTAAATTAGCCTTCCCTTCCGGTCTCATTTGGTGGACTTTTAGCACATACTTGTCTAGCAGGCTCTCCTCCAGCAACCTTGCGTAAGAGAATTCGTTTCTCTTTTCTGATTTTCTCTTAAGTTAGCTCATTTTTATACTTACTGTTAAACATATTACTCAAATCCTGTAGGTTTTGGATCCTGGATCCCTACCTACACCTTTTTTGGTTTTATTTTAGTGTTCGCTTTGTTTTTACTTTTCTTGAAGTACACAGAGTACACAAAGTACTCTTTTGTGTATTTGAATGTAAACAAGTACATTTTTCTTGAATGTACACAAAGAGAGTACAATGAACTTGTACACTTTTTTTGAATGTATGCAAAGAAAGTACAATGAACTTCTGGGTACCTACTCCCCAGCTTCAGCAGCCATACTTCTTTCATCCATTCAATCATCTGTTGCATAACCCCTCTGCCACTTTCTTTTGTTGGGGTATTATAAAGTAATTTCAGTACATCTCCAAAGTCCCTTAGTTATACATCTTAAAAAAGAGAGAGTAAATTTTCTTACACATACAATGTTATGATCACACCTAAAATACGTAGCAGTACTTCCTTAACATTTAATATCTAGTCTATAGTCAGATTGCCCTAATCAACTAAATGTTGTTTATAGTTGTTTTAATCAAATCAAGGTCTCACAGTCCACTTACTGTATTTAGACTGTTAGGTTTCTTATGTTTCTTTTATTCTAAAACAATTCTTCCTTCCCTCACCACCTTTTAAGGTTCTATAGACTTGTTGAAGAAACTAGTGAATTGTGATGGAAAATATATCACTTTCTGGATTTGGCTGATTGCTTCCCATATTTAACTTGTTACTTTGTCCTATTTCCTGTACATTGGAGATTAGATCTTAAAATTGATCAGATTCAGATTCAGTTTTTGGGAGATGGGTACATAAATTACACACAATGTCTGGTTGTCCTCCTTTTAGTGGTGTTAAAGTTGATTGCTGGGTTCAAATGGTCAAAGTCTGATCCTTTTGTACTAAGTTTTCCATCAGTCTTTCACCTGGTAGTTTCACCCTTCATTGATGATCTTTGCCATTATCAATTTCATTAAATAATGATCTACTATTATCTTTCCTTCTGCATTTATTAGCTGAAATTATTCTGTATAGAAGAACTTTCTTACATCTACTAGAGCCCTTTGGCCACCCTGAAATAAAGGATATGTAAACAAAAAGTAAGATAAGTAATTCTCTTTGTTCAGTTTCAGAGTATTGACTTCATGCCCTAGCAAATTCCAGTAGTGTTCAATACATTTTTGCTTTGCTTTTTGTAGGTTGGGTGTGGATGAGGTGGTGGTATTTTAAGTATCATTGTAAACTCATGTTTTTGGGGGTTTTTTTATATATTTTTAAAGATTTTATTTCTTTATTTGACAGACAGAGATCACAAGTAGGCAGAGAGGAAGGCAGAGAGAGAGGGAAACAGGCTCCCTGCGGAGTAGAGAGCCTGACGTGGGACTCGATTCCAGGACCCTGAGATCATGACCTGAGCCGAAGGCAGAGGCTTAACCCACTGAGCCACTCAGGCGCCCAAACTCATGGTTTTTTACATATGTTTAGTGTTTTAATCAGTTGTTGCCATTATTCTTTTTGCTCAAATTGTTTCATCTTTGGTCAGTAGGAACTTCCTCAACTTAGTGCTTGAGTCCTTTTGACATGCTTTTTGACATCCTTTTGACATGTTCTTTGTTAGCTTTAGAGACTGTCTGAAGCTCATCTTATATATCTTACATATGTAATTAGCCATTTCCCCAGGGGACTTCGGTTCCCAACAGAAGAAAACGGTGAGCAGAGACCACAGTCGTGCCATTAGGACTACTTGTTGCTGCTACTAGCTTTCTTATAACCCTTTTTAGTGGGCAGAGCTAATAAATAGTTATAAGGGAAAATCTTTTTGAGTTTGTAGTAATATTGCCAATTCAAATTTAAGATGACAGGTCTATTCCTTTTGATTTTACATCTGTAACTCTTTCATACTGAAATTTTTGTTTTCTAACAACATTAACATTACTTATATGCTTTATTTATAATACATTAGTGAGATTATTAAGTGGCAGTTAAGATTGTCCTTTGTCCTTGAACACATATTGAAGATGTAAAGCCCAAATATTGTCTTCTGAAATCAGTTGGAGTATTTTCTGCGAGTGGTTATGTGACCGACTTGATTTAAAATTAGGTTCATTTATGTTAGTTTTCAATTTTTAGGGATTGTTTATTTCCCTTGTGATTTGTGTGTTGATTATGTAAAATATTTACATAATTAGAAAGACCAAAAAAAAAAAAAAAAGAAAGACAAATGTATGTAACAGTGGTAAAGCAGTCATCTCTGTCACTTCCACTTTGTTCCTTCTATACATAATGTGACCTTATAACTTATTGTCCAAACTAAGACATTTTTGAGAGTTAAACCAGGACAGTAGGATAAACCTGAACCTGAATTGACCTGAATTGGCTCAAGGAAACGGGTAAATGGTTTCATCCTACCTATACTCATTGTTTAAAACTTTCCTAGGCATTTATATTTGTTAAAAAACAAACAAACAAACAAACATTCATTTATTACAGAAAACATTGTGCTTCATGCTTTTTCTTTCTTGTTTTTGTATTTTAATTTAATTAAATGCCCTTGAACTTCTTCCATATTAATTTTTTTGGGGGGGGTACCTACATAGAAGCCCATTGTTGGCTAAAACACTTTATGTATTCATTTGTTGATAGATGGGTTATTTCCAACCTTTTGTCATTACAAATAAAATTATAATGAATAATCTTGAATCGTCAATTCCATGTAATATTGCTAGATATTATCCCATTCTCCTCCAAAAGAGTCATAATATTTGCATTCTCACCAAGGCCCTATTCCCCCACACTTCCAAAAAATTATGTTGCCAAACTTTTGTTGCTGTTATTTGCCAAAGTTTTGGATTTTGGTTAATTTGATAGGGAAATGGTGTAGTTTTAAGTTTTCATTTCTCTTATTACAAGTGAGGTTGAGCATCTGTTCATATGTTTATGGACTATTTATACTTACTTTTTTTGTGAATTGTTCATATCTTTGCCCACTTTTCTACTGGATTATTGGTATTTTTATTTATTATTTAGAAGTTTAAAAATATGTTAGGCATATAAAGCCAACATTTATGTTATAAATTTTAATTTTGTTTCCCAGTTGCTCATTTGTTTTTTAACCTTTTTTGGTTTTGTTTTTAAGATTTTATTTATTTATTTGAGAAGGGCAGAGAGAGAGAGAGTACGAGCAGGGGGAGGGAGAAGCAGACTCTCGTCTGAGCAGGGAACCCGACGCAGGGCTTTATCCCAGGACCCCAAGACTATGACCTGAGCCAAAGACAGATGCAAAGACAGATGGACTGAGCCACCCAGGCACCCTTTCTTTGCTATTTTTTATCCTGAAAAGTTTTTTTATTTTGTGTAGTCAACTTTATCAGTGTTTCCTTTCATTAGTTCTAGATTTTGAGTCGTAGTCAGGTTTTCCCCCTACTCCCAGATAGTACTTGTATGGTTTTATTTGTTTATATATCTACATATAACCCTCTAATACATTTGGAATTCATCCTGATTTATGTATGAACTATGGATCCAGTTGTTTCTTTTTGACACAATTACCACTATTCATTTAAATAGTACTTATAAAGTCATAAAGCTATTTATTTAAGTCTTTCTTCCACTGATTTGAGATGCCACCAGTATCATATGAACTTTGCTTTCATTTCTGGGTTTTCTGTGCTATGCCATTGGTCTCCATGTCTGTTCATGCATCAGAATCACACTTATTTATTTTAAAAAGCCTTATAAATGTTTTAATATCTAGAAAGACTAGACAACCATCCATTGCTTTTCTGGCCACAGTATATTAATTTCAAGTGTACATACATACATACTAGAGTTAATAAGAGGATTCTTTTCTTCTCTTTAGATTTACATGTGCTCTTTATAAAAGACTTTCCAACCAGGCTTAACTTTTGAAAACTATTTCTCTAAAAAGCTATTAAAAATTAGGCTGCTCTTTTTCCCTTGAGATTTTCTGCCCTAAAGTGCAGAAACAGACCACTTGATAATATTAAGTTTTTGTATAAATAAAATGCTCTATTTTGTATTTTGGGCATTAGCCTGCACTTTTAGAATAATGCGCAATGAAAACAAGTGAGCCTAACAACTGAAAAGGAGGCACTGGCCAGGATAGCAACTTGGCCCACCTAAACAAAATCTAACCTAAACTAAAATGGCTTCTTGCTTTGACTTCTTTTATTATTTACTTGTCTGCTTTATAGTTCCTGGCCCTTAATTCCCGTTTTATGGCTCTTTTTCTGACTTTATCCACTTAGATTAGTTTTTGCTTGTTGTATAATTTCACATAAATGGAATCATACAGTACCACATAGTGGTTTAAAATGCATTTTAGAAAATTATGGAATGATTTATAATAAAACAGACTCTACAATTAATCGTAAAAATAAAATTGTCAGTTTTTTTTACGAGCAAAAATGGGTTTATTTAGGAATAGCAGAGAATTGCAGTTTGGGATATGAAAGCCACAGCAAAACCATAGGCAAGTCCAGAAAACAAAGGAGAGGAACACTGTTTTATAGAGGACAGGGAAGAGTTAGGAGTACTCTTGTAAATAAAAAGTCTGCTGGAGTAAACTAGGAGTTGGAAGTGTAGTGGCTTCTCATTGGCTGAATTGGGACAGTCTCTCATTGTCTGGGCTGTTGCCAGGGGAGAAGAAAACTTCCCCTCTCCTGCTGGGGCAGCAAAGTATAGTCTTCTTCTTCCTTTTGGGAATTCAGTGGTGTACTGTTTGGATAATGCTGATTTGGAGATACTAGATTCTTTCTGAGACTGAGGTCACTTCTAGTACTTAATGAAAATATTATAGATTCTAAAACTAGGCCAGGAAGCCTGCTAAAAAACTACTTAGCAAGAATAACTTGAACCATTTTGCCACACCATTTCAGAGACCCCAGATCTCACCCAGGTGAGAGAAAAACCTATGAAAAGAAGATGGAGGTGTCAGGTAAGAGGCAGTGCCTGCAAAACCCAGGAAAACAAGATGAGACAGTTATGCACTTGAGACTTGGAACACAAAGTCAAATGTTGAACCTTAAGACAGAGACTCCGCCATCCTGTTGATGGCATGTTTCTTCTGTATACCTGGTTCTTTATCTGCTTTATGACTTCCTTGAACTCTGACTTTCAACTCATGGCTATGGTTCTAATACCAACTTGATTGGGGCGTGGCCCTTTCCTTTTAGGACATCCAGGCTTTTTGTTATGATTCTACCTTTTATAGCTCAGATCATATCTAGGTATATCCATTGGCTACCACACAGAATGGATTTCTGTCTTGCTTCACATCAACACTTGTTACTCTCTAATATTAGAGAACAAATATGTGCTAAGAGTTCATCCAAATCCTAGTGTGGTAAATATTTGTTTTCTTAGTTATTTTTAGACATAATTAAATTACATTCCTAATTCAGGAAAATATGAATAAAATTAGAGTACAGTGGAAAACACCTTTGTTGAAATAAATGACTTTGGGACCCTAACCAAACATAACATAATTTTTAAAAAAATGTTTATTTATTTACATTTATTGAGGTATAGTTGATAGAGTATTGCATTAGTTTTAGGTAGAAAGTATAGTGAATTGACAACATGATGCTATGCTCACTACAAGTGTAGCTACCACCTGTCACTATAAATGCTATTTCAGTACCATTGACTATATTCCCTATGCTGTGCCTTTCATCTTTGTGACTTATGCACTCCATTAAATGGAATTCTGTACCTCCCATTCCCCTTCAGTCATTTGGCCCATACCCCCACCACTTCGCCTATGGTAACCACCAGTTTGTCCTCTATATTTATGAGTCTGTTGTTGCTTTTTTGTTTCTGTGTTTGTTTTTCAGATTCCACATAGAAGTGAAATCTTATGGTGTTTGTTTTTCTCTGACTTCTTTTACTTAACATAATGACCTCTAGGTACGTCTGTGTTGTTGCAAATTCTTTTTTATGACTGAGTATAATATTCCATTAGATACATGTGTGTAAGACTACTCTTCTTCCTCCATTCATCTATCAATAGATACTTGGTTGCTTCTACATCTCGGCTATTGTAAATAATGCTGTAATGAACAGGGGTGCATATATCTTTTTTAATTAGTGTTTTTGTTTTCTTTGGCCCAGTAAATAGAATAATTGGATCATGTGTTATTTATAGTTGTATTTTTTTAGTAACCTCCATATTGTTTCCTACAGTGGCCACATCAATTTACATTCCCAGCAACAGTGCATGAGAGTTCCCTTTTTTCCACATCCTTTCCAACACTTATTTGTCTTTTTGATACTAACCATTCTAACTGATATGAAGTGATATCTCATTGTGGTTTTGATTTGCATTTCCCTCATGACTGGTGATGTTGAGCATCTTTTCATGTGTCTATTGGCCATCTGGATGGCTTCTTTGGAAAAATGTCTCTTCAAGTCCCTTGCCCATTTTTAATTGGATTATTATTATTTGGTGTTGAGTTGTACAGTTCTTTATATATTTTAGATATTCACCCCTTATCAGACATTTTATTTACAAATATCTTCTCCTCTTTGCTAGTTGCCTTTTTTGTTTTGTTGGTGGTTTCCTTTGTTTTGCAAAATCTTTTTATTTTGGTGTAGTCCTAAGAGTTTGTTTTTAGTTTTGTCTTCCTTGCCTCAGGAGACGTATCTAGAAAAATGTTGCTAAGGGCAATGTCCAAAAGGTTATTGCCTGTTTTTTCTACTAGGACCTTTCTGGTTTCAGGTCTCACATTTAGGTCTTTCATCCATTTTGAGTTTATTTTTGTGTATGGTGTAAGAAAGCTATCCAGTTTCATTCTTTGGCATGTAGCTGCCCCATTTTCCCAGCACTATTTATTGAAGAAACTGTCTTTTTCCCATTTATATTCTTTCGTGGGGGCTTGGAGGGACAGAGGCAGAGAGTGAATCTTAAGCAGGCTCCACGCCCAATGCAGAGCTCCACACAGGGCTTGATCTCATAACCCTGAAATCATGACCTCAGATCATGCTTAAACCAATTGAGCCATTCAGGCGCCCCTCCATTTATATTCTTGCCATCTCTGTAGATTAGCTGACCATATAGGTGTGACTTTATTTCTGGGCTCTCTGTTTTGTTCCATTCATCTATGTGTCTGTTTTTGTGCCAGTATCATATTGTTTTGGTTACTATAGCTTTGTAGTATTACTTGAAATCTGGGATTATGATACCTTCAGCTTTGTTCTTCTTTCTCAAGATTGTTTGCACTCTTGAAGGTCTTTTGTGGTTCCATGCAAATTTTAAGATTATTTTTCTAGTTTTGTGAAAAACACTATTATTATTTTGATAGGGATTGTGCTGAATATGTTTTTGCTTTGGGTAGTATGAACATTTTAACAATATTCTTCTGTGGTTTGTCTTTCCATTTGTATTTGTCATTTTCAATTGCTTTCATCAGTGTTTTATAGTTTTCAGGGTATAGGTCGTTAACCCCCTTGGTTAAGTTAATTCCCTAGTATTTTATTCTTTTTGGTATAATTGTAAATGGAATTGTTTTCTTAATTTCTCTTTCTGCTATATCATTATTAGTATACAGACATGCAGCAGATTTCTATATATTAATTTTGTATCCTGTAGTAAATATTTATTTTTAAATCCTTATTGACAAATACGATTTTCCATCTTTTCCTTTTAAAATACTGATAGTATTTAAGAAAACTACGCATATTATTTAGATAAATTATGGTCTCCACCAAATCCAGTTTTTGCATTGATTTAATACATATGCCAGAATTGATATGTCAAGAGATAACAAGCTTTTTTTTATTTGGTTTTATTTTGCTAAAATTATTTGATTGGCGGGGCACCTGGGTGGCTCAGTGGGTTAAAGCCTCTGCCTTTGGCTCAGGTCATGATCCCAGGGTTCTGGGATCGAGCCCCGCGTCGGGCTCTCTGCTCAGCGGGGAGCCTGCTTCCCCCTCTCTCTCTGCCTGCCTCTCTGCCTTCTTGTGATCTCTGTCTGTCAAATAAATAAATAAAATCTTTAAAAAAAATTGTTTGATTGGCTCAAATGTTTATAATTGTTACCCAACAAGTACTTAAGGACACCCAAGTCTAGAGTCATATATGCCTAATTTTCTTCAAGGATAGTCATTAAATATCCTTTACTTTCAGCCCACTGTAATGTATTACATATATCAAATATGAGTCAGAGTATAATATTCAGAAATAGTTTCTTTCTTTCTTTTTTTTTTTAGATTTTATTTAATATTTGAGAGACAGACAGACAGACATAGAGAGCACAAGCAGGGGGAGAGGCAGAGGGTGAGATGTAAGCAGACTCCCTACTGAGCTCTGAGCCTGAAGTGGGGCTTGATTCTAGGATCTGGCGATCATGACCTGAGCCGAAGGCAGACACTTAATCATCTGAGCCACCCAGAAATCCCATTCAGGAACAATTTCAATTACCAAAACAATTTGCAATTCCCAAAACTGTTTTGTTGTTGTTATTGTTGTTTTTCCACAAAAAGCTCTGTTAGGCAATTGTTTTTTGATTAAGGTGATTTTTTTTTTCCCCCAAAAAGGAATACTCATCACTTAACTCAGGTATATCTTTGAGAAACAATAGCTATACCTTTATTCCAAATTAACCTTTTTAAAAAAAATTCTCTTTTGTGATACCCATTGGATCTTATTCTTAGAAATGATAATTGACCCCACATTTCTTAAAGTAAATTGGCTTGTTATTTACAAGTCCCTTAGGTTGTCATAAAAATAGTTTTGGGGGGCACCTGGGTGGCTCAGGTTGTGATCTCAGGGTTCTGGGATAGAGCCCCCCACTGGGCTCCCTGCTCTATGGGGAGTATGCTTCTCCCTCCATCTGCAGCTCCCCCTGCTTGTGTGCATGTGCTCTCTCTCTCTCTCTCTCTCTGTCAAATAAGTAAATAAAACCTTTTAAAAAAAACAGTTTCGGGAATTGCATTATGAAATTATTTTGCTTTTATATTTGTATGTGAGCCCCAGCCAAAGCAAGGGTCCTGAATTGAAAGGATATTTTTAAAATTACTCATGTACATTAGTTCCTCTTCTATATCCAAGAAGGAACTTTGAGTTTGTTTATAGTCTATGTCCTATGTATCTTCTGCCTTTTAAAAAGACATTTTAAAAGGGGATCTTGCCCCAGTACTATGAGCACATTTTGCACTCTGATCTTGGTTTCTCACATCATTCTGTAATAAAAGGAGCCAGGTTTCTTGGAAGAACAGCTGGTTCTAACACTGAGGCAGGAAATATAGAAGATAAGTCTGGAACATGTTAAAGTGCCAAAAGGTAAGGAAGTGCCAAAAACAACAACAATAACCACAACAACAACAAAAACTCATATTGGTGTGTGTGTGTGTCAGCTTTACACAGGAACCAACTGAAAGAGCTCCTGGTGGCAAAAGCTGGAAAAAATAACCAACAGAGGGCACCTGGGTGGCTCAGTTGGTTAAGCAACTGCCTTCGGCTCAGGTCATAATCCTGGAGTCCTGGGATCAAGTCCCACATCGGGCTCCCTGCTCGGCAGGAAGTCTGCTTCTCCCTCTGATCTCTCCCTTCTCATGCTCTCATTCTCTCTCTCTCAAATAAATAAATAAAATATAAAAAAAAAATAACCAACAGAATAAAGTAGTAATGGATTATAACCAAGAGTATAAAATAGATATTCATGAATCTATATTGATATAAATAATTGATTAAATAAGTTAACTAGTGGAAGAGAAGAGACAGATCACTAAGACAGAATTCAAATAAACTATGTAGATATTCTGCCCTCGAGGGGGAGCATAATTGCACCAGGCGAGGGTGTGGGCTACTCCTAGTGACTTCCCTCTGGGAGGGTGGGAAGAAAGTGACTTTGCAGTGGAGAGATCTGACATACACTATTTCAGCCAGGTGATTAAGGTCAACAGAAGCAGTCATAAGTCTTGGGGGCAGTGTGTGCCTTCGATCTGATTTGATGAAAATAGCACTTTATCTCTATGATCTTCCTCCCAATAACCTATAACCTGAATCTTATTGTGAGAAAAACATCAGACATATTCTAAAAGCAGTGCATCCTATGAAATACCTGACTAGTACTAGTCAAAACTGTCAAAGTCATCAAAAACTAGGAAAACTGAAAAACTGCCACAGCCATGAAAAGCCTAAAGAGATATGATGGCTGAATTTAGTGCGGCATCCTAAATGGGATCTTGGAACGGGACAAGGATATTAGGTAAATACTATAGAAATCTGAGTTAAGTGCGGATATTATTTAATAATATGTATCAATATTAGTCCCTTAATTATAAGAAATGTACCATACTATATAAGATGTTAATAATAGAGGGAAACTAGGTATAGGGGTACTATACTCTGTACTGTCCTTTCAATTTTTCGGTACAAAAATTTGTTTAAAAAAAAAAGTCTGCGGGGCGCCTGGGTGGCTCAGTGGGTTAAAGCCTCTGCCTTCGGCTCAGGTCATGATCTCAGGGTCCTGGGATCGAGTCCCACATCGGGCTCTCTGCTCAGCAGGGAGCCTGCTTCCTCCTCTCTCTGCCTGCCTCTGTGCCTGCTTGTGATCTGTCTCTGTCAAAGAAATAAATAAATCTTAAAAAAAAAAAAAAAGTCTTAAGAAATAAGCTGTAGAGAGAGGTACCTGAATGGCTAAGTTGCTTAAACATCCGACTCTTGATTTTAGCTCAGGTCCTGATCTCAGGGTCTTGGGATGGAGCCCTGCTCCAGGCTCTGCACGCAGTGGGGAGTCTGCTTGAATTCTCTCCCTCTCCCTTGCTCCTCTTCCCCTCCTGGCTCACATTCTCTCTCTCTCTCAAACAAACAAATAAATAAATAAATACATCTTATTTATTTATTTATTTATTTATTTATTTTTAAAGTAGGTTATAGGGGCGACTGGCGACTCAGTTAAGCATCTGCCTTCGGCTCAGGTTATGATCTCAGGGTCCTGGGATCAAGGCCTTCTTGGGTTCCCTGGTCAGCAGGGAGTTTGCTTCTCCCTCTCCCCATTCTGCTCCCCCTGCTGACGCTCTTTAGCATGCATTGTCTCTCCTTCTTTGTCAAACAAATAAGATCTTTTTCAAAAATAGGTTATAGAGGAAAAAAAGGTTTAGAGGAAATAAACTTTTAAAATAAATAAATAAAAATAAATCAATTAATAATAAATTAAAATAATAAATAAATAAAATAACATGGACAATATAATCCTATATAACAGAAATTTTATTCATGTATCTAATTGTCAAAATAAAGAGACTTATTTAAAAGAAACTTTCTGGGGCACCTGGGTGGCTCCGTGGGTTAAAGCCTCTGCTTTCGGCTCAGGTCATGATCCCAGGGTCCTGGGTTCGAGCCCCACATCGGGCTCTCTGCTCCGCAGGGAGCCTGTTTCCCCTCCTCTCTCACTGCCTGGCTCTCTGCCTACTTGTGATCTCTGTCAAATAAATAAATAAAATCTTAAAAAATAAATAAATTTAAAAAATAAAAGAAATTTTCTTAGGATTTTTATGTTGGAAGTACATTTAATTTATAGATATATTTTTGGAGTGCTGATACAGTTTTAATATTGAATCCTCCTACCCATAAGCATGGTATTGCTTACTCTTTAATGTCTATATGTCTTTAATATCTTTCAATAATGATTTACTATTGTCAAAACAAAAAAATTAAGTTTAAAATGTTAATCCATGCATTAAACAAAGGATAGTAGTTTCGTTTGTACTGTAAAATTTGGGAAGATCAGATGAGATTCTGCTATTGAATGGATTAATTATAGACATTTGTAACTTGATGCTTCTTTAGTTCAAGATGTCTTGATTATTAGGCCGGGCATTCCATATATACTAGATGACTTCCTAAAGAATTTTGTCTAGTGAAGCACTTTTTAATTCTTTAAAATGTCAGTGTAGCAGTATCTGGCTTTCAGGTCTGTGCTTTGTGACCTAATACATTATATGGCTTCTTATATGTTACACATTATATGTTACTCAGCTTCTTGTGAAGATGAAGGCAAAGATAGTATCATTCTAAAATTGTATAACAAAGTAGCTTTCATTTGTAGCTATTACAGTTATCACTCTTAAGTTAGTAAACGATGTTGGATTTAATAAATAGTTATTTACAACTACTAATTTTTTATGATCTCTATAAAAATAATTGGGCTTGGGCACAAAGCTGTATTCTGTGAACTCTGAATTCTCTCTTGGATTTAGCCAGACCATCCATCTAAGAACTAGACTATATTGTTAAAGCCCTTCTTAAAACTGCCTCTGCACTACTGTACTTGGCATTGTGCATTGAGTCTGCCTTGAGAGCATTGTATTGCTATGACAACTCCTGAGAGGACAGATGGTGGTGGGATTTTTATGTTTATGAAAACAGGGCATGGGTTTTAAAAGATTAAGGAAAGCTGCTCTAGACAATGACATATCCCCATTTCTCAGTTTCAGTCATTACTTATCTCACCAATGTTGTTTTTTGTATCACTATATCTTCTGCATATCATCAGATAAATTGTTTACTTTTTTTTTAATAATCTGTAATTTTGAAAACAATAGGAGTTTGTTTGCAAGAAAAGATAATTATAGTATTAACTAATTATTGGTTCTTTTTAAAACTATACCTACCCACAGGGGATTCTCATTTACTTTCTATATTCATGCTGAGGAAACTAAGAGATGAGAACTTCCATCCATTCTGATTTCCCTCTCAAATGAGGTCTATTTGGTCATATGCTCTGAATCCCATTGCTCTTTCTGGATAACTGTAGGGCACATTCTGCCTTAGAGATCTAGCTACAATGGCCACAGTCTCTTTCCATCTGTTCTTCTAATGCAGCTGTTCCCAAACTTTTTTTTTTTAATCTCAGAACTCCTTTATACTCTGAAAAATTCAATCTTTTTTTAAATTTCATTTTTTATTGTTAATACCCTGCTTACTTTACAAACATATTTCAGATAGCTTTCAGTACAGAAAAGATACTCCCCTAATGAAACACTCTGAAGCAAAAGAAAAAATATGACTCAGAGGATGAAAACCAGAAGCTAATTACAACAGAAACCTAAGCTGAGGGATACTTAATTTTTGTATTTCTTTTTTTTAATTGTTTAATAAACATATAATGTATTATTAGCCCCAGGGGTACAGGTCTGTGAATAGCCAGGTTTACACACTTCACAGCACTCACCATAGCACATACCCTCCCCAATGTCCATAACCCCACCACCCTCTCCCTACCCCCCTCCCCCCGGCCACCCTCAGTTTGTTTTGTGACATTAAGAGTCTCTTATGGTTTGTTTCCCTCCCGATCCCATCTTGTTTCATTTATTCTTTTCCTACCCCCCAAACCCCCCACGTTGCATCTCCACTTCCTCATACCAGGGAGATCATACGTTAGCTGTCTTTCTCTGATTGACTTACTTTGCTAAGCATAATACCCTCTAGTTCCATCCACGTTGTCACAAATGGCAGGATTTCATTTCTTTTGATGGCTGCATAGTATTCCATTGTATATATATACCACATCTTCTTTATCCATTCATCTGTTGATGGACATCTAGGTTCTTTCCGTAGTTTGGCTATTGTGGACATTGCTGCTATAAACATTCGGGTGCATGTGCCCCTTCGGATCACTACGTTTGTATCTTTAGGGTAAATACCCCGTAGTGCAATTGCTGGGTCATAAGGTAGCTCTATTTTCAACTTTTTGAGGAACCTCCATGCTGTTTTCCAGAGTGGTTCCACCAGCTTGCATTCCCACCAACAGTGTAGGAGTGTTCCCCTTTCTCCACATCCTCACCACCATCTGTCATTTCCTGACTTGTTAATTTTAGCCATTCTAACTGGTGTGAGGTGGTATCTTGTTGTGGTTTTGATTTGTATTTCCCTGATGCCAAGTGATGTGGAGCACTTTTTCATGTGTCCCTTGGCCATCTGGATGTCTTCTTTGCAGAAATGTCTGTTCATGTCCTCTGCCCATTTCTTGATTGGATTATTTGTTCTTTGGGTGTTGAGTTTGATGAACTCTTTATAGATCTTGGATATTAGCCCTTTATCTGATATGTCATTTGCAAATATCTTCTCCCATTCTGTCAGTTGTATTTTGGTTTTGTTAACTGTTTCCTTTGCTGTGCAAAAGCTTTTGATCTTGATGAAGTCCCAATAGTTCATGAAAAATTCAATCTTTAGTCATCTCTTACTTTGGTTGAAATTATAAAGAAAATCCAACCTCACACAACTATGAATTGGTAGAAAAAAGTAGCTTAATAGCTTTTCCAGGGGCACCTGGGTGGCTGAGTGGGTTAAGCCTCTGCCTTCAGCTCAGGTCATGATCTCAGGGTCCTGGGATCGAGCCCCACATCGGGCTCTCTGCTCAGTGGGGAGCCTGCTTCCCCCCCTCTCTCTGCCTGCCTCTCTGCCTACGTGTAATATCTCTCTCTGTCAAATAAATAATAATATCTTTTTAAAAAATAGCTTTTCTAGATAATTGTGTATATTCTTCTTTGATTCTACACCAAAACTGGACAAGTGGTAATTTCCTGTCTCAAGAACCAGCTGTATGATTTGATACCCTGCTCCCTCTCTCATTCTGAAGTTCCAAATAAACTAGATTAAAAAAAAAAAAATTGGAGAGATTCTCTCTAGAGAAATTGAAGGAGTTACCAGAAAGGACTAGAAGCACTGGTGTGTTGTTGGCAATCCAGAGTTAAGCCCTCCTCCAAAAAAAAAAAAGAGAGAGAGAGAGAGAGAGCTCATTTAGGCATTGCAGGAGAGGTAGATATCTCTAGCCTAATATCAGACATTCGAGCAAAGTAGAACAGGTACCTTGAAGGAAAGAACAAGGTAAAACAGCAGACCAACTTATCATGGAGGAAATCTTTAGGAAATAAATCTTTAAGAAAAGTAATGGCTATATTTTAGAAGAATTTGAGAAAATATATCTGAATTATCAAGAGCAAGAAAGCATTTGCAAATTTAAAAATTGATTAGAGGGTGCCTGGGTGGTTCAGTTGGTTAGGCAGCAGCTGCCTTCCAGTCAGGTCATGATTCTGGAATTCCGGATCAGTCCCACATCAGGCTTCCTGCTTGGTAGGGAGCCTGCTTCTCCCTCTGACCCTCCCCCATCTCATGCTCCCTCTCTCTCTCTTTCTCTCTCTTTCTCTCTCAAATAAATACAATCTTTAAAAATAAATAAATAAAAATTTGATTACAGAAGTTTTCAGTTAAGAGAGGTTGAAAATAATACTGGAATGTCATAGAAATATAGAGCAAATTGACCGAAAATGACAGGAGGGGCGCCTGGGTGGCTTGACTGGTTAAGCATCTGCCTTTGGCTCAGGTAGTGATCCTGGGATCTTGGGATTGAACCCCGCATCAGGCTTCCTGCTTTGTGGGAAGTCTGCTTCTCCCTCTGTCTCTGCTGTTCCCTCTGCTTGTGTTCTCTCTCTCATTCATTCTCTCAAATAAAATATTTTTCTTAAAAAAGAAAAAGAAAATATGACAGGAAAAAATAGATACTCCAGGAAAGAATAAAAAATAGGAGGGAGGAACTTGTCAAAGAAATAATAGAAGAAAACTTTCCAAAGCTGAGAAGAAAAAAAAAACATGCATCCTTAGGCTGAAGAATCTACAGAATGCTGAGCAAGATTAATAGAAAAGACCTACATCTAGATACAGCCTCAACAATTTTATTACTTCCAAGTCATAATATTCTGAAAGATCTCAGAAATAACTAGAGTTTATGTACAAGAAATAAGAATTACACTGTCGGGGCACGTGGCTGGCTCAGTCAGTAGAGCATGTGACTTTTGATCTCAGGATCGTGAGTTCAAGCCCCACATTGGGTGTGGAGCATACTTAAAAAAATAAAAATAAGATAAATCGGGGCGCCTGGGTGGCTCAGTGGGTTAAGCCTCCGCCTTCGGCTCAGGTCATGATCTCAGGGTCCTGGGATTGAGCCCTGCATCGGGCTCTCTGCTCAGCAGGGGGCCTGCTTCCCCCTCTCTCTCTGCCTGCCTCTCCACCTACTTGTGATCTCTCTCTCTGTGTCTAATAAATAAATAAAATCTTTAAAAAAAATAAAAAGTAAAATAAAATAAATCATGAAAAAAAAAACCTGAGTTAATAAAAGAAGAATCACAGTGCCGTCAGACTTCTCATCACTGTCCCTGGACCAATGCCTCAAGTGCACAGTTGGAAAATTACTTTGAACTGACCAATTATTGATCAAGACTATGAATGTAAAACATTTTTCGACAGCAAAAACTCAAAGTTACTTCTCACACACCAGATTTGATACGATATCAAGCAAAATAAGGCAGAAGACCAAGAAAGAGAAGAACATGGGTTGAGTGAAATAGCTTTAGCCAGAAGTTGATTTAAGGACAGTTGTAAGCTGATAACTAAATTGAAGACCGTTCTGTGGTCAGTCAGGTGTGGCCTCAGAGGAGGCACAAGAAAGCCTCAAGGAACGAAGTTTATTATAAATCACAGGTCTCAGAAAGGGGGCCAGTCACTGCATGCTGGCAGGATCACAAAGAAGCACCAGGTTTTGGTCAAGTGGCAAAAAGACAGGAGCAAGAGGAAAATCTGGGCCAGAATCTTCAGTGGGCTTCCACAGGAAGGTCAAGGCAGGACAGAGCAAGCAGTTTCGGTCTGGCTAGTTTGAATCATTCCCCGGGGCTCCAGGCTCTGCAGGTGGTCTCCAGTTGCTTTATTCTGGGCGTGGCAGGCCTGGCGTTGTTACAAGCACAGGCCTCCTGGGTTGCTTGGGCTGGTGGAGGAAGTGTGGCCCAGGACTGGTCAGTTTGCATATACTAGGCCTACTCCTGGCTGAGCCCTTTGCTGGTTCCAGGAATTAACAAACCCAGGAAGCAGTCTCTCCCCAGCCAGAAAGCTTTTTATAAGAAGCTGAAACATCGTGAAATACAGAAAATTAAAAACATAAATAATACAGAGACTTAAGAGGATGCTAGCCTGCCTGAAGCAGTAAGTGAGGGCCCTGAGAAGTATCTCTCGAAGAAGAAAATGAGTTCCATAGGGTATCAGCAGAATAATTTTTCAAGATGTCTTATAAGCTTGTTATTTGTGGTAAATACACACACACACACACACACACACACACACACACACACACCCCAAGAAAATTCCAAGTTTAGGAATAGCAAGAAAATACAAAAATTCAACAAGAAAATTAGGCCTAGGAATTAAATATGGCAGTTGGTTTGCTGTTATGAAAGTGTTCACATAAAAAGAGAAACAGAATAGCATGGGGAATTCTTATAGACCCATCACTGGATCCAACAGTTATAGAAAATATGGGTCACCTGGGTGGCTCAGGTCATGGTCCCAGGGTCCTGGGATCGAGCCCCACGTCGGGCTCTCTGCTCAGTGGGGAACCTGCTTCCCTTCCTCTCTCTCTGCCTGCCTCTCTGCCTACTTTTGATCTCTGTCTGTCAAATAAATGAATAAAAATCTTAAAAAAAAATGCCACAATTGTTTCATCTATCCTTTCTCCCACTTTTTTCTGACTTGGCTTAGAAATATTTAAAAGCAAATTATAGACAGTAAATAATATTTACCCCTGTATCCTTCAGTTTCAATCTCTAAAAGAAAATAAAGACATTTACTTTTTTAATAATAATCCCATTAGGAAACCTACAAAATTAATAATAATTTCTTGGTATAATCTGACATTCCAGTTCATAATCAGGGTTCTCAGTTTGTCTCAAAATGTATTTGTATAGTTGATATGTTCAAATTGATCC
The DNA here is from genome assembly GCF_010015895.1 of Lontra canadensis. Taxonomy (NCBI): domain Eukaryota; kingdom Metazoa; phylum Chordata; class Mammalia; order Carnivora; family Mustelidae; genus Lontra; species Lontra canadensis. The sequence continues at coordinate 5,610,760 of NW_022631051.1, forward strand.
AAACAAGATCCTTGCATGGTATCTGGTTGTGTGTGTGGTTTTTTTTTTCTCATACCATTTGACATACTGAAGGAACAGTTTGCTTGTAGAATATCCCACATTCAGGATTTGACTTGTCGTTTAACTTGTTCCTCTGTCTTTCTGTATTTCCAGTAATTTGAAGCTAGTTGTTAAAAGTTTGATTGGATTCAGGTTTTATATTTTTTGGCAAGAAGACCTAATAGGTAATGCTGTATGAAATAGGTGATTTTCAATATTTTATGAAGTTTATGGAAAAGTTCATTTTATCTTAAAATTAGAAATATTTTCCTCTGCTAATATAGCATTGGGCAAGGAAATCCTATCATACTGTTTTTCAGTGAACAGTATTCATGGGGTCATGTTAAGGTAAACTGCTGTTTGCTGTTTTTCAACTTTTAGAATCAGCGTATAGTAAGACGAGAAGTTTTCATTGTATTTAGGCAACAGAACATAGTTTTTAAGTTTGTCAACATGAGTTAGGAGAAGTTGGGTGGGGAAAGTGGGAAAGGCACTGCATCCTTATCTGCAAATGAGGGAACTAAGAAATGCAGAATAAAAATCAGAAGTTTAAGTATATTTAAGATCACAAAAGGAAACAAATTATGGTATTAGAATAATACAATTATTAGAAATATGAGAGAGCGTTACTGTAAATGAACTTTAATCCTCATCTCTCATGTAAGAGGATTAATAGATAAGATCTAAAGATGTTTTTATTGCTTTTGGTAAATTCATCATTTTTATTTAAATTCTCATGTAGGTAACCACCAGAGAAACTTGAGAAAGACTTTTAAAGTGGCTGTGTCTGGAGAGTGGAGTTGAGGGTGGAAGGAGCAGAAAGGAATTTTTCTTTTGATTGTACATTTTTCTGGACTCTTTGTTGCTGTTTAACCATGCACATTCACTGAGGAGAGTAATACCTTTTCTCCCCTTAGTCTTAATTTCTACCCTAAAATGTGGTTTCAACAAGTAAAGTCTACTTTAATGTAACCTTAGTTTTCAAATGTATGACGATGATAGGTCAGATATATGAAAGAATTAAGCACACATCAGAAAAACAAGTTCTGTGCACTTCAAGGATTTGAAATGCTTGTCTTTCAGTTCTTGCCATTGGTTTCCTGCTTTCGGGCCCCTCTGTCATGTGTGGAGGCAGTGTCTTTAACATTTTAGTATAATTAATTTTAAATTTCAGCATAGTGACAGCATGCCACAAAGTAGCAAACTGCCTAAGAAAATTATCCTGAAAAGAAATGAGAGCTCCAAAAATAACCTCCCTAGTCAACTAAAGAAAAGCTGACAACGATGAACTTCGGGAGGATGACAGATGCTTCCCAGAGAAGTTTAACCAATTGTTTTAAAGTCTGAGTAGTTAGTAACTCTCTACTCAGAAACTGATCCATTGTACATAATGAATATAGACAAATGAAGAATGTATGGAAATTGCAGAATGTTGCTTTTTCTGAGTGGGAGAAATCCCATGTATCATTGGAAGATCCCATTTCGTAACTCACCATGCTTGGAAGAATGCAGCATTTGAAGAGTGCTTCAGGCAAGAGATGGAGGGTCAAAATCCACGTTGCCTAAGAAGAGTCTCTAGTGATGATCTCTCTGAATGTAATCCTAGTTGAAAAGAGAAAGTTATATGAAAACTTTAAAACAATACCATGGAAAAATATTACCTAGCAAGCATTTACTTCATTTTAACGCAGGGTATTCAGATTTAAATTTAAGTTACAATAATAACTGGACAAAACTCCCCCCACAAAACTTGTTTTTAATGTAATTTAATCTCTGGTAATGAGCTGTGAAGTTTCTTTGAAGTTTCAGTAGATGCTGAGTTAGCTCTTCTGTTGAACTCTGTTGTTTGCTTTTTCGTCTCAGGTTACTAATTTTCATTCATTATAAAGTCTAGCACAAGAATATATTATGTATATTTGTATAATTCACGTATTCTAAGTGTTATTCACTTTTCAGTGCCACCTAATGATTATTTATAGAATATGGCTATTAAAATGAGCAGTGGATATGAAATCAGGGTGAATTATAAGCTTGGCTCTAATCCTAGATTATGTAACAGTGGACAAATCATTTAATTTATCTGGGCCTATTTCCTCTTTTATGAATAAAGGAGTCGATTTGACCCTTTATTCCATGATTCTGTTTCATAGTCAAAGCAAAAGTTCATACATAATGAAAGATTTTATGAAAAGTATGCACAAACTTATCCTCAGATCTTGCCACATTCCTTACACTAATAAAGTGTCATGTGGAAAACACGAGATGATTTTTTCTTCTGCCTAAATTTATAAAATGTCAGAATTTATAAATCTGGCTTAACTTTTCAAAATTTTAGTTTGAGGAAAAAGATAAACTCCATATTAGACCTAGTAAATACTAAACCAAAATAAAGTATAATTAAATTTTTAGAAGTATCATATCCACAAAAGAAAATCCAGAGGGCTCTTTTCCCGTTATTATTGCTGCTAAACAATGTACCCCAAAACACAGTGGCTTAAAACAATAATAATTTAATTAGCTCATGAACCTGCATTCTGGGTAGCTCCTTTCTGCTCCACACATCAGCTGGAATAGCCCAAAGATTGGGGCTGATTATTTTCTCAGCTCTCCCCTTTACAGCAAAACACCTCAAAAGAGTTTTCTGTTGTCACTATCTCTAATTCTCTTTGCCATTTTCCCTCTTTAAGATTATTTTTAAAAATAATTAATTTTGAAATAATTTTCAAAATGTAGAGAAGATCTGCCAGAAGGGGGAAGACTCCTGTATCCCTTCACCCAGATTCTCCAGTTACTAACATTTTATCGAATTTGTTCTGTTGTTCATTACTCCTTCCTCTCCCTCCACACACACACACCTCCCAAACATGTGTGATCATTCATCCTTTTTTGAACCTTTAGAAATCAAGCTTTATACATAATAGCCCATCACTCCTAAATGTTCCAGTCTGTATTTTCCAATGAGAACATTCTCTTACATAACTGGCATACACCTCCAAATAAGGAAGCCAGCATTGTCACAACACTGCCACCCAGTTCACAAACCTCATTCATATTTCACCAACTGTCTCAGCAGTATCTCTTGTGCTATCTTTTCTGATCCAGGCTCCTGTCCAGAATATGTGATGCATTTAGTCTGTTCAGACTCATTCACTTTAAAACAGTACTGAGGTCTTTCCCTTGACAGTTTCAGTGACTATAGACTTTACATCATGTAGGATGACCCTAAACCTTGATCCACCTGATGATGACTGATAACAATACTTAAGGTCAGACATTCTTGGCAACAACAGCACTGAAATGAAGTTATGCAATATGTGAAGTGATACACATCACTGGTCATGTTAGCCTTGATTTCCTGATCACATTGACATCTGCCAGATTTTCTACATTAAAGTCACCATTAACCCTTTTGTAATTGGTCAGTATTCTGTAGAGAGTTTTCCAAGAGTACTTTAATATGTTCCTCATCTAACCTCCACCCACCAGCTTTGGCATCCATTGACAGCTCCCATCTGAATCAAACACCTCTGTAATAGTTGTCAGGTGGTGATTTTCTATTCCCTTCATTCCTTCTACATTTACCAGTTGGTCACTCTATTAAAAGGAGGAGCTTTTTCTTCATTTATTTATTAATTTTTTAAAATAACATAAGGACTCACAAATTCCTATTTTATTTATGGGGGTAATCCATTGTTATCATTGTTTATTTTGACATTAAAATTGTCTGTTTGGCCAGTGGGAGACCCTTCCAGTTGCTTCCTGTGTTTTTTTGATACATCCCATCATTCACTGAGCATTTCCTTATTTTTAGGCATGGACAGTATCCCAGGGTCATTTTGTACTTTCCCTGGCCCAGCCCTGGAATCAGTCTTTTCTCCAGATCTGGTTCCTCTTAGGATAGGTATTTAGAAAGCAACCTCTGGGCACTTGACGTGCTCCATGCTTCAGGGGCGTCATCACTTCTAGGGGCCCTCAGCCAAAAACAGTTAGGAAAATATCTATATATAATGTTAGAAACAAGTTAATTTTAATATGTTAGAGCTTTGATTGTAAGGCATTAACTAAAAATATTGCATGATATTCCAATCAGTGAGAAAAATTAACTTTTATTTTCTTTGTTTCTCCTTACCTAGGTATGTGCAATCCTCGAAACTACAGTGACACACCTCCAACCTCAAAGAGCACTGTGGAAGAGCTTCATGAGCCAATCCCTTCTCTCTTCCGGGCACTCACAGAAGGAGACACGCAGTTGAACTGGAACATTGTTTCCTTCCCTGTTGCAGAAGAACTCTCACATCATGAGAATCTGGTTTCATTTTTAGAAACTGTGAACCAGCCACACCATCAAAATGTGTCTGTTCCTAGCAATAATGTTCACGCACCTTATTCCAGTGACAAAGGTAACTACCCACAGTTGACTTCCCATCTTGCCCCCTCGTTTTCTGTGTGGTCTGTGAAACCTATATTACCTTTTAGAGCAGTTTTTGGCTTTGAGTTTGTCTAGTCTTAAATGAATTTTGGACTTTAATAACCCTAGTCCTTAAGTAGATAAGGAAGCATGTCAAGCATATTGTCACGACTCCTTCATAGCCTCAGTGATACAGGTTGTGTTGGAAGACAGATAACCTGGTTCTAATTTTGAGGTTTATTTGTGTTAGGCTTTAATTGTTCTTTCCATAAGATAGCAACAGCACTCCTTGCTTAATATGGCATTGCTCACTGTCAGATAACTTTCAGAGTGTCCAGATGGTCCGTTTTTGTAATAGCATTGGTACTACAAATGATGCCAAGGTTATCAGCTAAATCTCGTTATGAGCAAGTTAGTATTCCAGACATCTAATTTCCAGGTATAAACTAACTCCACTACTCTTGGTCAGAGGGGAGCTAAAGGGAAGAATGGCCTATATATAACTTTGAGAAGCATATTAAAAAAGGCTTATTAGGGGGCACCTGGGTGGCTCAGTGGGTTAAAGGCTCTGCCTTTGGCTCAGGTCATGATCCCAGGATCCTGGGATCGAGCTCCGCATCAGGCTGTCTGCTCAGTGGGGAGCCTGCTTCTTCCTCTCTCTCTCTCTCTCTCTCTCTGCCTACTTGTGATCTCTGTCTGTCAAATAAATAAATAAATAAATAAATAAATAAATAAATATTTTTTAAAAAAAGAACGCTTATTAGGATAAGTCATTCCTTAATTTTGGAATGCACAGGGCATGTAACTTTTATAAAGTCTTTGTATAGTCAAATAAAAGGCTACAATTTTACTGTGGAAAAATAAGGCAATTATGAACATTGCAGTTATTTCTTAAAATATGAGATGAATTATACATAAATAGTATAATTTACACTTTTTTTAAAGATTTCATTTACTTATTTGAGAGAGAGCAAGTGAGAGAGCATGAGCAGGGGCAGAGGGAGAGAGAGAAGCAGACTCCCTACTGAGCAGGGAACCCGATGTGGGGCTTGATCCCAGTGCTGCTAATCACTTTGCATCATTTGAATTAAATTTGCTTTATCTTATTGTAAATTTTCAGTATAACTTTAGAACAGTATTTTTTCTTTCTTTCTTTTTTTTTTTTTAGAGGGAGAGGGAGCAAGAATGGTGAGGGGCAGAGGAAGAAGGAGAGAGAGGTTTTTTTTCTTTTTTGAGAGAGAGAGAGTGAGAGAGAGAATATTTTTTTCTTTTTTTTTTAAATTTCTTTTCAGTGTTCCAGAATTCATTGTTTATGCACCACACCAGTGCTCCATGCAATACATGCCCTCCAGAATACCCACTACTAGGCTGACCCAACCCCTCACCCCTCCCCTCCAAAACCCTTAGGTTGTTTCTGAGAGTCCAAAGTGAGAATGAGAGAGAGAATCTTAAGCAGGCTCCATGTCCAGCACAGAGCTGGACTGTGGGGCTCGATTTTACAAGCTGAAGTTAAGAGTTGGACGCTCAACCAATTGAGCCACCCAGGTGCCCCTAAAACAGTATTTTTCAAAATCCTTTTAGTTGGAGAATTTGCTCCTCTAAGGAAATCTTATCAGAAATGCCCAATTAAAAAAAAGCACAGCTCTGGGGGTGCCTGGGTGGCTCAGTGGGTTAAAGCCTCTGCCTTCGGCTCAGGTCATGATCCCAGGGTCCTGGGATTGAGCCCCGCATCGGGCTCTCTGCTTAGCAGGGAGCCTGCTCCCTCCTCTCTCTCTGCCTGCCTCTCTGCCTCCTTGTGATCTCTGTCAAAAAAATAAATAAAATCTTAAAAAAAAAAAAAACACAGTTCTGAAGTGTAGCAAATTTTAAGCCCGATAATCTTAACTTTGAGATCAAAGTCTAGAATCTAAGGAAGTCCCTCTACCTTCTTCAGCTGGAGTGGGAGACTCTGACCTCCTTCTCAGTTTAATTAACAAATGTGATCTTTTTTCCTACACCTCAGCCATTGTTCTATGCAGAGTAGCGGTAAGGGAACTAAGAATAACTATTGGTATCAGCCAGATAATAAAGCATTTCCTGTTTATCCTCTTTCTTGCTCTGAGCTCTTAATTTTTTGTTTTTCAGAACACATGTGTACTGTGGTTTATTTTGATGACTGCATGTCCATACATCAGTGTAAAATATCCTGTGAGTCCATGGGAGCGTCCAAATATCGCTGGTTCCATAACGCCTGCTGTGAGTGCATTGGTCCAGAGTGCATCGACTATGGTAGTAAAACAGTCAAATGTATGAACTGCATGTTTTAAAGGAGAAGAATGCAAACCAAAGCATTTTAGTCAACAAGAAAGATATAAAAAACTATTTGGTGAGGTCTACTGGTTGTACCAGGATGCCAGCAGGTTAAGGAAATATAAGAATTTGGACTGAGTTAAAGTATGACGAATGCATTAATGTGTTAAATTATAAGTATAACTGCTCTGGTTGGTTTTATAGCCCACTGGCAATAAGCCCCTTCCTCTATATACATTTACAGCTTTGGTCATATGAGAAGCAAGTACACAGAGAATTCCTTGTAAGATCTGAGGTCTCTGACATAAAGCCCGAGGTCTTTTTTTTCTAGCATTCCCAAAGCCTTTGGTTTTGAAAGTGTTCGAGGACGTTAACGTAAGTTATGGTTTCTTCATTTACTGCTCCTGAGATGCTGAGTTTTTCCATTTGCACACTAGACGTCATTCACTGTGCCTTGTCTCGTTTATCTCTTCTGTAAATAGGGTAGATACTCAAATATATCACCCTGAGAACTCCCATAAAAATCACTGTCAAAACCTTAATTTCAAATCTTGTAATGTTGGTTTTAGAAAGTAAACGCTTACTACATTTACAGTTTAAAACTTTTACATAGTAGAATCCATCCTGTAATACACATGCTGACAGAACTTTGGGGAAGATTCTCCTTCTACACCCCCTGCCCAAAGTACTGGTGTAGGTACTGGTGAAGAATATTCAACAGGAATTTCAAAGCACGCCTATATCACTGCATTAAACATTCCACTAGGTAAATAATGAGAAAGTTACAGCATTTCTCTGACTTAAGGTACCAGCTTAAAGAGCACTAGGAATGGGAAATTCCTGCCAAATCAGACTCTACTTAGAGCTCCAGAGAAGCAGCTTGTCCCATTGTACAGAGATGGCAAGGCTGAAAGGAGAAGCTGTGCTGCTGGGTAGAGAGAATGAGCCCACTCAGCCTTAGCATGGGCAGGGCCATGTTCCCCAACGATGAATGATAGGAGGGGATAAAGAAGAAACTGATGGGTATGAGCAGGGAGAGTTGAAAATGCTGACAGTTCTTCCGGGAAACAAACCTTAAACTATTTGCATTAATTATTTTGTTATATTATAATCTTTAGGTTTCTGTCTGGATTGAATGTTCTTATTAAACAAGTAATCAATCATGCAGTGGGAAGTTAAGATTATGAAATGAACAAGAGATCTGTTCAAGATGATGTTAACTTCAGATACACTATAGATTTTGTTTTATATATTTCGATAATGATAAGCTTAAATACATTTACCCTTCATCATAATAAAATCCCAGTCATCAAGCATGAATCTAAAACATAAATATTTATATTACAGAGATTCATAACTTTACAAAATTATTAATTTCTTCAGTACCTTATGGAATTACAAGTAACATGTAGAAATATCTTTATATGTCTAAATATTTTAGTACATAGAAATAGATAAGCTTTTAGATACTTTGTATTCATTATATGAACAGTAGTTAGTTACAAGATCATATGTAATATCATGATTAGCATAAAACCTAAAGCCTTAATACCTTTTCCATTCTTTCAGACAACTCTAATGAATACAAGGTACTTTCCACAAACTTTTGGCCTTTTAAAAAAAAGCTGAAATTTAGCTCTTATATATTTTTTTTAATAGGAAAACATTGGGATATCTTTTTCTTCCTTTTACCTAGAATGCCTCTGTTTAAAAGTGCCTTGAAGACATTTTAGCTCCCCTTCCTCATTAATGCCTATAAAGCTAAAACTTTTCTTAAAAATTTTAAACTTAAAAAAAAGAAAGTTTTAAAAGAATCTGCATCCAGCTTCTTCATTTCCATTTTGCTATTCTTCAAAGTAATTTTACACTTATGAATAAAGAAATCTTTTTGTGTTTATGGATGGCATGTTTAATGTTGCCTTAAATATGTCAACAAATATTTTTTAACTGCATTTATCACCTTGATTAGGCTTTCATTATTAAATTCCTAAGTGTAGTATCTCTTCTGCCCCTATACTGGGAGGGTAATTTCTTAAGCCATGTTGTATTTGGCCTGGTTTTCCTTACATCTTTTTCTCCCAATGGAAATTACCCCTAAATATAATGGTAATTTTTATATTCAGTTTTGCATAGTTTTTGTGGTTTTTGATGGGGTTGAAAGATAGAGTTCACTTAAAAGATTCCATTTCCAGTTTATAATGTATTTCAGGTTTTGTATAACAACGTTTTCCAAATTAAAAATATAACATTTGAGAAATCAGTACCCCCACTAAAATTTAGACCTTTTATTACCATTCTATGTATAATTCATTTCTATATTGAAGCTCTGGTAAAAAAAAAAATCTTTTTTTTAATTCAAAAATTAGGTTGTTAACTTTTTTTATAACTAGATTAAAAAAAAAAAACTAAATCAGTAGGTATTATAAAAGCCATATGTAAAAGGTTCCTTCCTAGTTAGTTTTTTTGTCCCTCCCCGGCCCCACTAGCATCTAATTATTACAGAAATTGTACTCAAAATAGTGGCACCAAATCAAATGATAATTCAAGTAAAGTAAATCTTTGTTTACATAGAATGCTATAAAGAGAGGCTTTCATTTAAAAAAAATTACTTCTAAAGATTCAGAAAACAAAATTGGTAAGATATTAGAATATTTGAACAATTATTTATAAAGCAGAGTAGCATCAAAGTAGAGGAAAGAAACAAAGACCTCTGAAAAATGAGGTAGATATAAATAAGCCACTTATTTAAAAAATTTGTTTTTGTGAAAGCTTCTTTGAAGATTTAAAAAATCTATTCTACATTCCCCAGGGTATTTGTTAATTGTGTTTCACGTGATCTACAACATACAGAATTATGTATTTTTTCCTTTGGTTGTCCCTATAAGCAAAAGAGTATTTTAATAAAAACTTGAAATGAGTGTGTCATGCTTTTTGTTAACTTCAGCATAGAAACACCAGAATAAGTTTGACATTTCTGTCTACTGAGGTTATAGTTTAAAGAAAGCATGTCCCCTTCTTTCTGGATGTCCCTGCAGATTGTGTTGAAACAAAGGCTCTTTAACAGTTTGCTTTCTGCTTTTTCATGTGCTTTATTCCAATAAGGGGGAAACTTTGAAATGACACACTTAACATTCTCCTTGTTCTGGGAGCCTCAGGAGAGCTATCTGATGGTTGGAAGGTCAAGATAGGAAAATCACTCCTTGCTCTCCCATAGTGATAATAATAATATAAACATAACAGGGTTATGTTATTAGAATTGAGAGCCATAGGCTAGCCCCTTACAGTAGAATCAGTGTTATTTCACAGAATCCACATTCTGAAAGCATAATAGACAGGAGGATCTAGAGAGGGAAAAATTCCAGAGGACAGGTTGGCAGCCTCAGTGACTTAGTGGAATGAGAGATCTAAGGAATTTGGGGGGTATAATTCATTCAAGAAGGACTGCCCTGCTTCCCCCCTCCCTCTGCCTGCCGTGCTGCCTACTTGTCATCTCTCTGTCAAATAAATAAAATCTTTAAAAAAGAAGAAGAAGGAGAAGGAGAAGGAGAAGTTCTGTACGTTTGATGAGGAAAGTTGTTCTTTTGGTGCAGGTGTCCAGTGCAGTGAGCCACGGGGTACGGAGAGGCAGAGGGTCAATCCGGAGATGCAGAGTTGGGAGGGAGCATCCCAGCTAGGGAAATCAGCAGGCAGGCAGGCTCTGGTATGGCTGGCCCCACGTAGCACCCACACCTGACAGGTTTTGAATTCCTTAAGCTGGCAACTAACTGCATTAGCTTATAGGTGTTACGAGTTATGATTCTTGGGCCTCTTATATTTTTCCTAACCAATTTAAAAAAATTCATCTTACTTTTTTTTTATTTTGAAGTCCGTGCTAGAAGGATGGAGTCAGCAACAACTCCAAGGTCCAGGTTTTGAGGTGAGAACTCTCATTGCAAAAGCAGAGAAAAGAGTTCTGCCCTTCTGGGTGGTGCTATGACCCAGAAAGGAGCCTGGGAACGTGCAGTACCCTCATCCGTCGGTGGAGGATGTCAGAAATGTCCTCATTTGATTGAAGTTAGCCACTGAATTTAGACACAGTTACCACTGAAATTCCTTTGTGGCAAAAAATGACCGCACTGTCAGCCTTCCTGACACACATTGTGCTGCAGCCAGAGGGGTCATTCTAGAAGACGTGCAGGTAATTACTGCCCCAACCCCAGTTCCAGTTCCCAGCAAATTGCAAGACCTTTGTGCTCCTTTGCCTCAGAGGGCTCAGGTTACCTAGTAGGAAGTAGGAGCAAAGCAGACAACCTGCCTTTTGTTTTCCAGCAGTTTTACCTGCTTCAGAGGATTCTCTGGGGAAGGCGGGCAGTGCCAAATTGAGTGCCTTTGCCAGAAGATGAGAAGAGACCTAGGTCTCCCAGACATAGGGACTGTGCTGCAGGTCCCAATGTGCCCTCAAGTGCCTGGCTCCAAAGTCTGAAGTTGCCTCTTTCTGGAGGTTTCAACTTAACAGCTGTTAGCAGCCCAGCCCTCACGGTCTCGGGCCCCTAGACTTGCCTCGAGGATTCTGTGAGATTCAGGGTAGGCAATAGAGCGTTGCTCTTGGCAGATACTGGATGTGATGTGATAGGGCTCTGTGTCAGATTTTACTTGATTTAAAGAAAATTATGAGAAGCACCTGGGTGGCTTAGACAGTCAAGTATCTGACTCCTGATTTCAGCTCAGGGCACAGTCTCAGGGTCATGAGGTCAAGCTCCGCATCCAGCTCCACGCTCAGCTAAGAATCTGCTTAAGAGTCTCTCTCTCTTGCCCTCCCCACACTAGTGCTCACTCTCTCTCTCTTCCCCTCCCTCTCAAAAATAAGTAAATAAATCTCTTTTTAAAAAAACAAAGAAGAAGAAGAAGAAGAGTTAAGAAAAGAGCTAAGACATGTTGCAGAATGCCGTTCGCAGAGTGGTGTTTCCTTCTCTCAGCCTCATGCAGCAGGCTTACTGTCATCTCAGCCTGTCTCACCACCTTCTCCTATCCTCCCGCTCCCCTCGCTGTAGGCCTTGCCCTCCCTCAGCACACCAAATCTATTCCACCCTCGGGTTTGCATGAATTGTTTCCCCTGCCGCCCTCAGCTGTTGATCCAGATTGCGCTTGCTTATTCTTATTCAGGGCTCAGCTCACATATCTCTATCACCATTTCTTTTCTTTTATTTTTTCTTTTTTTTCAGATTTTATTTACTTATTTGTCAGAGAGGCAGCGAGAGGGAACACAAGCAGGGAGAGTGGGAGAGGGAGAAGCAGGCTTCCTACCAAGAGGGGGGAGCCCGATGCAGGGCTCGATTCTGGGACCCTGAAATCATGACCTGAGCCAAAGGCAGACGCTTAATGACTGAGCCACCCAGGCACCCCTCTATCACCATTTCTTAAGTAGCAGCCCCTCCCCAGTCACAATCCTATTACCACTTTACTTTTTAGTATCAGCTAACTCTCTGAGAGTATTTATCTGTTAGTTATCATTTGTTCTTCTCTACCAGCATGTGAAACCCACAAGGGTAGGGAATTTGTTTCTTTTTTTACCACTGCTTTAAACACAGTTCTCCAGCACCCTAACGTGTGGGACATGAGGCAGGCACACATGTTTTCTAGATGAATGAAGGATAGCAGATCCTATCATACTTCCACTTAAAATGGTGGCTCCTCATTGAACTCAGATAAAGGCCCAAGTCTTCATCAGGCCTCCACAGACTCTCCTCAGCCAGGCCCACCTCGGACCTTTTCATTTTGATGTGGGTTAGTTGAACACAGCAGTAAACAAAGAATTCTTGAGACCTTTACGGTGCAGCTTATTTTATCTAAGTAGCACAGGGATAGTACCCATGGGTGGAAAGAGCTGAGCTTTTTGCTGTGAGGCTGGTGGTTAGATACTTAGTAACAAAGGGAAGGGGGTATGCAGGGAGTGTCAGATTACAAAAGTTTCTTTGTAAAACTTTGTAAAACTTGTAAAACTACTTTTGCAAGATATCTCTAGTGCCTATTATTCAGTTTGATATTAACTATAGATAAAATATACCTTTACCCTTAAAGAGTGTAACAATGGGTACATATTTCATGCTTATCAAAACTATGTAGACTTCATGTCAGCCTTCTGGACTAAGGGTAAACATTTTCCTGCTTCTGTCCCTCATCAGTTTCCCGGCTGACCAATTTTCAGTCCTTAAATCTGTAAGGTTGCTGAAGGGCAAAGGGCTCATCCTCTGTAACTTCGAGCTGATAGGGGTTATGGGGGTATCCCTACCTATGGACCAAATTTGGTCATTATCTGTTCCTATGAATAATAATCACAGAAGACCACTGCTGCAGAGTCCAGACATAGACATGGAGAAAGGATTTTTTCAAGAAGTAAGGATCATCTGTTGACTGGGCAAAGGAGTCAGGAACTGTTTACATGTATCTCGACAATAGGAGAGAACAAAGCAAAAGAGATGACACATTAGGATTAATATGGTAAAAATAAGTGTGATAAAAAGACCCTTATTATTGTCATTAAGTGACAATGTAGAGTCTATAAGAGCACCCATCTGGTGAGTATTTTCTGTAAGTAACCCTGTCACATTTTTGTCATGATCTGGAATGAATACACAACATTCTATTTTAATAATGACACATGTTCTTCCTTGTGCTTTTGCTAAGACATCTGATGCCATTCTGTTTTGTAGAACTACTTTAAACATTTGAGTTACATTAGTGTTTAATAAATAATGTAATGCTGGGATGCCTGGGTGGTTCAGTCGGTTAAGCATTTGACTCTTGATTTCAGGTCATGTTCTAAGGGTCATGAGATGGAACCCCTCGTTGGGCTCTGCATTGGGTATGGAGTCTGTTTAAGATTCTCCCTCACCCTCTGCCCCTTTCACCCTACCCCTGCTCTCTCACACTTGCTCTCTCTCTCAAAAAAAAAAAAAAAAAAAAAAAGATAATATTTTGGAAGTCATTTGGCCTTAATTGTGTAGCATGTGGTGTTACCCATCTTATAGACTGTTTTGTTTAGCAAGCGATCAGGTAATTAAGAGGCACTTTTATGGAAACAAAAGAAAAATATAAGTCAATGGTTAGAGCAAATTACAAACCCAGTATCTGAGCCTCAACTGTTGCCAGTGAGTAGTTTAGATGTCGGGCTCGAAAGCATCCTCAGCTGCAGTGGGAATAGGCAGTGGGAATCAGGTGAATTTTTCTGGTTTGTAAATCAGATGTCTCTGGCGATCCTTTTGAATGGCCTGTACTTCAACAGGCACAAAGACTGTCTATACATGAGTTTTGTGGCAATTTCTCTGAAGCTGACCTCAGGCTGTCCAACATCAGTTTTCAGGGTTTTAGGAAAAAGGAAAGTTTTAGTTTTTAATGACTTTCAGTCAAGAGAATGGAAGAAGATTGGAAACCTTAGTTAGAAAAACGTAGCCAGATATTTGAGGAAACCAGAAGAACTCAGGCTCTAGTTTAGCTTATAGTAAGTAGTATTAAAATTGAATATCTACAAAGATGTATTAAAACATATTTTCTCGGGGCGCCTGGGTGGCTCAGTGGGTTAAAGCCTCTGCCTTTGGCTCAGGTCATGATCCCATTGATCTATGTATCTGGTTCTGTGCCAGTACCATACTGTCTTGATGATTACAGCTTTGTAATAGAGCTTGAAATCTGGCATTGTGATGCCACCAGCTGTGGTTTTCTTTTTCAGCATTCCTCTGGCTATTCAGGGTCTTTTCTGGGTCCATACAAACTTTAGGATGATTTCTTCCATTTCTATGAAAAAAGTTGATGGTATTTTTTTTAAGCTTTTATTTATTTATTTGACAGAGATCACAAGTAGGCAGAGAGGCAGGCAGAGAGCAGGGTGGGGAAGCAGGCTCCCTGCTGAGCAGAGAGCCCGATGCGGGACTCGATCCCAGGACTCTGGGATCATGACCTGAGCCGAAGGCAGAGGCTTTAACACTCTGAGCCACCCAGGCTCCCCAAAAAATTGATGGTATTTTGATAGGGATTGCATTGACTATAGAGATTGCTCTACAGCATAGACATTTTAACAATATTTCTTCTAATCCATGAGCATGGAATGTTTTTCCATTTCCTTTTGTCTTCCTCAATTTCTTTCATGAGTATTCCATAGTTTTGGAGTACAGATCCTTTGCCTCTTTGGTTAGATTTATTCTTAGGTATCTTAGGGATTCAGATGCAATTGTAAATGGGATCAACTCCTTAATGTCTCTTTCTTCTGTCTCATTGTTGGTGTATAGAGATGCAACTGATTTCTGTGACTGACTTTATAACCTACCACTTTGCTGAATTCCTCTATGAGTTCTAGCAACTTTGGGGTGGAGTCTTTTGGGTTTTCCCCGTAAAGTATCATATCATCTGCAAAGAGTGAGAGTTTGACTTCTTCTTTGCCGATTCCAATGGCTTTTATTTCTTTTTGTTATCTGTTGCTGAGGCTAGGATGTCTAGTTCTGTGTTGAATAGCAATGGTGATAGGGGACATCCCTGCCATTTTCCTGACCTTAGGAGGAAAGCTCTCAGTTATTGCCCATTGAGAATGATATTTCTATGGGTTTTTCATAGATGGCTTTTATGATATTGAGGTATTGTACCTTCTATCCCTACACTCTGAAGAGTTTTAATCAAGAAAGGATCATATGTTTCTTGTCCTTTCTTTGATTAATGTAGTAAATCCCACTTGGTCATGATGAACAATCCTTTTAATGTATTGTTGGATCCTATTGGGTAGTATTTTGGTAAGAATTTTTTCATCAGGGATATTGGTCTGTAAGTCTCCTTTTTGGTGGGGTCTTTGTCTGCTTTATGGATCAAGGTAATGCTGACCTCCTTAAAAGAGTTTGGAAGTTTTCCTTCCATTTCTATTTTTTGGAACAGTTTCAGAAGAATAGGTATTAATTCTTCTTTAAATGCTTGGTAGAATTCCTCTGGGAAGCCATCTGGCCCTGGGCTCTTGTTTTTTGGGAGATTTTTGAATACTGCTTCAGTTTCCTTCCTGGTTATGGGTCTGATCAGGTTTTCTACTTCTTCCTGGTTCAGTTTTGGTAGTTTATATGACTCTAGGAATGTATCCATTTCTTCCAGACTGTCTAATTTGTTGGCATATAGTTTCTCATAATGTTCCTATAATTGTTTGTATTTCTTCAGTGTTGGTTCTGATCTCTCCTCTTTCATTCATGATTTTATTTATTTGGATCCTTTCTCTTTTCTTTGTGATAAGTCTGGCCAAGGGTTTACCAATCTTATTAATTCTTTCAAAGAATCAACTCCTATTTTCGTTGATCTCTTCTACTATTCTTTTGGTTACTATTTTATTAATTTCTGCTCTAATCTTTATTATTTCTCTTCTCCTGCTAGGTTTGGCTTTATCTGATGTTCTTTCTCCAGCTCCTTTACGTTTAGGGTTAGGTTGTGTATTTGAGACCTTTCTTGTTTCTTGAGAAAGGCTTGTATTGCTATATATTTCCCTCTTAGGACCACGTTACCTGCATCCCAAAGATTTTGAACAGTTGTGTTTTCATTTTCATTTGTTTCCATGAAGTCTTAAAATTCTTTAATTTCCTTGTTGACCCATTCATTCTTTAGTAGGATGCTCTTTAGCCTCCATGTATTTGAGTTCTTTCTACCTTTCTTCTTGTGACTGAGTTCCAGTTTCAAAGCATTATATTTTGGGATATGCTTTGGGAATGATCCCAACCTTTTGGTACCAGTTGAGACATGATTTGTGACCCAGGAGAAATCATTCTGGAAAATGTTCCATGTGCACTCAAGAAGAATGTGTATTCTGTTGCTTTGGAATGGAATGTTCTGACTATATCTGTGCAGTCCATCTGGTCCAGTGTGTCATTCAAAGCCCTTATTTCCTTGTTGATCTTTTGTTTAGATGATCTGTCCATTGCAGTAAGTGGGGTATTAAAGTCCTCTTCTTTTACCGTATCATTGTTGATGTGTTTCTTTGATTTTGTTATTAATTGGCTTATATAATTGGCTGCTCCCATGTTAGGGGCATAAATATTTAAAGTTGTTAGATGTTCTTGTTGGATAGACTCTTTAAGTATGATACAGTGTTTTTCCTCATCTCTTATTATAGTCTTTGATTTAAAATCTAATTTGGGGGCTCCTGGGTGGCTCATTTGTTAAGCATCTGCCGTCAGCACAGGTCCTGATCCCAGGTCCTGGGATCAAGCCCTGCATCAGGCCCTGCTCAGCAGGAAGCCTAGTTCTCCCTCTCCCACTCCCACTACTTGTACTCCCCTCTCACTGTGTCTCTCTTTGTCAAATAAATAAATAAAGTCTTTAAAAAATAAAAATAAAATAAAATCTAATTTGTCTGATACAAGGATTGACACCCGTTTTCTTTTGTGTCCATTAGCATGATAAATGGTTCTCCAACCCCTCACTTTAGATACGGAGGTTTCTTTGGGTCTAAAATGAGTCTGTTGCAGACAGCTTATCAATGGGTCTTACTTTTTTATGCAATCTGATACCCTTTGTCTTTTGATTGGGGCATTTAGCCCATTTGCATTCAGGGTAACTATTGCATTCAGGTAAACTATGAATTTAGTGCAATCATATTGCCTATAATTGACTGTTACTATATATTGTCTCTGTTCCTTTCTGGTCTATGTTACTTTTGGGCTCTCTCTTTGTTTCTAGGACCCCTTTCACTATTTCTCATAGGGCTGGTTTGGTGATCACAAATCCTTTTAGTTTCTGTTTGTCCTGGAAGCTTTTTATCACTGCTATTTTGACAGCCCTGCTGGATAAAGTACTCTTGGCTGCATATTTTCTCATTTAGCACGCTGAATATATCATGCCAGTCCTTCTTGGTCTGCTGCCAATCTAATGTTTCTACCCTTGTAGGTCACAGACCTCTTGTCCTGAGCTACTTTCAGGATTTTCTTTGTCCCTGAGATTTGTAAATTTTACTATTAAATGTCAGGGTGTTGACCTATTTTTTTATTGATTTTGAGGGGGATTCTCTGTGCTTCCTGGATTTTGATGCCCGTTTCCTTACCTAATTTGGAATTATAATTATAATATTGGAGCACTATAATTTGCTCCAATATACCTTCTGCCCCTCTCTCTTTCTTCTTTTTCTGGGATCCCAATTATTCTAATATTGTTTTGCTTTATGGTATCACTTGTCTCTTGAATTCTCCCCTCGTGATCCAGTAGCTGTTTATCTCTCTTTTGTTCTCCA
Organism: Lontra canadensis; assembly: GCF_010015895.1. Lineage (NCBI taxonomy): Eukaryota > Metazoa > Chordata > Mammalia > Carnivora > Mustelidae > Lontra > Lontra canadensis. Next base: position 5,628,717 of record NW_022631051.1, read on the forward strand.
TCTTTTGGTCTTATATGTCACAAATTCTCTTCTGCCTCTTTCGTTAGAACCTCCATTTTTTATTGCACCTCATTAATAACCTTTTTGATTTCAACATGGTTAGATTTTATTTCTCCAGAGAGGGATTCTCTAGAGTCTTCTATACTTTTTTCAAGCCCAGCTAGTATCTTTATAATCCTTATTCTGAACTCTAGTTCTGACATCTTACTAATGTCCATATTGATTAGGTCCCTGACAGTCAGTACTGCCTCTCGTTCTCTTTTTTGAGGTGAGTTTTTCTCATTTTGTCCAGAGAAGAACAGATGAGTGAGAGGACAAAATGCTAAAAGGGTAATAACAACCCCTGAGAAATATACACTAAAGAGACCTGAAACCGGGAAGTGAGGTGGAGGGGGGGAGATAATCAGACAAGTGTGTGCAGAATAGAGCAATATGCTAGATTCTGTGCGTATTTTGTCTGTTTTTTTAGAAAACTAGTTCCCAAAAGTATAAAGAAAGAAAAACTTGTATATGTACAAAAATAAAATTAAGTACAATGAAACGACAGACTGTAACTATAAAAATAGAAATTAAAAACAAGAGAAAACAACAAAAAAGGAAGGGATATTAACAGACAGGTGAACAGAATAGAGCAGTACACTATTTCCTGTGTGTATTTGGTCCATTTGTTAAAGGAAACCACATCTCAAAATTGTAAAGAAAGAAAAATTTATATATACAAAAATAAAATTAAATACATTGAGAGGATAGAATGTAACTGTAATGATGAAATTTTAAAAGTCTTTAACAAAACAAACAAAAAAACACAAAAAGGAAGAGGGGAAGGAAAAAAAAAGAGCATATGATCTGGCAGATAACTAGACCAGAGCCATACACTAGATTTTGGGTGTATTTTGGTCTGTTAGAAGAAACAGAAAAAAACTTTAAAGAAAGAAAAACATATATATACAAACTTAAAGTTAAATACAATGAAGGGATAGAATATGACTGTAAAAATTAAAATGAAGAAAGATTTTTTAAAAGGAATTGATAAGAAGTTGGTTGAAAAAGGAAAGAAGAAAAATTTTTGAAAAAAGAAAATTTTTAAAGTTAAAGTTGAAAGACTAAAGAATCATGGAGAAAAGCCATGAATTCTATGTGCTGTATTCCCCTAGTGCTGGAGTTTTGCAGTTCTCATTGATCAGAAAATTTGGTCTTGGCTGGGTGTTCTTGCTGATCTTCTAGGGGAGGGGCCTGTTGCCATGATTCTCAAATGTCTTTGCCCGAGTCAGAATCGCACCACCCTTGCCAGTGACTAGGTTAAGTAATCTGCTCAGGTTCACTCTCGAGAGCTTTTGTTCCCTGAATGCTTTCCGTACAGCTTTCAGGGATGAGAACAAAAATGGCGGCCCCATTTTGTTCTCTGGCCCCTAGTCTCTGGCCCTGGAGGAGCTGAGAGCTCCAGGCTCCACTCCTCAGTGCACCCTCAGAGAAAAGCAGTCAATCCCCCCTGCCTCCCTGGTCTCCGGCTGCACTCTTTGCACACCCAGCCTGTGACTAAGCATTTCTATCTCTAGCACACAGCCCCGTTTAGAGTTTCCAAACCCAGCAGATTCCTGTTGCATGTTCCCAGGCTACTCTTCCTGAGGGAGGAAGGGGAGTCTCCCCAGTTCTGCTGCTTTAAGAGCAATGGCCTGACTGTGCCACAGATCACAGTTTATGGCAACCCTGAGCTGAGAGCCCACTGCTAGGCTCCATCTTTGCAGCGGCTTCCCTGCTCTGATACCTGGGTTCACTGCCACACTCAGACACCCCAGGTCTTCCTGTGACCCTGAGGGTCCTGAGACCACACTGTCCCAGCAAGGGTCCAACCCCTGCTTAGCCACCAGAAGGACGTCCCTCAGTGGAGCAGACTTCTAAAAGTTCCAATTTTGTGATCCACTGCTCTGTCACTTGCCAGTAGCCGCCTGACGGAGGCTCCTTCCCCGCTGCCCGTGGTCTATCTTACCGTGTATCGCCTCGGATTCACTTCTCCACATGTCTTATGTTCCAGGAAGTGGTTGCTTTTCTGTTAATAGAGTTGCTGCTGTTCTTTTCTTCAATCTCCTTTTGAGTTTGTAAGTGTTCCAAACCATTTGATGGCTATCTAGCTGAATTCCTTGGACCAGAAGAAATTAAGGTCTCTTATTCCTCTGCCATCTTGGACTCTCCCCTGTTTGCTTGTTTTTTTTTTTGTTGTTTTTTTTTTTTTTCCCCTGGAACTTTTTATAAGGAATCTCTAGGTTGAACTTTTAATAGCCTCTTGAGGCCAGAGCCAAACCAAATACTTGCCATCAGACTTTGCCTGAAATACCTATATACTTGGGTGAATTTCTCTCTTCTTAAGGTCTTCAAAATATCCTGAAGTTCCTGCACCTGCCAGGAAGAGACCTTCTTTCTTCACCAGGTAAGGCTGCTCAGAACTCTGTAAGCAAGTTATCAGGATGATATTTCCAAAGGGCTCTATTGGCTCCATAAAGTCAATCTGAGTTTCTTAAGGCTGTCTGGTCATGAGTCTGTGCCTGTCTTTCTCAAATATGACATGCTAGTTAAAGCTTTGGTAATGTAACCAGTGTTTCCAATGGTGTCCTGTTATAAGGAGAACAGAGTTTCATTGAACTTATGCAAATAATTATATTACTATGAAAGAAAGAATACCCACTGAGCATTTCTGAATTTCAAAGGGTTCAGGTAAGGAGAAAAGTTAAATGTTTCAATTTGTTCCCAAAGGAATATATTATCATAGTTTTGTAAGTTATAGATATCTTAAGAGAAAAAATGTCCTTAAATCTAGAAAAGCAAATATTAGAGAACAAACAATGTTCCAAACAAGAGTCATAAAAAAATGATAATCTTCCTCAGTTCATTCAGTCCCATGTTACTAATTCTTGTTATGCTTCAATGCAGCTTTCCCATTAGTTTTGGAAATTCTTATCCACTTTAATTTTATGAGCTTAAGGATATGAAAAACCTGTTTGTTAGAAGGCCCTTTTCATATATCTCCTTGAAGACAAAACTCATTCTGGAAGAGCATCAGAATGATAACTATAAATGATAAAATACTAAAAATTGGACATGGTTAAAGATCTGATGAAAGTTTGTGATAATGCAGTTAACAAGGAAATCCACTTATTTCTGTGACACATAGCATTTTAATAATTAGAATGTCAAATGATGACCTTATACCAGAAGATATTTAAAACTAGAAATTTCATGTAGGTTCTAGAACAATTATAGCATTTATCCAAACAACGTAACCTCAAATTTATCATCATTTGTTTGGCAATGCTTCCCAAGTAACTTAACATACCAAATAAACAAGCCTGGTTAGTTGAAAAGACTTCATTTAGAATTCAAATCTTGGAAAGTTCAAATCTTGGAAAGCACATGCCTATATAGGATCACAGATCGGTATTTAAAAACTCAATATTTAATTAACTGTGCTGGCAGTAAGAGATTCTACAGAAGGTTTTACAGTTGTTCACAAAACTTAGCTCCTTCAATATTGAGAAATTTTAACTTTCTTAAGTAATCAAAGACCTGATAAAGACAAAATATAGGATCTTTGGTTTTCTGGGTAGATAAGAAAAAACTTTGTTTATAATTTTTTTTTTTTTACAATTTCTTATCAAGAGCAGACCAATAATCCCCACCCCAAAAAAGCTGTCTTTTCAACAGAAAAGCAGAATTTCAATCTTACACCTGTATACTTTTAAAATCCACCTCTTTCAGTTTTACTCCTGACCACATATAAAATTCTTTCCAAAGATTTCCCTTCACAAACCTTATACGCAACTCTCTTTTTCAGATTTTTGTCCTAAGCCTTTTCTCTCTAAACAGCCAGTCTGGTTTTAGGGCCCAGTTACTTTATTTCCCCCCTCAACGAAATCTATTATCATTTCTTATACCCTCCTTACACATTTCCTACTGTGCTACATACAGAGTTTCTTTCCTTATCATTTCTATCAGTCTTAATTACAATGTAGCAGGATTTTAACTTAAGAAACTTTAGTCTCCAGTGAAAATTAAGGAGTAACTGATGTGGAAATGGTTCAGAACCAATAGCCAAGAAAAAATTCTTGAGACGTTTTTGGTGCAAACAGGTGTTTTTTATTATAGCACCAGGACAGGGCGTGTGGGCAGAAAGGGCTGCCCTGGGATTGTGAGGAGCAACTGATTATATACTTTGTAGATGGGGGAGGTAAGGACAAAAGGACAAGGACAAAAAGCTTAGAAAACTTACAGGATCCTGGAGGCCTAGCTGTTGTATGGTAAGGTTGCTTTTCCTTCTGGCAAGGTAGTAACATTGAACAGTTGGGAGTTTCTGGAGGAATGTCCTACTCTGCCAGTCTCAAATATTTGTCAGTGGGCTGCAGGTTAGAAGGAAGTCGAATTTTATCTACATTTCCTTTTGCCTTTGTTCTCTACATCATTCCCCCACTGAACAGTTCTGACCCTTAAATCTTTAAGGCTGTTGAGGGCAGAAGGTCTCAGCTTCTGTAACTTCTTCCTGCTGAATAGGGGTGTAGAGATGTCCCTACCTATGGGTGAACATTGGTCAGTTGGGGATAAATATCTATATATAGAGAGAGAAAGAGTTACCAAAGGCAGAGTCAGGCAATCCAAGGTGGGCAACATGTATTAATCTCCTTGAGTAAGAAGGACCATTGGTTGGCTTGAAGTTATGGCAATGAAGGAGTCTCAGCACCAGGCAGGGAGACATTGGAAAAGATAATAAAATAAGGTTATTATTATGAGAAAGAGAAGCCTGAATAAAAGACCTTTGATAGTTGACCAAAATCTTTATCCAGTCCAGGAGCTTAACCCATCACTAAAGAAAAGAGAGATCATCTAAAGTGCCAATTTGGGTATTTATTAGGGACCTCCTTATGCCAAATTACTTTCTAATACTACAGGTGGAGGAAAAATGGATCCCAAATGATCATACCAATGAAAAATAGATCATGTCCATCTTTATTTTAAATTGGGAAGATTGGCTGGAGTACTGATAGTTTAGGGAATGCACCCATGAATCCAGGCAAAACCTAAGGTACAACGACCTATCCATCCTGGAGGAAGCCAGGGCCATAGATTAGTCCCACATAACCAGTGGGTTCCGTTTGGAGCTAGCCATCTGATTCCAGGTCGCCTTCTCCAATCAGTAGCAAACCAGTCAGTAGCCTGGAGTACAATGTTTTGAGAACATACTTCTAATGATAGCCATCCTAAATGGCGTGTGCTATTTTCCCAGGTATCATATGTATGATTTCTTTGTTCCCAGCATAAAATTGCCTTTTGAATGAGCTGTGCAGTGGTGGCTGTGAGCCATAAATATGCATCCCAAATCTGATACATGCCATCCTCAGTATAGCGAGAAGTAGGGGTTTGTAATTTAGGCACTCGTTGGTGGGCATCAATTTGTGGGTTTGTAAATTCAGTTAATATTTTAATAGTTTGAGGATATGAAAAGGTCTGGTTATGTCCTGGTAAATGGCATGTCCTATTGACCATTGGCCAGGAAAAAACATTCTGATTAGTGATAGATTGGTCACGAAACAGGATATCATTATGTATTATTTCTGAAATGTAATTATACAGAGAGTGCCAATCAGTGCCTTGTATAGGGGAAACCCACCAGGGTAACCTAGATGTACTTGACGGAACTCCACAAGTTGTTCGATTTTGTAGTTTAGCGTAATGTTGTGCCCATTGTGGAAAGGAATTACGAGCTAAGATAGATGAATAGAAAACAAAAAGAAAATATACAACCTTCATTGTCGTTTGAAGAGGAGTTTGAGATCTTCTACAGATTCACAGGAATTAGAATGCACATTAATTTGCTCATGGGTTTCCTGTGAAGGAGTTACAGGTTTTATTCTAGATATATGAGCCCATAAGAGTGCCCCTCTAATTTTACTGCAGTTAGGAGTACATAATATGACCCAATATGGACCTTTGCATTTTGGATTTAAGTATCCTGCTGTATTTGACTTCCAGTCGTTTAAATAAACCATGTCTCCAGCACTTACATGGGGTGGACATTTATAGTTATCCTATGTTGGAAGCACATGATCAGTATACTTGTTAAGTAACTCATGAATTACACCAGACTCGAGTGAATAATTTAATAAAGCACTACCGTCTTTATCTATTGATAGGTCTACAGTGAGAAAAGGCTTTTCATATACAATTGTTGGGGGAATAATACATCTCATTTTCCAGTTGTATGGAATGCCCAAAGGTCTCGTTATTATCCTCACAGAATAAGAAGCAAAAAGATTGTCTATACATGTGCTATTTCTCTGAAGTTTATCTCAAGTTGTCCAGCATCAGTTTTTAAGGTTTTAGGAAAAAGGGCAGTTTTAGTTTCTAATGACTTTAAGTCAAGAAAATGGAAGAAGATTGGAAACCTTAGAGAGCCATAGCCAGATATTTGAGGAAACCAGAACAACTCAGGATCTAGCCTAGTTAAAATTTAATTCTACAACAATATGTTTTTGAAACATAATTTCTCAGGGTGCCTGGGTGCCTTAGTCGGTTAAGCATCTGCCTATGGCTCAGGTCATGATCCCAGGGTCCTGGGATTGCGTCCCACATTGCGCTCCATGCTCAGTGGGGAGCTTGCTTCTCCCTCTCCCTTTGCCCTTCCTCGCTGCTCATGTTTTCTCTCTTTCAAATAAATAAAAATCTTAAAAAAAAAAGAAACATAATTTCTCTCTAATTACCTTCATTTCCAGAGATAGCCAAATCAAAACTAATTCAGTTGCAAAACAAGTCCAGTCTTAACAAACTAGGCCTAATTATTTACATAAGCTCAGCAAGAACAGTGATTGATCATACAGATCTTTTAAAATTTGCTTTGCTAGAACCTTTTTTTTTTAAATTAACATATAATGTGTTATTTGCCCCGGGGTAGCTTTGCTAGAACTTTTTTTAAGGAATCTCGATTGGACTTTTAGTGGCTTCTCTAGACCAGAAGCCAAGCCAAGTGTTTGCCATCACACATGCCTGCAATACCTGTAGATTTGGGCGAATTCCTCTTCTCAAGGTTCCCAAAATAGTTTGAGGTTCCTGCACCTGCCAGGAAGTGACATTCTTCACTCACCTGGTAAGGCTGCCAGGAACTCTATAAGCAAGCTACCAGAGTGATATTTCTAAGGGGCTTTATTGGTTTCATGTTTCATAAAGTCAACCTTAGTTCCTTTTTAAAAAAAAAAAAATTATTTATTTATTTGACAGACAGCAAGAGAGGGAACAAAAGCAGGGGGAGTGGGAGAGGTAGAAGCAGGCTTCCCGCAGAGCAGGGAGCCCAACATGGGGGCTCTATCCCAGGGTCCTGTGATCATGACCCAAGCTGAAGGCAGATGCTCAATGACTAAGCCACCCAGGTGCCCCTCAACCTTAGTTCCTTAAAGCTGCGTGGTCATATCTGAGTCTATGCATGTCTCTCAAATGTGACATTCCAGTCAAAGCCTTGGTAAAATACCCATATTTACAATGGTGTCCTGTTACAAGTAGAACAGAGTCTTATTGAACTTATGCCAATAACTATGATTGCTATGAAAGACCATACACTCAATGAGAGTTTCTGAATTTCACAGGGTTCAGGTAAAGAGAAAAGGTAGGGGTGCCTGGGTGGCTCAGTGGGTTAAAGCCTCTGCCTTCAGCTCGGGTCATGACCCCGGGGGTCCTGGGATCGAGCCCCACATCAAACTCTCTGCTCAGCGAGGAGCCTGCTGCCCCCGCCACACCCTCTGTGTACCTCTCTGCCTACTTGTGATCTCTGTCTGTCAAATAAATAAAATCTTTAAAAAAATTTAAAAAAGAGAAAAGGTAAAGTATTCAATTTGTTCACAAATGAATATTTTATCACATTTCTGTCAGTCATAAGATATCTTAAAATTCCCTTAATCTGGAAGAGCAAACATTAGAGAACCAGCCATGTTTCAAACAAGAGTCACAAAAACCATGGTCCTCTTCCTTAATTTATTTAGTCCTAGGTTACTAATTCTTTAGTTTGAATGCAACTTTTAGTTAGTTCTGGAAATTTTTACCAATTTTAGTTTTAAATCAAAAAACTTGTATTTGTCAAAAAGCCCTATTTATGAATCTCATTGAAGATGAAAGATGTTTTGGAAGAGAATAAATATAAAAGACAAAAGACTCAAAAATGGGCACGGTTAAAGATCTGATGAAAGGTTGCAATGTAGCTGGCAAGGAAATCTGGTCATTAACGTTAAGTAAAAACCCTATTGCCAAAACCTATTAAAATTTCAGGAATTTTGTATATATCTGTATGTATATATTTGAACAGTTATAGCATTTACCCAAGCAATACAACCTAAGTTTTACTACCATTTGTTTGACAGGTCTTCTAGAGTAACTTAACATACCAAATAAGCCTAACTGGTCAAAAATTGTATTTACATTTACAATTTAAAGCTGGAAAAATTTGCTTAAAAACCTCAGAAAATTATAAAGCACATGCCTAAATAGGATTTCAGATAATTACAAAATGTAATACTTAATTATTTATTTAACCAAGGTGGTAATAAGAGATTCCAAAGGCAAATATGTAGGGTTATGTAGTTGTTAGCAACATTTAACTCCTTAAACAGTGAGATTTAAGTAATCAAAGACCTGATAAAGACAAAACATAGAAACTTTGGTTTTCTGGACAGACAAAAAAGAATAAAAAAAAACTTTGTTCATATTTTCTTATTAAGGGCAGACCAACAATTTAAGAAAAAAAAATTTTTTTTTTAAGAAAAAAATTTTTTTAGCAGAGAGAAAACCAGAATTTCAATCTTATACTGGGGTTCTTTTAAAATCCATTCATTTCAGCCTAAATCCTGATCACATATAAAATTCCTGTCCAGGGGCGCCTGGGTGGCTCAGAGGGTTAAAGCCTCTGCCTTCGGCTCAAGTCATGATCCCCAGGTCCTGGGATGGAGCCCCGCATTGGGCTTTCCCCTTGGTGGGGAGCCTGCTTCCTCCTCTCTCTCTCTGCCTGCCTCTCTGCCTACTTGTGATCTCTCTCTATCGAATAAATAAATAAAATCTAAAAAAAAAAAAAAATTCCTGTCCAAAGGTTTCCCTTCATAAACCTACAACTTTTTCATTCAGAGTTGTTTCCTTTATTTCCATCAGTCTTAATTACATGTAGCAGAATTTTAACTCTTAGAAACCCTAGTTTCTAGTGAAAACTAAGTAGTAACCGATTGTGAACTATTACACCAGACTTCTTAGATGGCAAACTTATGAATCTATAAGCAAAAAGCATGTTTCCCAACAGACCCAAATATTCTTAGTTTCTGCAATAAGAAACCGAAAGTGCAAACCTATGTTCAATAATCAATGCTTCAGCACTTTATCCTATTTGGGAACGACCTAGATGTCCAACAAATTGAATATCAATTGATCATCTGAGCAAAACTTTGAAGTTTCAGGTTACCAAAGACTTTGAAAGCTGTCTCAACAATTACCCATGAAAACTTTGAGACATATAAAATCCAGCATCGTTTTAAGTCATCTTTTTGCTAACAGAGTGCAAAAGAGATAACACGAGATACTTTGACCTTCAGGAATCCCTGGTGGAACAGAAATTTCAAATTTAAGGCTGATAACTCTAAAGACATGTCTATTTTAATTAAACCAACAAACTTCAATTAGTTTAAATACTGAATTATGGTCCACCCGAATTCACTGTGAAAGTCAGTCCGTGTGTTTCCCCATTGTCAATTTTTGCCTGGGATACTGCTGGGGAAATCTCAAGTGTGTGGTGTAAGCCCAGTGGGGCACTCTGAACTCCTTGACAGTGAGGAGGAGGAGAGGAAGAGCGGTCTGTGATGCTGGAGGCACCCAGATGGTAAAGGAGCCAGTTCTGTAGGCTGCTCCCAAGGTGGAGCAGAACCAGGAGGAAGGGGAGGGGAAGGCAGAAAAGGCAAGATGCCTCCAGGAAGGCTGGAGGTGGATAAAAGCCAAGAGAGCAGAGAAAGGGGTCCTCACAGTCCTAGAGCTCATCAGGTTGGACAGATGAAAAAACAGGCAGTCCATGTCAGGCTGGAGAAGACTGGGAACGTCCCCCCAAATAAAAGGAGTTTCAGCAGCTGCTCAGGAATATCCCTCAAGATACCCGTCCTGAGGTAGACTAACCAGAGACGGTTCATTCCACTGATAACCGTTATCCTGGGAAATGAATGAGGGAGAAGCCCCCACATCGTGGGTCTACTAGAAGGAATGGTGAGAGAGAGAGAGGCAGTGTCCCCGTCACTGGGGACGGCCTATGTTTCCTCCGGGGACCTGGATTTATTTGGAGGAGGCCTATTTAGATAATTATCACCCAGTATGTCAAGAGGGAGATTAGCAGCCTGGTCCATTTGCCCAGTTTCCTGCAGAAGAGATCTAACCTATACAGGAGATCAGTCCTTTCTCAAATATTAAAATCTGAATTGTTTCCAGTGAGTTAAAAGGCATTCCAAGGGAGAGTCCTTGGGAACTGAAGTAGAGAGACAGTGTGTTACCAAAAATCCTCCCTAGACTCCCAGGTGGCATCGCACACAGCATATGTCAGAAGTTCCAGGCATCAAAAGGGACCAGAGGAGTCCCTCAGACGAAATCACTGTTGACCACTGTCCCACTGTAAAGGCCCTGCAGGAGGGATGCCAGCGGTCCCCACCACCACCCTTCCCCATTGCATCCTAAGCTACAAATGGGTGCTGGTGAATGTACTGAGATATTGTGTCACATCTTGCCTTGCCTTGCTGGGAAGGCTGTGCCCTGAAGTCCATGAAGAACGCTCCGTTTTTAACCTACTAAAGCCATCAGCTAAGTTTCACAAGGGAAAACTACCCAATTTTGTAATTTAAGCAGTCAGTAGGGGACATTGATGGAAAACAGGAAAGACAGAAATCCATAATGGTTTAAGCAACATTCCAACATATGCAGTTCTTATAGCCAACTTCTCTAGGAAGTGATCCCTGGTAGGTCCCCCAATAATGGGTCCATGACCAAAGGAACTTGAGACTGATACAAAGTGAAGGTCAAGCAAAGCTTTATTTCGCGCCAAACATCGAGAATCAAACTGACCGGCCAGGGCTGTCTCTTACAAAGAGGCGACCCTTCCCTGCCTTACAGACTAGCTTTTAAGGGCAAAGGCCATGTGGTTGGGCCTGGCCACACACAGGTGGCCAATGAGATTGTAACACACAGAGAAAGCTGCACAGTCATACTAGGTCACACATAAGTGACCAACTGAATTACAATTTACCCTATAGTAGATATTTGAACTAGCCTAACACCTTGGTCAGAATTGGTGCCCGAAAGGCACCCAAAGGGCAAGGCCCATACTCCTTGGTAGCTAGGGAGACAGTATGCGCCCCCACTGATTGGATACCTCCACCTGGCCCGACCCACACTTGTATTTGGGCTTTGTTATCTGGGACTGATTTCCAGGACTTGTTTTTAAGTAAGCTCCCTGAGGGGACGGAGGGGGGCCTCAGGTTCAGTTTAAGTTTTACTGCATAAACAACAAAATCACTGTTTAACCGGATGGAATCGATGGAACCGATGGAATCGCTTTGGCTAAATAGGCCCTTACAATCCCCAGTTGGATTTTAATTCATTCGGGTACTGGTTTTGGCTGGGCCAGAAGTGGCTAGACTAGAAGTGTGGAGGGGATCACATTAGACCAACGTGGAGGAAACCTCACACAGGTGTCCTAGGACCAGCAGTCGTCCCAGTGACTTAGGTGGCTGTTCCATGCCCCAAACAGACAACTTTGCATAAGGATAGGAAAAAAGAGAGGGCATTAAGTCTCTGGGTTTATTACCATTCCAGCCATGGTACTAACTTCCAGCCAAAAGACCTCTGTTCCTCCCCATAGAGTAGCCACGGGCTAGTGGATTGCAGTCTGAACAATTGACATGAAAGTGTTTCAGTGAGACCATACTCCTGGAAAAGCCCCTGGAATGAAAATAAAGGAAGAGAAGAGGAATTACTTACCAAATTTGCACCAAGGCTTCGAAGTCCAGATGAGAACTCTCAGGCCTCAAGCTGTGATGCCAAAATGATGAGGTTCAGAGCCAACAGCCAAGAAAGAATTCCTGAGACGTTTTTGGTGCAAACAGGTGTTTTTGGTTATAGCTCCGGGACAGGACCTGTGGGTAGAAAGGGCTGCCCTGGGATTTTGAGGAGCAACTGATTATATACTTTGGAGATGGGAAAAGTAAAGACAATGGGAAGATCCTGAAAGGTTTTTCACATGTTAAAGAAGACTTATAGGATCCTGAAGGCCTAGCTATTGTCAAGCAAAGCATTAACACAAGACAATTGGGAGTTCCTGGAAGACTGTCATACTCCGTTGTCTCCAGTATTTGTCAGTGGCCTGCAAGTTAAGAAGGAAGTTAAGAAGGAAATCTAATTTTACATTTCCTTTTGCCTTTGTTCTTTACATCAGTAGACAATTGTGAACTGGGATGCCTGGGTGGCTCAGTCGTTAAGCGTCTGACTTTGGCTCAGGACCTGATCCCAGGGTCCTGGGATGGAGCCCTGCTTGGTGGGAAGCCTGCTTTTCTCTCTCCCACTACCCCCTGCTTGTGTTCCCTATCTCATTGTCTCTCTCTGTCAAATGACTAAAATTTTTAAGAAAAAAAAATTTGTGAACTGTCTGTTACACCAGAATTGTTTCGATTGGTAAATTTATGAATACATTTCATAATTTCTAAAAACATATCATTTCCCATAGTACAGTCTTTCAGTGAAGCATAAAGCATGTTTACCAACAGACTCGAGTACCACCTCAGTTTCTCCACAATAAGAAGCCAAAAGCGCAAACCTGTATCACAAATCTTTCTCTTATTTGGAAGACTTAGATAGCTAATGAATTCAATCCAGTTTATCATTTGACTTGACAAAATTTCTAAGTTTCAAAAATTTTGAAAGTTGTTTAAAAGTTTTACCTATAAAACTTTTTATTTACTTAACCTGCTCATTCCTAACAATGACCCATAAAAACTCTTATAAGACAGATAAAATTAATCATCATTTGAAGCCACCTTTTGTTGACAAATTGCAACAAAGATAGCATGAACTTATTTGACCTTTAGTAAACCCAGGTAAAATGTAGCTCTGAAGACATGTCTATCTTAAACTAACAAACTAGAATTAGCTTTAATACAGAATATATTGCCTTTGCACCCACTAAAAGTCAATCAATGTGTTCCCCACCATCAATGTTACTTGAGGCACCTGTGGGACCATTTGAAGAGGTAGTTCAAGTCCAAGGGAACCCTTGGGCTCCTTCACATTGAGTTGGGAGATCCTTCAGTGTGGACCTCAAAAGGAGGTGGCCCAACAGCTTGGGGTGCTCTTCTCTCCTTGACAATGAGGAGAGGAGGAGCAGGAGCCAATGGCATCAGAGGCAGGAGGATGGTGCAGGACCAGGTTCTGTCAGCCCCAGCCAAGCTGGTGCAGAAACAGGAGGAGGAGGAGGTGGAAGCGAAGAGGTAAGGAGCCACCAGCAAGGCTAGAGGCAGATAAAAGCCCAGACAGAAGAAAGAGGAACCCCTGCCCATCGTTCCTGTCAGTCAACACGAGTTTTCTTGGGAGACAGAAGTCTCCCCTGCACTGAGATTGCATTTAATCTGCTGAACCAGTGATTTTTATTTCCTTTTCAGGCCTTTTGCCAGGTAGATCGGAAAGAGAGAGTAGAAGAGAGGGGACGTGAATAAGCAACTCTCCAGCACAAGGAAGGAGAGTTGGGGGGAGACTCACGGATGAAGAGGTCATTCCAACTGCTATTACCTTATCCCTTCGTGGTCTCCCCAAGATGTTGCCAGGTTAACTGGGGAGACCCCGGGGACTGGGGCCTTGACCCAGCCAGACCCAAAAAGAGTGGCCAAAGGTTCTTGGTCTTGTCATGAGAAGGAATTTGAGGACAGACATGCAGCAAAGCACATGAGTAACAGAAGCGGGAAAGTTGATTAAAGCAAAAAGTACACCCTTAGAGATCTGAGAGCAGTCGGGCTAAAGAGAGAGCTGCCCATCCTGGGGAATGGGTTTCTATCTTTTATTGACAGTTGTTCACTAGGGGGTGGAATGTTTATTATCTGGGGCAGGAAGTAGGGTTTGGCACTTTTTTAAAAAATCCAAACTGACTCCATTATGTTAGGAGACAGCCCAAGAGGGAATCCTTTGGGACTGAGGAAGCTGATCCCATAGTTAAATCCAAGAAAATGAGGAAAATATATTAACCAAGAGTCCATTACCAGAATCCTCCTTGGCTTCTGAATGGCGTCCCATCAGGAATATTGCTGAAGTTTCTTGGGGTTCAGAGCGACAAGAGGCATCCTTCTTCCTGAGTGCTCTGACACCCTTGTACTACTTGACATGGGGTGTTGACCTCCCTTTGCTTCCCCCACTCGGCTACAGTAAGTGCCAGTAGATGGACTGAAATGCCACCAAGATGGAGACTGCCTCTTGGGATTTTGAGGGAGTCAATATATTTGGTGACTGAGTATAATATCCTTTGTAAGCCTCTAGATGTAGTACTAATGGATGAGGTGGCGGTCCTGGCCTTCTTTGAGAAGGGGCAGCTTATTATACTGTACTGAGCATCCTCTATCTAAGCTAAAAGTACCTTTAATCTAAGAGCACAACCCAAAACACCAAGTAGCCCATCCATGGATAAGAAAAAGGAGAGACATGAAGAAACAAAAGTATGGGACGCCTCTTTAATCCAGGCGACTTTCTCATGAGCTTTTTCCATGATCCAGTCCCAAGGGAGCAGTCTCCTGTTGGGTAAATGCCCCAACTGGATAACAGCTCCAGCCTGTCCCTTTCTAGAAGCATGTGGTCCTGTTTATCTTGGATTTTATGCTCATCAGGAGCTCTCACCAGGTTATTGAGAAGGAAACCTTAGATGGGAGTCTTAGGATTCACAGCCGTTCTAATGACCCATATGGCTGTCCAGTGTCCGAGAAGAATACAGGTATTCAAAGAACAGGTAAAACAGGCCATTATGATGACCAAAGTACTAGTGTTCAGCCGGGTGCCAGGTGTCTGTCTTCTTTGTAGTATAGCCACAGGCAGGAGGGTCTCAACTGAGCACTCAGACAAGGCACACTCTGAAGGGTCATACCATTCAGGACATCTCTGAAAAAGAACAAATAAGAACCAAAGACGGGGGGTGGGGGTAGGAGTGGGAGTAAAGACTTACCAAGGTGTACCGAAGCTCTTGGATTCTTTTTTTCGCTGTCCCTATACTGCCCCCTCCCCCAGAATGATGCAGGGTCGTCAAGGGCAGAAGTTAAGAAAGAATTCTTGAGACCTTTTTGGTGCAACTTAGTAAGTTTAGCTAAGTAGCACAGGAACAGGACCCATGGACAGAAAGAGCTGTGATTTTTGCTGTGTGAGGCTTGTGGTTTATATACTTAGCAATCGAAAGGAAGGGGGCATGCAGGGAATGTCCGATTACAAAAGTTTCTTTGAATTTCTTTTACATTCCACTTGTGAAACTACTTTTGCAAGATTCCTCTGGTGCTTAACATGCAGTTTGATATTAACTATAAGTGAGATATACAGGCAGCCATGAGACCCTTAAAGAGACACATATTTGAAGCAATGGGCACATATTTGATGCTTATCAACCCGGTATGCACCTTAGGTCAGCCTTCTGGGTGGAGGGTAAACATTTTCCTGCTTCTGTCCCCCATCAATTTCACAATCCTACTGAACGGCTTTCGGGTCCCTTGTAAATGGCGTTTCATCATCCTGGGACACTTTTCCCTTTGTGCTACCCTTCACCCCTTTTACTGGCCCACTAACGAAGTTCTCAGGCTTAGCATTTAACCCCAGGGAATTTCTCAGCAGCTTCTTAACCTGAGTTATTACCCTAGTCAGGAAGTAACCAGGCACTGTGAATTGCCGCTCTTCCAGCCGGTGTCCAGGTTTTGAGTGGGTCATATGCAGGCGTTGCAAATGCATCTTTGCTGTGTGGCTTAAGGTTTTTCTAGACTGCTGGTACTCTAGGAGACTTGGAGACTAGGGGACTTCTCGAGCAACCTAGGAAGAAGACCACGTATGTTGTTGATGCAGTATTTGGTATCTTTGAGGGCAATTTTTGGTGCAGAAAAGAAGAATTAGAAATTACTATTCATTTTTAAAATGAATGTTTGAGTTATTTGGTTTACAAAATTAAAAAATCCTAGTTCTTCCATAAGTTTTTAAAAATAGTAAATATTATTTCCTAAGAGTTTAACAATGTAGGTATACATTTTAAGTTTTCAAGGCTCTCCTTCAATGTTTGCTGAGTCCTTAGACAACAATTAAAGTAAACTTATAATAAAGTGAACCTACTGAGAGTTCCGATTCTACACACAAACTTAGGAAGATGTCAACTGAAAATTAAGACTAAATCCATTTCTCAGGTATACACTTCAGATTGGATTTATGAGGCTGCGCTCTAATAAACAAAATCCTTTCCAACATTCAGTTCGATATGCCAATTCTTAACATAAAAACACTGATCATATGGTTTTAATTTTCATATCCTAGATCCACTAAATCATTTCAAGGCTGAAAAACAGGTTCCTATTACACAAGACAGCTAACTGAGGTTTCTTATGACCTCAGTAAAATAGATGCCAGAGAACCTGACAGATGACAGAGGCCAGATTAGAGGACAAGACTGGAGCCAAGATTTAGCTAAAGATGCCTTAAGAACCATGTCTTCAAGGGGGCCTGCCCTTGAAGGATGAGGACAAAATACATGCTCTGTACAGACAACTCACTATCAAGGAGAAGAGCATGCTCAGTTTTCTCCCCCAAATTTGTCAGTCAAGTTATTCTTCTGCCCAAAGGCAAAATGAAGACAGGAGCAGAGAAAGACCCAGAGGTCCACTAAATGATTTCTTACCCAGGATGGAAATATCCAGGCTGGGGAAATGTTCTCATCAAATAGCCCTATACGCAAAATCCCTCTGGTCCAAATTACATACATTACCTATGTCTTCCCTACTTCTCAGAGAAGTCTGTGCTTCCCACCTGAGTCAATGGCTGAGTTGGACTATGCATGTATTTAGTTTTATAAGATAAGTTTCTGTCTTTTTCTGTAAGTGCTCTTTAGTGAAATCCTCAAGTATGGAAATGTCTTTTGGAGTAACTCTCAAGAACGTTGAACCTGATGGTATCTTGCATCTTTTTGTGTTCCAAGGATCCTATAACTCTTTCAAAATAATACTACACAGAATTTGGGGTATCTCCAATGACTTTGCCTAACTAGTGGCCACAACTTTGAGGTCTTTCTATAGAAACCTATTACCATTGGGGATTTCAAGGGGAATTTTTAAAATTAACATATAATGTATTATTGGTTTCAGAGGTAGAGATCTGTGATTCATCAGTCTTATGTAATACCCAATGCTTATTACATCACATACCCTCCCCAGTGTCCATCACCCAGCCACTCCATCCCCACCCCCAGCAACCCTCAGTTTGTTTCCTAAGATTAACAATCTCTTACAGTTTGTCTCCTTCTCTTGTTTCACTTTGTTTCATTTTTTTCCTCTCTTCCCTTATGATCCTCTGCCTTGTTTCTTCAATGATGCATATCCCTGAGACCATATGATAATTGTCTTTCTCTGATTCACTTATTTGGCTCAGCATAATACCCTATGGTTCCATCCATGTCAATGCAAATGGCAAGATTTCTGTTCTTTTCTTTTCTTTTCTTTTTGATGGCTGTGTAAAGTTCATATATATATATATATATATATATATATACACATATATACACACACACATATATATATGTATATATATATGTATATATATATATGTATATATACATATCACATCTTCTTTATCCATTCATCTGTCAATGAACATCTGGGCTCTTTCCATAGTTTGGCTATTGTGGACATTGCTGCTATAAACATTGGAGTGCAGGTGCCCCTTTGGATCACTACATTTGTACCGTTAGGGTAAAAAGCCAGTAGTACAATTGCTAGGTCTTAGGGTAGCTCTATTTTCAACTTTTTAAGGAACCTCCATACTGTTTTCCAGAGTGGTTGCACCAGCTTGCATTCCCACCAACAGTGTAGGAGGGCTCCCCTTTCTCTGCATCCTCGCCAACATCTGTCGTTTCCTGACTTGTTAATTTTAGCCATTCTGACTGGTGTGAGGTGGTATCTCATTGTGGTTTTGAGTTGTGTCTCCCTGATGCCAAGGGATGTGGAACCCTTTTTCAGGTGTGTGTTGGCCATTTGGATGTCTTCTTTGCAGAAATTTCTGTTCATGTCTTCTGCGCATTTCTTGATTGGATTATTTATTCCTCGGGTGTTGAGCTTGATAAGTACTTTATAGATTTTGGACACTAGCCTTTTATCTGAGATGTCAGTTGCAAATATCTTCTCCCATTCTGTCAGTTGTCTTTTGGTTTTGTTGACTGTTTCCTTTGCTGTGAAAAGCTTTTTATCTTGATGAAGACCCAATACTTCATTTTGCCTTTGTTTCCCTTGTCTTTGGAGACGTGTCTAGCAAGAAGTTGCTGCAGCTGAGATCAAAGAGGTTGTTGCCTGTGTTCTGCTCAAAGATTTTGATGGATTCCTGTCTCACATTTAGGTCTTTCATCCATTTAGAATCTATTTTTGTGTGTGGTATGAGGAAATGGTCCAGTTTCATTCTTATGCATGTGGCTGTCCAATTTTCTCAACACTGTTTATTGAAGAGACTGTCTTTTTTCCATTGCATATTCTTTCCTGCTTTGTCAAAGATTAGTTGACCATAGACTTGAGGATCTACTTTTGAGTTCTTTATTCTGTTCCATTGATCCATGTGTCTGGTTTGTGCCAGTACCATACTGTCTTGATGATTACAGCTTTGGAATAGAGCTTGAAGACTGGCATTGTGTTGCCACCAGCTATGGTTTTCTTTTTCAGCATTCCTCTGGCTCTTCGGGGTCTTTTCTGGGTCCATACAAAGTTTAGGATTATTTCTTCCATTTCTATGAAAAAAGTTGATGGTATTCTGATAGGGTATATATTGCATTGAATATATAGATTGCTCTGCAGCATAGACGTTTTAACAATATTTCTTCTTCTAATCCATGAGCATGGAATGTTTTTCCATTTCCTTCTGTTTTCCTCAATTTCTTTCAATAAGCATTGTGGTCTGAAAATATGCAGGGAATAATCCAAATCTTTTGGTACCAGTTGAGACATGATTTGTGACCCAGGATGTGATGTATTCTGGGGAACGTTCCATGTGTACTCCGGAAGAATGTGTGTTCTGTTGCTTTGGGACAGAATGTTCTGAATATATCTGTGTAGTCCATCTGGTCCAGTGTGTCATTCAAAGCCCTTATTTCCTTGTTGTTCTTTTGCTTAGATGATCTGTCCATTGCAGTGAGTGGGGTGTTAAAGTCCTCTGCAATAATTGTATTATTGTCAATGTGTTTCTTTGATTTTGTTATTAATTGACATATATAATTGGCTGCTCCCATGTTAGGATCATAAATATTTACAATTGTTAGATCTTCTTGTTTGAAAGACCGTTTAAGATGATATAGTATCCTTCCTCATCTCATATAGTCTTTGGTTTAAAATCTAATTTGGGGCGCCTGGGTGGCTCAGTGGGTTAAAGCCTCTGCCTTCGGCTTAGGACATGATCCCAGGGTCCTGGGATCAAGCCCCGCATCAGGCTCTCTGCTCAGTGGGGAGCCTGCTTCCTCTTCTCTCTCTGCCTGCCTCTTTCACTACTTGTGATCTCTCTATCCTGTCAAATAAATAAATAAAATCTTTAAAAAAAATAAAATAAAATCTAATTTGTCTGATATAAGGATTGCCACCCCCACTTTCTTTTTATATCCACTAGCATGATAAATGGTTTTCCACCTTCTCACTTTAAATCTGGGGGTGTCTTTGGGTCTAAAATGAGTCTCCTGCACACAGCATATTTATGGGTCTTGCTTTTTTCCCAATCTGATACCTTGTGTCTTCTCATTGGGACATTTAGCGCATTACATTCAGGGTAACTATTGAAGGATATGAATTTAGTGTCGTCATATTGACTGTAAATTGACAGTTACTGTATATTGTCTCTGTTCCTTTCTGGTCTGTTACTTTGGGCTCTCTCTTCGCTTAGAGGACCCCTTTCACTATTTCTCATAGGGCTGGGGTGGTGATCACAAATCCTTTTAGTTTGTTTGTCCTGGAAGATTTTTATCACTCCTTCTATTTTGACAGCCCAGCTGGATAAAGTATTCTTGGCTGCGTATTTTCTCATTTAGCACACTGAATATATCATGCCAGTCCTTTCTGGCCTGCTGGGTCTCCATGGATTGGTTCTGCTGCCAATCTAATATTTCTACCCTTGAAGGTCAACAGACCTCTTGTCCTGAGCTACTTTCAGTATTTTCTATTTGTTCCTGTGATTTGTAAATTTTACTATTAAATGTCAGGGTGTTGACCTGTTTTTAATGGATTTTGAGGGAGGTTCTCTCTGCTTTCTGGATTTTGATGCCTGTTTCCTTCCCTAAATTAGAGAAGTTCTTCACAATAATTTGTTTCAATATACCTTCTTCCCCTCTCTCTTTCTTCTTCTTCTGGGATCCCGATTATTCTAAAATTGTTTCGCTTTATGGTATCACTTATATCTCAAATTCCCCCCTTGTGATCCAGTACATACACTGTTTATCTCTTTTTCTCAGCTTTTTTGTTCTCCATCATTTGGTCTTACATGTCACTAGTTCTCTCTTCTGCCTCTTTTATCCTAGCAGTAAGAGCCTCCATTTTTTATTGCAGCTCATTAGTAGTCATTTTGATTCTGACTGGTTAGATTTTATTTATCCAGAAATCCAGCTAGTATCTTTATAATCCTTATTCTGAACTCTAGTTCTGATATCTTACTAATGTCCATATTGATTAGGTCTCTGGCAGTCAGTACTGCCTTTTGTTCTCTTTTTTAAGGTGAGTTTCTTTTTTTGTCCAGAGAAGAGTAGATGAATGAGAGAACAAAATGCTAAAAGGGTAACAATGACCCCAGAGAAATATACACTTAGAAAATCAGAAGAGACCTTAAACCAGGGAGAAAAGGAAAAAAAAAAAAAAAGAATGTGATCAGGCTGGTGAATAGAACAGAGCCATACATTGGATTCTGGGTGTATTTTGGTCTGTTAGAAGAAACTGCATCCCAAAATTATTTTAAAGACTATCATTTATATATATATATATATATATATATATATATATATATATATATATATAAACGAAGGAAGAATAATTCAAAAAAGAAAAAAATGGAGAAAAAGCCATGAATCCTGTGCTGTATTCCCCTAGTGTTGGCATTTTGCAGTTCTCATTGGCCGGTAAACTTGGTCTTGGCTGGAAGTTCTTGCTGCTCTTCTGGGGGAGGGGTCTGTTGCAGTGATTCTCAAATGTCTTTGCCCAAGAGGGAATTGTACCACCCTTGCCAGGGGCCAGGCTAAGTAATTTGCTTGGGTTTGCTCTTGGGAGCTTTTATTCCCTGAACACTTTCTGTACAGCTTTGGAGGACAGGAATGAAGATGGCAGCCTCCCAATCTCTACCCCACAGGAGCTGAGAACTTGAGGCCCCTCTCCTCAGTGCGCCCTCGGAGAGAAGCAGTCAATCCCTCCCGTCTCCATGATCTCCGGCCGCACTTTGAGCTCATCAGGCCTGTGACTAAGCACTTCTATCACTGGCATATGACCCTGTTTGGAGTTTCCAAACCCAGGAGATCCCTGCAGTATGCTCCCACACCACTCCTCCCTGGGAAGGAAGGGGAGTCTCCCCAGATCTGCCACTTTTTGAGTCCTTGCTTGAAGAGCAATGGCCTGAATGTGGCACAGATGATGGTTTATGGCAACCCTGAGCTGAGATCCCACTCCTGGGCTCCATCTTTGCAGTGGCTTCCCTGCTCCAATATCTGGGAGCTCCGTTGCACTCAGGCACCCTCAGTCTTCCTGTGACCCTGAGAGTCTTGAGACCACACTGTCCCAGCGAGGGTTCCACCCCCCAACCCCCACCCCTGCTTAGCCACCAGAAGGACGTCCCTCAATGGAGTGGACTTCTAAGAGTTCCAATTTTGTGCTCCTCTGCTCTATCACTTGCCAGTAGCCTGGTGATGGAGGTTCCCTCACCCCACAGTCTCTCTTTCCAAATATCACCTCGGATTCACTTCTCCACATGTCCTACCTTCCAGAAACAGGCCACTTTTCTGTTCATAGAGTTGCTGCTATTCTTTTCTTTGATCTCTTGTTGAGTTTGTAGGTGTTCAAAACCATTTGATAGCTAGCTAGCTGAATTCTTGGGACCAGACAAAATTTAGGTCTCCTACTCCTCTGCCATCTTGGACCACTGATCTGAACATTTACTTTTCAATATAGAAATGTATATTTAGAAAGGACTTGAAGCATGATATCAAGAATTCAGATGTGTAATAGACACATTAACTGGGACAACTTCCTTCTCACCATGACCTTTTCACTGTGACCTCTTCTGTGTTGATCCAGCAAGACACCCCATCTGTTGCTCAAGAATTTGGAACTTGAAGTTAGTGACCAAGAACCTAAGTTGCATTCATGGAACCACTTGGAGAGAAGCTCTACCAATGGAATTCTCTGGAGTTGACCTACTTCCTACACTTCCCAGTTTGATTCCTTTGATTTTGAGATCTACCCCAACAACCTTCCAGTTAAAAGCTTTTCCTTGCTTAAGAATGTTTCTGTTGGGGGTGCCTGGGTGGCTCAGTTGGTTAAGCATCCAACTCTTGATTTTAGTTCAAGTCATGATCTCAGAGTCATGAAATGGAGCCCTGCATTGCACTCTGCACACTAGGAGTGGAGCTGCTTAGGATTTTCCCTCTCCCTCTGCCCCTCCTGCCCCCCAGTTACATGCTCTCCCTCTCTCTCTCTTAAAAAAAAAAAAAAAAAAAAAAAAAAGAATCTGTTTCTTTTGCTTGCATCAAAAAACACCAATACTAAATTGCTTATGAAATGTACTTAAAATCAGGTCAGGGATATTAAAACATGTTATAAATGGTATAGTAATTAAAACAGTGTGGTACTAGCATATTCTCATACATATCTATGGTATGGATATGCCTGAAATAGTCCTAAATGCACAAAATGTAAAGTATAAGATAAAGATGGTGTTACATACTAGTGCAAAATTGTTATTAGATAAATGTGGGAACAACTGGGTAACTTAGCTCAGCTTGTTATAACAAATACCACAGATGGGTTGTCATAAACAATAAGCATTTATTTCTCAGGGCGCCTGCGTGGCTCAGTCGTTAAGTGTCTGCCTTCAGCTCAGGTCATGATCTCAGGGTCCTGGGATCAAGACCCATAGTGGGCTCCCTGCTCAGCAGGGAGTCTGCTTCTCCCTCTCCCTCTCCTCCCCACTTGTGCCCCCCTCTGTCTCAAACAAATAAATAAAATCGTAAAAAAGTAAAATAAAATAAACATTTATTTCTCATCATTCTAGAGGCTGGGAAGTCTGAAATCAGGGTGCCAGCAGGGTCAAGTTCTCGGCAAGTGCCTTCTTCCGGGTCACAATGATCCATGCTCACATGAACTTTCTTTGGTGTGTACACACAGAGAATGAGATCTCTGTCTCTTTCTTTCTTTTATAAGAACACTGATCTCATCATGGGAACTGTATTCCCAAGATCTTACCTAAACCCAACTGCTTTCCAAAAGCCCCACCTCCAATACCATCATGCTGAAGACTAGTTAGGGCTTTAACATAAACTTTGGGAAGGACACAAATTTTCCTTCCACAGTATTAGCCATCTGAGAAAGAATAAAACTGAAATCATACCTCATACCTTATACAGAAATACACTACATATCACAGATTTAAATACAATAAAATTAAACTACAAAATTACCCCTAAAAAGAAAATTATTTTTTAATCTTAGCGTAGGAAAGGCCATTTTAATTACAATTTTAAAGTTTTACAGCTAGTAAAGGGAAGACATGCATTTTACTACAAAGCCAAAATGTGAATATGGGGATTTAAAAAAAAAAAAATTATAAACAGTGAAAAAGACCTGATACATTGGAAAAAATTTTTTTTATGTCTGTAAGAAAAAGAATTACAACCTGATAATAAAATAATTCAAGTATATAAATGGACTATTCAAAGAAAAGGAAATGCCAATGACTATGGAAGATTCTTAACCTCTCTCAAAATGAGAGATGCAAAATAGAATACGAACACATAAAAGCATGGAAATACCGGTTGGATGTATCAAAATTGACAATGATCAATATTTTTCAGCTACAAAATGTTCAAAGAGTTCCGCAATGTTCAAAGAATTGTATAACACCTAACACTGAAAGGTTGCAGGAAACCAATCATGGGTCATGTGGTTTTCCACGGTCTCTCTGCTGGGGAGGGGCCCAGCTGGCAGATCTGCATCTATCCAGCCATGTGTCCTACAGAAACTACTCACAAGAGCATCCACTCAACATTGTAATGCAAAGTCTTGGACCTAAGTGTTGAACAGAGGTAAGTGATTGACCGATGGTCCATTCTTATAATGGACTAGTGGTGCAGAATAGCGGGGACTGTAAGATACATTGTTAACAGACAATAGCAAAGTGTAGAATTATGTATAATATTCTACAGTTTGTGTAAAACAGGAAAATTTATGTACATATTAGCCTGTATGCAAATAAGTGCCTGAGGAAGTAATATCCAGAGAAATGAAAACATTGGCTGCCTCCAGGGAGGGGAGATGAGAGGCGGAGGGACAGGGTAGGAAGGAGACTTTCACTTTATGCCGTTTTCACCTTTTAATTGTGAGCCATGTGGATGTATTACCTTAAATAAAATTTAAATTTTAAGGGGTGCCTGGGTGGCTCAGTGCCTTCGGCTCGGGTCAAGATCTCAGGGTCCTGGGATTGAGCCCCACATTGGGCTCTCTGCTCAGCAGGGAGCCTGCTTCCCCCCTCTCTGCCTACTTGTGATCTCTCTCTCTGTCAAATAAATAAATAAAATCTTTTAAAAAAATTAATTAATTAAATTTAAATTTTAAAAAGACATGAACAGATATTTTTCCTAAAAATGTCCATTTTGCAGAAAAAAAATAGTCTCTATGAGTGACTAGATACCCAGAGTCTCTGATAAAAATGTTAACCTAAGGAGTCTTGATTATAACTGATAGACTCCACCTGTTGATCTAATCGTGTTTTGGATAATGAAGTATTTTCAGCTCTCAAATTCTAATAAATCATTTCCAGATAGGATCCAAGATTTGAGCAGTAAGATTTTACGGCTGGTAGTCATGTGGTTCGTGCCTTTTACTATCATGGGATTTACTTCTTTGTCCTTTCAGAGGCGGTCAGGAGTATAAATTCAGTCCCTAACATGCATTTAAACAGCTATGTTCCACTTCCTTAAACTAATCAGAACCAACAAAAACACCAGCTAGAAACTCCACGCCTTCATTTTAAAATTCCAGGAGAAGGATCTTTAAGAAGAATGTATTTGTGGTCCCATAAAACACGCTAAGCAGTATATCGCATCTGTTGCTTCATTTATAATCTATGAGATGACTGCCTCTTCAGGGCTTTTCTACAGCCCCAGTCGGTCCCTCCTGCCCCAACAAAGGGGCCTCCGTCACATTCTTGACTTGAAATTTCCCCGCTATTGCCAGTTTCACAAAGCGCTCAGTACATTTGACCAGACCCAGAACCCCCAGGGTGGGGAGGAGGAAACACAAGAGTGTAATCATTTTAAGGTAATTGTTAATTTATTAAAGCAAACCTTGTCACTCAGAGTGTTTACTACTCTCCCTTTTGTGAGTCGTTCTGAATAGACATACCAGATTTCCTCCAAGGGACCTTTTTAGGCAAGTACAGAGCTTCAAACAAAGAACTCCTTCCAGAAGGGCCCGGAGTACAGACTCTCAAGGGATTCTTGGGGCTAGTGGCAGGATGCCAGCCACAAAGAACACATTCTCTTATTGATTAGGAATCTTGAATGAAATTCAAGAGGTGCAGGTGTTGGGCAGTTCTGGAGACAGAATTCAGACAGAAGAGCCCCCCTGCCTTTCTTGCGGCTGCATAGGAGACTAGTGGGCAGAACGAGGCATGCCCACTTCCGCAAAGAGGCACGTCTCCTGCACATGGATCACCTGACCGCCATGGCTTTTTGTCATTTCTCCCATCCCTCTTCTGTTTTCGAGGTCTCGACAAAAAGAAAAATAAACATGCACTTTTCTTTTTAATGCTCGATTTTCCTGATGATTAAGGGCTCATAAAACAGATTGAAAAAACAACTCACAGTTCAGTCGTCCTCAAATTCAGCTTTTCTGCTGGAAAACAGGGAAACTGAGCAGATAGGCCTGGCAGGGAAGGCTGGGGATTCTCCTCTGGGTTCCGCAAGCCCAGACTAGCCGTGGTGGAAGACAACTGCGAGCTGCCCAAGGTCACTGCACGTTCTGCGGGACGCGTGGGGCAGGCAACGCGAGTGGGCGCAGAGCCTGTCCACGCTCCCAGGAAGGGTGTCCATCACCAGCGCGGGGTGGTACCCTTCCCAATCATTCACCTTTCAGTTCACTCAATGTGTCGTGTGTCTGGTCTGATTGCACCTTCGTTGCCCCACTGGACACAGTGCTGAGGAGCTAAATCAAAGTCATGCACATTAGCTCAATCCTTGTATGGGGACCAGGAGCCCAGGTAGCCCGATGTAGGCTGGTTTCCATGGGCTGGGCACAGACAGGGTGGGCCAAAGAGCTCTCCTCTCCTAGGTATTAGAACCAGGAGCTGCAGACAGATTGGTGGCTACCAGAGGGGACCTGGCTGCAAGAATCACATGAGGAGGAACAGTGCAGCCCTCATGGGTCCTTTGCAAGCCCGAACTGTGGAAAAACAGAAAATGTAAGGAGAAGGTGTGAGAAGGTGAGAAACTACGGAAGAGGGCGCATGAGGAAGCTGACCAGTCACAACTGCAGAGCAAAGCTTCCAGAGGTTCGGCTCCTGTGGCTGAGCCCTTTGGACCTGCCTTGATTCCAGAATAATCCTCACTCTTACTGTTTCCCAGCTTTGCTTATGTATGGGTGCAGGTGTTTCCTTGCAAGGAACTTGGTTTTTGTTTTTGTTTGTTTGTTTGTTTGTTTGTTTTTTGAGCAATCTTGGTGAGTCTCTGTTCTTTATATTCCCACATCCTAAGTAATACAATGCCCTCCCAGTCGTTTTCTCCCCACAAATGGACAAAACTGAGTCAGAATGAACTGTTATTTTTATTTTTTATTTTATATTTTTTTAAAGATTTTAT
This sequence comes from Lontra canadensis, assembly GCF_010015895.1. NCBI lineage: Eukaryota > Metazoa > Chordata > Mammalia > Carnivora > Mustelidae > Lontra > Lontra canadensis. The sequence goes on from NW_022631051.1 coordinate 5,656,042, forward strand.
TTATTTATTTATTTGACAGAGAGAGATACACAGCGACAGAGGGAGCACAAGCAGGGGGAGTGGGTGAGGGGGAAACAGGGGAAACAGGGATCCCAGGACCCTGAGATCATGACCTGAGCCGAAGGCAGATGCTTAACGATCAAGCCACCCAGGCACCCCTGAACTGTTATTTTTAACTTGACAATGTGTTGTGAGAAGTCTTCTAAATATCACTGAAACGTCATAGAATTTCCTTGCAAGGTAACCAGACTTCTGAACGGTTGTCATCAAAAAGCACAGTCCAACGTGTTACTATCCAGCCAAACAAGTATCTGCACAGAAACCCACTGCGAAGTCCAGAGGCATTGTCTCCCGGCCCGCCTTCCCTGGAGCCGCGCCAGCGCCGGCTCTTGGGCATTTACGCCTTTCCAGCAGACCCTCGCTGAGTTCTAGCGACGGCTCTCACTTTCTCTGTCCCAAATCCATTTCTCAAGAGCACAGACATATTGGAACTGTCAAAAGGTCCTGAGAATGAGCCACAGAAAAGCAGGCAGCATCGTTTAGCAGCATCTGCTTGTTCTGTGACATTTTAAAAGGAGCACATCTGTCATCAAGATACAAAAACTGAAAAGCTAAGCTCTTCAGTTTAACTCGAGCGAAGACGACCCTGCCGTTGAACCATCTCCCAGGGCTATCAAGAAACAAGAAATGCAGGGCATTTCAACAACTTCAGTTACCTTCTGCCTATCACTTTCATGCTCCTATGGCTTTGAACTGTTCCTGAAGTGTTTTTCCATGGCAGCTACAGCCAGAAGGGGTGTTAGCCCCACGGCAGCCGTGGACCTAAGGACCCTACCCCAGGGACCCCTGGCATTTCAGGTCCCACGTGAAGGCACTGGCTGTATCTTGAACCCTCAGGCACTGGCTGTATCTTGAACCCTCGGAGCCCTCCACCACCCCGCGGAGTTCCTCCCCTGAGCTGGATGGTGGTGGCGCCTGTTCCTGCCATTGGGACCTGGGCCAAGCTCCATCCCCATCTCTGCACTTAGGAGAGGTGATGAGTGCTGTCACTGTTTCGAGGTCCTTGCCAGGAGCGCTCATGGGTGAACACTGAGAAATGTCCATTGTGTCTGACCTCTAGCCGCTGGCTTTGTCTCAGAACACAGACAGCCTCTCAGGCACCATCATTCCTGTGTCATGGTTTGGTGGTCAGGTTGCCGTCGGGAGGGTGAATGCGGTGACACTTGTCACCACACAGCATGCAGTTTCCATGATGCTCAACCGGGGTTTGCCCCTCTCCCTTCTCTCTTCGTTTTCCCTGAGGTCATCCAGAAACCTGGGGACAAGAAAGAAATCGGAAGGCTGTAATGCCGGCATTGTTCCGTTGACAATGTGTCTTAGGTTGTGGTAGGGAAACAAGAAAGAAAAACGTGGCTCTCTTCTCACACTCTCTGCAGCCGGAGTTACCTGTCAGCCACCATTCTTACGGCCACACAAGGGTTTCACGGTGGTCAGAACTCACTGGGCTGATCAAAAGGAGTGAAATCTTGCCATTTGCAATGGCGTGGGTAGAGCTGGAGGATATGAGGCTGAGCGAAATAAGTCAGTCGGGGGAAGACAAATACCATATGATCTCGCTCATATGTGGAATTTAAGAAGCAAAACAGATGCACATAGGGGAAGGGAGGGAAAAATAAAAAAAAAAAAGAGAGAGGGGGAGGCAAACCATAAGAGTCATCCCTAGGGAAAAACTGAGGGTTGCAAGGAGGGGAGGTGGGTGGGAGAATGGGGTAACTGGGTGTTGGGCATTAAGGAGAGCACTTGATGAATCACTAAATTCTACTGCTGAAACTCATAATACACTATATATTTATTAAATTGAATTTGAATTAAAAAATAAAAGAAAAAACTCATTGGGCTGAACACTCAAAACCCACGCCTTTTGTCATATGTTCACTATGTCTTCAGGGTTCTTTTTTTTTTTTTTTTTTTTCAATAAAAGTTAAGCCCCCAAAACAGTACCACATCCTGCAATGTTAGGGTGGAAATAAATTCACCTTTCTCATGGACTCTGTGACTTGGACCTTGGGGCCCCGGTGTTCCTTCCCACCCCAACTTCTCACCCTGTCTCGTTTGGCCAATGTGCGGCCTGCTGGCTGATCCCTCTGTCCCTGGTCCTACCACCAACCCTTCATCTTGCTCGTGGCCACCAACTGACCTTTCAAAATGCAAATATTTCCATGTTACTCCTTGCTTAAAGTCCTCAGTGACTTCTCATCTGCTAGAGAGAGGGCAAAATCCAAGGTCCCCGTGATATAGAAAGCCCTCCTCCGTGAGCTGACTCCTGCTGCCTGGCTCCCATCTCCCTGCTCCAGAAATACAAACTGCTTACAATCCCCCACACTCCCAGTTTGCCCTCTGCCGGAATTGCCCTTTCCAAAATTACTCAGTTGAAGTTGGTGCCAAGACAAACACATAACCGTGCTTCTGGGCTTCCAAAACAGTGGCCGAGTGTTGTATGTTCTCCTTCAGTAGAGACATTTCCCCCATTTTGTATCTGAGCCTGCGGTGAAAGTAGAGAACTGTGCTGGGGGCCACAAGCCAACATTTAAGTGCAGGTTTTGTCCCCTGCTGACGACACGTCCTTGGGCTGGTCACTTAGGATGCCTGAACCTTACTCTCTTTTATGTAAAGCCAGGGTTATAATTATTGACCTTAAAGGAGGAGGAACACATGAACTGTTAGATGTCAGGCAACTTGGGGAACTGTTCAAGGCTGCACAAACGCATTCTGATCTTTTTTTTTTGTTTAAAGATTTTATTTATTTATTTGACACAGAGAGAGAGGGAGACCAATAAGCAGGCAGAGAGGCAGGCAGAGAGAGATGGGGAAGCAGGCTCCCCGCTGAACAGAGAGCCTGATGCGGGACTCGATCCCAGGACCCTGAAATCATGACCTGAGCCGAATGGCAGACGCTTAACCCACTGAGCCACCCTGCACCCCACGCATTTTGATCTTAAGGCAGCCCGCTTGCAGTGAGCAAAAAGCTGCAGAGTCTGTTGTGGGCCTTGGGCAATGTTTTGCAGCCTGGTTTCTGTTTGAGAGTGTCTTGAATCCTGGGAAGAATTTTCTGTGGCCAGCTCTGGCTGTTCCATCAAACACCATAAGGACTCCTTCTCCAAGGGCAAATTTACAAGAACACAGCATCTGCCCTTCATTATGGTTAATGGTGATGGGAGCTAGATGTGCTCCAACATGGACAGGCTGGGGAAGGATTTAGGACACAGTGGACAGAGCCCTGGATGCAAGAGAATGATGTTCTAATTCTCTGCTACCAGCTTGACTTCCCTGGTCTTAATTCTCTCATCTCCCGGGGCTCAACTAAATTAGTGCTAGCGGCCCTTCTAGTTCTTATGTTCTATGTGTGGCCAAGATAGAGTGATGCAAGATGGATGCTTTAAAAACTGAGTTTTGGGGCTCCTGGGTGGCGCAGTTGGTTATATGTGATTCTTGGTTTTGGCTAGGTCGTGATCTCAGGGCCGTGAGATCAAGCCCCGTGTCAGGCTCCACGTTCAGCGCAGAATCTGCTTAAGATTCTCTCTCTCTCTCCCTCTGCTCCTCCCCACCACTCACTCTCTCTCTCTCAAATAAATAAGTAAATCTTAAAAAATAAATACAAACTGAATTTTTTTTTAGATTTTATTTATTTATTTAACAGAGATCACAAGTATGCAGAGAGGCAGGCAGAGAGAGAGAGAAGGAAGCAGGCTCCCCACTGAGCAGAGAGCCCGATGTGGGACTCGATCCCAGGACCCCGAGATCATGACCCGAGTTGAAGGCAGAGGCTTAACCCACTGAGCCACCCAGGGGTCCTACGAACTGAATTTTGGATAACAGCCATCATTAGCTCCAGGATCAATCAAGCCACAGATATTAATTGATCTATAATGTGTTCAGCATGTAGTCCAATCTAACTATTCTTACCAGAAGTACCATCATTGAAATACACTGATAGCTCAGTCTGTCTATTCAGATGCCAATTTCTCAGGAGAAATCTCCTTTTTGCAGGACTAAGTGGTGCCTCCATTTAGAAGAGCTACTATTGATGCTTGAAAGACACAGACTGGATCTACTCACTTAAATATGCAGATTTTGCTCAATAAATACCATACAGTACTGTAAATGTATTTTCCTTATGATTTTCTTTTTTTTTTTAAAGATTTATTTACTTATTTGAGAGATCAAGAGAGAGAAAGAGAGAGAGAGCATTTGCATGAGTGGGGGGAGGAGCAGAGGGAGAGGGAGAGAATCCTCAAGCAGCCTCCCCACTGAGCACGAAGTCCAAGTGGGGACTGATCCCAACCACCGTGAGATCACGTCCCAAGCCAAAATCAAGAGTCAGACACTCAGCCTACGGAGCTACCCAGGTACCCCTCCTTATGATTTTCTTCACAACAGATTCTCTTCTCTAGCTTACTTTATTATAAGAGTACAGTGTGTAATACATATACACAATTTGTGTTAATTGACTGTTATGTTCTCAAAAAGGCTTCCAGTCAACAGTAGGTATTAGTGGTTAGGTTCCGGCAGAGTCCAAAGTTATATGTGAATCTTTGACTGTGTGTGGGACCAAGGACTCAACCCCTGTGTTCATGGGTCAACTGTAGTTAGAAACTAGTTATAGTCACTGCCTCTGGGAGCAGGGCTTGATGGGACAGGGACAGGGGACCACCATGACTTCCTTCTTTCCAGCTTTGCTTTTGAATTTTGTGCTGTTTAAATCAACTAAACTCTAAAATAATCACTTGAGTATTTACTGATGAAATGATATGGTGTCTGGAATTGCTTTAAATACTCAGGGCTGATTGGGGGGGTGAAGTAGGATCAGTCATGTATTGATCATTATTAAAGCTGGGTGATGGGTACATGGTGGGGAGTACACCGTTCTTTCTATTTTCAGAGACATTTGAAAAGTTCCATTATGATAATTTTTTTTAAAGATTTTATTTATTTATTTGACAGAGAGAGATTGCAGGTAGGCAGAGAGAGAGGAGGAAGCAGGCTCCCTGCGGAGCAGAGAGCCAGATGTGGGGCTCGATCCCAGGACCTTGGGATCATGACCTGAGCCGAAGGCAGAGGCTTTAACCCACTGAGCCACCCAGGTGCCCCCATTATGATAATTTTTAAATAATAAACATTTCAGCTTGTTGAAAAGCACACTTAAAATTAGCCATATACTACAAAATTTTGCTTTATTTCACCTTTTCCTTGAAATTTTTGTTCCTATAAATGAAAACAAGATGAAAGTTCCCTATGATGAATCAGTTATATTATTCCAAGAGGAATTAGAGAAACCAGGAATGAGACTGGAGTCAGAGGTCAGGCTCCCCCCACACCAAACAGAATGTCTGTGTCTCCCTGCCCAAATGTATATGTTGAAATCCTAACCCCCAATGTGATGGTGTCAGGAGATGGGACCTTTGGGAGGGGTTGAGGATGATCATCACCCTCTCTAACCCTCTCACGAACATAGGATTAGTGTCCTTACAAAAGAGACCTCAAAACTCTCTCTGCCATATGAGGACACAAGGAGAAGTGAGAATCTGTAACCCAGAAGAGGGTGGTCACCAGAACCTGACCACACTGGCATCATGATCTCGGACTTCTGGCCTCTAGGACTGAGAGAAGAAATGTCTGCTGTTTATAACAAACCCCCTGCCCACCCAGCCCAGTTTGCCGTGGTTACAGCAGCAAGAATGGACCCAGGAGACCCCCTTAACTCCTGCTGAGTGGCAAAGCCCGCTAAGACAGTCACTCTGGGTCATTATCCTCTTTTTTAAGATTTTATTTATTTATTTTATTTATTCATTTGAGAGAGAGAGAGAGGGCATGTGCAATGGTGGGGGCAGAGGGAGAAGGAGAAGCAGGCTCCCAGCCTAGCAGGGAGCCTGACTTGGGGCTCGATCCCAGGACCCTGGGATCATGACTGGGCTGAAGGCAGACGCTTAATCATCTGAGCCAACCAGGCGCCCCTCCTCTGCTCTTCTTGACCAAGTGTCTCCACATAGACACTCTTGCCAGTTGAGAAGAATGTCATCATTACTGACTTTACTTTACATCATTACTGACTGGACGACCATCTTTGCTTCTTCTTTTCTTTGCTCACTAACTGTCCTTTAAGGAAAGGATGGATGAGGTCAGGCCATTAAGCAGACAGGGACTGTAAAATGGAATCAAAGGAGCACCCATGAAGTGCATTCTCCCTTATGAATTGGGAAAATGCACTTTTACAAGTGCATAGCCAATGAAAGCTGGTGCTATTTTCCTCATTCACTTAGCAATGCATACAGGAATGAATATACAAACGAGGGTTTCTGGTCTTTAATAGCAACAGTCAATTTTTTTTTTAAAGATTTATTTATTTGAGAGAGCGCGTGAGCAAGAGGGCATGTGGAGGGGCAGAGGCATGGGGAGAGAATCTTCAGCAGACTCCATACTGAGCGAGGACCCCAGTGCCAGGCTCAATCCCAGGACCCTGAGATCAAGACCTGAGCTGAAATCAAGAGTCAGGAGCTAACCGACTGCACCCCGCAAGTAAACCAACCGTAATAGTTTTTTATTGCTTTTCTTAAATCACCACTATAAACTCAGTGGCTTAAAACAACATAAATTTGTTCTTAGAGTTCTGGAGGTCAGAAATTAAAAAATAATTTTATTGGGCTAATACCAAAATTTCAACAGGCAGTTTCGTTTCGGAGGCTCAGAGGGGAGAATCCATTTCCTCACCTCTTTCAGCTCCCAGTGGCTGCCGGCATTCCTTGGTTTGCGGTCCCTCCTTTAGCTTTGAAGGGCATCACTCCAAACTCTGGCTTCTCCAATGTTCTTGACCCTCTCCTGCTTCCCTCTTATAAGAACTCCGAGGGGCACCTGGGTGGCTCAGTGGGTTAAAGCCTCTGCCTTCAACTCAGGTCATGATCCCAGGATCCTGGGATCAAGCCCGGCATCGGGCTCTCTGCTCAGCGGGGAGCCTGCTTCCCCCTCTCTCTCTGCCTGCCTCTCTGCCTAGTTGTGATCTGTCTGTCAAATAAATAAATAAAATCTTTAAAAAAACAAACAAACAAACAAACAAAACTCTGAGATGACATTGGTCCACCCAGATAATCCAGAATCATCTCAAGACACTGAACTCACTCTAACCTGCAAATTCTCTCTTCCACAGAAGGTAATAGTCGCGGGGAATTAGTGGGGGGATGTCTTTAAGGGCCATTGTTTACTGACATCACCAACCGCCCAGGAGCATCTTGGGAAGCACCTGGCTGGCAGTCTGACCTGAGTCACGCTTCTCAAAGTTACATGCACCCAGGGCTGCTGGGCCAGGCCAGGCAGTTCTCTGAGCCAGAGGCAGAATGTAGAACATGAACTTTATTTCATGAGAAGTGATTTAAGACATGACTTTAGTATTTATTTATTTATATTTTACCTTTTTAAAAAAATTTTATTATTTTATTTGACCGAGAGAGAGAGAGAGAGAGGGAACACAAAGGGGAGGACTGGGAGAGGGAGAAGCAGCCCCCACCCCACACCCCCCCCACACCCCTCAAGGAGGGAGCCTGATGCCAGGCTCCATCCCAGGACCCTGGGATCACAACCTGAGCGGAAGGCAGACACGTCACCACTGAGCCACCCAGGTGCTTGGCTTTCGTATTTAAATAAACATAGATATGTTATAGAATAGGATGAAAAATTCTGTGTTTGAAAAATAAAAATGCGAGTCTTTGAAAAGAAATGTACCCTCTCGTGGTATAATTCTTTGGGTTTCATCCCAAGACCCTTGGGTTGGTTGGCTCTCCTCTACTGCTGCTGGAACCAAGTCCTCTACACGTGAGGAAGTGCAGGTCCAAGGGCTAACAACTTTTTTAAAGCACGAGGGAGCTGAGCAATGGCTGGGCCACAGGGCCCCCAGACAGCTGGGAGTTTGCTGTGTGTTTGTCCCAGAGAACCCAGCTCATGGGCAGGAGACGGAGTGGGTGAAACCGAGTTGGAGAATGCCCAATGTGTCTCCTTGGCGGAAGGAGCTGCATCCCTGTGCCATCTGGAGGGCTCATCTCACGCACCACGTGCCTCAGACCTCTCTGGTGGGGCAGGGGGGGGTCTCAGAAAGGCAGATTTTCCCAAAGGAAAATAAATAGGAATGGAAGCCACAATTTGCCCACCTGCAAAATACCTGATTGTTTCCCTTTAAGAAGTCTCCCAATTTTCGCTTGTTAGAGCTCTAACCCCCAGTGGGATGCTAATAGAGGGTGGGGCGTTGGGAGGGGATTAGGTTTAGATGAGGTCATGAGGGTGGGGCCCCTGTGATGGGATTAGTTAGCCTCGTTATAAGAGGAGGAAGGGGGAAATGGGCCACCCCTCAGCTCTACGGGGCCAGGGCACAACGCAGCAGGATGGGGGCTTCTCCAAACCAGAGAGAGACACCCCCCCCACCACCACCCCAATACACACACACAAGGAATCTGCAAGCACCTTGATCTTCAACTTCCAGCCCTCAAAACCCTGAGAAATGAATGCTTGTTGTTTAAGCTACCCATTCTCTGGTGTTCTGTTACAACAGCCGCCTCTGACTCAGGTGATGAGGATTCTGACCAAGCAAATGTTTACAATGTTTACAAGTATTCATATGAAAAAAAATGGTAATGCTTATTTTAAAACACTGAGTTTGACTCTAATACCAGTTTTCCTTTGGAAGACCATGTCCTTCAGGATTTGACTCATTTGAGAAAGTAAGTCATCCATACTCTAGTCCTCCTCCTCTTCCTCCTCCTCTCCTCTCCAATACCCTGGATTTTCTTTGCTGCTCCCTAAAGCAGTGATCCTCAACTAGGGAGGTGAGCTTCTTCTTGGGATGAGATCTGTGACATTCCTTCAGAAGATAAATATGTAAAACTGCAGACCGTGTTGGGATGGTAGAAATCACAAATGGATGCAAGCCTCAGCCTGGGTGAACCACTCCCCGTGGTGCCTGATCACCTGCATGTGTTTGTAGTTGGAAGGTTCTGGAATCCAACCTGCCCAGTACAGGTGGGTTAGGAAGGCCGGCGAACGGTGTGTCCTGGTGGCCTGCATGCAGCAGAGGGGAGCGGTTCCCACCCCGGTGGGTGGCCAGGGGTCACCCTGCAGCCCACGCGTGCTTGCATGGTCTGGAATGCCGCTGCTTTGTTTGAATTCAGTCAGCTCTGACGGTTACCATTTGGGGAATATTTTACTTCCTCAAAAAGAATTCTATGTGTCTCCTGGCATGACCTGTGATTTTCTGTGTGCCAAATGAAAGGCATGCACAGAACAGTAACTCTGGTTATGCTAGGTAGCCAGAGTATCAAAGTGTGGTAGCGGGGTGGTGGGGGGGAGGTATCTTATGATTGAGAAGTCCTTGCTCAAGCATCCTTTCCAGTTGCCTATTTGTAGGTCAAGAAAAAGAAACTCTATTCAGTAGCTGGAAAATTACTTAAAACTTAGATATTGGCAAATGGCAAAAAAAAAAAAAAAAAAAAAAAGTTGGAAGTAGGAGTACAAAAGAGGTTTTGACAAGCTCCCTTGTGTAACAGCATGACCCATTTCAGAATTCATGAGGTTCCCAAAACGAGGTTTGCACGATGCACAGATGCTTCAAAGCATCTGTGAAGCAGCAAATACACTTGAAATCTTATTTGAAGCAAAACCACATTTGCATGACGAACATTGGAAAACGGCTCTAAACAAAGGCCAGACCCTGGAACTTGCTGAAAACCCCGGGCAGAGCAGGGTGGATGGTTAAAGCAAGGGGGCCCAGAGGCAAGATGGTGAACGTCTCTCCAAGAAAGCAAGTCTTCCTTTTTCAGACGGTTCCACCTCTATCCACCTGGTGTACCTTTTGCGTTATCTTAGCCCAGGTAGTCTGGCAGAGACCAAAGTCCCGGGGCGTCTGGGTGGCGCTGTCAGTTAAAGCCTCCCGTTTTTGGTTTCTGCTCAGGTGGTGACCTCAGGGTCCTGGGATGGAGCCCCGCCTCGGCCTCCACTCGGGATAGAGTCTGCTTAAAATTCTCTACCTCCCATCCCTCTGCCCGGGCCCCCACGTGCATACACACTCTCTCTCTCTCACAATAAATGCATGAATGAATGAATCCAAAGTCTCTTATGCCAGTCTGTAAAGCTGTGTCATCCAGTATATATATATATATTTTAAAGATTTTATTTACTTGAGAGAGAGGGTGTGCCTGAGCAAGAGAGAACACAGGAAGGGGGAGGAGTCTGGCCAGGAGGACAGGCTAGAGGGAGTTGGGAGGGGTCAGAACGGGGTTGGGGGGTAGGAAGAGACTCCCTGCCTGCTAAGCAGGGAGCCCACTGTGGGGCTCCATCCGGGGACTCCAGGATCCTGAGCCCCAGGCAGGTGCTCAACTGACTGAGCCACCCAGGTGCCCCGCCGGTGTATATTTAAAATGGCTTATTGTGTCCATCTCATTTGTCTTAACACTCCATGTAAATGGCATATAAACATTTTTTTTTTTTTTTTTGTCACATCGGATACAATTTATGCCAAGGTTAATAGTGGCCACATTTGCAGGTCACAGCTTCAGGCTTGTTTTATTTTGTTTTCACTAAATTAATTTTCTCCACGGGGAGGTCATTTGTTTCATCTGTGTTTGATTTCACTAACTCATCAGGTGCAAGCTCTATATTTACTTTCTAGGTTCCTACTCCTTAGGTAATATTTTTCATTTTCCTATTCAAATTGTTGCTAAGTCATTAACAAAGAGTAGTTAGAACAATATGCTGCGCAAACTGCTTTTACCGAGCTAATGGTTTCAGCAGCGAGAATAATGGTTCCATTTTTACAACCAAAGTTTCTCATTTTTCAGCTACTATGTAAAGTTTCTCATCCCTAACCCACATTAAATAAGTCAACATTTTGATCTTAGGGGGGAGGCGTTTTTGTTTGCTTTTTTGGAAAAATTATGATAAAATCCCACATCCTAAAAATGAACAGGGACTACAAAGATGTCTTCACATGCGATATTCGTCCGTTTCATCAGTGATAACTTGACCCTCTTTGGCCAGATCTCAATTCTGAGCAGATTCTTCTGATGACTGCTGAGCTTTGTAGGATTTCACAGCGGGTAAGACAAAATTGATCTGGGTGCTTTCCTTATATATTTACATAGTCAAAGTGGTTCTGAACACAGGCTGCCTCTAAATTATCTGGGGCACAAAACACCAGCGAGTTTGAGAAAACCCTGTGCCTGTGACAGCTGTCTCACATAGTTTCCCATTATTTTACACGATGTCTTCATTTTAGAGAGTATTTCTGGTCCATGACAAGAAGGCAAATTAAAAATGTATGCAAAAACCCACAACTCATTTAACCAACCGGGCCTCTATTTTTATTTTTGTAATTACACAAGTAAAAAACGAACTCATGATCATTGCAAAAAAATGCAACAGCGCAAAAATATATGGAGTGAGAACTTCTTCACGTACTCTCCTCCCATCTTACCCCTCCCACGGATCCTTCCAGACTTTTCTTAGAGGATTCATAAATTCGATAGATAACCTCCCACTCCAGCCCTGAGAAAAACTGATTCCTCCTTCTCCTTCTCACGCGCCAAGATTACAGAACCAAAAAGAATTTGAGTCTGGATCACTTGTTCAAGTGGGAAAGGAGGTGCAATTTCACAAAATAAAGGGGGAAATCCCAAACAGGGCCATGCACTCCTGGAGGCAGTTTGAAGAAGGGAGCCGGAGGGGCTGGGGGTGGGGTCTAAGGGAGGGACCAGAAGAGGGAAGTGTTTGAGCAGGTGATGAGAACCTGAGCAGAATCTGAGGGGAGTCTTACACAAAGGGCACGGACCACACCTTCCCAAGGAACAGCCCCCCTCATTAGAATCAACCTTTTCAGGTAGGAGAAGGTGTAAGGAAGCAAGAATTCTTTTATGCCTTCATTTCCTTCTTGTAACCGTATCCATCCTATGCCACCTTGGGTGCGAGGCTGTAGGAGATTCAAAGTGACCCTCTGTCCCTGAGTGCTCGGGCAGGCTCAAGGAGGTGGCCCCATGGCAAACCCGAGGGGGCACAGCTGAGAACATTCCAAGCAGGGCAGGATCAGAGGACAGGGTGTGGACCTTGGCTTTCCTTGAAGGTGGGAGGAAGCTGCTCTCTTTTTGGGCTTTGTTAAAGAACAAAATTCAACCGAGTGAATTTAATGATCTTACTGGCTTTAGTCAATGATTCATGAATCAGGCAGCAGCCCATCCGGCAGATAGAAAGGAGCAGTGAGTAGCTGTACACAGTGGAAACCTCCTAGGCAGAGGGCACTGGGAACAAGGAAGTTAACACTCAGGCCACAAAAATCAGATTGGTTATTGCGAGGTCACCTTCCTTTAGGGGATGATGATGGGGTCTATCAGGCCGATGACCTCACTAGTGCCCATCAGGCGATTCCTGATTGACGGGTTTAAGATTCCATTTCTGGGAGAGCCAAAACCGTCCTTAAGTCACAGTTTGGGGATGTAGCGTTTAGCATAAAGGGGGAAATTCCAGACATGGCCATGCACTCCAGGGGGCAGTTTGAAAAAGGGAGAGGGTGGGGTTGGGGGTGGGGTCTAAGGGAGATGCCAGAAGAGGGTAGCGTTTGAGCAGGTGAGGAGAATCTGAGCAGAGTCTGCTTAGACAAAGGGCACGGACCACACCTTTCCAAGGAACAGCCCCCCTCATTAGAATGAACCTTTTCAGGTTCAGGAAAAGGACTCCCTTTGGGGCCTGCTGTTTTGTTTTAACTTTTTTTTTTTTTTTTGACCTATATCTGTGTGATGCGTGTGTGTGTGTGTGTGTGTGTGTATGTGTGTGTGTGTTTGTAAGATATTCCTTTATCTTTTCTTTTTTTAAGATTTTATTTATTTATTTATCTTTCAGAGAGAGACACAGCGAGAGAGGGAGCACAAGCAGGGGGAATGGGAAAGGGAGAAGCAGGGCTTCCCACCCAGCAGGGAGCATGGTGCGGTGGGGTGGGGGGGGCTGGATCCCAGGACCCCAGGATGTTGAGCTAAGGGGAAGGCAGCCGCTTAATGACTGAGCCACCCACACAGCCCTGATTCCTTTTTTTTAAACCATGCTTGTGCACACACACATTTTTTAAACATGAATGGAATCCTTGAATCTATTTTTCTGTGACTGGGTTTTTTTCACTTAATACACTACAGTATTTCATGTCTGTATATGGAAAGTCAACTCTCCTTTTAAACACATGCTGCCCATCTTTTAAAAATTAAAAGATGGTTGTTTGTTCATGCACTTGTTGTTGATGTAGGGTTAGAAGGCTGGCCATGGGAATGACCGGGAGAGGACCGGAGAGAGAGGCTGGTCAGGCCACATGCCTGACTGTGTGGGGACTTGTGGGAGGGAGCCTTGCTATGGAGCAAGAGATGTCAGAGGCCGGGGACACGAATGTCACTTGTCCTCAGCCTCTACATCTCTGCAGAAAAAGTTAAGGAAAATCCCCAAATTCCATCCTTTCGAAAAATGTCTCCATGTCATTTTAGGTTTCCATGGCACAAGCCTAGCAAAACTTCCGAGATGTTTTAATGATGTTAAACGCCTTTCCCTTCTCTCTTTTTTTTTTTTTGAAAGAATCAAAAACAAACTTCAAATGTTTAGAATGTCAACTTCATCCCAGTTCAATGCTTTTATATGTGTTGCTGAAAAAGAAACTCCCAGAAGCAAACATGTCAAAATGATCTCTGTGAAAGGAAAAGAAAAAGCTTATTTAAAATGTCAGTGGTCAGGAATATCCTTGAAATAGAATCACAGCCTTTGAAAATCCTGTTTCATAAAATTAATTGTCCCAAGATCACAGTTGTGCGTTCATTTCATGGAACTTTCGAGCAGCCTCAGAGGTAATGTTAACTGGTCATTCATTTTCCGTAAGAATGGCACTGACTCTTCTTAATAGTTAGCCTGAGGAACAGGGGACCAACACCAGGAACTCGGGGACAGGACTCCAAGCAGATGTGTTGGTCTCCACTCCAGTCTGAAGTCTTCTCCAGGACACTTCTGGTTTATTTTTTATTTTTTATTTTTTGCCTTAGAATTCACTTGTTTGAACAACTGCCAAGACATCAGGGGACACCTAGGAGCCAGAGATGGAGAAACAATTTTTAATCTTCCTCAAGTCAGTGCAGAGAGGATTTCACAAAAATGTCATTCTCTTGGCAAAATGCCAGTGCCTTTTTTCAATTGTAAAACAGTATTTCCAAATTCTCCTCACCAGTATGGGGTAACAGAGGATCCACAGGAATGGCTCTTCCCCTAGAGTCTGAGAGGGGGGAACTATTTGGGGAAGGGGGAGAAAATTCTAGAACAGCATTTTCCACACCCAGAGAGGGAGGCCTCTGATGAGTTCTGTATAATTTCAAAGCAGTGACTTCACAATTCAGATTTATTGCAGCAGGACAGCATTTCCCAACTGAAGGATAAAGGGATTCACTTTGTTAGAAGATGTAATCATCACTATTCTTTTTCAATTTTTAAAAATAATCCAGTAGGGACTTTTAAAAATTTTCATCCTTGGAGTGTGTGGGTGGCTCAGTCGGTTAAGCATCTGCCTTCGGTTCAGGTCATGATCCCAGGGTCCTGGGGTCGAGCCCCATGTCAGGGTCCCTGCTTATCAGGGAGCCTGCTTCTCCCTCTCCTTCTGCTTGCTGCTCTGCCTTGTGCTCTCTCTCTCTCAAATAAATAAATAAAATCTTTAAAAATTTTTTTTCATCCTTAAAGTTTGAGTCATCCAGTGCTTATCCCATGAGCAGGTCAGAGGAACCAGCTCATACTTAAGAGCCGCTGCTGGGGAGAGGGTAGGAGTCTACCACTTAGTAGACACAGCAGGCTCATTGTGTGGGGTGGGGTGCACCATTATCCTTAGTTCTGCATTGTTTAATTTAGTCTGTGTAAAACTACAGTGTAGAGTGGGGAAGCAGAGTGAAGAGGAAACCCACCGCATGGGAGAAAATATTTGCAAGTCATGTATCTAATAAGGAATCAAGATCTAGAACATATAAAGAACTCCAGGAACTCAATAACAAAATAAACAGCCTGATTAAAGATAGTCAATCATCCTGAGTAGTTATTTCTCTGAAGAATATATACAAATATTTGCCACGATTGATAATGTGTATTTATCTAATCATGGTTCTTAACAGTGCACATCAGACTCTCTCTTGTTCTTCACAGATCAGTATTAAAAGAGAAAATACAGTTTTAAAAGCCCAATTTGGCTTTTCACTGATAGAGGAAAAAAATTTTCTATTCACGATGAAGTTATTTTTTTTTAAGATTTTATTTATTTATTTGACAGAGATCACAAGTAGGCAGAGAGGCAGGCAGAGAGAGAGGGAGGCAGGCTCCCCACTGAACAGAGAGCCTGATGTGGGGCTCAATCCCAAGACCCTGAGATCATGACCTGAGCCGAAGGCAGAGGCTTAACCCACTCAGCCACCCAGGCACCCCTCGATGAATGATTTTTGAACAAATAATAACAAATAGCGGTTTGAAACTTCATAGGAAATTTATAAAAATAAACCAACTGGCATTTTTCAACCAAGAACTGCAAGCATTTAAAACAGCTGCTTTGGTCTATTTTTGATGCTACAATGCTGATACATTTCAATCTAAATTTTATTCTCATTTAAACAAAATTTTATCAATGCAGTAGATGTAAATTATTTCATGAGAAACATCGCAAGATTTCAGATGGGAAGCATCACGTTTCTTCCCACTCCAGGGCTATTCTCCTGGGCAATTTTTTTTTTTAATTTTCCATACTTCTGGTAGTTACCTTCATAATTCTAAATATTGTGCCCATATCACTACTTCTAAATTAGATAGATATTATCCAACATCTCCCTGCTCCAAAATGTAAAGATTTAACCTAGGCAATTGACCTTCTCTTTTAAATTTTTGATAGTTATTTTTAGTTCTTTTTTTCTAATCTTTGTAACTTGAAATAATGTACATAGATCTCTAATTCTTGTTCCATTAATTTTATACAATATTTCTTGTCTCTCCAGGATATAAAATTAGAATTCTTCTCCAGATTTTACCTCCCGACTTAGGCTCCCTACTAAGTCTTCTGTGGATTGTCTAAAGGTTCTTTTTCAAAGTTGAAAACCATTAAATGGCTTACACATTACTATAACTATGTAGGTGTTATTAACTGTAGATATTTTTTTTTTTTTAATGTTAGGATCCCAGGGGCACCTGGGTGGCTCAGATGGTTAAGCACCCAACTCTCTGTTTCAGCTTGGGTCATGATCTTGGGGTGGTGGGATCAAGCCCCGCATTGGGTTTCATGCTCAGCATGAAGTCAGCATGGATTTCTCTCCCTCGTCCCTCCCCCAGCTCATACTCTCACCCTCTCTCTGTTGAGAATACATGAATAAATCTTTAAAAAAAAAATGCTAGGATCCTATTTCCTTCTGTATATAGACAATGTCAGCACTCCAGGGTCACCTGAAAGAATGTTCTTAGAATTGTAAGCAAAACCTGTTCTCTTTTCTAATACTCTACCAATTGCTCAAACTTATGCCACCTTCCAGGTTGCTTCCTGTTTGAACCATGACTATTTTGTACAACTTTCTCTTGCTGTTGTTGTTGTTTTTTTCTGGAGTTTCTAAGTGCCTTTCTTTTATCTTGTCAAAAAAAAGAAAGGTGCCTTCTTCTCAATAGGCTCCTAGGTCAGTTTTACTCTTTCTTGTATCCCATGTCTCCCTTTTTCTTGGCTTTCCACTCATCTCAAGGACTTTCTGAAAAGGATTATGTGGGAGGTAACATTTAAAAAATTCTTGTATGTGTGCAAATATCCTAATTTACTTTTTGATTCAACTGATAGGTTGACTGTATATAGCATTTTAAATTGAAAATCATTTGAAATTAATGGCAGGATACCTTGACTTACCACTTGTTCCAAAATAAGTATGCCTGTTTATTTTTGTATTTTCCTGTTTGCTGCTTATGTTTTCATATATATGGGGATCCTTAATTGTACTCACTCTCTGGGCAACTACAATTCATGAAACTACTTTTCGCTAAGGGTTGCCATTTACTACCAGATGGCAGAAGAGACCTCTTGGTAGCCAAGCCAATTTTCCATTAATAAGTTTCTCTGACAAAAAAGATCATCCTAAACCTAATGTACTGGAAACTCTGTAGTCAAGAGGCCACAATTTCCTACCTCTGCATTTTACAATTCTGTAAGTAGCAAAAGTGACAAACTTGTTGATGTATCCAAGTCCCCAGAAAATTTTTAGACCGCAAAAAGCATTTCATGAGGATACAAATGTTATTCAATAATAAGATAACTACAGTAACTGAGAAGTCTGCTATTTCAAAACATTTGACAAATGAATTATTGTTTTCATGATGGAAATTTTAAGGTGACCAGGGAGAAAATATGCATTAGGCAACTTTAGTAAAGTAATAAATAAGAAATAGTGATTAGCCAACTTAATTGTTTGTATGTTGATATTTACTATAGATTTTTAATATTAGCCTATTGTGTCTCTCAAGATGGATATTTTTACTGGTAAACTTTCAAGAGTACATATTGAGCTTCTGATAATTCTTCAGAGGTTTTCCATAATTTGATTTTCTATTTTGTTTGGTAATTCTTCAGTTAGAACAAATTATTTTGTTAGAAATGTTACTTTAGGGAGGAGATTCAAATATGTGTTATAATTAGGTGACCATCAACAACATAATGACTACCTTATCTGTTCTTACTTTGTCTCATGCTCACTCTAAAATATGACTATTCTAATTGGGTGAATTGAATCAGGTTAATAAGACTAATCAGAATATCTTTTTTTTTTTTTTTAAGATTTTATTTATTCTGTCAACCACCCAGCTGCCCCCAGAAGAGTCAAAACAAACACATCACATTGTAGGACTTTCTTACCTAATTAATATTAATCAAATTATATGGCAATCTGTAACTTGTCAAATAAATATAAAATACAAGTTGCCTTATGTATATGGAACTAGAAATATAAAATAATTAAGAAAATCATAATGCAGTTATTTTTTATAATGCAGTTATTTAAATGTTTTTCCTTTCATTGTACTTAAAATAACTTTTCTATTATATACCACACAAAAACTAAATATCTATCTTTCTTCCAAGAAAATTCCAGAATTTCTTTTTTTTTTAAGATTTTATTTATTTATTTGACAGAGAGAGAGAGAGATCGAAAGTACGCAGAGAGGCAGGCAGAGAGAGAGGAGGAAGCAGGCTCCCGGCTGAGCAGGGAGCCGGATGCGGGGCTCGATCCCAGGACCCTGAGACCATGACCTGAGCCCAAGGCAGAGGCTTTAACCCACTGAGCCACCCAGGCTCCCCCAAAATTCTAGAATTTCTATGAAAAGGCACATGACCTCGATTATCCAAAGTAACCTTTAAAAAGAAGAACAGGGGCGCCTGGGTGGCTCAGTGGGTTAAGCCGCTGCCTTTGGCTCAGGTCATGATCTCAGGGTCCTGGGATCGAGTCCCACGTCGGGCTCTCTGCTCAGCAGGGAACCTGCTTCCTCCTCTCTCTGTCTTTCTGCCTGTTTGTGATCTCTGTCTGTCAAATAAATAAATAAAATCTTTAAAAAAAATAAAAATAAAAAAATAAAAAGAAGAACAAAATTTAAGAATTTACACTATCTGAGGGGCGTCTGGGTGGCTCAGTGGGTTAAGCCTCTGCTTTCGGCTCAGGTCATGATTTCAGGGTCCTGGAATTGGGCTCTCTGCTCAGCAAGGAGCCTGCTTCCCCTTCTCCCTCTGCCTGCCTCTCTGCCTACTTGCGATTTCTGTCTCTGTCGAATAAATAAATAAAACCTTGAAAAAAAAAAAAAGAATTTACACTGAGTTTATGATTACTAGTAAGGTATAGTAATCAGTGTGGTACTGGTGTAATGACAGACAAATCAACAGAACTGAATAGAGAGCCTAGAACTGACCCACATTTACACAATTTTTTGAGTTCTACTAAAGCAGTTCAACAAGGAAAGGAAAAGTTTTCATAAAATGGCACAGAGACAACTGGATATTCATTAGGGGAAAAATGAACCACCTGTACATCATCCTTACCCAATAAATAATCCAAAATGTATCATAGACCCAGACTTAAGAGTTATTAAAGAAAAAAATCTTCATGATCATGAGGTAGGCAAAGACTTCTTGGACAAGACCCAGAAGGAAGTAACTATAAAATTAAACTTAGTAAACTAGGGGTGCCTGGCTGGCTCAGTCAGTAGAGCATGTGAGTCTTGATCTCAAGGGTTGTGAATCCAAGCCCCACTCTGGGTGTAGAGCCTACTTTAAATTAAAAAAAAAAAAAAAAAAAAAAAAAAGGTTGGTAATTTGGACTTCAGCAAAATTTTAAAATCCTATTTCCTGAAAGACACAGTTAAGATAAACAACACGCAAAGGGAAAATACTGGCAAAGTATACATTTAGTAAAGGATGTGCTTCCATAATATAGAAAGAACTCCCACAACTGAATAATAGACAGAAAAACCTATTTTTTGGAAAGGCAAATAGTTTGAGCAGACACTTTCCAAAGGAAAATGTGCTAGGGGGCAATAAGCAACCCAAAAAGGGTTCGACATCATTAGCTGTCAGGAAAATGCAAATTAAACAACAGTTAAGTTACTATTACAACTCACCGGAATGGCTCATATTTAAAACACTGACAACACCAACACAGGGAGAATGGAAAGAAAAGGAACTCTTGTATGTTGTTGGTGGGCATGTGAAATGGCGCAGTCACTTTAGGAGAAGTTCTGATAGTTAGACAAACATCTTACGACACAGTGATTCAGCTCTTAGGATTTTATCCAAGGGAAATGTAAAGATGTGCTCACAAAAGGACTTGTGCAAGAACATTTTGTTAGGAGACCGTTCTCCACGGGTCTCTGGTGTTCCGCCTGGCTTGTGAGCAGAAGTACGGGCTGCTTTTTGTTCTGAGCTGTGTTTGTGTAGAGAAAAGCCTTGGAAAATAAAAGTTAAGTCTCCCGCTGGACAATCATAACAGATTCAGGTTCTCTAAGCTCAGGGTTTGTCCCCTGTGTCATAACTCCTGAATGCAAGCGTCCCTTGGCCCTGTATGCCACTCCATGGAGATGGGCTTAGGGAAGTGGTACAGGTACTGATTGATCCTCTGGCTACCACCGTTGTTGTGAGCAAGAAAACCCTTTGTGTCTGGCTTAGAAGGCTTGTGATACATTTACGTGATGGAATAGCGCTCAGTGATAACTAGGAATGAACTACTGAAACACAGCATGAACGACTCTCAGAAACACACCAAGTGGAAGAAACTTTACACCAAGTAGTGCTAACTGAATGATTGCACATATAGATGGTTCTAGAAGAGGCACAACTAATCGATGGTGTACAAAATGAGGTCAGATCTAGATAAGGGTTGGAATGAGTATTGCATTTCTTAAAAAACTCATAGAATGGTGGTATACTTCATGTTTGTCTCTTTCATAAGCAAATATTATAAGCAAATATTAAGATCTAGTTAAGTACATGTAAGCTGAAATGTTTTGGTATAAAGTATACTCTTGTCCACTGTTTACTTTGAAATACATAAAAAGAAATGGGGTGCCTGGCTGGGTCTGCTGGTGGAGCATGAAACTATTCATCTCAGGATCCTAAGTTTGAGCCCCCTGGTGGGTATAGAGATACTAAAAAATAAATTAAATCTTAAAAAAAAAAAAGAAATACATAAAAAAAGAAGATGGATTGGTTGGTGGATAGAAACATAGATGGAGAAAAGAAAGATCTATGATCAAACAAATACAGCAAGATATTAATACTTATAGAGTCCAATAGTGGGTATACATCACCGTACAATTCTGCCTGCCAACTTTTCTATGTATACAGCATTTTTCATTTAAAAAATTGGGGAAAGATAAAGAAATAAAAATAAAAAATTGGGAAGTATCCATAAAAATTCTAATGGGGCTCAAGATACATTTTATCATGAAAAGAGTCTATCAATGTTGGGGAAATATTACTCAATTCCAGATATGTCTGTCTTTTCAGTTCTTGCAAATAGATCCAGCATAAACCCAGAGATGTCTCTCAGACAAGAGAGAGACAGAGGAAAAGAGAAAAATGAAAGATGAAGTCAAGATTTCCAGTTCAACATCAATAGATTTTTTTTTAAGATTTTAAGGTTTTTAAGATTCTATTTATTTATTGACAAAGAAGGAAAGTGAGAGAGGGAACAGAAGCAGGGAGAGTGGGAGAGGGAGAAGCAGGCTTCCCACTGAGCAGGGAGCCCAATGCTGGGCTTGATTCCAGGACCCTGGGATCATGACCTGAGCCGAAGGCAGAGTCCTAATGGCTGAGCCAGCCAGGCACCTACCTGCCCCTCAATAGAATTTTTTAAATGTGTCCATCAGCTACATAATTTTACTAATAAAAAAGAAAGTATATTTTAAAATGATCATGGACAAGTTTATTAGCAACATGATCCATAGAAGTCATTCCCAAGTCCATCAAAATTCTAATAAGCCAATCAAAATTGTATTAAATAATTAACATTTATTGTATATTAATCATTTCAGTTTAGATTGTTCAGATTAATGACACTGCTACATTTTATATGTTGCATGTATGCCTTTTTAAAACTTATGACATGGGGCGCCTGCGTGGCTCAGGTTTAATCCTCTGCCTTCAGCTCAGGTTATGATCTCAGGGTCCTGGGATTGAGCCCCATATTGAGCTCTCTGCTCAGCAGGGAGCCTGCTTCCCCCTCTCTCTCTGCCTGCCTCTCTGCCTACTTGTGATCTCTGTGTCAAATAAATAAATAAAAACCTTTAAAAAAATAAACTTATGACATGATTTTGATCATCACTATAGTGCTTTTAATACTGAAATAAATCCTTGTATTATGTATTTCCCTTGAAAAATATGTCATTTACTTTGTATCATAATTCTCAGCAACACATTTTGGGGAAAAAATGCACTACTTTTTTTGGGTTCTACTTGTATTTTTAAGTAAAGAAATTATGCTGGATGAGTTTTAAAAAGTGTCTTACTATCTATATCCCATGTAAGGAAACCAGATCAGATGACTACAGATCTGTTCAGCCTGAGGGTCTGCTCTTTGCTCTGTCTTCTGAGCAGTGAAAATACAAATTACAGCTGTCTTTTTTCCCTTAAAAAGAAAGCATCATTCTTTTCCTCCTTCATAATGCATCATTTTCATAAATAGTTCAAACAATACAGGGACAGCGAACACATTCTCATACATATTCTGTCCAGATAACTAAGTTTGCTGTTTGCTGGATATCATGGACATCTTTCATGCCAAAAAAATAAAAATACATAGTATTTTAAAAAGATACACTGTATTCTACTGCAGTGAATATATCATAATTGATCCAATCAGTTCCTGGTTGATAGGCCTTTAGGTTTCCATGCTTTCATTGCTGAAAATAACAATATTATAAATATTCTTGTCCATCCCACACTTGTCCTAGTATACCATTGGAATAAGTTTTTGGATCACAGTTTACATATACTTTAAATTTTGCTAGATAACCCGAATTTCTCTCTTGGAAGTCTGTGCCAATTTATAGTTCCCCCAACGCTGTAAGTGTTTTAGCTACTCCTTCAGCTTCTAGAAACCTGCAGCTCCTGTCTTGCAAAGTAAAATATTTAACAAAGGAACTCTTAAATATTCACTAGTGGGACATTTCTCATCCTTTATTTGCTGGAAAGACTTCCAGCCATTTCAATCAAAGACTCTATAAAGGTTATTTCAATTGATCCTCCTTTGTTGTAATTAGACTCCACCTAAACTTCCCAGGAGATGGTAACCCACTTTATTTTTAAAAAGCCTGTCTAGTTTTAAAAGCTTTCAACAGCTACTCTAAGAAAATCCTTTTGATGGCAAACTTCAAAGCCTTGTTTTGGTTAAGGCTCTTTTCTCTTTGTTTCAGCTTCAATAAAAAGATGGAATACCTGATTCCTTTACTTGAAAACTAGATTTTCAGTCATTAAAAGCATGTCTCCACAAGCACAGAGGAATCCCACAGGACTGAGATGCTGCCGTCATTCTACAGGGTCTGACCTTTCCCCTCCTGTCTGGAAAGCTCTGTGCGTTCCACCAGAGGAAGGAGTAGGAGGATGGGAGGGGCCGCAAGCTAAGGTCTGTTGGACACAAGGACAAAACAAAACTATTAAGTGCTTTGGAAAGACTGGGAACTAAAGTGAATGTTTTCGGTTGAGTCACAAATGGCATATTTGCGTGGCTGCATCCAGAACCGGAACCATATTTATATCAGTGAACCAGAAATTCTAATTCTCCGTTAAACAAACCTGTGCAAATTAAACTTCTCAGGCTTTGATCCAACCAGACCATAGAGCTTAAATTCAGAAACTTCCCCAGGGTCATCTGTAAGTAGTTAGCGACAAATCCTGGACTTAGCCCCAAATCTATCTGACTTTGGGGAGCATTTCCCTGCATTGGTTCATTTTTTTCCTTCCAGCTTAAAATAGGAATTTCATTTTATTTTTATGTAGTTGACGTACAATGTTCCATTAGTTTTGGGTGTACAACATGATTAGCTATTTGAATATATTGCAGAATGATCAGTATAATAAATCTAGTTACCACCCATCACCAGATATAGTTACAGTTTTTTTTTCCTTGTGATGAGAACTTTTAAGAGCTATCATATTATTTCATATAAGGGCCAGAGCAACTTTACAAAGTAGTTAGCATTAGGACTGTTTTTGCAAATGACCTAACTGAGTGAAGAAAATATGTTCATAGAACCGAGGTCAGCCAAGTACAGCCCATGGGCCAAATGCAGTCTTTTGCTTGTTTTTCTAAATAAAGAATTTTTGGAACATAGCCACACTCACTTATGTACGTATTGCTAAGCTGCTTTTGAGTTACAATAGCAAAACTGAGTAGTTCTAACAGAGACCATACAGCCTAAGGAAATCTAACCAACTTACTATCTGGCTCTTTGAAGAAAAAAATTGCTGACCCTGACATACAGTAGGAATGAGAGTTAACATTCAAACTCAGTCCTGTCAGAGTCCAAATAATCTGCGCCCAATTACCTACTCTAATTAGACCTGCTCGCCGTGTGTACACATTTTTCCAACGTTTTTGACGGTATTTCTCTTCTTGCGGACATATCAGTGCTGTGGTCTGGGTGCCAGCACAAATTACATGTTAATTCGGTGTCCATGGGGAAAGATTATCCCACAGTCACTCCCACTGAGCTCCTCGGAACTTACGGGTCACTATAGGAACTGCCGCCTCCCGGCTGCTGGAAATTAAGTTCAGCCACCAGGCCTCTTGCTCGGGGCCCGTCTTACTCATGAGCATGGATAACTTGGCTCTGCGCTTTCCTACCGTCACCCCTGACCCACAGAGACTCTAGCTGAACCCCTAAGCAATGCCAGTGCCCCTCGAACAAGCACATCTCTAATGGCTTTGATGACTCTTGTGTCCTGGGACCCTCCTGAGGACCCTTATCCTCTGGTGGGTCTTCTGGTCACCCACAATATATCCATTCCAACATGCCCGCTTCCCTCAACCAGTTTATTCTTCCCTCTACCATGTGCCAGGGAAATGCAGACATTTCTGCTTCACTGAATGTTGGTCATGGCTTTTTGCAAGTTTCTAATTAATTGCTGCTTGAACATGAGGTTTGCCGTATTCCTCAGGCCAGTCAATTGAAGCAGCTCTTCTGGTGGAAACTCCTTCCACCATTATCAGGCCTAGCATGTCCCCATCCCGGTGACTGGCCTGGCTCCTGCGACGGGTGTTGGGGGCAGCCCCTGAGAAGTACACCTGCTGTGTGCTCTGTAGTGATTTCTAGAATGGTGGAAGTATCAGCTTTTACGAGGGAAGGGGGAAACATTGCGAAGTCATAGGGTTAAAAGGTGTCTATAGAGTTAACATCTTATGGCCTACATCCATTTACCTTTATTCTGTATTTCAGAGTCCCAGGTTTTCCTAACCAGGACTTTGACCTTAGCACAGCAGACTTGCCTTTGGCTGAGAATTCAAACCTCCCTGGAGCTCATCTGTGTCCGCTCTTCTACCACAAGAGATAAGGGCCTCTTTGTATGCTACCCAATAGGCCTATGACTCTTGGCCATTAACTGCTTATTAATGGTGCTCAGTCTCTAATTACCCCTCTGCAGGGTATTAATACAATTTATCAGCAGCCATCTAATTCAACTATCTTGGAAGACATGGTTCTCCTCATATTTCTCAAATTCCTGAATCATTTGATCTGCAAGACTGTTCCCCTCTCCCTGGAAATTTTTCCAGCTCACCACAGGGAAAGTCCCGAGCAATTGGGTCACAATCTTGTGCCAGGAGTATTTGCGCCCACCTACCACTCAGGAGAGCATTTCCAACACCTGCCAAGTGATAAGTCAATAAATCCCAAATCTCATCTTTCCATCTGTTTTCTCAGACTCTAATTTCTGTGCAATTTGCAATAGTCTGAGTGCTCTGAGAAGTGAATGCCAGGATGGGACAAGACATGCAAGAGATTTATTAGGGGAAACAACTATGAGAGAAAATGAGGAGACGGGAAGAGCTATCAGTCATGATACAGGTATGACCCTTGTCAAGGAAGGAATGGGGGAAAGAAGGGGGAAGAAAGAAAGGAAGGATGAAGAAATGTCCATAACTACATGCAGTTCTAAGAAAGTTTTGGCAAGACTATGGGCGTCTTCAAGTCAAATACACCCAGGAGAGGAATCCTGCATCTTGCAGGAATGGGCTTGCCTTAGTACTCCTGGCGCTCTTAGTCACTGACTGGGGAGCAGCCAATGTGGGAAGTGTGGCCTTGGGAAGATTAATGTGATGCACCTGGAATACAACATCTGGGACATTCAGGCAACTAGACTCCCTACACTCAGAGATCCAAGAGTACATGGCTCTATGGCCATACTTCACATGCCAAAGGATTATGCGGATCCTTTATTTTTTCTTTTTTTGATAAGAATTTACTTATTTCCAGTTTTATTGAGATATTATTGACCTATATGTAAGTTTAAGGTATATAACACGATGATTTCATACGTGTATCCATGGCAAAATGATTACCACAATAAGGTTAGTTAAGTCCTCTGGGGGAAACACCTTTTAGGAGAAACCAGTAGGTTGACACACTCAACAAAGTAGCCCAGCCAGACCACCCAAGAGGGAATGAGGTTACAAGTCCCAAGCCCCACCTCCACATACAAGCCTTTTAGCTTTACACTTTCAAATGTAGTTAGATAGCCAAGAGTCACTGCACACTTGAGGAAAATCTCTAACGTGAAAATCAGAGGCCAAACAAACACAAACAGTGGTCACAAAACCATCAAATCACAACCCGAGAAGAATCAGAGATTATGCAAGGAGGAGAAAACCTTAACATATGTTTCACTGCTAGGCTCAGGAAGAAAAGACAGGTTATTTTGTCCAAGAATAGAACAGGATGCTATATAAAGAAAATTAAGAGAAAAAAAGTTAAGAGAAATTAAAAGTATGAAACCAAATGGAAAACCTAATACATAGGTTGAAAATATAGTTGTAGAAATTTTCCCAGAAATGGAAGTAAAAAGTTAGAGTCAAAAAATAGGAGATAAAAGACCATAAAAGTAGAGGACCATCATAAGGATTCCAGAGCAAATTACAGGAATTACAGAAATACAGAAGAGCGAAGTGGATGGGGGGGAAAGTCATCAATGAGGCAATTCATGAAAAGATCCCACAACTGAAATGCAAATGCCTCACGCACAAAAGAATAAAACTAATCCCAGCTCAAGACATACCATTCTGAAATTTCATAAAACCATGGGCAAAATAGAGAATTTGAAAGTATGTTTTTCTTAAAGAAGAAAATTTAAGGTTTTTGATGGTTTGTTTACAAAGGATCAATCGGAATAACATTGGATTTTTCCACAGCGACACTAGAAGCTAGGAGGATTGTAGCAAAGTCTTCAACACTCTGGAGTAGAGTGATTTGTAATCTGTATTTGGCCAAACCAAGTCAGTTACTTGTCAGAATAGAAAAAGGATACTTTAATATGTGGGGTGTGTTGGGTGGCCCATAGCTGGTCTATTAAATTAAGAATATGCAGATAATGACCCGTCAAAGTGAAGAGGCAGAAGCCACCCACACAGGGCTGGCAGGTAACTCCCTCAGCATTTGAGTTCCCACTTTAGGAAAAGGGTCCTTTTGACTGAAAGCACAGTTTATTGTTTTATTGTTGTTGTTTGTTTTTTAAAAATTTTTAGAGAGAGAGAGAAAGCATGTACACAGGTGCTCCCAGTGGTGGGGGAGGGGCAAAGGGAGAAGGAGAGCGAGGTTCTTCAGCAGACTCCCTGCTGAGCATGGAGCCCATCTCATGGGGCTGAATCTCACTACCCTGAGATCATGACCTGGGTCAAAAGCAAGAGTCCGGTGGTTGACCTGTTGAGCCACCCAGGTGCCCCTGAAGGTGCAGTTTTAACACATACAAAGAAAGTAAAACCACAAGATGTAGTACTTAGAGCTCCCAGAAGCAGGGGATGGGGGAGGGGGTAGGGAGTGCAATGAATGGGGGGGTAAGGGGTAAGGGGGAAAGGGCAGTTCTCCATCCCAGGTCACAAGGAAACGGAGGAATTCTTTTAGATGTTTAGACTTATGTAGACCAAAACTATAAGCCATAAACATGATCCAAATTATTATTATTCTAAATAACCTCAGTGATATCACTTTAAAAACTTTAAAAAGCCGGGACACCTGGGTGGCTCAGTTGGTTAAGCAGCTGCCTTCAGCTCAGGTTATGATCCCAGCGTCCTGGGATCGAGTCCCACATCGGGCTCCTTGCTTGGCAGGGAGCCTGCTTCTCCCTCTCCCTCTGCCTCCTCCTACCACTCTGTCTGCCTGTGCTCACTCTCGCTCCTCTCTCTCTGACAAATAAATAAACAAAATCTTAAAAAAAAAAACTTTAAAAAGCCAATGTTATACTTTAAATGATGACACCAGTTTTACCATTTCTCCTCCCAGAAATGAGTACATGAAGCACTGGCTTTGCAGCATATAATGGAAATGGAAAAAAATCTGCTATGTTAGATGGAGGCTTGGAAGGTAAATTTTTTTATCCAAATCAGCTTGATAGTTTATTTACTCCTAGAAAATCTTTAAGATTAGAGAGGAATGGAGGGAAGACACTAGAATGCAGTTTATACTTACATTTGATTCATGACTGTTTCAATCAAAAGGTGTTAATTCACACTAATTTACAGATCTTGGAGGTTATAAAAGCAGTCTTGGAGGAGCCAAGCGAGTCAAGAATTCTTGTCATAGATTGCAAATAAATGGCCACAAATTCTTTCCTGTGTCTCTGTGTAGGTGGATTCTGTTTATCCATCCCTTGAATCTGGAGCTTGGCATGTGACTTGCTTTGGCCAATGAGACATGAATAAATGAAAAAATATTTTTGTGCTGAGAATACAAACTAGCCTTTGGAAGATGAGAGATCACTGCAGAGAGAACCTCAGCCATCCCAACTGCCCACCTAATTCACCAACTGACCATAACTGCAAGAGCAGCAGAGTAGTTTTAAGCCACTGAGTTGTAGGGTGAATTGTTGCAAAGAGCAAATGTGAAGTCCTATAGTTCTGACACCTGTTTTTGTCATGAGGTTAAAATATTGTAATCCTTTATATGATATGTAAAAATATAACATATATTTTATGATATACAAATAAGAAATTTCAATTATATATAGTGCTATGACCCAGTGAACCATTTAGGTGCCAGTCCCAAGGATACAGACAACAGATACTGGATTTTCTACTCTGTTCATTCAAGCATGGAGTTGCTTTTAGAATATTTAATCCAATTCTTATATCTTAAAAAAAATAGCATTATTGAGATATAATTCATGTACCACAAAACTGACCCTTTTAAAGTGTACAGTTCATGAAGGATTTTCTATTTTCTTGTGATGTTTTTGTTTTTTTTTTTACCAGGGTGATAGTGGCTTCATAAAATTAATTGAAGAGTGTTCCTTTTTCATCTATTTTCTAAAAGGGGATTAATAGATTTTTTTTTTCCCCTTAAAATATTTGCTAGACTTCCACCAGTGAAGACATTTGACCTGGGTTTTTTTCCTTGTGGGAATATTTGTATTTACTGATATGGCTATTCAGATTTTTTAGTTTTTGCTTTAGTTAGTTTTGGTGACTTGTTATTTCCAGGAATGCCTCCATTTTCAGCTATTTTGAAAATTATCAGAATTATGATGTTCATAATATTCCCTTATAATACTTTTCATTTTTTTTTCAAAGATTTTATTTATTTGACAGACAGAGATCACAAGTAGGCAGAGAGGCGGCCAGAGAGAGGAGGAAGCAGGCTCCCCCTGAGCAGAGAGCCCGATGCGGGGCTCCATCCCAGGATACCGGGACCATGACCTGAGCTGAAGGCAGAGGCTTTAACCCACTGAGCCACCCAGGTTCCTCCAATATTTTTCATTTTTGTCTAGAGTGTTGTCCCTCTTCATTTCTCATTTTGGTAATTTATATCCTTTTTTTCTTAGTCCAGCTAAAGGTTTATCAGTTTGATCTTTTCAAAGAGCCAACTCTTGGGTCCTTTTCTCTATTTCCTTTTGCTTTTGATTCATTCATCCCTATTTTTATCCTATTTCTTTATTTCTACTTAATTTAGTTTTGATTCATTCCTCTTTTGCTACCTTCTTGAGATAGAAGCTTAAATTATTGTCTTCCTTTTAATATAAGCACTTACTGCTATTAATTGCCCTCTACGTACAGTTTTTCCTGCTTCCCTTAAATTTGATATGTTATATTTTTGTTTCCACTCAGCTCCAGATGTTTCCTTTTTTAAAAGATTTTATTTATTTGACATAGGAGAGAGGGAGAAGCAGGTTTCCCAGTGAGCAGGGAGCCTGACAAAAGGCTCCATCCCAGGACCCTGGGATCATGACTTGAGTGGAAGGCAGATCCTTAATGACTGAGCCACCCAAGTGCCCCTAGATGTTTTCTAATTTCCCTTGTAATTTCTTCTTTGGCCCATAGGTTATTTAGAAATATGTTCATTTCCAGATATTTGGGGGTTTCTAGATTTTTGTTTTTGCCAATTGAATTCCATTATAGAAAGAGAACATATCTTGTATGTTTTCAGTCCTTTAAAATGTATAGAGATTTGTTTTGTGGCTTACCATATGATCTGTTCTGGACAATGTTTCATTTGTTTGAAAAGAATGTGTATTCTGCTATTGTTGAAGTTTTCTGCATACGTCAAATATTTCAAGTTGGTTGATACTGTAATATGGGTCTTCTGTACCCATCTTGACATTCTCTTGTTCATTGCTGAGACAGGAATCTGAAACCTCCAACCACAAGTGAATCATCAATTTGTCCTTTCAGTTCTTATGATTTTTGTTTTACATGTATTAGAATTTCCTTCCTTTTTAAAGCTAATATTGAACATGCTAATAATTGGTAATTTAAGTGCTCAAAGCACTATACAAGAGCTATACAAACCTTAGTGTGTGAAACTGAAACCAGAGTCTTCATGCTGTCAGCTCTTGCTTTCTCTTCCTTCCCACCCCGCCCTCCCCTCCGGTTTTGGCCTCATTTATTGGTACTGCAGAAAAGGCCATGTTGTGAAGAACATGGCCATCAGCAGTTACCTCAATAAAAAGCTTTTTTACCGCTCTCTTTTCTGTGTCCATACATCGATTGGATTCGATAATTGAGTCCAGTAATTGAGCCAATGGCTCAATAATGCCCTACTCAGGTCAGCGCCTATTCCTTGGCACGTCTAGTGTTGCTGGAAGTAAAGTGTATTATTAACTTGCATTGTGACATGTCCATCTCAGTGGTTAGAGGACACTTCTTTTGCCAGAGGGGCAAAAAGAAAGCTCCTCAAACAGTCAGAAAACAATGGCTTGTACAGACCATGCTGGTATCTAATTGCAGGAGGCTCTTCAAAGTCAGGCTGAGGGGGCTGAGTAGAAATCGGGGTGTACAAGGGAGAGACCTATGGTCAGATCTGTCATCTTCTCTGCGAGGTATAGCGGCAGGACCGATTAGTAGGTTAATCGACATTATACAATGAAGTTCTAAAGAGAGTATTGCACGTAGTAATGGAAATGATTGGGAAGGGCATTTATCTCAAATCGTATCTTCCCCCTAATAATCAGCCAACTTTTATAAAACAAGAACGCTTCAAAAGACCCAATTTCCAGTCATGCATTAGCAGAATAATTCTTCAAGTTTTGCTTAGGATTCCTGGGGGAAAATTTAATTATTTTCAGCCTTTTCCACGATTCAGTTATTTCTCTTTGCAACCTAAACGTGTGGCTAGGCTGTTTTCATTCAGGTGTTCTTTGCAATTGTTGAACCAGAGAGGGCGGTGAAAGGCAGCCCAGCAGGCCAGCTCGAACCGAGGGCTGGCCCTTGTCAATACCCATTTTAGGAATTCTCAGCGGGGTCCGGACACAGAGTTTTATGCAAGTTTCCTCTCAGAGGCTCAAAGAGCTTCCTTTAAGGAAAGCCCACAGCAAGAGTCCCCACCCCAAGCAAGATTCCCCACCCAGTCCAAGGCCGGGAAGATGCCCCACCCAGCGGCCGGCTAGGCCGGCCTCCTAGGCTAGTTTAACTGGTTAGGAAGACCGAAGCCTGCTAGCACAAACGCTCTGCACTTCGGGAGCTGAGGAGCAGCCGGCCAGAACGTGGAGTGGAAAACTCTTTCCTCTCTCAAGACCAGCGCAGGCGACGCCCTCAAGCCGTCTTCACTGATACTCTGATACCGGGTAGGTATTAACCTCCCACCCAGTCCCCCAAGACCGGGAACTGCGCAGGCGCCCGCTGAGCACTAGCGCGGTGCATTCTCTCGCGCGCTCCCTCAGTCTCCTCAGCGAGCCTCTGGGCCGAAGGAATCGCGGTCCTTCCTGGGTGTTGTAGTGTCCTTCCTCGACGAAGGGTCCTCACGTAAGCGGGGCGCTGGGGTCCGAGAACTACCCGTCCCAGCATGCTGCGCGCGAGGGCACAGGGCGTTTGCCCTTGACGGCTTAAGCCGTCAGCGCAGAGAGGAGGACCCAGGAAGCCGGCAGCGGCGGGAGGAGGGAATGCGCGTGCGCGTTGGGCCGGCTCGTCGCTTCTGTCCCAATCATTGTAAACAGGCGGAGGCTGGGGCGGGGTGGGAATGGGGCGCCCGAGGCCGGCTAGGGGCGCAGCGCAGGAGGCGCCTACGGTGGCTGTGGCGGCACCGTGAGCGTGAGGAGGCGGCGGCTGAGGCGGGGGCGGGCTGTCGCGCGGCGGCGGGCACAGGTCAGTGGCGGGCAGCGGTGGCGTGCGGGGGTCGTGGCGGTGCCCCTCGCGTGCCCGGGAAGCTCTCTCCGCACCCATCTCGCAGGCGGCGTCTGTCAGGCAGCGTGCGGGGCTGGGCGATCGCCGCGCGCGGAGCTGGAGTTGGGGGTGGGGGGCGTGGCTGCCCCGAGTGCGGGTTCATCCCGGGCAGGCTTCTCCCCAGTTCTCGCCCTGTTGCCGGCCGTTCCTCCCACTTGCCGGCCGGGCCTCCCTCGTGGCATCCGCATTTGTGATTTGGTGCTCTCGGGGTCCGGAGGAGAGTCGGGAACCGGGCCCCTCCCCACTTGAGTCTCCAGGCCTTAGGGCAGCTCTTGGGCACCGGAACGGGGGAGAGAGAACTGTCTTTTATATAATCACTATTTTTTTAACCGCACCCGGAATATTGACCCGTCTCCAGGACTTGCCCAGCGGACTAGGTAAAGGCTCTTGATGTTTCCCACCGCTGGCACGCAAGCAGTAGGGGCTCCTTTGGGTGCTGCGGTCTTCCGTTCAGGTTTCAGTGCGAATGCACGGACAGATCTGGAGTTGAGAATTCTTTTTACAACTCATTTTCAACTGTGTTTGTGATAAAATGCTCTTATTGAGGTAAACTCCCCTTTTTAAAAATTTCTCGTTAGGAGAATGAAACAGGTTTTACAAAATATTCCACACCCCAGTCTTAACCTGAAATAATTACGGTGTTTCCAGTTTTGGGATTCATTACTTCAGAGCCTCCCTCTTGACCAAGCAGCTTGTTTCCTCTAAGGCCTAGTAGAGTTCTTGAAAATAATTAAAATGTTAACTCGAGATACTTTGAATGTGCGTTGTAGGAGAAATACAGTCGTTTGGACGTGGAGTTCACACACCATCCAGCCTCATTAGAAAAGCTTTCAGTGGTTATTTTGTAAAGTGGAGTGGGCATGTTCACATGCTGCAGCATTTTCGGTAGCATTCCATCATACCTGGCAGTTATTCATCAAGTATTTAAGCGGGGATAAGGAGCAAGTTCACTTTTGGTTTGGTGGTTATGGAGGCAGCACTTCTAAATGAAAAAAAAAAAAAAAAGGATCTGTGAATAAGAAAAGTAACCTCACTTGACGCCTTCCTAGTTGTCTTGGTGATTTGATAGTTCCTTTCTGAGTGTCTTTCTGAAAATGAGTAATTGCTGTAAACTGTACTGGCAGTAGGAGATGTAGGAAGGAAGTTAGAGTGGATCTCACTTTTCAGAGGGACCCTATAGATTTAAGTGGGGGTAGACTTAGTTTAACAGTAACCACTGGGAAGTAATTCTTTGAACAAAGTATCTTGAAGCGGTATGATATAACTTAATTTGCTTTCTCTTCAAATAGTATCTCTCATTGTAGATCTAATTTAGAAAACCAGAAGTGTTATCAGAGAATGAATATTAACTTTAATTTGTACACTTGTATTTGCACAGCTGTTTGCTTGGAAAGGGGACATTAGGTTCGAATGTAACCCAAAAGTATGTTCTTTCTTTTTTGAAAGAAAATTCCTGATAGGAACTTAAGTTAGCATGTTTGGAAGGAATAAGGAAGAACGTGGGTCATTTAGTATAGAGGCGTTACTGTGTACCAGGTACTATACCCGCTGAAGAGGACTTACAGATGGTTAAGGCAGTGCCCCTGCTTTCTGGTGATAAGGCTTTATCTTTTACTTGAACTGTTTGCAAGTACAATATGTTTTTAAGATTACTTTGGAGAAGGTGTGGGGGCAGAGGGTGTACAAAGGAGATAGTGATCAGTTTCTTATGGGGAGAGAAGGAGAGATTGAGGAAGTCAGCAGTGGAAAGGAAAAAGTATGTGGAGGGGAAGACTACAGCAAGGATGGCCATTTAGATAGAAGCAACGGTGTGAGCAGAAGCACTGGAGTCTGAGGTTCCATAACGAATTTTTCGATCTGGAGGTGTAGCTAGTAGACAGGGGCCAAATTATGAATAGTCTTTTTTTTTTTTTTTTCATGAATAGTTTTAAACACAGTTAAAGTAGTTTCAACTTTTATCTTGTAAGCCAATACAAGTCACTGAGACAGGATAAAGAAAACAGAAACCTAAGCCCGCTGAGCCCATTTTAACTCCCTGCTGTGTGTGACATTAGGTATTTTTTATGCTTTGTGTGTTAAACTTAAAGGTTTAGGCATGACAAAGGCAGAAAATGAGGGAACCAGTTAGTTAAGCAATTAAGCGTCTGCCTTCAGCTTAGTCATGATCCTAGGATTCTGGGATCGAGTCTCCCATTGGCCTCCCTGCTGAACAGGGAGCCTGCTTCTCCCTTTGCCCCTTCCCTCACCCCCCTCCGCAAGAGTGCATTCCTCCTGCTTGTGCTCTCTTGCTCACTCTCTGTCAAATACATAAATAAAATCTTAAAATTTAAAAAAAAAAAGGAAAGAAAATGAGGGAAACGAACCAAAGGCAGAAGGAAAGCTGGACATGATTAGAAAGAGCATGGAACACTTCGAAGAGCCAGAAGTCATTCTCTGCAACTATAGCACTGGGTTTTTGGTGGTAAGTAACGCAAGACGAGGCTGCACAGATAGGTCTTTGAGAGTTGCTTGACATTCCAAGGTTTCTAGAATTTTTCCCCTATAGAAGTAGTAGAGTTTATGAATTTTAATCAGGAAAGAGTCATGATAAAGTTTTCCTCTTAGAAAGATTGTTCTGGTATTGTAGAGTGCAGATTTCAGAAGGGGTGGAAGGAAGAAGATCAGGCAGGGTGCAGAAAGGTAGAAGGTAGCTCTAAACTAAGGTGGAGTCGGAGATACAAAGGGGTAGTTTGACAGAAGGTAGAATTCATAGAATTCAGGTGTGGTTGGATTTTAACTTGGGTCACTGAATAAGACAGCGGTAGAGTACAGTTGGCCCTTTAACAATGGGGGGGGGTTAGGGGTGCTGACCCCCCCTTGCAGTCTAAAAATCCATGTATAACTTTTGACTCCCCCCAGACTTGACTACTAATAGCCTACTGTTGACTGGAAGCCCTACAGATAACATAAAGTCAATTAACACATATTTTACATGTTACGTGTTTTATATGTATTCTTAGAATAAAGCTAGAGAAAAGAAAATGTTACTAAAATCATAAGGAAGAAAAAACATGTTTACAGTACAGTACTGTATCGAAAAAGGACCACATCTGAATAGCCCCACACAGCTCAAACCTATGTTGTTCAAGCATCAACTTTGTACTGAGACAGGAAGAGGAGCAAGCTTGGGGAGGGACAGTGTGTTAGCTTTTGGATGTATCGAATGGGAGTTGTCTATGAAACTTCCAAGTGGAAAGCAGCTACAGAGTTGGGTGTGTGGATCTGGAGTGGAAGAGAGAGCGGTCTTGCTGTGAGAGTCAGCAGGCTGTATTATAGGTGGTAGCTGAAACCTTTGATTTATATAATAACATGTAGGAAGAGTTTACCCATGGAGAATAGTTCCGGAAATAGACAATGGAGAACATTTACAGTGAAATTGAGGAAGAAGACCTGGGAAGGGAAATTCCTAAGTTTTTAGAGATGCAGAGAAATCGTGAGAAAATGTCATAAAAGCCAAAATAGAATCATTTCAAAAGGAAGCTATGCTTCACAACCAACTCTCCACAAAAACATGAAAATTTCTGAAGAAGGAAGCTGTACTTCAAATGCTCTGAGAACTTGGTAAAACAAAGATTATTAGGAGTCTGTTCAATCTGATAACTAAGTAAGAGCAGTTTTGTAACATTCTACCTAATGCTACCATGGGGGGGAAGGAGCTCGTTTCTTTGAATTGAGGAGTTGATGGGTGATCAGAGAGTGAAGAAAGTAAATATGGATTAGTTCAAGAATAAACAAATTTTAGCTGTGAAGGGAATAATGGAAAGAGTTGTTAGCAGATGTTAAAAAGGGTTAAGAGTGATTTTTAACATGACAAAGACTCGAGCCTGCTTTTTTTCTTATGACAGTTTAATTGAAATGTAATTCATATAATGTAAAATTCATCCTCTTAGACTGTACAATTCAGTGGTTTTTAGAATATTCGCAGATTTGTGCAGCCATCTCCACAGTAAACTCTAGAACATTTTCATTACCTCAAAAAAGAAACCTTTTACTCATTATCAGTCACCATTCTTTCGCCTCCCACCCATTAGCAGCCAGTGATCTGCTGCTGCCTCTGTATTTGCCTATTCTGGACATTTCATATGAATGGAATCACATAGATGATCATTTGTGACTGTCTTCCTTTACTCAGAGTACTGTTTACAGGGTTTATCCATATTATAGCATGTATCAGGACTTCATTTTATTTTTATTGCCAAATAATCTTCTGTTGCCTGGTTACACCATGTTTTGTTTATCCATTGATCAGTTGGTGACTATTTGAGCTGTTTCTACTTTGTGGCTTTTGTGAATAATGCTGATATGAATATTCATGTACAAGTTTTTCTGTGGCTGTATGTTGCTTCTAGGTGTATACCAAGGAATAGAATTGCTGGATCATAGGGCTACTCTTACGATTAACATTTTGAAGAACTGCCAAACTGTTTCCCAAAGCATCTGCACCATTTCATTATGCAGTGTAAGGGATCTGATATCTCCACATCTTTACCAACACTTGTTATTTTATGGCTTTTAAAATTTTAGCTATTCTAGTGGGTTTGAATTGGTATCTCATTGTGGGTTTGATATGATGATAATGACCATCTTTTCATGTACTTGTTGGTCATTTGTCTGTATTCTTTGGAAAAATATCTATTCAAATTCTTTGCCCATTTTAAAATTGGGTTTGTCGGGGCGCCTGGGTGGCTCAGTGGGTTAATGCCTCTGCCTTCAGCTCAGGTCATGATCCCAGGGTCCTGGGATCGAGCCCTGCGTCGGGCTCTCCACTCCATGGGGAGCCTGCTTCCCTCTCTCTCTGCCTGCCTCTTTGTCTACTTGTGATCTGTCAAATAAATAAATAAAATCTTTAAAAAAAATAAAATAAAATAAAATTGGGTTTGTCTTTTTGCTGTTGAGTTTTAAGAGTTCCTTTATATATTCTAGATGCTAGACCCTTTCAGAATACGATGTGCAAATACTTTCTTCCATTCTTTAGATTCTCTTTTTACTTTCTTGATGATAGCCTCTGATATACAAAGTTTTTAAATTTTGATGAAATACAGTTTATCCACTTTTTTCTTTTGTTACTCATGATTTTGGCTTCCTCTAAGAATCCATTGTCGAATCCAAGGATGTGAAAATTAACACTGTACTCTCTTCTGAAAGTTTCTGGTTTTAGTTTTTATATTTAGGTGTTGATTCATTTTGAGTAAAATTTTTGTGTATGATTTGAGATATGGGTCCATTTTCTTGCATGTGGACATTCAATAGTTTACTCCCATCTGTTGAAGAAACCATTCTTTTCCCATTGAATAGTCTTGATACCCTTGTTGATATATCAGTTGACCATAGATGTTTGGATTTATTTCTAGACTCTCAAATCGATTCCATAGGTCTCAATGTTTATACTAATGCCAGTACTACATTGTTTTGGTTACTCTAGTTTTGTAGTACCTTTTGAAATCAGGAAGTGTGCTTTTTTCCAACTTTGTTCTTTTTGATTATTTTTTGTGGCTATTTAGAGCCTTTTGCAGTTCCATATTAAGATGAGGATCAGCTTTTCCATTTCTGCAAAAGAGATTGTTCTAGTGTGTGGATATGGAGTTTATCTTCTGTTTTCATCTTGTATCCTGTAAATTTGTTAAACTCACTTATTAGCTCCAATAATTTCCTAGTAGATTTTACTGGGTTTTCTGTGTAAGATCATGTCATCTGTGAATGAATAGAGACAGTTTTATTTCTTCCTTCCTTTTTTTTTTTTTTTTAAGATTTTATTTATTTATTTGACAGACAGAGATCACAAGTAGGCAGAGAGGCAGGCAGAGAGGGAGGAAGGGAAGCAGGCTCCCTGCTGAGCAGAGAGCCCTACGTTGGGCTCCATCCCAGCACCCTGACTGAGATCATGACCTGAGCCGAAGGTGGAGGCTTTAACCCACTGAGCCACCCAGACACCCCATACTTCTTCCTTTCTGATGTGCATGCATTTTATTTTATTTTTTAAGAAGATTTTAAGAAGAAGAGAGTATGCATATGAACAGGGAGGGGTGGTGGGAAGAGAGAAGCAGACTCCCCGTTGAGTAGGGAGCCCGATGTGGGACTTGATTCCAGGACGTAGAGATCATGACCTGAGCTGAAGGCAGATGCTTAACTGACTGAGCCATTCAGGCTCCCTGCATGCATTTTATTTATTGATTAATTGCCATCGCTTGTACTTCCAGTTTGGTGTTGAACAGAAGTGGCAAGGGCAAACCTCTTTGTCTTGTTCCTGGTCTTAGGAGGAAAGCTTCCAGTCTTTTCATCATTAACTGTAATGTTAAATGTGGGTTTTTCACTGATTCCCTTTATCATATGCCATCTGTCATTAGTTTGTCAGATGTTCTGTTAAATGTTTGTTAATTTTTTTTTCTATTTATTGATTTTCAGTGTAATTTCACTGTGGTCAGAGAACATACTTGTGTGCTTTCAGTCTTATAGACTTTGTTCAGGTTTGTTTGTGGCCTAAATTTGATCTGTTTTGAAGAATGTTCCAAGTATGCTTGAGATGAATCTGTATTATGGTGTTGTTGAGTGGAGTGTCTGTTAGGTCTAGTTTCTTCAAAGTATTGTTCAAGTCTTCTCTTTCCTTATTGGTATTTTGTCTAGTTGGTTTATCCATTGTTGAAAGGGGGATATTGAAGTTTTCAACTATTATTGAACTGTTTTTCCTTTCAATTTAGTCGGGTTTTGTTTTGTTTTGTTCCATGTCTTTTAGGGTTCTTTTATTAGGTGCATGTACACGTATAGTTGTTATCTTGTTGACAAGACCTACCCTTTTATCATTCTATAATATGCTTGGTTCTTGTAATAGATTTGTCCTAACATTTATTTTGTTTGGTATTAGTATAGTCTGTCATCCCAGCTCTCTTTTGGCTACTGTTCACATGAAGTATCTTTTTCCATCCTTTTCATTTCTCTTTAAATTAAGTTAAATT
The DNA here is from genome assembly GCF_010015895.1 of Lontra canadensis. NCBI lineage: Eukaryota > Metazoa > Chordata > Mammalia > Carnivora > Mustelidae > Lontra > Lontra canadensis. The sequence continues at coordinate 5,695,472 of NW_022631051.1, forward strand.
AAATTAAATTTTAAATATTTTTAATTTATTCATTTGAGTGAGAGAGAGCGTGTGCACGTGTAAGAGAGAATGAGCAGGGGGGAAGGTCACATGGAGAGAGACAAGCAGACTCTGTGCTGGGCAGGGAGCCTGATGCAGGGTTTAATCCCAGGACCCTGGGATCATGACCTGAGCTGAAGGCAGATGCTCAACTGAGTCACCCAGGCACCCTCATCTTTTTACTTTCAACTGTGTTTTAGAACTTGAGTCTCTTGTAGGCAAATATAGTTGGATCTTTAAAAAAAAAAAAAA